>NC_060214.1:112964166-114170000 GCF_021130785.1 Homalodisca vitripennis
TACATTAAAAAGTTCTTGACCCGTTTCTTTGTTGAGAACGATCTTTCAGCAGTACATGTCAGTAATACTCAATTATTTAAATAATGATAATAATCGTTTAAAAAAAAAGTATTTTTATAAATTGAAAATTTGTGTGGGGAGGAAGTTCTGGATCTCTTGGACCACCTCGCTGGCTACGTCCCTTATCGTAGCCAACCAACAGCAATAAATTTGACGGCTTTATCGCAGACTGCCAGCTTTTCGACAGTTTGACGCTGTCTTCTTTGTCAAAGTGTCAATGTTGGGTTTAATTCCAGTTTACTTTCTCTGGTGCAGCGTGTCGAATCTGACGCAGTCCCAGACTTGACTCATAAGATCCAAAATCCAAGTCTGCGACGAAGAAGCTCAAAATGAACCCTTTACATCATTTTGACGTCAGAGACACCTATACTACGAAATACAGTGTAATCTAGAAGAGTTATTCTCATTGTCTCGTCAGGTTATTTTCCGTTTTTATTATTGCTAAGGGGTTTCTTATTATTCTTGAATAAGAGTAGGGGATCTTTTTGTGCAGGCTACTTAGTATTTTCGAGTTATATTGCATGTTTGATTTCGAAACTGTGTTCGAGTATGTCCGATTTTAGAAATAAGCACTTCAGACCCAAAGTAGCGGTTGGAAAGTTACCATTTCCCAACAGTGGATGAACGGTGAAACGAAATTAAATAAAAAATTCTTTTATTAGATGCGAGTAAAGTCCCCTCTACCACTTAACCTCACCGGACTTCGGTGCCGATATCTGAAAAAATTAGAAAGATTAAGGAAATAGTAAAAATAACCCTCCCTTTTTGAATACCCTAAGGAAATTTTTATTTGGATGTGTACGTACAGATTACACATTACATAACCATAGTGAAGGGCTGTTTCAATACGAATATCGAGTCCAGCTTTATTGTGTTCATACAGTTTTGTGCCTGAAGAGACAATCAAAATACCTCTTCATCCACTCGGAAGTCGAAAGTAGAGTTCGTTTTGAGAATTTCGTCTCCAACTGTTTTGGATTTATTCAGACGGACGTTAACTCCAGGGCAGATTCAAAGGGGGTCGAGTTTGTAACAGCGTCAGATTTCAGATGCTGCATTAAGCAGAAGACGAAATGTAGCTAAACTCTACAATCGTAGGAAGAGATAGCTTTAGATAAACCGCTTACAAAAAGACATTGGGCGATTTTAGTTCACGCAGGGTGGGGTAAATACCCCTCCGCCGCTGTAATGCCGCCCTCTCCCAGTATCCCCACCACTGCTCGGCACTCGCCCGCTTGCTCTATCCCCTGACCTCGCCACTGCCACAGCGGCTAAACTCACACCAAAACGCAAACTTCCTGGATACGCCTATGGCTACATTAGTCAGTTCAATTAGTATGTTACACTTTTATAAACCTACACACAGAAATACAATATAGTAATAGAATACGTAAGTAGCTGCAGTGTAATCAAAATGGCCCGAGTGAGACACGATCCACACAGCTGATAAAACAGAGACGAGGAGATGCTTGTCTCAACCCCCACCACTGGAGGGGCCCTCCTGCGCGTCGCTGCTCAGATACTTGCTTCTGCGCAGGTTCCTTTGCGAGCGGTTTATCTGTAGTGGTTTATATTATGAATAGTTAATTTTTACGAAAATAATTAGTACCGCGGAAAACAGGCAATTGAATCATAACAGCGAAGAACCACTCAAAATTCAGTTAATTTTTAATATAATAATAGTAAACTACTCACATTTCAGGTTAGAGTTGACGCGTTTGGCCAGCTGCTTGATCGTGTCTGTGCGCACATCTAGCTCTGCTTTCATTGCTGCAACATTCACACAGTTCTGCATCATATGACTTGTGAATATTAAAAACGGTCATAACATTTGTGAGTTCTGAGTGTTTTGAATATTATAACTCGATGTATTTCCACTATAACAGAAGATGCCAAAAACAAGTAGGCATATTTAGGGGCATGTATAGAGCAGGCCAATCCCTTATCCCAAATGTCTGCGTTACCTTAATAGTATTTTCAGTCAGACAAAACTAAAACTATCCATAATTATAAAAAGACACACATTTATACATACTTATACCCCCCCTACCTCATCGAAAAAAATAGTGGGCACCTCCATGGTGACACTACAGGTTTTGACGTTTTGTCGTATTATGAGTAACATCTCTACCATTCATATTTGTATGGATTACATTAAACCCCCAAAATCTAATAACCCTGACTGCCCTCCTTTCTCATCGAAAAGAAACATTGGTACCCTCCTGGTGATACTAAAGGTTTCTGATGTATTGTAAAATAAATTGACTTCTCTATTATTCACATTTCTGTAAGTATTAAACTGAAGGCATCCTGAAAAAGATACCCATCCAGTCCTCTGAGAACGCACTGCTCGTTAACAATGCCTGGCTGCAAGACACTCCTTTTTTAATCCCTAATTTCTATTTCCATGTCTCGACTTCTATCTCTATCACCCTCATTAATAAATCCTGTCCGCCGCTTTCTGAGTTTTGCAGCATTACACCTTTGTTTTGCAGCCAACGCTGCTTAAATGTCAAGGTAGAAATACTGTAGTCGGAGCTCTAAAAGAAAGGCAACCACTTAACCTCCAACGACATCCCACTCGGGTGTACTTTAATAGCTTTAGTTTCTTTTTCACGTTGTCTAGAAAAAAATTTCCGTTATGATGATGGAAAAGGAATGCCTGTCATTAAATTAATTGATAATGTAAACGGGCAAATGTGGAAATATTAATTGCCTAGAGCAGTAAATGTAGGCTACTGCATAGGAATTCCCAAATTCAGTAAATGCCCATCTTAAATTAACAATTAGTTTCACGTTCGCCGAAGTTTACCCAGCAGGGATCACTTATGGCTGATTTATACCTTCCAGTTGAACCTACCACTGGGCATAGCAAAAACCGATGTGTTACTTAAATCTGGGCAACCCTATATGGATGTCCAGGAGCAGCACATCACTAACTGTAAATGTTGAGATTCTGAGGTGCAAGGGTAATTCGAAAGGTCTAGTCTACTACGGGAGATGACTGTTGGAGTTGGTGGGGTTTGTTTCCTAAATGTCAAAGGTTCTTGCCAACCTCAACAAGGGTGTGCCACCCCTGCCTGCTTTGACTGGAGAGTCAGGTTCTGAGCTGGCCTCCCCTTCTTCCGGGGGACATGACTTTTGAGATTAGTGCCCTAAAACTTCCTTATGGATCTCGATAGGAGGCGGCCCCTACTCCCTAACCTTACCCATCCTGAATATCCTGTCATTCCGGAAGCAGTGCTAAGGTTCTTACAGGACTAAGTGTAATTTATAAGCTTCTTGTCCTAAGAGAACAAAAAAGGTCCGCCGAATAACATTAATATAAACAAATTGGACTATAATTTCATTACCCACTCATTACTTTTTCCAGTACGTAAAGTCCAAATCAGGAAACAGTACGTGTAGCCATAAGTTGGAATAATCTTCAGGCTCCATTTCAGAACCACTAACTTAACCAAAGACATGCTATATCAGATAAGAATAACTATTCTTTTTCAATTCAGAATTTAACAGCAAAATATATTATCTAATAATTAAATAGTATTAGAAATAAAACTACTCACTCTCATCTGGTCGAGGAGAAGAAAGCAGGTTGCCGTGCAGGTTTCTGATCTCCGCGACGTTCAGGACTATCGTGTTAATCCAATCGCGGGATTGTTTGACCTGCAACAACAGTATATTGTAGACTTGTGGTCTGATAAGAAACAAACAGAAAATTACCTATGTGTACTTTTTCATCGTTTGATATGTAGGCAGTTCGATGATATCTTCCAGTTTCCGACAACAGGTGGTAAGTTTGTCTACAATTTGACTTTGAATTACTGGGATCAGCCCAGCTTCTACCCCTTTTGAAGATTTTTCTTCGCGAGATGTTCCAACATCGCAAAAATTCTTGTCGAAAGTTTTCCCAGCAAGCAATACTGCTGCTGTTCATTGTACTGATCAAAGCTCTTTCATTCGAGCCCTTCGGAACGCCATAGACCAGTATTTTTGGTATTGTTTCCTTCGGATTCTTGATGTTTAATATGGATGCCAGTTCTTTGGAAACCTAGAATTCTGCAGCTGCTCTGGATTCTCGACCTCCAGCACTCCGTCCTTACAAAAGATCCGTGTGATTTTTTAAGGCCATAGCTACAGTCTTTTGCACCACTGTGGTCTTAATGGAGGTTTAAGAGGTCTGATCTTTTGTAGGCTCCACGGTAACTGCCTCAGCAGTATAGCTTGGTCTCACTCCAAAATACAGATCTTGCCTTCTTTGGTAATTTTCTTCACTGCATCTTTGCAGACTATGAGCTCCTTATCGATACCATTATCTAAGGCAGTGTCAGTCTCCCTAAGAATCTACTTTTTTCCTGGAGGGGGTGCAATGCTAGGTCCCTCATCCTGGCAAAGTGGTCCTCGATATTGTTCTAGTCAGTCTGGGTGAGCTTATTGCGGTGCTTGTTTAGGAACTGGCTTCATTTAAAGCCAAACCTCCACCGGATCTGGACTTTTGTTAGTTTTTTTTTTTTGCCCAAACGTAGCAAATGTCGCAAGACGAGAAGGAACAGTGAAGTAAACCCAGTGGCAGCTGTAGCGTTGTGCAACTGATTGTTACCTATATAGTGAAGCGTTGGGCCGTGTCTTGCCCAGGGCTGTACACCTGAGGGGGCAAAGATCCTGGAGAAGGGTGGCAGCGAAATTCCACTGTTAATTTTGGAAATTTCATATATTTTTTGAAACGGTACTGTCCCTTTTTAACGATAGATGTCCCACACGTATTCTTAAAAAATAAAGTTGTATATCCCATAGCTTATAAACAACTTCAAGAAAATACCCTAAAAGCCATTAAAGAACAAAAGGTTTACTATGTTCTGTAAGGAATTAGGATCAAAAATATCAAATTTTAGCTTCATTGCTTGTACATTATCTGATGCAATAAAACTGATGAATATATTTCTGTAATAACTTTATTGGCAGGTTTAGCAAAATACTTCATATTTTCCACCTATACAGAAAAACTTATCACATGGTTATAAATTCATTTAATCCATAATGTTGTCTGCAATAAATATTTAACTATACGCGGACTACAAATATTTTAATGTAAGCGAAAAACAGTAAATACTTTAGTTTGCCCAGGGGCTGCAGTAACTCGGCACGGCTTTTCTTCTCATTGACCGACTTCGGTAAAGCCAATAGAGTGCTTGATCCTGGATCGACATGGTGTCCTGGATGCCCTCAATTGACAGTCTGTTCCTTCTTAAAACGGTTCTTCTTAAAGTATACTTTGTATTTTTCTTAGAAGATCGTAATAATCGACGTGTAAAAGCACTCAAATCTCATATATGTGAATGTAGTTTTCATATAAAGGATAACAATTGCATAAAACTTATGCATAAAAACGACACGGACTATGCATAATTTCTCTTTATTGGCTCAGCATTAACGAAGCCTGACAACCGAAGGACTGGGAACATTTCCGCCAGGCTGGTTTTTGTCTGTCTGCCCGATATCTCGAAAACGAACTAAGCTACAGACTTTAAATTGTGCTTGAGCTTCATTTCTTGCAATACTTCAACTTGTGCATGTCACTCCATGGGATGTGGTTGAGCTTTAGTGAATACTTTACTTATGGGTAAACCATGATTACAACGAGGGAATATGAGAAAAAATAATTTGTAAACGAACTGAGTACAGTGAAAACAAATTTTACCATGTGACTTTTTAACACCTACTCCAACTAATACAAAATCATATTTTGGTGACAGTGCCTAGACATTTATTATTTAAACAGTTCTATGAGACCCAATTAATTAATGAAAATGTGAATGTGTGGAGAGATGTAGCGATAAATATTTAATCTGTAGACTTTATATGAAACTTCATTTCTACGTAGACAAGAAAAGAGTTCTATTGTGGTGCATGCCCAAGCTACGGAATTTGGCTCAGCGGCTTTGAAGTTTATAGCTCAGAATGCTGAAATAATTTCTATTTTGTCTACCGGGGTAGTTTCTTTTCAGAAGGACTATTAATTTATCTGCCGGTCATACAGAGAATGAAATGAGCTATACAGAGTTTTTAACTTTTAAAAACTGAAGTTGCAAAACAATGTATTATTGTCAAAATTCACAATAAAAGTAACTGAATTGAATCAGTTGTGTGTTGCTCCCGGCTTGTACAAGCGTGCCTAGTGGTCGTGCTCGCTTATGCCTTGACGGATTTCCGTTTGAAACTAGTACCGTTGGAATTTCAATGAAATTCTCCAAATAGATGTTGTCCACGTTATAATTTTCATAACTATACTGTTTTTTTATATTAGAATTTACAAATGTTCAACAGACGCTCTTTTGTTAATATTAAAGTAAATAACACAATTATTTTTTTTTATTTTCCTCTCTTACCTATTCACATCTGTGTGATAAATTTGGTTTCTTTAGCTTTGCTAGTTTTAGAGATAATAATTTGTTAATAAAAATACAAGATGACAGCAAGCGGCCTAAACGCAGTGGAAATTAAAAAAAAAAAATTCTTCATTTTTTAGCTTAAAATCACACCAGGACATCTGAAAATGCATAGCCAACGCAACCTTTTTGTTACACACCCTGTATATTTGAAATTTTGCATGCAACGTCAGCGAAATCTGTTACACCATGGTGTGGCTTACTTACGCCATGGCGATTATGACTGACAGATTCTTAAGAAAAGATATAGCTATATATTAAAGGTTTCATGTATAAGCAAAGCAAACACGTTCCAGCAAGTTTTGAGATAAATAGTTCACATCTCGTTAGCCACAAATCGACCTTCAGAAGCCTTTACAGGAGCACGAACACTCTCCAATAATTCCGCCCACCTTTCTTCAATTAGAGTGGAAACCCTCTTGTGTTGTTAAATACCGCAGACGTGTGTGCGCATGCGCGGAGACGTGTCACGTGACAGAGACTACCTTACTGATAAGTACAGAGTACAGTTGTCAGCTGGAGTCACACACTTCACCCACACCTCGCGTACACATCAGTGTAAAGTAGTGTTAACCACACATTCTACGCACAATCCTCTTATACTGACTAGGTACCTTACATGAAAAACGGAAAAATTAAACTTTTATTGATACAGTTGAGGGCACTACGAGAGGGATCCCAAAGCACGGTGGAGCAGCCGACTTTTACACATAAAGCAGGTAGGTGGCAGGGCTGGTTCGATGGAATGTTGAATTTAGCTCCTTTTTACCTTCCTCCTTTACTTCCACCCCTGAATTTAAAAAGGCTTGTTTGCAGACTAAACCCTGAAATTGGAGTCATGTTCGTTAAGGTCAAAAATTCGGAAAAAATTAAAATTTCTTAATTTCAAATTTACATTATTAGTTTAAATTTTTTCCTTAAAAAATGTACGACCCAAAAGATGTACCATAGGGTGTAAAGGCTGAGTACACATATTCCCCACAATAATGAAAATATATTAAAACTAGACTGAAAATATTTGCGGACGACAAAGTTAGCGGCATCGTCTATTTTAAACGAATTAACTTGCCTTCCGGTTAGTCAGAAGCGTAGGTAATTTTTGAAAACCCAAAGAGAATTTATTAACTTTTTCTTAGGGGATTTACTATTGTACCAACAAAATGTTTACAACAAAAATTTTAGTGTTTCTGAACACTTCTACGTCCATAAATAAATAAATGAGTTGTAAATTTTGAAAACTTTAAAAGGGATTCCAAGGGGTTAAAAGGCAGAATCTCCAGTAAATGCTCCCGGGGGGGAGCATAAAATTACATAGGCCAGTTTGTGAACAAAATCTACACAAAACAGATTGGTCCTTTATATGCATCTATATGCAATTTTGGGACAACAACCCATAGCCTTTTTGGTATTTTATTTTTTGTAAAGTCTTGCACCCGTGTAAGAGCTAAAAACCAAAATTTATTGGATCTAATTAAGGAACCATTATTGCATGGCTTCCCCAATCTTGGCTACCACGAAATCGTGCATGGACCAATCAATAAACGGTAATATTTGTGTAGCTGAAAGCGCTCTCAATTTTCCAACACAGGCTCGAGTGTTCAATGGAGGTAGCAGATGTGTGTATTTTGTGAGACCTATCACAGATACGCTATCAGTCTCCCCGTTTACGTCATAGGGCTTGACGTATTCTGCCTCCATAAAACCCGGCTGTACCGCCACCTTCCTAGCTGAATGTGCTGCCGTATCCATACACGCTCGTGTACACAAAGGTGTGTTCATCTTTAAATGTTAATGACACGGAAAATTCAATAATTGCCGTATTGTGCTTCATTGAGCTGAAATGAATAGTTGATTCATGCATCAGAACCTTAACAAATTACTAATGCGTAAAACAGAGTTTTCTACACGCAATTTAGAGTTAGATTGGTTGTGGTTAGTGTTTTGTGTTGGTAATATTTTTACTTTTACAAAATCAGACAGAACCCAACGGTATCAGACACTAAAAAACAATTAAATCTACTTAAAAATTTGATTATTTTGGACCTTATTGTCCTGTACTTGGACCTCAATTCTTTGCAGTTCTTTTAATCCATAACGAGGCGAAAATTTTTACAAAAAATCAAATAAAAGTACTTTGACCCCGCTGTAGAAAGACATTTTAATTAACAAACTCAAAACTCGTAGAGCCAATGTTTTAAGATGTGTTTTCACTTCCACAAATTTTAATATTAGAGCGCTTTCTTAAACCCATTTTTTTTCTTTAAGATCAAGAAGCTTTGAAATTGCACTTAGTCCTAAAAGGTCCTTCCCCGCTGCTTCCCCAGTGACAGGATATATTCTTGATGGGTAAGGTTGGAAGTAGGGGCCGCCTCTTATCAAGATCCATGAGGAAGGATTTTGGGCATTAATCTCTGTCTCGTCTCCAGTCAAAACGGACAGGGGTGGCCCCACCCTTTCGTCTAGGCTAAAAAGTGCGTTCAACACTTAGGGAGCCCCCCAACTCCAACAGTCATTCCCCCGCAGTAGATTAGAATCTACCGATCCACCCTTCACCTCATGTGCCGCTCCTGGGGCATCTATAGGAAATTTCCCAGATTTAAGTGGGCCGTCGGTTTTTGCTGAACCAAGTGTAGGTTCCCAAATGGAAGGTAAAACCAACCAGGAGTGAACCCTCCTGGGGAGTTTTTTTAAACCTTACTTCCTACGTCAAGAATACAATGCCCGAAGAGCCAATGATGCAATCCGCTTATAAAGATTAATGGGGGATGGGAGTCGGGGAGGCTTAAGACCAACCACTCAACAGTCTATATGATCAATCAGTGATAAATATGACTTCTTTAAGAATGCTGCCAGTTTTTTGGCAATTTGATTGCTATTTTCCTCGTTTTTGTTATTGCACGTGTTCTTTTTTCAAAAGTTTATTGAGGATTCTGTATGTAGGCTACTTTTATATACTGGTTTTAAAGCAATTCAACAAAGTAAATCTCCAATACTTTACCATGAACACGTTTAAATCTCCACTTCTGCAGGCTATATTTTCCATTATCCATTTCAGAACAGTTTGAATTGGTTGCATTACAATTTTTACCAACCAAAATTAAAACTAAAAAGGTGGTGTTAATTTTATTCACCGCAAATGAAAGATTATCAGGCCCACATAAATATATTTAATCACTTGGTAATATTTGTACAGTAAATGTATTTTTGTCTTTTAATAAGGACACTCAAAAGGACCATGCCATTTTGGTGATTGAGTTGTGGAATGCCATATGTGTAATTTTGTAAAGCGGTCCACCAAGCAGTGTCCCGCTATTAGGGAACTGGAAAGATAATGGAGGTACAAGTTTAACTATGGATTCCGAAACGCACCTTAAGGCATCCTGTTCTGTAAATCTATTATTTCAAATTCGTAATGCGATAGAATCTCTTTTTCACACATGGTTTATGCCAATAACCGCAACTCTCTCACTTCTACTCCTCGTCTGGGACCCGGAAACCGCGGCAAAATCACAGGAAATATGTGTCCGTTTAAAAAACCGTGGTACATAATTTGTCAATAGGTGTGCAAAGTGACGGTAAACCGTTGCAAACACTGAGTTTCCCTGTCACTCCAGTGTTGCCGCACCAAACCGAACGGGACGGGAGAAAACAATATTCCCAATAATGGGATACGCTACTTTATGTGGGCGTTTAAAAAATTGGGGAATCTGATGTGGTTGGTACCATCTTAATTTTGGGAGGTTCTCCCATGTAGGAAAACGACTTTTGCAGTATTGTAACCAACCTTACTGGAAACTGAGAACTTTCACTTCCTCTCAGATGTTTAACTGACGACTGACTGCCACTACGCTCTGGGCAAATATTTAATGATAGAGTGAGGAAAATTGGATTCTAGTTTCCGGCGTATTAAACTTCTAAAATCCGTTTGCGAGCTCAGACACAAATCTTTTAACTCAATCCAAATATTATATTTTTCTACTAAAAACGACACGTAACAGGCATCTAGCCTAATTTTTTGCGTTACAAAACGTATTTTTAATATTGATATTAATTTTAAATTATAACTGTACACATTACCATAACTATGTATTGCTCAAATGTTCTGTTACAACTTTGCATTGTGTTACAGTTGACAATAACCTTATAGACGACACTGCTACTAATACTCGTACATTCACATTTTTTTTAAACTCTTTTTAGAGACGTGTCATTTTTCATGAAAAAGACAAACTTCAAATTTTCTATATCAATAACAATTGTAACGATCAGAGTAAAATATATTTAGTGTTATTGAATAATCCCATTCTTTTCAATATATTCTACATACTCCCACATTTATTAACTAATTAAAACCACAATTATAATGTTTTTAGTGTTTATATATTTACCTATTTCAAAGTGATAATACTTTTTCAATCTTGTAGAAACTATTACAAGGGGCTACTACAAGATGAAATGAAATACTTCACTTATCGAGCTCTTCTTGATTTTACTCATAATAATAGTGAAATAACTCTTGTAAGTATTTATCATATTTAATATGAATTTTAAACTTATGACGAACAGTTCACGCCTTACTACTGTACTATTTTGTAGTTCTGGATGATAACAGTTTGGTCAAAAAAAGAAAATAGCACGGAAATTACTTTATCTAAATTAATATAGCTGTATTATTGACATTACTGTTCTACAAATTGGTTTGAACATTTTAGCTAATTGTTAGATATATTATTTTTATTCTTTAATTATGGCTTCTTTGCTGACGCGATTCTTTCTACGGTCTGGTGCATATAATTAGTCATACTAATCGTGTATGACTCCCTAATTTTTTATGAGAGTTCTATCCCGTCAGAGACATTTTATAAGAGGTTCTTAACGTGTTTGAGGAAAAACTGTCCTAACAAATGCAAATTTTTATTGACCTTCCCCAGGATTCGAACCCGGGACCTCTCGGATAGAGAGCTGCAACCTTACCACTGCGCTACGGTGATGGTCGAGACAAACACTGGGTTGGGAGTCAGTCAAACAACAAAATGTAGTACCTAAAGAATTTAGACTTGTGGACACTGTAATGTCTGGAAGGCTCGGACGCCAGTGGTACCAACCAGCGCGGAGAGAAAGGATTAACGGTATCGGTAATATGTGCTTATACCGCAGAGAGATATTGTCACGCCGATGTAGGAACTAGAGGGTCAACCCACCTGACCCGAATCACAAGTCTTCCTCTCTGAAACACTTCTAAATCACAAGTCTTTCTCTTTGGAAGAATTTATTCCAAATCTTAACAGTGCCTTTTGTGGAATGACAATAGTGTAGGATATATTATTTAAATTATATTATGATAAAGAGTTATTTTCGTAATATAACGCATAATTTAATTGCGTTTAGGTTACAACCTTGTAGCTCTCAAAGCTGATGAGCATGCTGAACAGTTAAAGCAAAAAGTTTCATTTTAAACAGCAGTTCCAAACTAGTGCTCTTCTATACTTGGCTGATCTATAAAGGACGATTGTTCTATACTAACTGCTGTCTTACAAACTAATGTTGTCTATCCTAACTTCTATTCTATACAAATTATTGTTCTATATTTACTGTTCCCTTTTAAAATGTCTATTCTATATTACTGTTATACGTCCAGTAACTGTAACTTCTATTCTATTACAAATTATTGTTCTATATTTACTGTTCCCTTTTGGAAATGTTGTACACCCAGTAACTGTTGTCTGTAACAACTTCTGTGCTATACAAATGATCGTTCTATGCAACCCGTTGTTCTGTATTAATTGCTGCCCTATGAAGCCTGTAAGTTATAAACAAATAACTGTTATATAAACAAATTACTGCTGTATACAACCGAGTGTTCAAGCACTAACTTCTGTCTTTACCCACTTCAGTTCTACATGGTGGTTATTGCTTTTTCATCTCCTAATACAATTCTACCTCTTGATTGTTTCAGGAGTAATCAAAGTTTATTGAAAAAGGCTTAAAATCTTTTTAGTTATTTCAGTCTCCTTTAATGCTCAACTCCTCGACGGTCTGTCTCTTCAACTCTGCTGTACTTACTTCGAGATCACTGCCAAAAGCCTTTGCTCTGTGGCCCACTCAACAATCACGTGGTCAAAATGTGTTCAAGAACCAGATGATCACAATTTTTTCCGGCACAATGTCCTTTGTCGTAAGAAACCGATAATATTCAAAATTCCAACATTTAACTTAGTTATTGCTATTGTTCTTTTCCATTACCCAGCATTTCTCCTTTCCTTTGTTTTCTTTCCGGTATTGTAGCTTTCAGACAATCACCTTGGCTTTCCCTCAGTAGATTTCTAATTTCAAAATATTAGCGCCTTCTAAAAGCCTTCTTCTCGAGAGGACTTCTGAGTACACACCTATATTTGATAGAAACTGAATTTTTAATTTGTTGATTAGTGACGCAGTTTTACAATATACTCAAACCACATTCATTTGAATCTTCAAACCCCTTTTATATTCTAATATCAGGATACTAGAAGTACGCCAAAAGATCACTGCCACATCTTAGAATCAAGATATCAGAAGTACGCCTATAGAATCCCTTCCACATCCTAGTACCAGGATGTCAGAAGTACGCAGAAAGATTACGTCCACATTCTAGTATCAGGATACTAGAGTACGCCGAAAGTATCATAACAAATCCTTGTTACCCACCGTGTGTGTTGTTTACCACCGATAATTTACTACTTTATCACTGGACGTTTGAGATGAAATACAGCATTGCACATATTCTGGTATACCCGGATTAAATACTATAAATAATAATATCACTTTATAGCTGTTAAAAGAACATCAGTGTATAAAAACGACAATTATAAATAGGGTAATTCCCTTCCTCCACATTCACGCCCCTTCTGTATATTAAATATTTTTTCTACACTCACAATTTGTTATCAGACCCGGAATAATTTTGATATTTTTATAAAACATCCTTATACTATCCAACTGAGTAAAAAATCCTGAACATCTATACACGTTTTAGTTTTAGGCTTTCATGTTTTTTTAAAATATTTAATACCTTCAGGAAACCTACTGAACATGTTGACACCAACCAGTGACACAAGAGCATGAAAAGCTGCCAACTTATCCCCTTGAATTCTGTAATTGACCCTACCCCTATCCCCTAGTCGCACAATGGTGAATATCCATGCCCTGAATCAATTACAATTTGATTTGCAGTACAAGTATCACCTCCAGGATACATAGAAAAGGCACATAGGTACATAGAGTTTAGCATATTATATCCCTAAAGAGATTCCTGCAAGACCCTCTTTAGAAGGGCTCGACTACCTCATAGCCATCGATTCCTTAGGTCAATTGGGGATATAACAAGCGAAAAATAGGCTGCTTTTGAATAGGACAATTAGTAATTTAATTCAATCACAATACAAAACTAGACCATTAAAAGTAATGAATTTACCATAGGCTGATACACGGGAAATAAGGAGAAAACTTCGTGGAATGATTGCTCGCCTAATGCTCGGCCAAGTGAACTCGTGAAAGGTCGAAGGAGTGAGCGAAGTATAACGGTTGGCTCCAAGGTCGGTGTGTTTGTGTAGTTCCATTCGTCCCCCGAGAAGGCGGAGAGAGTGGAGGAGTCGCTCCACCCGACTCTCTGACCCGGGTCGACTGAGGAATCACGACGAAGATCGTACGGTCGGCACAGTACCGTTCCCATCGGTTCATGGGCCTTCCCGCTCTATAAAGTACCATTCTTTTTCGTTCTGATGGCTCTACAGAGTGGTCTTCCATCGGTATTTCTCCTTGAGTGCTTGTCACCAAATTCTTCCAAGAGCAAACGTTTTGCATTCCTATCCTCTATACAGGGTTGTTTGAAAAAGTATGGGTACGGCTTAATATTTTAAAAACCATAGGCGATAACATCTATAAACTTTGCACAGTGTCATATGGCTATCTAAACTATTTTTCCTTGCTATTACCATGACATGCCAACCATAGGGGGACGGCCCACAGAGGAAAACATGGAAATCTTAAATTGATGCATGGGTCGAGTCAATATCTAAAAAAACATCGGTATTCTATTGTATTTTATTTATTTGAGTGTTATAAATTGATGACATAATTTGCTAATTAAAAGAAGTCAGTGAAAACACATTGGTTTAGTAGAGAGTGAAACGCCGCCAACCGCATCGAATACGACGGATCCAGTCAGAAAAGGCAGCGCCATAATGTACTTCAAAAATGTGTACCTAAAACAACCCGCCATTTCTGATTTGGATATTAAAACTTTTGAGATGCGGTTTGCGGAATTCAACTCTACTAAGTGAGGACTCTTTCAAATGAGGTATCATTCGACCCATGCTTCAATTTAAGATTTCCATGTTTTCCTCTGTGGGCCGTCCCCCCATGGTTGGCATGTCATGGTAATAGCAAGGAAAAATAGTTTTAGATAGCTATATGACACTGTGCAAAGTTTATAGATGTTATCTCCTATGGAGTTTTAAAAATATTAAGCCGTACCCATACTTTTCAAACACCCTGTATAGTAGGCGTAAATACTGAAGAGAAACCCGTGATGTCACTCGAGGACGAGTTTATTATAACTGCTGGTAAAATCTATCCGAACAGGAAAAACCTGTGTGAATTACAATTTGAGCAACCCAATGGATGGTCCAGGAGCGGCACATCTCTAACCACAGATGGCGAGGTAAGGTTTAAAAAGGATTTGCCTATTATATCTGATTACTGTGAAGGATAATAATTTTTAGAGTGGAAGGGCACTTGTTAAATGATTCCTAAAGCCTAAAAAACAAGGGGGGGGATTGTTTCCCCTGCCCCGCTTTGTCTGGAAGAAGCCGGAACAGACCTTACCTCCCCTTTTCCTAAGGTCATATAGTGTCCGTTAATTACCTACCATCATAGGATCTCGGACAAGAGGTGGCCCCTACCTCTGTCACCCTGTCCACTCCTGAAGCAGCGCAATGAGGACTAAGTGCAATGGTGGGTTTCCTAATATTCTTACCCTAAAAAAACATGCCATACTGTCCAACAAATCCTGTCCAGGGCTGGGGTAATTCCGTCATAATCCAGAGGACAGCTGGAAGGGTCGCAAATTCTTTTTGCATCCGGGTGTTTGTCTATGGCCAGAGGCATTTCTTCTGTGCTCTGAGTTTCTTTTTCTCTAATGTGTCCTATTTACCACTTATTATACTACTCCCGTTTCAACAGGAAAGGCGTAAAAAACGTAACTAAATATACGGAAATATACTTTTTTTCTCTTTTAAACCTCAATTTTACGGCGTGGGCTGTAGTCTATTACCATAAAATATAATTTGATAATGTAAGATTTACACGGGAAGTTGGTCTTTCCCACTTCTATAATGATTTCTTTGCACTGCGTGGAGCCCGATGTTCCTTGGGCGACTATGTTTTTGATAATGAATCATAAAATACATTTTTTCTATGTGCAAGATTTTACATCGACACGAAGTAATAACAATTTAGTTACAGATATTAAGATCCGACGCAACTGTTTCGTTACACTGTATTTTTGGACGTCTGTGCGATAACTCTAAAATAATAAGGTCATAGAGAATTGAAACTTAATACATAAGTTCCTCCTGGTTCAAAGAAGAACGCTTTTGATTTTGGGGTTAAATGAAAGTAAATATAAAATTAACCCTTTGAGTGCCAAAGCACTTTTAGGGGGGTGGCGCCACCCAAATTCCATTTGGTGTTCTACCAAATAATTCACAATTTTTATCAAAAACATATATAATGGGATAAATGTTTGTTTTATTGTTTTGGGGAGGAAAGTAGGATATGACTTATAATATTTATTTGGATTATACAGTCTGTTTGCATTTTTAATTAAAAATTTTATAAAAACAAATTTATTTTTTGAATTTGTTTAAGAAAAATTCCATTTTTATTTTAATACATTATGCAACCATTTCGTTATTTCCTATGTGTGAAATAACACGATGTCATCGGCCTTCGGCACTTTTTCGGAAATATCCGTAAGCCGATCACATCGGTTCTTGGCACTCTTCGGATATATCCGCAGGCCGATCACACCATCGGTTCTTGGCACTCTTCGGAAATATCCGCAAACGGTTTCACATCGGTTCTTGGCACTTTTTGGAAATATCCGCAGGCCGATCACATAGGTTCTTGGGACTTTTCGGAAATATCCGCAGGCCGATCACATCGGTTCTTCGCACTCTTCGGAAAATATCCGCAGTTCGATCACATCGGTTCTTGCACTCTTCGGAAAATATCCGCAGGCCGATCACATCGATTCTTGGTGGCACTTTTCGGAAATATCCACAGGCCGACCGGCACTTGGCACTCGAAGGGTTCAAATCATTTTTACATTAGTCTTATTAGTAACAATAGTGACAGCGAGAAAATCACATAACAAACAAATTTGTAAACAACCTGGATACAAATGTGTGCCATTTTATCATACGACACAAGTGATGGAATTATTTGTTATATTAGTTGGTATAATTTTCAGTAAGCTCTGTCGGGTTCTTGGACACCCTGTCACATTGGTTTATTATCATTAGCCTATACAACAACGGTAATAAATCTTTCTCTAATTGTGTAGTCTATTGTAATATTGTGAACAATTACTCAACGGTTAGTCTACATAATAAGTAACTACGTACAAATTGATTGAACACAATAACGTAATACGTACAAATTGATTGAACACAATAACGTAATACGTACAAATTGATTGAACACAATAACGTAACTACGTACAAATTGATTTGAACACAATAACGTAACTACGTACAAATTTATTGAACACAATAACGTAACTACGTACAAATTGATTGAACACAATAACGTAACTACGTACAAATTGATTGAACACAATAACGTAACTACGGGCAGATTGATTGAACATAGTTTTTTGGAAACACTATCAAACCTCAACATTTTGTAAAATATTTTAAAAAATTGATACAAAATTTCAAGGGAAGTCTAAAAATAATGCATGCTGCATTAATTTTTTTATTTACTAACCATCAATATGTATACATGTTATACTTACTTTTTGGTTAGTGATTGGGCTAAAGATAGTTTCATAATAAGATAATTAAAAAAAATAACGGCCACAATTTCAATTTCAAAATATACATGTAAAACCTGTTTTTTACCCATGTAGGGGTGAGTTTCAAAAACGTTTTGAATCAATCATCGTATGACTAATAAATAATTAAAATAGGAATTATTTATTAGTTCTACAATCAACCGAGTAGGGTAGGAATATAGTTTCTGTTCCTGTAGTTTTCAACAAAATAATTAACTTCAATAGTATAAAAAAATAACTCTTCGGTTAGTTGGGTAAACTTTCATTTTGTATCAATGCTGACTACGGATTTTTCGTACTATGTCTTACTTTCTCAATATTAAATCTTTAAGCCTATTACTTTAGCCATTATATTAGTATCACTTAAAATTACTAATCATAGTTTGGTAGGTCATTAATAATAATATATACTATTTTGAATTTCGAAAAAAAAATTTACATACACTTCTTTAATATTGCTTATTTCTCCCTCCTTAAGGGGCCGAGGTCGGGAGTGTGAAACAAATAAAAATAACTGTTTATTTGGTTTACTGCAGAAAATTATTTGCTTTTAAAAAAGTCAATACTTTTAAAGACTAATTTTTAAAAGAAAATTACAGTCAAAAACTATTTATTTTTATCATAAATTAATTATGTAAGCACTATAAAACATATTTTATATGATAGATCCAGCGGATGTGGAAAATCCATTTTTATGTGGTCTTAGTTCAGTGTAGAAAATGAGAAGCTGTATTGCTAATTATGTTCCTCGGCTGTTGTGCGTACTCCTGTTTTCGGTAGCTTTTTGCCATTTATTTTTCCTAGTTTATTATTGTCATCAGCAATATTATACGTGATCTGGACGTCGGAAAGGATGGGATGGATCTAGGACGTTGATCTGACGTCGGAAAAGGTTGGGATTGATCTGGCACCGTTGCTCTGACGTCGGAAAGGTTGGATGATGTGGCACGTTGATTCTGACGTTCGGAAAGGTTGGATGATCTGGCACGTGATTCTGACGGTCGGAATAGGTTGGATGATGTGGGCACGTGAATCTGGACGTCGGAAAGGTTGGATGATTCGGGCACGTGTATCTGACGATCGGAAAAAAGTTGGGATGATATGGGATGTGATTCTAAGATCAGAGAACGAGCGAGAAAGTGACGATCGGGAAATCTCCTTGGCCATCAGTGCGGACTGAAGGAAAACTCCCTTGGATAATGCAACAAATTCCCAATATTCCAACAAATGTATCCAAACACATTCCCTAGATTTAATGTATCCAAATTCCAGCTCAGATCACGTGAGCGCTCGTAAAGGTTTTGTTTGACTTTGGTCCTACTAGCAGCATATATTTATGATAACCTAATCTAAATCTAATTACAATTTCGTAATATACAAGTAGTAGATAGGGGACAGTGTGGCCACCCTCTCACGGATTATCACATCCTTTTTGGAGGCAGAGAAACAAGAAACGATCGTCCATAATGTCAGTCTTTTTCTAATAACGGATTTTTTAGGTTGCCAGTGAGAAAATCTCTTCCTCCAAATTCAGTGACCTTGGATAATACTAAAGTACCGAAAGGTATTTTATCGTATGTATGAGTTATTAAAAGTGCGTTATTAAGGGTGAATGATACCGTTTGTTCGCAATCATTATGTAAACGCATAATAAAATATTTTACTGTAACCTCAATTAAAGACTAAAGCAATGACATTCTGAAGTTGATGCTCTCCCAATTGTTATTTTAGTGTGTTAGCTATTTTTTTTTATACTTTGAAATGAAATCGAAAATAATATGTTTATTTTTCACATAAACGTTTTTATTGTTATTAAAACAGTTCTGGTGTTCTAAATAATATTATAAACCCTTGTGCTAAGTGAAAATATATAATTATATTCTTGTTACTGTGTATTCATAGCATAATATTATCTATTTTCATTATATTTTATAATAAAAATAGTGTTTAAAATTTTAAATTTAAAAATATTACACGTTATTCTTAAAACTGTCATTAATTATATGAACATTTTTTTAATTGAATCACAATTCTTAGGCTACAGTTCAAATTGTTGTTATATGTGACCTGATTAACTCCTAAAAATAGGTGTAGCACTAATAGTATTTGAGATATAAAGAAGGAAACCAGAAACTATTTAAATATATTAAAATCTTTTTTATATTAAAAATAAAAAGTAAAATATTATTTTATTTTCTTCCAAAAATATTAAAAATATAACTAGGACTTGTACTGAGCATAACTTAAACGTTTCATTAAATTTGGTCTTTATTTGGAGTTTACAGTAAAATCTATGTATTGACAAATGATTGCTTTTTACGATTAGACTGTATCGCCTCCTGTACTGCCTACTAATGTTATTGTGAAGTGTTTTGTAAACTGGGGATTATGCTGGGGTAAACTGTGTAAAAAGCCTACAAAACAGGACATGTTCCGAATGAAAAAGCAAGGAATAGAAAGCAGTCGATTAAATAGAAAAAAGTGTGGCGGACAGTCTACTCTGGCAAAAAATGATAGAAAATGAGTATGAAGCAGAAGATGACTTCACAATTCCATACGGAGCAGGAAATGCATACAAGCAAGTCATAAATGGTCAATTACTACATGTTTAATTAAAATAGATTATTCTCGTGGATCATTTATGTTTGAACTAAAGTACATTATCTCCATAAGTAGCCATGACAGCATATATACGTTTTAGCATTTGTACGATTTTAACTATTTTATTAATCTACAAAAATTTAAAACGTGGATTTTAAAAACGTTAATCTGAAACGTGTTATTGCGAACAATTATTTTGAAAACTTATGTAAAAATTCCTAAAATAAAAATTACCCCCCCCACCCCCCCCCCCCCCCACCCCCCCCCCCCCCCACCCCCCCCCCCCCCCACCCCCCCCCCCCCCCACCCCCCCCCCCCCCCACCCCCCCCCCCAACATTTGCACTGAAGAAGTCGTTAAGAATGCTTGTACTTTCTCTTTGGTCAACATAGTAGGCTTGACTATGGAATATCTTTGTTGGGGTGTGTAGCCTAATCGAATCAAATCTAAAGCCACTTCTAACTCCAAACAAAAGAACTTCATAAGGTTTGATTAAACGAAAACGAATGCAATGGAGGAAATCTTTTCCTATTTTTGTTGATTAAATATTCTTCCCCCTTTAAATATATTGTATGTTTATTAAGTCCTTTTAAACCAATATTTTATGTATAAGGGGCAATTTACCCAGAATTCAAAAAATTAATTACAAAAACAATAGATAAAAGCAAGAACCAATACCAGTTCCAAAAGCCTAAACCTAGCATTTTTTGCATTAGTTATTGTTTTTTGGGAACTAAAAATGTTTAGTTATAATTTCTTCATTATTAGTTGTGGAATATAAAGTTATTTCTCAAAACATTAAAGAAGGTGGTTATTAGGGTTTTGATAAATTAGATTTTCTTTCTGCATAGTTCCTAGTTAATTCAAGAAAGTAACAGTAAAATTTTAGTTTGAATTTATTTATGTGGATTTTCATTTGCTTTGTAACTGCAGAGACACTTTTAATAAATTTTTTTTTAGGAGCTTATGAAAAAAATCAAAAGTTGTATTGAAAATTTTCTTTGAGCTAAAAAATATTTTTGTAATCAAAAAGGGAAACCTCTCCACAGGCACTTGCTCTCGAGGCCCTAGTTATTTTTGAAACTATTTCTTTTAATTTACGAGTGTTTTTGTTTTAATTTTATTTACAAAGAATGTTACATTTTTATTTAAGTCTTGCTATTAGGTTTGTACATTGTGTATGCATTTGGTTGTTTACTTCCTTTATTGATGTATTACATTGTGTATACCAATGTATATAATGTGTTATTGTAATATTTTCAAAATAAAAATTTATTCTATTCTATTCTAAAAAATATACTGTAGACCAAAGTAGAACAAAATTTAAATATGTCAAAACCACACCAGAGGGCTTTCAAAGATTAAAACTTGTCATGTGCAATCGTATATGTGTTAAAAACAAAGTTTTTGTAACAATAAAACAATTTACGAAAATGACCTTCTTGAATTGAAGAAGATGAAGGCTGCTAATCTATAATGATGAGTCACATGACTGGGTTCCTATCTTACTCGGGGAGGTCAAATGAAAAATTCTTGCCCAAATCCAATTTAAACATTTCCCACATTAAAAACGGCATGCGCCCCCCGCGCGCTCGCTCAAACAATAATACACACTGCCCACTAGATTGAAAGAAAAGAATCTAATAAAAATTCTGATAGATAGACTCTGGCCCCACTTGCTTTAAATAGGCTTTATTTTTCTTTTAGTAACTTCAAAAACAGTTTCCACTAGTTTTTTAGCCCTTCACAATATTGTTATGTTAATAATATTAATGTAATAAACAATTAGTGAAAGCACAACACACTATGTTACATCGTATTATTATTATTATTCTCCATTTGATTATTATTGCATGTTATTATTACACTAATAGTAATCCAAAGACAGAAATTTAGAATGTTATTATATTTCAAAAAGGAGTGATAGTAGAAGGAGAATGAATGTAACTAATTCAGTATTTGATAAAAATATTTATTTACACCAACATAACACATATAAATAACAGTTGTTTGTTTGTATAAAATAAAGAGACTAGCAACACACAATACTTTACAATGAATAAATGCGACACAAACACAAAATTACTGTAGTGAACTGCTTAACAATACATTAAATAATTCATGCACAGCGGAAAACGCATTTACACACATGTAAAACATTCAGTTCTTATTGTAATGAATAGGTAGTGAATTGTAGCTTGTTAAATGAATTTTTTATCACTAAGAATAATTACTTATTTAAAAATATAAAATGTTCTTTCATTGTTAAGAGTTTTTATCTACACAAAACAAAACTGAGGAAAATAATTTGATTATATTGAACTATATAAGAAACAAAATATTTAGTAGGATCTTATTTTATTTTATGTCGTTTGATTAAAATATGTTTGTTATATGATGAATTGAAAACTCTTGTATTTTCATAAATGCTAAGTGAAACAAAAAATAGTAATCCCTAAAAATTACATTAAAAAAAATAGATATCACTGTTTATTTTTTCTCTTACAATTCCAAATTTCAAAAAAATTAGTTATTTTTAACCCTTTGAGTGCTATATTTTTATAAGTTAAACCTGAAGAGCGCATTTTTTGCAAAACAGATTTTCTGCATATAATTCCCAAAGGTACCATAATAAAAACAACTTTTGAATAGTTTAATAATACTACATTAAAAACTTTAAAAACTGGCCATTAACACGTTCACGACAATGGCTTATTTCCGGACATTTTTATTTGCCGTAGAATTTTCTTGCTTATTTTAAATTTCAACTTTATATTCATCAGTCTCACAAAAAAACAAATATAAAAAATTGTGAAAACTATATAAATTATTAGGTATTAACTTTATAATATATTGTATTTAGATAAAAATCAATGGCACTGTCATTAAATTCCAAAACGATGTATTGTTTACCAAAACGATACATTGTTACCAAAATGATACATTGTTACCAAAACGATATATTGTTACCAAAAAACGATACATTGTTACCAAAACGATATCTTGTTACCAAAACGATGTATTGTTGCCTAAAACGATATATTGTTACCAAAACGATATATTGTTACCAAAATCGATACATTGTTACCAAAACGATATCTTGTTACCAAAACAATATATATTGTTACCAAACCGATATATTGTTAAACAGCATCTTTGAACTAACAATTACATAATATTTATCGACGCAGAGTACTCAAAGGGTTAAAGTTAACTATTTACAAAAAGTTTGCTTAACTGATCATTAGCTTCTTTCGATTCATACACGTGTAAAATTAATAAATATACAAACTTACTTACATCACATCTCTAGTAATACAGTACAATATCACAAAATGAAAAAAATCTCTAAACAAACTTTATAATCTAATTCTAAATCTCTGTTTATAGGGTTTAAAAATACTTAGCTTTATAGGAATGATAACTTGGCCCAGATATTTATAGACAACAGCAATTAATCATAAAATGAAGTATCTTCTTAAACAAGCTATCTTCCAGCGCTACAAACGTTTTTATTAGAATGTACAAAATTATTTACAATCAGTTACAACAGTCATATTAGTTTCTTCCGAAGTTGAATCGACCTGGACATATCACAGCTTTTGTAGGTAACATCTTTACATTTAAGTTGACTTAAGTAGTCTACACTCACATAAATACTAACCTAACACAACGTAATACTACTTCTAAAATAATCACAAACAAAAAGCAACAACCATTTAAGTCAGGAGTTTGTATCAATTATGTTTTAGCTTATTCGAATTGTCAAGTTTAAGTCAATTATTTACGTTGTAATTAACACTTAACTCTACATAAAATCTTTGTTAAAAACAATTATGGAACAGAAAAATAAAAACTATATTTAAAAAAAATATAAAGAAATATTACATTATGAGAGATTTTATTTAAATTTAGCATTACAACAGTCTTGGTTTCTTAAATATGTTTATTGACAACAAAGGAACACAATTTAAAACTCCACCATTTTTATTTAAAAAAACCAAGGGTGTAGCCAGTGAGGGGGGCCAAGGAGTCCAGACCCCCCCAAATTTTCAATTTTTTCTATTACGATTATTATTATTTAAATAATTCAGTATTGCAGTATACAAGTACTGCTGAAAGATCGTTCTCAACAAAAAAAAGGGTCAACAATTTTTTAAGGAACAAAATGGGGCCTTACTTTCTGTCCACTTTGGGAAAATATCGGTTGTCTTGACCTCCCCCCATAAAAATTTTTTTCTGGCTACGTTCTTGGTAAATACCTGAACTTCCCTGACATATTTCACCTGGTAAATACCTGAACTTCCCTGACATATTTCACCTGAAATACAAAGTTACCACAAGTCAAGTAATTTTTTTATGAAAGTCACATTTTTTAAAGTTATAGACAAGTAAAAATAGGCTTTCCAATAATTATGAAATATGTTTTTTATTAATTATGAAATGTTTTTTTATGGAAGAATTATTGTGAAGGAAACAGGATTGTTTTCAGCATTTGCCGTTAAAAAATTATACTAGAAAACAATAACGCTTTTTAATTTTTCATTTAAAATGTAAATTTATTTTATTCAGTTTCCATAGTGTAAAAAGTTTTCTGTCAAGTGACTTTCATTTTGTTAGGGTTTTGTTAAGGTTTTGTAACATGCATTACAAAATTTTCAGTTCTTACTTTGAAAAATGTACATTTAGATATTAGGTTCATTGTACAGTCTTAGAAACCTCTACAAAACGTGAAAAATCCAAAAATCACGAAACAAAGTAAAGACTTTGGTCCGATATTGGACTGGCTGGTAAGACTTCCGTATAGCACAATCCAATATATCCGATTGTGGCTTAAAAGTGTTAAACAAGTTTAAAAACTTGTATACTTTATTAATAAAAAATTTTAAATACTCTAATGCATTTTAAATCTCATTGATATTCTTATTGTGTTGGAAAGCATACTTGTCTATCACACTAATGTATTTGGAAATTAATTTCACAAAGATCAATAACTTTTGATTTTAAACAAAACCACGAGATATCTAACAAAAGGAAATATCTCACCTAAATTTAAAATTGTAGGGTTTTTTTGAAATACGTAAAACAGTTAAAAAATATATATGGTAAAAAATAGAAGTAGTATGATTGGACTTTTGAAAGCAAAATTTGCAGTAACATTAAAAATGTTAAAATTGAGTAAATTAACAAATCTTGTGGGAACAGATTTGATAGATTTTTGTGGGTGGTAAATTTAATAATGATGAGTCACAATAGGGGTGAATTCTTCTGTCCTTGGTTTGTCAGGTATTGGTGGAGGGGGGAGAGGGGGCAGCAGTGGTTGTTGTCAGATCTGAAAAATTAAAACATTAAAATAAATTATTCACAATCATCAAATAATGGAGTTATTACGGTTGGATAATGGACTGTCAAATCCCAATAACATTACAGGTCTTATCTGGAAAAGCAGCTTATTGGCATACCTTTTTGGTGCAGAATTTGGTAAACTATAACGAAGAAGGCGAGTCAGCAAGGGATGTGGAGTTGTCATCACTGTAGTTAAGTACAGCCCGTGGAGGAGCAACAGTGGTTGTGGTTGTGGTTGTGGTTGTGGTTGTAGTCCGTGGTGGTGGTGACAGATCTCGGAGAGTCGCCTGAGCCAGAGTTGCCAATCCAAGGTTTGATGAAGCTGAAGTAGATATAAGCGACAAGTGCCAATATCAAAACAAGAGCTATCACCAACAAGATGATCTTTTTCTGAAAAATTAAAGATGTTATCACTACTTGTAGGATTGTTGGGGCTGTAGTAAAGATGGTGGTAACAAAGCTTAGGGAGTCGCCCGAGCCAGAGTTGCCAATCCAAGGTCTGATGAAGCTGAAGTAGAATATAAGCGACAAGTGCCAATATCAAAACAAGAGCTATCACCAACAAGATGATCTTTTTCTGAAAAAATAAAGATGTTATCACTACTTGTAGGATTGTTGGGGCTGTAGTAAAGATGGTGGTAACAAATCTTAGGGAGTCGCCCAGCCAGGGTTATCAATCCAAGGTCTGATGAAGCTGAAGTAGATATAAGCAACAAGTGCCAATATCAAAACAAGAGCTACCAAGAACAATATTATTTTGTCAATAATAATACTTACTTGTTGCAATGTTTGACAGCTTTTATTTGTAAAATGGAATTCTGGAATAAAATAAATTGGCAAAAAAAACACCTCTTTTTAACAATGTATATTTTACAAGTTGGTTTAAGAACTGTAGTCGTCTAGTAATCCAAAGTAATTGCCTCATAAATTATTCTGCCTCATATTGCCTCATTCCAAAATATTCTGAACCTTATATTATGTATGATACATTAAGAATGGTCAGAAATCAGAAACATTTTTATTCAAAGTTTACACATGTATAGTGTCAAGAATATAAACACAACAAATATATTTAAATACATAAGTGAGTGTTTGTAAAGTCCACAATAAGTCCATTAAAGTTGATAAAAAATAAACAATATTAATTATGAATAATTTACATGATTATAAAATAAATGGTAACATAAATACTTACAATCTTTATCCGTTATGAACTTCAAAAACTGCCAGTACATTGCTATAGATATATGCACTATAAACTGTCATTATTCCCAATCGAGAGAAATGCGTTTTAATTGATTCGTTCCATTGCAAGTTTAGAATAATACGGATTGCTTTTTTCTGAATGGTTAAAATTGAATTTGAATTGTTTACTGATGTAGCTCCATATAAAGAAATACCGAAATATGTGAAGGAATAAGCGAAAAATATATAGACTTTAGTGTTTGATCTGTACACAATTTTGACATTCTACGAAGAGCGTATAAACCAGAATTAATTTTTGAGATGGTCTTATCTGAGTGTTTATTCCAATTTAGGGAACTGCCCAAAGTTAGGCCTAAGAATTACCTCTTCAGCTTTCAGTACAGAAACTTGTTCGATTTGCATATTGGGACTAATTTGATTTCTGACTCTATTTGCGTTAAACTCAACATAAACGGTTTTATGTACATTCAAAATTAAATTACTTCTTTGGAAAAACTGATTTAGGTTTGATAAACAGAGGAAGGCTGACATTTCGACTTCCTCCTTAGATGATACACTAAGCCTCAAAGTGGCACCAAACACAACTTTTCTAACTCTGGAATAACTTTAAGGTAAGAGAGGAGTAACAGAGGTCCCAATATTGATCCTTGGGTCACCCCAAAAATGTTTGTTTTAGAGTTGAGGCATTTTTAATTGTAAAATTATTTTTGTTATTTTGGTGTTCAATTTCCACATGTATGTATTTTAATTGTACTTAGAGTAAGAAAGATTGGGCTGTAAAATTATACGAACAAGCATGTTTTACATTGCAAAGGAATATCATTTTGGGAATATTATTATTACTTCTTCAGTAATAATAAAGAAATCTTCATTTGATTTCTAAATAACCTTTTAAAATATATGTAAAGATAACATAACAAGCTAATGTAAGTACAATGTAACAGTAATATAAGTAGCCTACTTTTCTCGCTTTTCCTTTGTATCGGATGGCCTTCTTGGTCTGCACTTTAGCTGTCTCTACGGCCTCCCCAGCCTCCAGGACATGGTGCTCGATGCTGTTTATCAGGTCTCCCTGGACAACAAGAGAGACTTTACACACTTTTCCAATGTTTTCAATGAGTATCATTGTGTAATCCTCTAAACGGTATTTAGAGACTACAAAATGTTAATATAAAACGAGTTTGGGTAATGGTTGGAGCTAGTTACAAAGGGATGAACTTTCACATGGCAGAGCATACAGAACTGCATTAGTTATAAACCCATGTTCTGAGTTCAAAACCTCCTCCTAGCTTTAGAAATTGGGTGTTTTGTTCTTGAAGCTAAAATGTTTCTTCAACACTTTTAGTCCTCATTTACAACGTTGATGAATGAGGATTTCATCAAAGCATGTACACAGCTTTAACGGGCCCTGGAAAAGATATTCGCCCACCTCCCCTCCCGTCCAACCACCGCTTCACCCCCCACCAATCGTTATCCTATTGACAATATATTATTATTTTTTTTAATGATAGCAAGATTCAATATGCGTTGCTGAAAAATGGAAAAGGTCTTATTAATCAAACCGTTTTTAATTAATTTTGTGAACTCTAAAAACGTATAATATTTAGTCTATTAGTTGTCCGATTGAAATTATTTTTAGATTTGTTGAAAAATCTTTAAAAGCTTTTTGTAAATTTTATTTTTATCCTTAATTGAAGAAATTTTTTTTTTTGTATCGGCATTCCAGTTATGATTCGTCGGATCAGACCGGACACAAGTGTTGAGGTATTTGTTGTTTGATCACAAGAAACTATTATTGACTTTTCCGCTTGAATGCACGATGTAAATAATCACGAATAGAGATTGTTAAATCTAAGTCTAAATCTAAATTTAAAATGAAAGTAATTTTACTATTTTTTAAGTACTAGTCACAGTTTCTTCGAAATTGTAATGACCAATATAACACGTTTAGCCTATAATAGAGTTTCAGTAATTTGATTAAGCTATCTCATCCATTGACACTATCCCTTCAAGTAGACATGTGGCAGAGTCCCCTGAGAGCATGGGCCTTGGCAAAATCGTCTGAAAATTTGGTCTGAGTATGAGTCTGCTTGAACATGGCATGATGGGGCAGTTCATAGAGAGGAGGTGACCAGTCAGGGTCAGGACACTCAACTGTGTGACCTAGGGCAAAGTACTGAGGTTCAAGTTACTTTGAAGTTTAGCTTCGAGGGAGTGAAATCTTCGTTGAACAATGGTTTGAGTTATGAGAGAGACATTTTCTGCCTTGAGGGAAAAGAAGAAAAAATGGCCTCCTTGAGAGTCTTTAGAGGAGAAATGAAGAAATCACAAAGTGATTCTTTGGCAGATATTTTATTGCAGAGAGTGTTTATATTGAGTCTAAAAGCGTTAGAGAGTAGAGTGGAAAATCAACCAAATTGGTTGAGAGTAGAGTGACAGAGAATTGAGAGGCTGGCTACATCTTTAAATAATAATGTTTATAAATGTGGTAAATATAAAAATATGAGATTAATATTTTATTTGAGTTACAAATGATATAATCCAAGGTAATGTATTGTACTTTACTATATGAAAAACCAATGTTTAATTTTTTAACTCGTATTTAAACAGACTTGCTAGCAATCTGTTAGATAGTTGTAAAACTTTTACTTTTTATTGAAACCTTACAAATCACTGTGTTAATTGAGTTTCGTCAGATGTAAATATCATTCAAAGGTGCTTGGAGGGTTTTGACCCTTTTCCTCAAGCCTTTTGTCTCTATTAATTAACAACGAAATATTCTAATTATTTCAGCTTGTTTTTTTTTTAATTATAGCTTGTGTTGATTATAATGTTTTTGTTTGTTAACAATATCTCTTCAGGAGCAGATATTTGGTTAGTTTAATAAATGTGTCCTCTAATCAATGGTTTCTGAAAAAATTAAAACGTAAGATATTTACTCACTTTTGTTTGAACTTCATGATAAACGAAGTTACCTAATTGAAGAACCTTAAATTCTTATTCTTACTCTATGCTATTGACATGGTTAAAAGAAATATTCTCAACATAGCGAAGATTCCTAAGAATATGACCAAATACGACAAAAATTAAAATGGTGTAAAAATCTTATTGCTTTAGGACCTAAAAAGTAGTTGTAACTCATAATTATACATTTAACTCAATATTAAAATAATTATTCGTAAATATTGCATACTTGCTGTTCGACGAGAATCGCCATTTCCACGAATAAGTCTCGCAGCTCCTTGATGGATTTCTCGAGCCTTAGAAGTTCCTCGTGTCGTATTTGGATGTCTTCTAAGGCCCTCCTCGCTTCTTGTGTTTCCGTTATTATCTGTAAATCAATTTAAATAAATTAAACCCTAAGTAATTACATTAATTATTATAAATAAAGATTATCTTATTCCATGGAGTACATAGTTTAAAATAAAAAGTAGATTTGTTTCTTAAATCAAACTATATGGACATTCAAGGACATTAGGTAAACTGAAAATTACTACCTCTCCATGTTCCTTTTTTAAATAAAATACCAGTTTGTAGACTGACATCTAACCTTCTCTCCAGATTATTGTATATATATATATATATATATATATAACATATATATTAAGTAATTATATGTAAAGGGTGATTTTTTTATTGGTGTGGTTTTTAAGTTGGCACCACTATTAAACACAACAATTAAATTTGAATAAAACAGCTGATCTTTGTTTATTATCTTATGTCATTTTGATATTTGTATTGTCTAGTGCGTATTATTGTATAGTAACCATGAACAGACTTACAAAAGAAGAGCGTTTGCGAATAGTGCAAATTTATTTTGAAAACCGCAGTTCAGTTCCGGCAACTTACTGAGCTCTTCGTCCGATTTACGGACCTCATAATCGTCCATCAGAGTCAGGTATACGAGCTTTGGTTAATCGTTTTCGTAATACCCACACTCTTGTTGACAAGCATCGGCAGAGACGCCGCACAGTAAGGACCGAAGAGGCTGTTGATGCTGTTGCTCATAGTGTTGAAGAGGATCCAAGTGTGTCGATTCGTCATCGTGCGCAGCAATTAGCGATCTGCTACTCAACTCTATGGAATATTTTACAGAAGGATCTACGCCTATATCCATACAAGATTCAGTTGGTGCAAGAACTGAAACGATTAGACTATCGCAAGCGTCTTGATTTCATTGAATGGGCTCAACATAAGATAACACGTGACTCAGCTTTCGCAGGCAAGATTTTTTTCAGTGATGAGGCTCATTTCTGGTTATGCGGCTTTGTCAACAAACAGAATTGTCGGATTTGGAGTGATGAAAACCCAAAAGAATTTGTTGGTATGCCCCTTCATCCACAAAAACTTACCGTTTGGTGCCCCATTTGGGCAGGTGGTGTTATTGGCCCTTATTTTTTTAAAGACAATGCTGGCCAGACTGTTACGGTAAATGGTCAACGCTATCGGGCAATGTTACGGGACTTTTTCTTTCCTCAGCTAAACGAACTTGAAGTGGATTTAGAAAATGTCTGGTTCCAACAAGATGGCGCGACGTGCCACACGACAAATGACACAATTGGCCTCTTGGCAGAAACATTTGGTGAACGTATCATCTCATTTAGAGGTAGTGTCAACTGGCCCCCACGGTCGTGTGATATCACGCCAACAGACTACTTTCTGTGGGGATATGTTAAGTCTCAAGTATACGCTGACAAGCCACAAACTTTAAATGACTTGGAAGCTAACATTCGTCGAGTTATTGGCGGAATTCAACCACAGCTGCTGGAAAGAGTATTCGAAAATTGGACTTCTCGATTGGGCTTTCTACGCGAACGAAATGGAGCCCATATGCCAGAAATCATTTTTAAACGTTAATGTCATGACACTGTAGTTCAAATAAATGCATTTTATGTCAATGCAGGTTGTTTTTCATTTTTTTTATTTAGTTTTAAAAACCGCACCAATAAAATAATCACCCTTTATAATTACTTTTAGTACATCTTAGTTTGTAACCTTAATTGTTAAAACAACAACGGTAGGTAATAGAATCTTTTGTTTTTTTAGAATTTTTTATTTTTCGTGAATATAACTGACTAATACTTACATCGCTATTGAATATTGATCCGTAATTCCCTTGTTCCAACAGCTCTTCTAGTTTCTCGTCCGAGACTTCCGCTTTTGCTGTGACAAACATTTCAATATGGCATGAGACTAATGTAATGATTGAGAATTCCATAATTTATAATCCTCACTGGAAATAATGTTGCTAGAAATCAGTATTATTTGACTTTACTTCTATTAACTACTTTCCAATACATATTTGAAATACTTATAATTCTGTCATCAATAATATAAACTAGTTTAATTTTTCGTAAACATAAACAATTTTTATTTTTTAATTTTCTATTTTCTTGGTTGGGCTTTTTACTCGTTTCCTTACACCGCACTTCTTAGCTTTCTCATGTTATGTCATACAACTTGACAATTTTGGAATTATGAAATAATTTGAATACTTTTTAATTTTTTTACTGCAAACAAAAATTGTTGTCAGAATTTGTTTTAAAAACCAATAAACAAACTGTTACCAGAGCGCCCAATGGACACAAGCCCATTTAAAAATATGTGCTAAAAACAAAAATAATTTTCCTAAAATTACAATTTTAATCTTGAAACTTTTCTTCAGTTGGATTTTGCCAACTACATAAGTAGTCTTTCTGGATTTCCAAAATAGTCCAGAAAGATAGGGTTGAGCTAATAAAAAAATTATGTAATTATGTAAGTTAGATAACCTTCAAATGTGTACCACTACAAAATTACATCTTGCTACTTTTCACATGCAAATTTACGCTGTTTGTTTTACTACATTTCTTTATACTTTAGTTGATGGAGAAAAAATATATACCAATAAAATTGGTCAATTCTTAAACAAAAAAAATAAAGAAAATTAGTTTATGTGCCCTTAATGATGACAGTAGGTAGGCAACAAGGTTGCAGTGGCTCTAGTGGAGGTTTGTGGAGAATTGTATTGTAACAACAATCATTAACGGCCAGTCATATTCTTAAAAAAATAATGAAGACCACAACATGCTGTGCTTCTAATTTTAAATTATTTTTCATTATCTGCACTCGTGTCCTCTTCACATTTTCACAAGACTTTGCTATATGGAAACCACCACTACGAATAATAGTCTTCCTCCTTCCTGTGCTGTGTGACCTAGATTCTTATCTCAATTACCAGATAAACGAGATAAGCGAGGCAGCGAGATAAAGACACTGCAGAACAACACAAGTAATCGCTGTTGATTAAATAAATGCATTAAATATTCATGAAAGAGAAAGGCCAGTGAGTGCAAGGCACTTACACGGGTCACTCTTGTCTTTGTTCTGTTCGCGGTTGAGCAGCACTCATCAGAGCGTACAGAGAGGCCTGTGGCTGCCCTGGAAACCACAGCTGCTGCTTCTGCTCATCGCCGAGTTGTCATGGTCCAACCATTGTCTCATCTCTTTTTCTGAGAACCGAACCAGGTGCCCTCTGGAGCGATCAAATCCCAGTGTTTGAATCTTCAGAGCAAAACTAATATGTCGCTGTTGAATTTTCCTAATGACAATTTAAGATTCAAAAACTTTAGTGACTTCCAATCAAAGGCTTAGGATGTTTCAATAGTCATCTTGGATTTTAAATTAGAGAAAATCCTTATTATAGTCAAATAGACGATAACAGAGGAATTCAAGACGTATTAAATGTTGTGGGGCAGACGGAAAACACGTGTTGCATCGCAACAAAAAGTTTTAACTAAGTGTGTAGAAAGTACACCAAAAGGTCTAATAGAGGATAGGATTTAGGAGGTAAACATTGGTAAATAATCGTAAATCCTTCCTTTCCATTTAACAATTAACCACGCTATTAGAAAAAAAACGGGGTTGGCATTTTGCTAAATGGGATAATGCAATTGGAAAACACAAACTTTCCTATTGGCAAGACAAAGAGAGGAGTAGATAAAAGTGAAAGACTGGAAAGAATACAGAAGAATCAGAAATGATGATAATGTAGGATAATTGAAGCTTCCTACCTATAGAGGCTATCCTGTGTATCCTCTCCTCGCATTTCTCCTTGTAGTCGACCTGCTCAAGGTTGAACTCTGTCACCGCTTGGACGAATAGGTGCAACGTCGTTGCATGTTGCGTGCGACGTATCCTCAGCCCAGCAGGGACAGGATCGCCCTCCGACAGGTCTTCCTCCTCCTGCGAAATCCGCTTCTCAAGCGCTGTAACAAGAAACTGTCAATAAATTTCAAAAGTATTTCAATGGTATGTTGGGATATGAGTGGATTTCTTGTGATGAGAATAGGTTCAGGATATGACAAGTTCTCAAACTGTTGAAATATCCACTTCTGTAGAGCTGTTATACGAAAATGCCAAAAGACCTACGTTTTTCGACGGGGTGTTTACTCGGAGATGTATGGATCCCTATACAATATGTGTCTTCTAGTGATATCCGCTTCTCTACGGCTGGAACACGAACTTGCCAAAGACTTTTCGACAGAATATTTGTTGATTGGTGGGTCGATCATAAGTTGTGTCCCTAGTTATTTAAAATCTGGGAGGTTAACAAAATGTTATATCGTATTCATAAAAGCACAACAATTATGTGAATGTTGAATTTAGCTCCAGTTCACCTTCGTCTTATGTGCAGAATCTATAATCTGATGCTGTTGCAGACTTGACTCCTGGAATCTGGAGTCATGTTCGTCTGAAGGGATGCAAAAATAGTCGGTAACGAAGAACGAAGACTATATTAGAAGTGCTATTTTTGGATCCCTTCAGACGAACATGACTCCAGATTCCAGGAGTAAGAGGAAGATTCTACACGTAAGAGGAAGATTAACTGGAGCTAAATTCGACAATCTCGTCGAATCAGCCCTGCCCACCATAGCTGCTTTATGTGTAGAAGACTCAGGTTTTAGGATCGTGTCAGTTAACATCTTAGTGCACTCAATTGTGTACCAGCTGAGAAAGTGAGAATACCTCTTCACCTAGATTGCACTATTTTTTGTAGTCTGGTTGTCTCTGACGTCGAAACGATGTGGAGGTTCGTTTTGAGCATCTTCGTTCTTCGTCACCGACTATTTTTGGATCCCTTCAGACGAACATGACTCCAGATTCCAAAGTCTGCAACAACATCCGACTACAGATGCTGCACGTAAGAGGAAGGTTATCTGGAGCTAAATTCAACATCACATCGAATCAGCCCTTACCACCATGGCTGCTTTATTTTTAGCAGACTACAATTTTCTAATGGTCATCATCAATCAAAGATTTTGTCATAGTTTATCGCAACCACTAAGTTCTAGTTCTTCGTCTTTGCACAGTGGCAATGAAGTCCTTACTGAATTCTCATCTGAGACAGCGGGTGCACGTAATAACAATGATGAAACGTTAATGCAGTTCCCAAACGTGTTGTGCTCTGTTGAAACCATCCGTTCACAGCTTCATTAGAATAACAAGAGCCTGCACCTCCGCCTGAGGCAACCGATGTGACAGTGTCTATTGTTTACACTTCATTGGTCACATGATAAATTCCAAGGCTGACGCTTACACTTTGTTGCTTCACACAGGAAATGGTTGTCAAGCCATTGCTTCCCTAATAATCGCGACTGAAATAGCTAATCCTGTTTTTTTTAGTTTTAGCTATGCATAGTATACTCAGCTGATTTCCAGATAAACTGTTATACAGAGTGTCCCGTAACTCTCTGGACAAAGTATCCCGTTATTGCTCAGGTCAAGACAGACGTATTTTACCATATGAACATGGGTCTCCGGTGTTTAGTTTCCCATCTGTCTGTCTGTATGTGTTTTAATTAATTAATAACATAAAAAGTAATAAATTAAATTATACCAAATTGGGCTCAGATTTTATGATAACAAGGTCAGTTACTGAAAAGAATATAATGCAATTATTATTAGTGTTTTCAAAATGGCGGACATTAAAACTTGTAAACTTGGAATGTCTTAAAATCTAGCTATTTTCTCAAAAATTATAAGTATAGCAGTTTTTAGAGGGGGTTTTCACAGATATAATGACAAAAAATTATTAAAATCAAATAACAAATAGATGATTTAGAGCATGTTTACTGTGACAAGACATGGCCCACATTGAGAGCTGCCGTTTATTCAGTTTTGTTTTATTGCCTAAAATTCCTTAAAGTTCAACAATTTCTCGGAGGATGTTTTCCTAGCCCCTATTTTTGAAGAAAGAGTCCCGAAGGTATTTTGTACTTCCTAACTCACCCAGTGTGGCAGCCCCCCGAAATAATTTTCTATATACGTCACTGGCCCATAGTAACATCCGACTTCATCCCTGTAAGTTACTGATTATTCAAACATCTAACGAATTGTTGCTATCTTTTTCAGTTCATTCAAGCCATAGGTTTTGTTGTATTTAAATTTATAAGTAGTATTAATTTTGCCTATATGGAATGTCTCAGTAATACTCTAAGTGATTACACAATAAATTACTTATCAGTAATTACTAATTAGTGATTAGTAATTTACTATTCAAATTCAGATAGCCATTAGGTAAAACCTTAATTAAGGTATTTAAATTGTATTTAACTACGGATGGCTGTTACAAGTTTATAATTAGTCGTTTATGGCTACAGTATACTTGACTAAACAAAACCAATGGTGATTTTCCACACACAATACAAGTACAAAATGCGAGTATTACTATCCTGTCTATTACTATTCCACTGTATTTTCTATTCACCACCAAGTATTATTGTAGCGTTATCACAGGCTACATTGTCAATATGTGTGTTAATATTTGTATCAAAGAGAATATTAGAAAGTTACCGGATATGGAATTCATAAAAACGTCTACTAGATAACATTTGTTGGGTCTTTTCTAGTATGTCCCCGCATTCTATATTTTAATTTCTATAAGTTAGATTACGTTACTAGAGCTACAAATGTAATTTCTAAAGGTAATTGAGGTTAGGTTAAGCTAGGTTTTTGACAATAATTTGCAAAAACAATTGAAAAACGAGTTTATTAATTTGTACGAAAAAACACAAATTAGTAATGAAAAATGTTTAAAATAATATACTATTCTGATGGCCAGAACGCTTTAATATCCTCCAGGATTTGTTCGAACAAATCTGTGTTTTGGTGGCGATGTTTCCAAAGAAACTCACACAAGTATGAGTCTAGCAAGTTGCGACTTGTACCGCATTCGTTCCTATTACGCCGTTTTGCCGACGCCCAGAGCGATTCGATTCTCTGTGATAGTGCTCCTGTTGTAGGATCAACAAAATTTTCAGAATGGGTTAGATCACGCGATGCTTGCCCGTTGCGCAGCGCTTCGCGCTGCTTGCTCTTTTAGAAAAAGATTAACTCGAGCTTGCAAAGTCCAAGCCCAGATCAAGCGGCGCGCGTTTATCACTGATAAGATAAGACGAGTGGAAAACGCACCTTATATAGGTAGGAGGTGGCCAAACTTGTGATTCGTCGGACCAACCAGAGTTTCAGGATTTCCCGCTTTTCAATTGACAATGAATTAACCGCTTTAATTACGATCTTTGTGAATGCGGGAACATATTAGAAAATACCCCATTTGTTTACAGGGTAGTAATAACAAAAATACTAGGCTAACATCTCAGAATTGATTTCTTGTACGTCTAGATTGTTTATTGGAGTTTATCTATCTAGGGTACGGTTGTAAAGATAAGTGGCCGTTATCTTCTTCTTGTAGTCCATACTTGCTTGTGATACTGATTTTTCTAGGGAAAAATGTCTTTTGCATATGACCAACCTTCTTCTCTTCCTTAATATACTGTGACTGAGAAAATGTTTCAATTTGAAAATCCGTAAAAAAACGTTTTCCACAACTCTATGAGCGAATGCTCGTGTAAAAGTGAAAAGAATGTTCATTTATACATGTAAAGAACAATGTACAAAAGCTGTACCGTTTATTTAGTTGTATTATGTAATACATATTTTGGCAACCCTGTTACTCGTTACTGGTTAATACAAGTTACATCCGATGTTCTTGGAACTAAATTCTTGGCGGATTAATAACCTAATTGGCACGCGTATTAATTTTTTTTCTCTCGTGAACTTAGTAGCTAAGCTGCCGTTCCTACTGCCGAGCAACATCTCGCGCGCCTTGTCCATAAGTAAAATTTATATTTTTGTATTATAAATTAGCCCTTTCATGCGAAACATCTAATTTTGAATGTAATATAAAGTAAAGTAACTTATTTTGGTTGATGTTTTATTTGACAGATTAATATCGATAACTGTGTGGTGATGTCCTTCTGACGAGACCACGTTGTCATGAATCTTAAGTTGTCTCGATAAATGGCTAATACCGTCGTGATTTTGTTTTAGGCGAGTTCAACTTCGAATCTCTGATTTTAATTTCGAGTCTCTGAGTTTGATGTTAACCATGATTATAACTTCTAGTCTACTAATATTCACTTTTTCCGACTACAGCTGCAATGTCGAACCAAGATGCTAACGCCCGCGCTTGTGAGTCAACATCAACGCGAATGGAAGTCGATTTTAAAGTTTTAATAATTATTAAGTTCGTATGCAAAATTCCCATAGAACATTGGAACCATTAGGACTATCCCCATTATAACATTTAGTTCATTATCATCTCATTTGGCAACAACGTGGCAATACAATATTTTATTTTTAACATCTAGAAGCGGTACTTTTATGTTTATTCGCCACAGTTAAACATATAAGTAAACTTTGCAAATCGAGTATTCATTACTATGACCTCAGCGGTATCCAACCCCACGTGTTTCGTCCATTTGGTACAAAGCAAGATTTCGATTCTCTTCACCATTATCAACAGAGAGAATAGTAATATTCCACAATTTACCATGGATTCTACGTTCAACTATTAGAAAATTAGGCTAGAGCATCGCTACGGGTAAAACCCTGCATTGGTGTTTTAGGACCTCACGACTATCATACATCAAGCAGTTAACTGTCAAAAAAGAAAAGGCAACGAAACAATTAAACCTACGTCGTTACTAGTATTCATTTACGGAACCTAAATTTCCCACCAAAATTAAGTGTATTACCAATTTCAAAAGTAATGTCCCGGCACTGTATAAATCTGAGATCTGTTGATGAAGTGAGATGATTCTGACACCCACTGTACAATATCAGGTTACGGTTGAGATTCTACCCGCTGTTGGTCGCGATAAATCAACGAGAGACGCCAGGAGAATCCGTCATTCCATCGTTGGCAAACCATCTGGCGGATACACAAACGAGAATACCACTATTATGGTGGATTGTGTTGCAAGGGTTTTGTATCTGCCCCATTGTTGGCTCATTTTTTCATTTATTAAAAATATGTTGATGTCATTTAATTAATTAAACGTTTATCAAAGCATGTACAATTTCTAAAATTTTTAATTTGATTTAAATTAAGTTACAGATCAGGTGTAAAGTCTTCAAATTTAGGCTATGTCAACGCTTTATGTACAGTATCACTTCCATGTCACAATGGAATAACAGCTGGACCATTTGTTTCTTTCTGAACTTTTTGAAGTTCAAGGAAGGAGTCAGTATAAACACACGTAGGCGTAGAGCCATCTTTACTAATTAATAACTACCATAGAGTAACTTAGATAGTGCAGATATTTAAGTACGGTTTCCTAAACTTTATTCACAATGCAAGTTTAGACTAAAAGTTTATTAGGTGAAAATTATATAAATGTGCGTACTAATTGTAATCGCCCTTTAACGGAATCATCGATCATGGTTCCCAGACCCTAAAATCACGAAGGAAGCAGGATTTTTCCGGACATTTGCCCTCGTTCAGTGGTTCAAAATATCAGTAACACTTGTGAACGATGGCAAATGTCCAGAAAATCATGTTTCCTTCATAATCCTTCCATCGTCAAAACCAAACTTCAAACTCAAAATCATCCATAGGGCAAAAATGTTTACATAGGCTATATGGATTTGGAATAATTCGTTAGCCAATTTAGAACAAACAATATTAAAAAAATAGGAGTAAACATCAAAATTATTTACCATAATATCAAACTGAACTTGTCACAGAAATACATATAGTACATACGCCTTGAACACGTTCAAGCCTTATTAGCCATGCAGCATCAAGCGATAGTAAGTTTCAAGATGACGACCGTTCGAAATTTTGCATTTCTATTTAACTATTATAGCATACAAAAAATAACGTTTTTTAGTTTGAGTAACGTTAAGCAAGGTGTAGCCTACAAGTGCACATTTTACTATTTACTATATCTATCATGGTTTCAAAATGGCGGCCACTTAAAGCTAGGAAGTTGGAAAGTTACATTCCAGCCATGTAGGCATCGTAGAGAACATGGTGGTGCTCTCAAATTCTCGTTTCATTTACAAAAATGTTTGTTCTTTCATGGGTTTCAATATCCCGCTAGGTTCCAAGATAGTGATCTCACAAAGATTTGGGAAGTAAACAGTTACGTCGTGTCATTATAAGTAAATATGTTCTTAAACATTATTTTTACATCGATGCTACCAAACCAAGGTCTTGTTTTTAGAAATAGAGACCACTGTAGGCTACATTCTTAACAAGTGTTTAATCCTGTAACGTTTTGAGATGATTGAGTTTCTACATTGTAAAACAAATACAAGATTATAAATAGTTCAACCATTAGAGTTGTATTACCATCAGTATTGTACAACTAATAATACTTGTTTGGGTGATATCGTATTTCTAATGACTGGCCGACATCAACTCGATCTTTCACCCTACTGTGCCGTAATTGCCAGGCCCAGCAGTCTACCAGCGGCCGTATATGTCCCTACTGTGTTGCATTTTTATATATTTCATTTTTTATATAAAAAGCATCTTAGTATTAACTTAAGTTTTCAGAAACCCTCTGTAACAATTTTCATAAAATGTTAATTTTTATAGCTCATTAGATGCTTAACCAAATAGTATAAATCACATTTCTTTAAAAACTTCTGTTTTAAAAAATTGTATTTTATATTTTAGGCCTACTTACAAAAATCCAATTCAAACCGTACGAGTTGGGCGATCGAACCTACAATCACAACTCTGAACGCTTTAAAATCACTATTTCCGATTCAAATATTGAGTCAAGATCTGATAGGGATTTTAAGAATTTGAATTAGATTATCCCCACATGTAGGCTATTAAATCATGTAAAATGGCAGGAACTATTTCTTAATAAAAAAGAAAGATTTAATGTATACTTTAAATAAACCGTTTAGATCCGAAACCGAGGAAGCCAGACATGAAAATATCTAACTTTCCAAAAAGTATTTGGTGGCAAAATACAAAACTAGAAGTATGTGAAAGGAAAATGATTGCTCGATATTTTGGCACTGTTTAATTTAATCTTAGTTCTTAGACTTAATGGCCGGTGTCACTACTAATATCAAGCTTTCCGATTCACGTCCTGTCGAAACATTCCTAGTACAATCTATTCGCAGAATATTTCCCCTCCGTTGTAAAGAGCCATTTTTTACCAATACAAACTGAAACTGCCAATAATATACATCCGTCTGTAAAGATGACTTGAAAGTAGACGGAGCTTTAATCTTAGCCAAGAACGTAGCCAGGAAAAGATTTCGGAGGGGGGATTCAGACAACTGGTATTTTGTACATTAAAAAGTTCTTGACCCGTTTCTTTGTTGAGAACGATCTTTCAGCAGTATATGTCAGTAATACTCAATTATTTAAATAATGATAATAATCGTTTTATAAAAAAGTATTTTTTTTTTAATTGAAAATTTGTGGGGGAGGAAGTTCTGGATCTCTTGGACCACCTCGCTGGCTACGTCCCTTATCGTAGCCAACCAACAGCAATCAATTTGACGTCTTTATCGCAGACTGCCAGCTTTTCGACAGTTTGACGCTGTCTTCTTTGTCAAAGTGTCAATGTTGGGTTTAATTCCAGTTTACTTTCTCTGGTGCAGCGTGTCGAATCTGACGCAGTCCCAGACTTGACTCATAAGATCCAAAATCTAAGTCTGCGACGAAGAAGATCAAAATGAACCCTTTACATCATTTTGACGTCAGAGACACCTAGACTACGAAATACAGTGTAATCTAGAAGAGTTATTCTCATTGTCTCGTCAGGTTATATTCCGTTTTGATTATTGCAAAGGGGTTTCTTATTATCCTTGAATAAGAGTAGCGGATTTTTCGAGGAGGCTACTTAGTATTGTCGAGTTATATTGCATGTTTGATTTTGAAACTGTGTTTGAGTATGTCCGATTTTAGAAATAAGCACTTCAGACCCAAAGTAGCGGTTGGAAAGTTACCATTTCCCAACAGTGATGAACGGTGAAACGAAATTAAATAAAAAATTCTTTTATTAGATGCGAGTAAAGTCCCCTCTACCACTTAACCTCGCCGGACTTCGGTGCCGATATCTGAAAAAAATTTAGAAAGATTAAGGAAATAGTAAAAATAACCCTCCCTTTTTGAATACCCTAAGGAAATTTTTATTTGGATGTGTACGTACAGATTACACATTACATAACCATAGTGAAGGGCTGTTTCAATACGAATATCGAGTCCAGCTTTATTGTGTTCATACAGTTTTGTGCCTGATGAGACAATCAAAATACCTCTTCATCCACTCGGTTGTCGAAAGTAGAGTTCGTTTTGAGAATTTCGTCTCCAACTGTTTTGGATTTATTCAGACGGACGTTAACTCCAGGGCAGATTCAAAGGGGGTCGAGTTTGTAACAGCGTCAGATTTCAGATGCTGCATTAAGCAGAAAGTGAAATGTAGCTAAACTCTACAATCGTAGGAAGAGATAGCTTTAGATAAACCGCTTACAAAAAGACATTGGGCGATTTTAGTTCACGCAGGGTGGGGTAAATACCCCTCCGCCGCTGTAATGCCGCCCTCTCCCAGTATCCCCACCACTGCTCGGCACTCGCCCGCTTGCTCTATCCCCTGACCTGGCCACTGCCACAGCGGCTAAACTCACACCAAAACGCAAACTTCCTGGATACGCCTATGGCTACATTAGTCAGTTCAATTAGTATGTTACACTTTTATAAACCTACACACAGAAATACAATATAGTAATAGAATACGTAAGTAGCTGCAGTGTAATCAAAATGGCCCGAGTGAGACACGATCCACACAGCTGATAAAACAGAGACGAGGAGATGCTTGTCTCAACCCCCACCACTGGAGGGGCCCTCCTGCGCGTCGCTGCTCAGATACTTGCTTCTGCGCAGGTTCCTTTGCGAGCGGTTTATCTGTAGTGGTTTATATTATGAATAGTTAATTTTTACGAAAATAATTAGTACCGCGGAAAACAGGCAATTGATCATAACAGCGAAGAACCACTCAAAATTCAGTTAATTTTTAATATAATAATAGTAAACTACTCACATTTCAGGTTAGAGTTGACGCGTTTGGCCAGCTGCTTGATCGTGTCTGTGCGCACATCTAGCTCTGCTTTCATTGCTGCAACATTCACACAGTTCTGCATCAGATGACTTGTGAATATTAAAAACGGTCATAACATTTGTGAGTTCTGAGTGTTTTGAATATTATAACTCGATGTATTTCCACTATAACAGAAGATGCCAAAAACAAGTAGGCATATTTAGGGGCATGTATAGAGCAGGCCAATCCCTTATCCCAAATGTCTGCGTTACCTTAATAGTATTTTCAGTCAGACAAAACTAAAACTATCCATAATTATAAAAAGACACACATTTATACATACTTATACCCCCCCTACCTCATCGAAAAAAATAGTGGGCACCTCCATGGTGACACTACAGGTTTTGACGTTTTGTCGTATTATGAGTAACATCTCTACCATTCATATTTGTAAGGATTACATTAAACCCCCAAAATCTAATAACCCTGACTGCCCTCCTTTCTCATCGAAAAGAAACATTGGTACCCTCCTGGTGATACTAAAGGTTTCTGATGTATTGTAAAATAAATTGACTTCTCTATTATTCACATTTCTGTAAGTATTAAACTGAAGGCATCCTGAAAAAGATACTCATCCCGTCCTCTGAGAATGCACTGCTCGTTAACAATGGGGTGCAAGACACTCCTTTTTTAATCCCTAATTTCTATTTCCATGTCTCGACTTCTATCTCTATCACCCTCATTAATAAATCCTGTCCGCCGCTGAGTTTGCAGCATTACACCTTTGTTTTGCAGCCAACGCTGCTTAAATGTCAAGGTAGAAATACTGTAGTCGGAGCTCTAAAAGAAAGGCAACCACTTAACCTCCAACGACATCCCACTCGGGTGTACTTTAATAGCTTTAGTTTCTTTTTCACGTTGTCTAGAAAAAAATTCCGTTATGATGATGGAAAAGGAATGCCTGTCATTAAATTAATTGATAATGTAAACGGGCAAATGTGGAAATATTAATTGCCTAGAGCAGTAAATGTAGGCTACTGCATAGGAATTCCCAAATTCAGTAAATGCCCATCTTAAATTGACAATTAGTTTCACGTTCGCCGAAGTTTACCCAGCAGGGATCACTTATGGCTGATTTATACCTTCCAGTTGAACCTACCACTGGGCATAGCAAAAACCGATGTGTTACTTAAATCTGGGCAACCCTATATGGATGTCCAGGAGCAGCACATCAATAACTGTAAATGTTGAGATTCTGAGGTGCAAGGGTAATTCGATAGGTCTAGTCTACTACGGGAGATGACTGTTGGAGTTGGTGGGGTTTGTTTCCTAAATGTTAAAGGTTCTTGCCAACCTCAACAAGGGTGTGCCACCCCTGCCTGCTTTGACTGGAGAGTCAGGTTCTGAGTTGGCCTCCCCTTCTTCCGGGGGACATGACTTTTGAGATTAGTGCCCTAATTCTTCCTCATGGATCTCGATAGGAGGCGGCCCCTACTCCCTAACCTTACCCATCCTGAATATCCTGTCATTCCGGAAGCAGTGCTAAGGTTTTAACAGGACTAAGTACAATTTATAAGCTTCTTATCCTAAGAGAACAAAAAAAGTCCGCCGAATAACATTAATATAAAACAATTGGACTATAATTTCATTACCCACTCATTACTTTTCCAGTACGTAAAGTCCAAATCAGGAAACAGTACGTGTAGCCATAAGTTGGAATAATCTTCAGGGTCCATTTCAGAACCACTAACTTAACCAAAGACATGCTATATCAGATAAGAATAACTATTCTTTTTCAATTCAGAATTTAACAGCAAAATATATTATCTAATAATTAAATAGTATTAGAAATAAAACTACTCACTCTCATCTGGTCGAGGAGAAGAAAGCAGGTTGCCGTGCAGGTTTCTGATCTCCGCGACGTTCAGGACTATCGTGTTAATCCAATCGCGGGATTGTTTGACCTGCAACAACAGTATATTGTAGACTTGTGGTCTGATAAGAAACAACAGAAAATTACTTATGTGTACTTTTTCATCGTTTGATATGTAGGCAGTTCGATGATATCTTCCAGTTTCCGACAACAGGTGGTAAGTTTGTCTACAATTTGACTTTGAATTACTGGGATCAGCCCAGTCTCTGCTTCTACCCCTTTTGATGATTTTTCTTCGCGAGATGTTCCAATATCGCAAAGACTCTGTCGAAAGTTTCCCAGCATGCAATACTGCTGCTGTTCATTGTACTGATCAAAGCTCTTTCATTCGAGCCCTTCGGAACGCCATAGACCAGTACTTTTGGTATTTGTTTCCTTCGGATTCTTGATGTTTAATATGGATGCCAGTTCTTTGGAAACCTCGAATTCTGCAGCTGCTCTGGATTCTCGACCTCCAGCACTCCGTCATTACAAAAGATCCGTGTGATTTTTAAGGCCATAGCTACAGTCTTTTGCACCACTGTGGTCTTAATGGAGGTTTAAGCGGTTTGATCTTTTGTAGGCTCCACGATAACTGCCTTAACAGTATAGCTTGGCCTCACTCCAAAATACAGATCTTGGCTTCTTTGGTAATTTTCTTCACTGCATCTTTCAGACTATGAGCTCCTTATCGATACCATTATCTGAGGCAGTGTCAGTCTCCCTAAGAATCTACTTTGAGAGATTTTCCTGGAGGGGGTGCAATGCTAGGTCCCTCATCCTGGCAAAGTGGTCCTCGATATTGTTCTAGTCAGTCTGGGTGAGCTTATTGCGGTGCTTGTTTAGGAACTGGCTTCATTTAAAGCCAAACCTTCCACCGGATCTGGACTTTTGTAGTTTTTTTGCCCAAACGTAGCAAATGTCGCAAGACGAGAAGGAACAGTGAAGTAAACCCAGTGGCAGCTGTAGCGTTGTGCAACTGATTGTTACCTAGTGAAGCGTTGGGCCGTGTCGTGCCCAGGGCTGTACACCTGAGGGGGCAAAGATCCTGGAGAAGGGTGCAGCGAAATTCCACCCTCATTTTGAAAATTTCATATATTTTTTGAAACGGTACTGTCCCTTTTTACGATAGATGTCCCACACGTATTCTTAAAAAATAAAGTTGTATATTCCCATAGCTTATAAACAACTTCAAGAAAAATACCCTAAAAGCCTGTAAATGCGTCGAACAAAAGGTTTACTATGTTCTGGCAAGAATTAGGTCAAAAATATCAAATTTTTAGCTTCATTGCTTGTACATTATCTGATGCAATAAAACTGATGAATATATTTGTGTACAAATTGTATTGAGAGGTTAGCAAATACTTCATATTTTTCATATATACAGAAACACTTAACAAATAGTTTTACATTTTTTTATATATTTTAATGTAAGCGAAAACAGTAAATACTCTAGTTTGCCCAGGGGCTGCAGTAACTCGGCACGGCTTTCCTTCTCATTGACCGACTTCGGTAAAGCCAATAGAGTGCTTGATCCTGGATCGACATGGTGTCCTGGATGCCCTCAATTGACAGTCTGTTCCTTCTTAAAACGGTTCTTCTTAAAGTATACTTTGTATTTTCTTAGAAGATCGTAATAATCGACGTGTAAAAGCACTCAAATCTCATATATGTGAATGTAGTTCTCATATAAAGGATAACAATTGCATAAAACTTATGCATAAAAACGACACGGACTATGCATAATTTCTCTTTATTGGCTCAGCATTAACGAAGCCTGACAGCCGAAGGACTGGGAAACCATTTCCGCCAGGCTGGTTTTTGTCTGTCTGCCCGGTATCTCGAAAACGAACTAAAGCTACAGACTAAATTGTGCTTGACCTTCATTTCTTGCAATACTTCAATTGTGCATGTCACTCCATGGGATGTGGTTGAGCTTTAGTGAATACTTTACTTATGGGTAACCATGATTACAACGAGGGAATATCAGAAAAAATAATTTGTAAACAAACTGAGTACAGTGAAAACAAATTTTACCATGTGACTTTTTAACACCTACTCCAACTAATACAAAATCATATTTTGGTGACAGTGCCTAGACATTTATTATTTAAACAGTTCTATGAAACCCAATTAATTAATGAAAATGTGAATGTGTGTGGAGAGATGTAGCGAAAAATATTTAATTTGTAGACTTTATATGAAACTTCATTTCTACATAGACAAGAAAGAGTTCTATTGTGGTGCATGACCAACTACGGAATTTGGCTCAGCGGATTTGAAGTTTATCGCACTGAATGCTGAAACATTTTCTATTTTGTCTACCTTGGTATGTGAAATTTATTTTCTACAGTACTAACTTGTCTACAGGACATTTAGATAATGAAATGAGCTATACAGAGATCACTTATTTGATGCTCCCGTATCTTTAAAGTGATCGTGCTCGCTTATGCGTTGATAGATTTCGATGAAAAGAATACCGTTGGAATTGTTATAAAAATTGCAAAATATTTGGTATTCTTTAAATTTTTAAAACAACTGATACCCATCAAAAGACAAAATGTTTGCTGCTCACAGCTTGTGCAAGCGTACCTTTAAAGTGGTCGTGCTCGCTTATGCCTTGACGGATTCCGTTGAAACTAGTACCGTTGGAATTTCAATGAAATTCTCCAAATAGATGTTGTCACGTATAATTTTCATAACTATACTGGTTTTTTTGATATTAGAATTTACAAATGTTCAACAGACGCCCTTTTGTTAATATTAAAGTAAATAACACAATTATTTTTTTTTATTTTCCTCTTAACTATTCACATCTGTGTGCTAAATTTGGTTTCTTTAGCTTTGCTAGTTTTAGAGATAACAATTAAATACAAAATGGAGGCTAGCGGCTAAATGAAGTGGAAATTTTTTAAAGTTATTCTTCATTTTTAGCTTATAATCACACAGGAAATCGGAAAATGCATAGCCAACGCAACCTTTTTGTTACACCCTGTATATTTGAAATTTTGCATGCAATGTCAGCGAAATCTGTTACACCATGGTGTTGTGACTTACCATGGTGATTGTGACTGACAGATCTTAAGAAAAGATATAGCTATATATTAAAGGTTTCATGTATGTGCAAAGCAACACGTCCAGCAAGTTTTGAGATAAATAGTTCACATCTCGTTAGCACAAATCGACCTTCAGAAGCCTTTACAGGAGCACGAACACTCTCAATAATACCGCCCACCTTTTCTTAAACAATTAGAGTGGAAACCCTCTTGTGTTGTTAATACCGCAGACGTGTGCGCATGCGCGGAGACGTGTCACGTGACAGAGACTACCTTACTGATAACTACAGAGTACAAGTTGTCAGCTGAGTCACACACTTCACCCACACCTCGCGTACACATTAGTGTAAAGTAGTGTTACCACACATTTCACGCATAATCCTCTTATATTAAAAAGGTATCTTACATGAAAAAGCAAAAATTAAACTTTTATTGATACAGTATTCATTCCATTGTTAGTTATTGGCTATGAAAGGTTTGAACGGATAATAGTATTTTGGACATTTAACATCGTTTAAGTTACAAAATGTATAACACAACGTTTCGAGGATTGAGATCTATCCTCTTCTTCAGGTGATGGGATAATTAGTGCATTATTTCTTTTTATGTACTAATTATCCTACCACCTGAAGAAGGGGGTAGATTTCAATCCTCGAAACGTTGTGTTATACACTTTGCAACGTATAACGATGGCAAATTTCCTAACATCCTATTATTATTCTCAGTTATTTTTTTTTTTTTTAGTCCTACACGATACTCAGACCTATACATCAATAGAATAGCTTCACTTGCATTTGGATACTATAATAAATCACAATATATTAAAAGTTCTGCAAGTTAAAAATTTGATCGAAACTGAAGGCCGTGTTTGAAACACTCTGTATTTTTTGAGTAATTGAGAGTTTTTGCAAATATTAAGATTCAATTACCAATAACCGATTTATTATTTTTACATATAAATATTTTATGTCAAATTAAATAAATAAAACTACACCTTTTTAAATGGACAATCCCTTAAAGGCACGGATTGTTTAATTTTTAGTGGCTTGAAATTGTATAACGATTATTAGATTCGTTCCATATTACATTAGAAGAAAACAGCTTTGGCAAGTTAAATTTAAATATGTCGATTAAATTTAACAATATAATATATAGAATTAAAATAGGCCCTCTAAACTTTTGGGAGGAGAGGGGCTTACACGGTGCTAAAATAACAAATAAGCACGATTGTACTTGAAATTTCAAGTACACCATATACCGTCCCAGTTACAAATCCTGAAGATGCATAAGTACTTGAAGTGGAATATGTAAGAGGATTGTGATCATTTATAATCCTGTCACACTGTACCTATTGTCAATAGTTATAACTCTGAATAGGAAATTTCAAAATTTATATAAAACTTTAATAAGCGACCTCACAATGTGAAATTTGACATCAGCTACTCTAGGCGCGTGATATAAGTCCGTATGGAGAGCAAGACAAATAAAATATATAATGGTTTTGTTTGGAATGTCCTCAATAAACGTAAATTTCTTAAAACCACCCTTTGTGTATGAATGAAAAATGGTTTTCTTTTGAACTCGAATATAGCACATTACATAAAATATAAAACACTACACTTAAAATGGCCGGAAGTCCGTCTGCATTGGTTGGTAGAACTGAGATAACAAAAGTTTATTAATACAAAATTACAAAAAAAAAACAAGTTAAAGTGGCAAAAATAATTTGTAGGCACCACAAAAACAACACTGACTCACATTTTCCAAAAGTGCCAAAGTCTGACTTAAATTCATTTAGCTTTACAGTTTTCAACTAAACACATCGTTAAAGACAACTTTTTAACAATAACAGAACAGAACAGCAGTTATCAATTTGGAAGATAAAAATCCCTTCATATCTCCAACGTTGATAATAAATCGGATCAATTCCTTGTACTATTTTCAAATCTTCATATCTTATCTCAAAATGCCACAAGGTTTTGTTATCAAAAATAGATTCATAGTGCACATTTGTTCAGGAGAAAATTAAAATGCTATTTTTATAAATCGGCAAAATAATGGAGAACACATTTTTTTAGGGTGAAGATTTGAAACCGCTACTGCGTATGCTGTGAATATTACTGTACAGGTTGTCATGAAAGGAGAGCTCACTTTAAAACCAGTGCTCGATAAAATGATTTAGAAATGTTGAAATGAAAAAAACTAATGCACTACACATAACGTAGCTACGGTGGGAAGGGTTGATTAAATGCGAAATTTGAGTTTAACTCCAGTTCACCTTCCTCTTAATGCCCCATCTGGAATCTGACACTGTCACAGACTTGACTCCTGGAATCTGGAGACATGTTAGTCTAAAGATACCCAAAATGCCGGTAACAAAGAAGCTCAAAGTGAACTGTTTACATCGTTTCGACATCAGAGACGCCAAGATTGCGCAATATAGGTTAATCTAGGTGGAACCATCATTGTCACCACACTTAGGAACCATTTTTGAAAACAAATTTACTTTTAAGAAAATGTCTACTACGTGGGTCAATAGTATAAAGAGAAATTATGTAAACACGAGTATGCAGTACAACTGAAACCAATAGCATACTTCTTTAAAGAACTAAATTTTAATTATAACAATTGTGTCAGTTTTCAAAGTATTGTTTTCAAGCGTCAAACCATCTTTTAGCCAATATAACCATTTGAAAACTTTAATAATTTCTAGTCTCGACACTATAGTTATCTAATACTAGCTGTTTCCCGCGGCTTTGCACGCTGTTCGTAATCTTTGCCCGTGTATGAGCATTTCTAGTTCAAGTGAATTATATTTCCAACGCCGATGTAGAGTTTGCATTGATATAACGATCAAGAAATCCGTCGAAAGTGTGTTTTAATCATACATTAACTTTATTATAAAGTGGTCTAACATTCAAGCTTTAAGTTGACCATAAATTTATTTTAAAGACAAACATACATCACAACTTATCGCCTTCAAATAGTGTTTGGCAGTTTAATATACGTAACTGTCGCGTAATTGCAGTTTATAATGTGCAGGCGCTTTGAAAACTTTTTTCTTTTGCAGCGCCACCTGGTGGTGAGTTACATCAATGGGCATATCATATAAACCTTCTACGTGGGAAAATACATATACGTTCAAATTTTCATAACGATTGGTCACATAGTTCACGATTCCATAAAGGACAAACACACAAACATTCATTTTTATATGTATACTAGTAGGGCCCGGCGCGCTTTGCTGCGCATTTCAATAATTTTTTGCAAAAGTTGCCCGCGGCTTCGCACGCAATTTCCCGTTGAAAACAGTACACTATATTCACTTATTCTTTTTCTATCACATTCTAAACATTGCTGAGATAATTGATAGTCGTTCCATCGTGAGCCTCTTGGGCGTATTATGAAGGTATGTACCATATTCCTGCCTCTATCTAGCTGTTACCCACGGCTTCGCACGCAAATCTTAAGAACCGAAGTCCTTATATTACTTAGTAAATTTTTTTTTTTTTACTATAATAAATTTTAGATTAAATTAGTTATATCTCCGATGCCACGATTGAGCTTGCTTTGTTGTCTCGATCGAGAGAATATGTACACACGGAGTTTTGAGAACCATACTTCTGTCAAAAAAAAACAACTAAGGTTGATTTTATAACATTCTTTATATTTGTAGCCAACGTAAGATAGTAATTATGATATCTGCATTACTCTTCTGATCAAGCATGAGCATGGTTTATCTATATAAATAAATGAATGTTTGTGTGTTTGTCCTTTATGGAATCGTGAACTATTTGACCGTCATTATGAATTTGTATGTACATGTATTCTTCCATGGAGAAGGTTTATATTGTATGCCCACTGTTGTAACTTGCCACCAGGCAGTGCTGCGAACATAAACAGTTTTGAAAGCGCCTGCAAGTTATAAACTGCAATCACGACACAGTTACGTATATTAAGTAGCCAAAAACTACTTGAACGCGCTAAGATGGTGTACATTTGTCTTAAAAATAAATTATTTATTGAACTTAAAACTTGAATAGAAGACCACTTTATAATAAAGTACATGTATGGATACAAATATAAAAACATACACTTTTGACAGATTTTCCTGATCGTGGCAACAAGGCCAAATCTACATCAGTGTTGTAAACATAATTCGCTTGAACCAGAAATGTTCATACTCGGGCAAAGCTTACAAAGAGCGTGCGAAGCCGCGGGAAACAGCTAGTATTAAATAAATATTGCAGTTAAAGGTGAATTTTTACGTCAAATTTGAATTGTATTATCTGGATAGTAAAGTCTATGTTTAACAGTGATTGCAGAAACAGTTTAAACAAATTTGTCGTTTCTCTTAAGCTTACTCTATGCTTTAAAACTATAAGTGTAATATATGTTTACAAAGAACAGCTGATTAAAAATTTGAAAAGACGTTAACATATGTTTGCTGCAATGCATTTCTTATGGGTATTTCTGTAACCAGTGGGGCGGAATCCTGAATCGGGAAAGGGATGGGCATAGCTTATAAACCTTCTCCGTGGAAAAATACATATACGTACAAATTTTCATCATGATCGGTCCAATAGTTCACGATTCCATAAAGGACAAACATACAAACATTCATTTTTATATATATAGATATATATATATAATAGATGTCTATAGTAAGTCATGAATTAATGTGTATACATTGGTTTGCCATTGCATTTTCCCCCTGTTTTCAAATATAAATGCAATTTTAATAATTAATCCTTCATTGCATAGTATACACTCTTAGTCCTAAATATAATTAATGTTTTGCTTATCTTACTATCCACCACTAAAAATTGATAACGCTAGGCATCTTTAATGCCTGAGTATGTGAGAAATTTATTCCTACATATTAGTAGATTGTTTAAGCTGGTCTTATCATCTACAGCACAAGTTAGAATGCCAACGTCAGGTCCTCTATAGAAAGGGTTCGCAAACGTCTAAAGTTTAATAGTTTTTGACACATTAAAATTTTATATTGGAACATTTAATGAAGAAAAAACACTTAATGGCTATATAAAACAACGTTTCGTGTATTAATTTAGAAAATCCTGTAACCTTGTAAAAGCAGAATAATTACATTGTGGTGTAGCAAAATAATTGCAATAGAGGACCAGCTGTTGATAATGCTGAATGAAGTCTGCAACTGAAAAACACCGTAGCGAATGCTTTTAGATTGCCTTCGTTCAACAATGAATGACGCGATATTATAACCCCCCCTCACCCCTCTCTTACCATCACAATTTACTTTATACGTTACTGTGTGATGACAGTTCTTTGGTTGATTTAAAGGATACAAGACGTTTAAATCTATGAATAAAGATGTCTTATGTTCAAATCACGTGTTTATTCTGATATTTTCTCGTTGCCATTATGGTAACCAATAAGAACTATGTAAATATATAGCCTACACTAACGCTCAGCCAAATCCCATTGAATGGCATGCATCTAACCCAGTATTGAGTATTGCTCATATACAAATGAAGCTTCATGCAAAATTTCAAGTTTGTACGTTATTTTGTTTTCGAGATATAGTGAGGATAAACAGATAGAAATGAAAATTGTCCTGTCTCTCGAGTGATAAACTTTGCTAACGCTCAGCCAATAAGGAGTTTGTTCTTCCAGACAGGATAACTGAAGGGTTATACATAATCCGAGGATTTTGCCCAATGCTGTTTGACCTAGACGTGTAGCGATTGACATTGGTATGATTAGCAAAGTACTGACCTCTTTGAAGAACCTTTCCATGTATCCCGCCTCCTCATCTAGGTCGATTTCGACGGCGTAGTTGGTGATGCCATAGTCCTGGTCGTCCAGGTCGAGGCCCAGGTTGTCGGCCTCCCATTCCTTGACAGCCTGGAACACAATTTACCCGGTCATTTTATGCAGTACACTCGGTGCAACTTTGTTTACCATCACGATCTGAATAGTTGTATTTTTGGTATAAATGGTGAAGGTAACTGGAATCTCGAGTCGTGTTCTTCTGAAGAGATCCACAAAAAGTCGGCAACGAAGTAGCTCAAAATTAACTCCTTGCATTGTTTCCACATCAGAGACACCTAAGCTACAAAATATAGTACAATTGAGGTGGAGAGATATTCTCATAGTCGTATCAGGTGCACATTTTGTTTAGTGGACTACGATTTTTAGACACGGTGGAGCAACCGAGTTTTCTACACATAACGTAGCTACGGTGGGAAGGGTTGATTCAATGCGAATGTTGAGTTAAACTCCAGTTAACCTTCCTCTTAGTGCAGCGTCTGGAATTTGACGCTGTCACAGCTTGACTCCTGGGATCTGGAGTCATGTTCGTCTGAGGAGAGCCAAAAATGTTGGCGACAAAGAAGCTCAAAATGAACACTACATCGTTTCGACATAAGGGAACTCCAGATAAACTCAACATTCACATTGAATCAATCCTTCCCACTATAGCTACTGGGTCTTTTTCGTTTAAGGGCCAGCACCTTACAAACATACTATACCTGACTGACAGTGCATTTAATCGTTTTTTTTTTTTTTTTTTTTTTTTTTTTTTTTTTTTTTTTTTTTTTTGTGTTATTAGTTCGTAGGGCAGTAGTCCAGGTACTACTTCTAGCATAAACTCGTCTTATCTTATCAGTGATAAACGCGCGCCGCTTATTTTTTGCCTGTAATGTAACCTGCGTTAGTTCTGTCTGAGTTTTAGCGTGGTGAGTTGATCTGGGCTTGGACTTTGCAAGCTCGAGTTAATTTTTTTTTCTAAAAGAGCAAGCAGCGCAAAGCGCTGCGCAGCGGGCAAGCATCGCGTGATCTGAGTTTTGAATAGGCAAGCTAGGGTCTTTTGTGCTGGCCCTTAAACGAAAAAGACCCTAGCTACTTATTGTAAGGACCTTTAACGTGCGTCATCCAGATTCTTCTCTCATCCCCGACTTAAAATGTTATAAATAAAGTAAGGTCACATTTTTATTGGTCGACTGACTCTGAGAAAATATAAAACTCCAGATCCACGGGAGGTTCAGGGAAGCAGATCAAGTGTCTACCAAGTTCGGGTTAAGATCAGATGATGTGTCACTTTCTTGTGTTTAAATCCAGTTGCCCTGCGCCGATCGCTTATCTTATCGCTCCGATATGCCTGATACCTTGTGTTCCTCCTACAATAACAAAGTACTACATGAAAATGATTTCGTTAAATGCGTGAACGTTTGCATCTTACATTACGCATGTGCCGGTATCGGAGGAAAAACGTGACGTCAGTGGGCGAGAGCAAAGCGAGAACATTGTCGCTGCGTATTGTGTCGTGGTGGCAACAGTGAAACGGGCTGTCTAAAAAGTGTCGATGTATTATCGGACATGACTGATTTTCAAGAACTGAAGGATATTGCTTTGCAAGAAAACTTTTCCGGAAATTTGGTAAAGCTGATTGAGCGCTCGGTGAGTGTGGCTATTGACAAGAAACTATCATCTGTAGCTGATGAAGTGTCGGACATGGAAAGGGCTGTTGAATTTTGTTCGGTGGAGATAGACGATTTCGTTAAGAAGATGTCGGAAATTATATATAGAGTTGAGGCAGTGGAAAAACACAATCTAGAGCTTTAAAAAAAAAAAAAACAAAACAAAAAAACATCGCATTTCCAATTCCCGGTTTTTTAGACAATTATCTGATAAGGTCAGTATGACCTTGGAGATAACAGAGCAGCTCATCATGATGTTTACGCAGTCTCCTGATTTTCTGGCGAAAGATGGTGTTGGCTACTCTCCCGTATCATGCACCACTTTCACTTCAGTCCTATTCCAGTTAGTCTATTCAAGCCCGCTAAACACGATATTCTCACTGAATTATCGTCCTGACCTTTTCTCATAAATATCTTAGAGTCAGATAACCTCAGATACTGATAAGACGTTTTAATTTTTAATCTGCTTCTCGATTTACATACGTAGCGAAGACAAATCTACGTATGCAAATCGAAGAAGCAAACCAGTACGGTCGCAATCATAACATACACATAGAGAGAGGGTGGTCCAGACGAGAGAGAGGAAAGAACGTTAAGAACTTGGTAAATAGATTAGCAGTATCTATAAATGAGACGGTTGTTGTTAACACTGACGTAGAGGCAGGGACGCGAAGAGGCCCGAGGCCTATCGTGGTGCAGTTCACCATTCGGCAGAAACGTGATGCTGTTCTTAAGTAGGCTAGAAAGGAACGTCCTCAAAGGGTTGATTTTGTCACCGAAGTGCCGACGACAGATGTTTACGTCAGTAAATATTTAACACCTTTCTAGAAAACAATTGTCTTATGAGGCGAAGCAGATTAAAATTAAAAAGTCTTATCAGTATCTGTGGATATCTAACTAAGATATTTGTGAGAAAAGGTCAGAACGATAACCAGGTGATAATATCGAGTTAGCGGACTTGGACAGGCTTTAACTGGAATCTGAAGAACGCGATCGTGGTGCGGGACAATAGCCAACGTCTTCTTATCTTTCACCAGAACATCAGGAGTCTGCGTAAACATTACGATGAGCTGCTCTGTTATCTCCAGGGTCTTACTGGCCTTATCAGATCATTGTCCTGTCCGAGGTTTGGATATATACATACGATAACGAGGTAAACAAATAATGCATTATTCCCGGCTACCGACTATTTCTACAATCTCGACTCTCAAATCAATCTGGAGGTGTTGCAGTTTATGTTTCTGACTGTATTTATGTCAGCATAAATGCTTTTTACTAAAACATACAGAAATACTTAAACTAGAAATAAACTTACGTTGTATTTCTGTTAATTTGAAATTAGAATTATATTGTATCTATAAAGAGTCGAGTTGACATAGTTTTAAGAATTTTAAGTATGATATAGAAAATGTTATTTTAAAGAATAGCAATTGACACGCTCTGTAGAAACCCGGATGAATTGCAATATAAATCACTTCTGGTAGGTTATGGTTTTTAAAACGATGTATAAATGAATAGACTCCTGAAATTGGCATATCAGCAAGTTGTTTAGATCATGTAATCATAACAAATAGCACTTCGGTTGAAATATATGCTTCTGTTGAGAATCTGAGTTTGACGGACCATTATGCAGATCCAGTAATTTACCTGAATCACAAATATCAAAATTTTCCAAAATGTATCGATTACACTTTGGTTTAAGCGTAGAATATCCGAACAGAACTGGAGTACTTGTTCAGAATATCTTTACTGTTGATGAATCTTTAAATACATTTCACGATCTGTATGGTTTTATGTTTAAAGGCTGGCCACATGTTTATATGTTTCTAATAAACAAATAAAAGTTCCAATAAACGTTGGTCTCCTTGGATTACAGATTGTAAGCAAAGTGAATTTCAACAGTTTATTGAACAAATTTGTAAAAAAAAAATAAAAATGACATAGAGCTTTTTGCAAGATACTACAATGTAGCCCGGGATGTGTCTGCGAAGATTAGACACGCCAAATTCCAATAGTATTCTCGAAAAATACAAGCCGCTAGAGGCAATAGTAGAGAATTTTGGCGCATAGTTCGATCCGTCATCCGCGAGGAGCGCCAACATCTCACTCATGTCACGGTTGGAGATATAACCGTAGACGAACCGTATATGAAGTAAACGGTAACGAGAAATTGGTTCTTTTAATGGTTTTTTTAGATATTCCACAGAAATTAATAGAATGTGAATTTGGTCAAGATGTTTTTCAACTCCCAGATGTATCAAATGGTAACTGTATGTTTGTTATGGGTCAATTATCTGTTCTTGATATTGCTAAAATTATATCAGGCATAAAAACCAAAAAAAGTACTGGCATTTACGGTATAAGTATATTTACGATAAAGCATTTTTTTTAAATTAGTCTGTCAGTTGTTGGATATTTCCGACTAAATTAGAATTGGCTTATGCAGTACCTATCTATAATTCGAGTGATAGACAGTTCATGAATAAATTTAGGCCTATTTCTATGTTAAACACCTTGTCTAAAATAATTGAAACGTATTTTCAGTTACAATTGGTTAAATATGTCAATACCAATAATCTTTTTCTCTATCTCAATTTTGATTTTTAAAAGGGGAAAGCGCTTATTATGCAATTGAAGATTTAAAGAAACCTACAATAGCTACCTATATTGATTTTAGTAAAGCGTTTGACGTTGTAGATGGAGATATCGTGCTGCATAAGTTGAAGCATTATGGAATAAACGGTGCATCCTACAGTTGGATTTAATAATTTGTTACATATAGGAAACAGGTTATCATAATAAAGGGAATCATGAGCAATGCTAAGGCCTCAACTTATGGAGTACCACAAGGTGGAGTATTAGGACCCTTAATGTTCGTAATTTATACAAATGATCTGATTGGTTAGAAATTTCAATCAACAATTTGGCCTATGCTGATGATATTTCCCTGGTAACATGTGGAGAAACTTAAGATACGCTTGAAAACAAGATCAATATGGATTTTAAATTGGTAACTGGATCAATAGTACCAAACTGATTGCAAATATTCACAAAAATAAGTCGGTACTGTGTGAAAGTAACTAAGAATAATACTTACAAATGAAATCTTATTCATTTCATTTCATACAAATTTTATTATTAGCAACTCAAAGGCGAGGTGTGAAAAGTCATTAAAACAATGTTAGAATTTCATTTATGTACCTACTGTACATGTGGAAAGAAATAATCTAAATCATCTGTGTATCTGAATCAATTTTCTCTTGAATTCAAAAACCAGAATGCTGTATAGCATATGCTTAATCTGTTCTCTGATGAGGCTGTACTGCCTTAAACTGTTTCATTGAAAGAAATCATCTAAATAGTCTGTGTATCTGAATCAATTTTCTCTTGAATTCAAAAACCAGAATGCTGTATAACATATGCTTAATCCGTTCTCTGATGAGGCTGTACTGCCTTAAACTGTTCATTAACTCCTCCATACTACATATTTTTGAGGTTAAGTAGGGTTCCAAAAGGAAAGAAAACCAGTATTGTATCCATAACACCTCGTATTAAGGGTTAAGATCGAGCAGTATAGCATTATGATGTTGTTAAAGCTAATGGAATAACTAAAAACGTATTTAGTGCTTCTAGAGTAACAGGTGCTCGATTAGGTCCAGCTTTAATGTAGAAGACACAATAAGAGTACCATTTTGACTCGGAACAAAAACAAGAAGTATCTTTCAGCAATTAAAAAAAATAAATTCAGTAATAGAAAAGTAGAAGAGGTAATGCTTGAAGAAATGAAAAATAAGGAGCTGTCTGACTAGAACGGTGTTGAATGTTGTAGCAACAGAATATGAGGCAATTGAAGCACAACTACTACTGTAGAGTAAGACTTGGTAAACAACATTACCATGTTGACATCTGACTCACTTGATGTTTACATTATCTGTAACCGTGTTGAGGGAGTAGGTCTGTTACATACGTAGATATGGATTGTATATCCCGTCCTTGGTGGATAGGGCTAATGGGCAATGGAAGCGGGTGCGCAGGTACATCTGGTAAGAAAAGCGTTGTAAACAACATTACCATAGTGTAGTCTGACTCAGTTGATGTTTACATTATCTGTAACCGTGTTGAGGGAGTAGGTCTGTAACGTACGTAGATATAGATTGTATATCCCGTCCTTGGTGGAAGGGCTATGGGGCAATGGAAGCGGGTGCAGGTGTATCTGGTAAGAAAAGCGTGGTAAACAACATTACCATAGTGTAGTCTGACTCACTTGATGTTTACATTATCTGTAACCGTGTTGAGGGAGTAGGTCTGTTACATTCGTAGATATGGATTGTATATCCCGTCCTTGGTGAAAGGGCTATGGGGCAATGGAAGCGTGCGCAGGTGTATCTGCTAAGAAAAGCGTGGTGAACAACATTACCATAGTGTAGTCTGACTCATTGATGTTTACAATATCTGTAACCGTTTAGAGATAGTGAGTTTGTCTGCACTGAAGTTGGTAACAAACTTTGATCTTGTGCTCTTACCTGTTCTGATGTTTTTAAAGCTAGCGCCTATGTTTGAGCGAGTGAGCACTATGTGGTAAAGAGCATTACCGCTGACATGTGACTCATATCTGTAGGCTGACAGTGATGATATATTGGGTGTCTGTTGGTTATAAACTAGCTTGTTGTAGACTTTCCTGTTCTCATGATTTTGAAATAATGAGTAATCTTACATGGTTATCCACCGAAACTGGAACGTCACATATCTTACCAAGAACGTTCACTGGAGTCTTTGATACAAATCATTTTGCGCCCGCAGTTATGAATAGGAATGTATCACTTCTTGCAATTTGCTCTTAATTGTTAACCCAATCGTAAGGATAGGGTATCTGGGAAAAAATCAAGAGTGAAATGATCCAAGAATAACCAAAGCAATTAAAAGACTTTGATGTATTCAATTGGACTTGAGAGTGCCGATGGGCGAGCGGTCTAAAACGTTGGACTTTGGGTCTGAGTTAGAGATAGTGCAGGTATAAATCCTGTCTGTGACCGAAGCACTTTTTATCAGCCCCATCGACCTTGTACTGTATCGACTCTCCTCCTTATCTGTTTGATAAGGTCCTCGCACAGGCCAGTGGCCCTTGGGGACGGGCAGAATAAGGCTCAAAAAGGGATTGGCCTCTTAGCAAAAAATCTCCAATATTCAAAAGAAATATCATGATCTGGCTTGTAATATCAGGATTCTGTAAAAAGATCGAATGAAGCAGAGAATAACGACTTATTAGGTATTCAAGAAGGAAAAGAGGAGGAAAACACGTACTGTTTTGTTTCTCTTGCAAACCGGTCAACAACGGGGAAACCCGACTATAGCTGATTGTGTATTCCTGGCAGGTGGAGTTGGAACTTAACAGATTCATGGAAGTGGCCCTCCAGTTCGGCGTATCTTCCTTGTTGTCAGTTACATATCTTGTTCTAAGTGTCACTTTACGGTATTATCTACCATGTTGTGGGTTATCAAGTCGTGAAAAGCTAGGAGTGAATTGTCAAAGAACATGATGTACTAGAGACACCGTGATTGATCTTTAATAAAGTTGAACTCTACAAATATGCATAATTCTTCACTTTCACAAAAGATTATCTGATCGCCACAAGTAGGGTGTCGCAGTACCAGTGCTGAAGCTCTCTAATGTGTGAAGGTGACAAGAGAACGTGTCCATGTCAGCACCGACATGTCGCCTGTCAGCTGACGTGAAGGCACGCTGCACCACGTACCAGGTCCTCAAGGAAAGCGCCAACCTTGACATTACGTCCTGAGGACGTAGCACGCCCACGGTCCCCGCAGCGCCGACAGCCTACAGATGAAGTATGTTGTGTCATTCCAATGCACATCTATGTTCGGAATTCTAATTGCGTTCAATAGAATGACTTCTGTTTGGCTCAAATTGATTAGTTACTTGTTAACAGTGACCATTCTTTACAAATGGTATAGGAGGGTCTGTTTGGAGAAGCGACACTAGAGCTGCAGAATTGTCTCTATCTAGCACTTGGATAAGAGATAAGTGCTAGAGTGGTTTTTTACAGTTAAAAATGTTTAGATCAATCAAGTGTGGCTATTAACTTAACAACGTAAAAAGTTTGATGTTAAAAACAATTAAAGTGTATTGTATGTTTAACTTTATGCCTTAACATTTGTGATACCTGAGGAAAGGGAAGGATTTCAATCCTCGAACGAGAGTGTTGTATTGTTTGTGACAACGATGCAAATTATGCATCACCAATTATTATTTCCTTCAAGAGGTGATGTTTTCATTACGGGTTTTTACATGTTGCTTTGCCAAGTTGATTCTGCAAGAGGTTTAGCTCTTCTTTTGTGACCAGCGCCGAAGGAAGGCGTCCTGAATTTTCCAGCGGACAGATTATTAGAATCATTCTTCAAAGCTGGTTCCCCGCTCCCTATAGGTCCCAGCAGTGCCAAGTCCTTGCCTTCCAGGAAAGGTCCACGTACCTCGCAATTTTATTTTAGGGCCCAGTATTTCTTCCAAATTTCAGTGACCCAACGCTTAAAAACCAACGCAACCATTGCACGGGTTGTTAAGGCGTCGGATTTTTGTGGATCTTAGTTAAAGATAGCAGGTTTTTATCAGTACCATCGACCTTGTACTGTATCGACTCTCCCCCTTATTCTGTTTGGTAAGATCCTCGCACAGGCCAGTGGCCCATGAGGACGGGCAGAAGAAAAGGGGATCAGCCTACCCTTGTGATTACAATCCTTCTATCCTTTCAAATCATCCATTACCAATAACAGATTTTCTACAAAGAAACATTCTATAGGTTAATATTGATGAACGCCTAATTTGTACCTGATAGTGGTGCCAATTTTCAAAGTTCATATAAAACATAAATAATTTTCTGTGTTTTTGCAGTTAGTAGGCTATCAAACTTTCGCTCAGTCTTTATTGACCCAACAAATTTTGAAATGGTGTAGGTGTTGAAACAAAAATGCACGAGCCGACTTTGGTCTGCGAAACACGCGGTGGTATCCTCTAGTATGGTTAAAAAAAGAAACAGCACAACAAACTCAGTTTGAAAATAAGAGGAGAGAACAACGTTCAGCGTCATTGAATTCTTCTTGTGACAGGCTTCTTGTTCAGTTGTCAGTCCATGTTATGGATGAGCAGAGCGCAATGAACGAGCACGGAAATGTTAAGTCATAAGCCACCAGAACTTTCACTCGGCTAGAAAGCAGGCTTTTATCAGTCACTAGAAAACTTAGTGACATTGGCCCACTTGTCTCTGTATGCCTACATGTACAGTGAGTGCGGGCATCCTAACGTCCAATAAACAGAGGTTTCTTTCCTACAGTTATGTTTTTTTTTTTTACTTTATGCATGGTAAGCAAGGTAAGAATAAAATAAGGCTGTATTTTTATGATGGGGTACCAAAACAATTGAAGGTAATATAAAAAAAGAAATTGCTCAAAAATGTTTCAACATAAATTATCAACTATTTTGTATTCGAATAACCATTATTGAACACTATTATCCGAAGTAATAATGTCTGCATTTAAATAAACAATTATATAAAATAAATATACAGATTTGATATCCAAATGTTTCAGGGGTACAAATTCCTCATCAATTTAAGAAAATGTAATAAATGGATCCTTGACAAAAACGTGTAGTCTGCTAAATTAGAAGAAATCGCTGTTTTGGGAAAAACGGGGTGCTATTTGTTATACAGGTGACAATTAAGTCTGGAACCTCTTTTTTAATTTTTAAACCACAATATATAAAAAAATACCAAAGTTCACACGTGCTTACTGGTGATAGTAACGCACACATCTGCCCAATTACGGACCGGATAATCCCTTTGGAGGACGGTCCACAAGGAGTCAGACAAAATTCTTAAATAGCAGCATAGGTCAAGTTTGGTATCAAATTATAGGTCTTACTTAGCAGAGTACAATTCCGCAAACCGGATTTCAAAAGGTGGATTCATTCAGTAGTTATAGCTGTTTGAATTTTACAAACTATTGAACAATTATTGTTAACTTATTAAGTATTACAAGTAAAAACCAATTTTTAAGTACCTTTGATCAAAGTAAAGTGTTCAAAATGTTCCCCTCCCATCCGGTATTAATGAATTAAGTTACTTGCCCCAAAATATTGTATGTTCAACAGGTTGTATTAGACTTATAAACAAATTTAAAACAAAAATCACCTGTTTTTGAGATGTTAAATTGATTAATTTCAGTTTCGATGGGAGATATGGATATTTATTTCCGAAATTGTATTCGATTGTTTTAGTGGTACTCGATTGTGTTAGTGGTTGGATGCAGAATTGCAGCAGACAAATTTTCCTATAGTCAGATCTCAACACTTTGACTCATTAAGCTAAATCAAAATAATTACTAAATTAATCAAGTTATTGCTTCAAAATTTTGTATTTTCAATAATTTTATAAAATATATAACAAAAATTACCTGTTTTTGAAATGTTAAACTCGATATTATTTTCAGTTTCAGTTTCGACGGTAGATATCGATAAATAATTCCGATATTATATTCGGTTGTTTTGGTGGCTGGGATACGGAATTGCAACTGGAAATCTTCCTACAGTCAGATCATAACACTACTAATCTCACATAATTCAAGTACGATGAATAGTAGAACTTCACAACCCTAAATGCAGAATATCACATTTCCTAATAACTGCATAATTCATTAATTTGCTGCAGAAAACACACATATTCACTGTTCTATGGAGAAAATATGAAATGAAACTCTTTTTGTGCAGTTAGCCTATGATCAAACTACGTATTTCCATAGACGAGTTTTAAGCATATAAACTAGAAACTTTCCATTCATCAAATTTTAAAAACAACCTTCACAACTATGAACCTTGGGGTAGCCCATAGAGATGCTAAAATCCCATTGAACTGTCGACCACCATGGATCTCCACGTGGTATTGTTATGTGATGGCCGACGTGTGAGGTAACACTGTACAAACACCGTGGTGTCTCTAATTAAGAGCTTCGTAAGGGATTGTGTAAGTTCAAGGCCTTAGATTATGCATGTAGGAAGACACCGTGGTTATACCTGGTAATCTGCACAGATGATTGGGAATGTTCTGTGTTTAGATATAATTTCCAATTGTCACCATCCCAAATAATATGATGGTAATCATTAATGAGTCACCCAGAAAGAAAAAAAAGACAAAGATCGCTCAGTTTGGATAGGTATTTATGTCACTGAATCATTCCAATCGATATAAGATTCACGTAAGACAAAAATCGAGTAAAATCTCGATTATCCGACCCTCGTTAATCCGTCGATCGGTTATTCGGTCAACCCCTTACACAACCACAGGTTACAGCACATTCCACAAATGGAGCCAAAGACTACAAAAAAAGATACCAAGAAAAGTATTTTTTGTTAATATTATACTTCTTTATAGTCATACTCATTGCAGAATACAATACAATATCCCTTTATTGCCAGAAACAATGTTAACATTGCTTAGCATGCGTTACATCATAACAATTTTATATTCTCTAAATTAATAAAATGTCTAACGATGTAATTTGTAAAATATCGTAGTTAGTTAACAATAACAGTTGTCAAGCAGTAAAAGTAATATAATAACTTTGGATACCAACGCCCCTGTACTATCGCTAGAAGCTAGTGAGATGGTCCATGAATTCACCATCTGTGTAAAATGTACGAGACACTAAAAGTGTCGTAATGCACTTTTGAGCCGATTTACATAATTTATTGATTTTATTTCTTCAGGGAGGCCATTTAGAAACTTTATGCCGGCTTGAGAAGGAAGTTGCTCGTATCTTCTCAATCTATGCTGAGCAGGTCTGAGATTTTCAAGATAGCTTGTATCGTAGTTGTGAATGTCCCGACCTCGAACCATTTGGCTCTTAAGCCTACATTGTACAGTAGTTTTCAGTACATACAAACATGATAATGTTAGTATTTTGAGCTTCCCTAATCGATTCCTACACGACTCAATAAACTTTAATTTAGCAATAATTTTGATAGCTTTCTTCTGCAAGACAAACAGTCTGTGGTAGTCGTTATTTGAACAGCCACCCCACGATATAATACCGTAGGATAAATGTGGGTGGACTAAACCGTAATATACAGTCTTCATTATTTGATCGGAACAGTATTCGGCAAGACCTCTCAAGAGATAGATGTTACTTGATAGTCTCGCACAAACACTGTCCACATGGTTCCTCCAAGTCAACCCTCTATCGAGGTGTATTCCCAGGAGTTTCCGTACAGTCAACTTCATCCAGGATCTTCTTGTCCAACATCAAAGCAAGTCTGTACTGAAATGGTACATTGCTTCCACCAAAATCCATGTAATTTGTCTTCGAACAATTAAGTTTCAAGTTTACGTAGTGTTGTTACAAAGTTTCATTATATTGAAATATTAATTTCACAATAATTACTGTAAACGTTACAAATGCTCACAAACTTTATATAAGACTAAAACTAAACACAAAAACTATACATATTCGCCTGGTAAAATAAGACATTCTTTACTTTTTTTTACATATTCAACATTTACATAAAATAAGGTTACGATAAACAAATTAGCTGCACTAATCGATATGAAAACAAATAGGCCTACTGTATGCTGTAGTCTTATATTGTTTAGCAGATTTAGCAGAGTCACAAGTATGCTAATGGGCAATGAAGATAATAATCCAGATTTTATAGATGAAGCTTTTAGTCAATTTAAACTTGAAGTACGTCAATACACACTAACAAATCAGCTTAACCCTACTTGCATGGTACTAAATTTTAATCATCTAATTATTTTTTTATTCTCTTTTAAACCTCAGCTCTTAGGCTATACTGGCTTCAGCTCTTAGCCTAGACTGGCTTCAGCTCTTAGGCTATGCTGGCTTCAGCTCTTAGGCTATGCTGGCTTCAGCTCTTAGGCTATGCTGGCTTCAGCTCTTAGGCTATGCTGGTTTCAGCTCTTAGGCTATGCTGGCTTCAGCTCTTAGGCTATGCTGGCTTGTTTTGGGTCACTGTGGTTATTATTCCTATCATGATTGGACCTCCCCGGGATTTGAACCCGTGATCTCTCAGTTAGAGAGCCGTTACTATGTCCACTAGTCTACGGGGGAGGACATATCTTATTACATCTCTATTGAATGCTTATAATATACCAGGTTAATGAGAATTACTAGGAATTAATGTACATTCACAGGTGAGAGAAAACGGCGCAGCTCCATCATGTTTCACTGAAGATTAATCAATCACAGATGTATCTGACAAATCAGCTGACTGACTATTCTTTATCTTGAAGTAATTTGTTTACTAACCTTTTTAATGTTGTACGTTTGTTTTCTCAGATGTATATGAAGATTATAACTACATGGGATATTAAATACAGCGTTGGATACAATGGTTCGCCAATGGCTCGAGTACAGGTTCGATATTATGTGACCTTTGCTACATTCTCTACCAGTTGTTCCTTGGATGTAAGGAAGTTAGGTAAGTGTTTTGATCTGGATCCAAACATGTCACATTTTAGAAGTTGACTTTCACAGCGTGGCCGAAATATTCAAGGTCAGTTAGTGGGAAGCTATCTCCCACAACAGATCGACGCAATTGGTTGCGCTCTTGCGACCAGAAAGACAAGATCACGTCGAGAATATGGCTTCACTGATGAGTGTAATTTACCAACTGAATGGCCGGACTTGGTACAGTATTGCACGATAGATGAGCACTGGTGGGGAGCGGAAGGAACTTAAATGGGTCACCAACTCTAATGACAAGTAACATAGCACTGATAACAGGCTTGAGTCACTTGATGATAACAGCTTTTAATGGATGTAATGTTAATGTAACTATCACTTGGGTTTGTCCTAACAATTCCTTATCTCCCACGCACATCTCTGGCTGATTACGGTTCATGCCTATAATTCGTCCATTCGATACATGGGAATTTCAACTCTAAACATCATAAATCTCCATCGAGTGACATCTCATTTTAAAAACACTTGTAAAATAAGAACATGACGCAAACCACAGGTTTGTAAATTTATTGTTAAAAACGTACTGCTTGGTGAGTGTTTCTCACTACAACGAATCATAAGGAAGGGAATCAATGTGAATGCTGATTGTGGCCTCAACAGTGACGTTCATAGTCATTAATCTTAGACAATGTGGCTACCACACCAATTGTCCAAAATGACTTTTTAACTTTTAATAATGTTTGTTTTTATACTCCATTGAACGTGTTTAAACTTGCCATCAACAGTATTTCATACCGGTTCTTCCTAAAGAGATAATTAACAATAACGATTTTAGCTTATTTTTTAATGAACATTTTGACAAACCGCCAATTCGTACTGCAACAAGGACGTAGTTAGTGAGAGGGTCCAAGGGGTCCGGACCCCCATCAAATTTTAAAATTTTCAATTACTTTTTTAGTAAACTATTATTATTTAAATAATTCAGTATTATGACATGTACTGCTGAACGATCGCTCTCGGGTAGGGTACAATAAGCGGACCCGGTTTTTTTATATCGAAGAATGTAATCATCGATACCTCCTATTCTCGATATTCGCATCTCAAATCCTAGCTTATCAATCGATATACAAGTATCTATAGTCCCTAATAACAAACACATGTTTTAAATTAAAATGTGAATTTAATATTAACAGTGATCAAACAAATTATTATAACCGAAATTAGGAAATCTGAAGACGACCATATATTTGCCCCTCTCACAGTTACATTTGTTTCTTTCCCACAAATTTCACATAATGGGTTTTTTGGCTACATGTTGAAGCCACGAAAAACATGTCTTATCATCTTTCAAAGCAATGTTGTGTAGTTTTCTAAAATTGACTGTCATTTTTAATAATCAAATTTTACTTATGTAAAATTGAAATATTACCTTACGTGTAGACTATTATTTGAAAGTGTTTACAGCTGTTGATATAGATTATTTAAGTTGGTCAAAATAATTAATTAGTATCGATTGATTATATCGATGGTTCTGATTAAGTAATATCGTTTGCCAATATCGATATAAAAAACCGGATCCGCTTATCGTACCCTACCCTCGCTCTCAACAAAGAAACGTGTCAAGAACTCTTTAAGAAACAAATGGAGCCTTGCTCTCTGTCTACTACGGGAAAATATCAGGTTATCTGGACTCACCCCCCCCCCCAATGTTTTCTTGGCTACGTTCTTGTACTTACGTTTCTTGTAACATTTAAAAGCGTTAACTTACCCCCTCCCTAATCCGCCATTTGGAATTTCCGGATTATGGGTTGTTACTGAGTTTTTGCATGAAAGTCAACATCAGCCAGAACATGATGCATTTTTAAGTCCACGAAAATTTCATAAATTCAGTACGGTACATAATTTGAATGCATTTCTGACAAACACGACGTACAGTTATAATGTATGTCTCAGGATGGCGGTTCCTAAAAAATAACTTATGTCAGGCAATATTATATGGACTTCGAAGTTGAAAAGGTGAAAGCATCAACTTTAACAGAACAGTATGCTGTCGAACATCTGAGTTACGGCGATACACAATGCTCACCGGCTTGTACCTCATCACACAATAGAGCACGCAGAGACAAGGCCTTGATAACGCGGAAGTGAGCGATAACACGGTGATAACGATATGCCTTGCCCTGACACGTGGAGGACTCGAGCCCGCATCATACAACCATCAGTTACACGTAATCGTTTCTCGTGATGTCGACGTTACATAATTGTGCGTAATACACCTTGACTGCAGCTACCGACTGCGCGGGAAATTTAACTGGGCGGGTTGGCAAGACTGGTTCAAGGTTAGGTTCGACAGTCAGCTGGAGCAGTGCCAGAAGTGCTGACTTGCCGGCTGCAACTCCCCTCTTGCGGTCGAATTCACCTTCAACTCGCCGCTTGCCGCGAGTTCTCTTCCGTTTCCGGCCATCCTGAGGGCAACCGGTTCCACCACTCGGCCGTTTTACGGTCAACCGTGGATTGCATTCGGATCCAGAGCCTGGTTGTGCTGCTGGATGCAGGATGAAACCGGGCCTATGTTTTATCTAACAAATGGAACTGAAAATTGACTATTTGTCTTCCGGAGTAATTCGTCAATGTCAATACCTAAATAACTAGTTCTCCGTGGATGACTAACAATATCTGAACGTTTTTCAACCTTATCTTTTATCATAACATATTTTAGATACAACATTTATAATAGTCACACACTATACTGTACTTATATTTGAAAGGAATGTTCATTTAATGAGTTGTGGGTGATATCAAGAACGAGTATTATAATGTCTTAGAAATCTCTTTGTTTGAAGTTTATTTTTGACGATGGAAGAAGGATTGTGAAGGAAACAGTTTTTATCCGGACATTTTCCGTCGTTCAGTGAAACAGAAAATCAGTAACACTACGTTTCGAGATCTGCAATCTGATCTCTTCTTCAGGTATCTAACTAACCTAACACATAATTACAAAGGCATGTTGGAATACCGAGTTTTCCTTTGTATTTAAGAGCTTTAAGAATGTTGATCTTAGGAATGGTGAAAAAAAGGATTATCGCGTCATCAAAAGAGTCCGATGGATTTGGTGAGCTCAAAAATCGCTTTGCCTTTGTTTCACAATGTCAGCTCCATATTGTCAATGACTTTATGGCCATTTTCCAAAATCCGTAGCAGTTTGCTCGTCCAACTTTCCATGTTACGAAAGCAATGATCTATTTACTTTTCTTTACCAGGAAAATATGATAACAATTTATTGATCTTACAATCTCTTCTCAGAATTCGACGGTGAGTCAAGCATTACGAAATTCCATACCCTCCGATTACTTTCCTAAATAAAACTGTGGAATGGAAGAAGGCGTGGGAGCGACCAAAAAATCCGAGTTCGGGTTCGACTAGAAGTGGCGAACATCCAGAACTGGGTCAACCCTGGAGAAAGTTTGTTTGACCAAAACAGTGCTTGCTTTAGAATTGGAGAGAGGCTTGCGGTACTACTCATGAGTAGTGTCTACCTCATTGTGCTACCTAACGAGCAAGTAGGTGCCTTTTAAGTAGGACGCTCCACTTCTTAACTTATGTATATTAAAATAGAAATACTTAAATGTCAAGAACAAATCTGTGTCTCCTTACACTTGCCTGAATATTCATTCTGTTAGATTTTACGATTGAAAGTAAATGTGAAGACGCTTACAACAGGGTGATTCAATCAATAAATCACTTTGTGTAAGAATCTTTTTTTACCCAGCAGGGATCACTTCTGGCTGGTTTATACCTTCCAGATGAACCTACCACTGGGCACAGAAAAAACCGATGTGTCACTTAAATCTGGGCAAACTTATGGATGTCCAGGAGAGCGGCACATCACTAACCGCTATCACTAACCGCAAATGTCGAGATTCTTGGGTTCAAGGGCAATTCGATAGGTCTACTGTGGGAGATGACAGTTGGAGTTGATGGGATTCGTTCCCTAACCTCAGAGGTTCTTGGCAGCCTAGACATAAGGGTGTGTCACTCCCTGACTGCTTTGACTGGAAGAGGCTGGTTCAGAGCTAGCTTTCCCTTCTTTTGGAGGGACATGACTTTGAGTTTAGTGCCCTAATTCTTCCTCGTGGATCTCGATAGGAGGAGGCGGCCCCTACCCCCTAACCTTACTCATCCTGAATATCCTGTCAATCCGGAAGCAGCGCTAGGTTCTTATAGAACTAAACGCAATTTATAAGCTTCTTGTCCTATGAGAACAAAAAAGAAACTATTTTTAGAAACTATTAGGAATGTGTTCATTATGTGATTCGCCCATAATGAACATCTTTGGATAACAATCACGGGGTTTGAGTCAAAGACCTGTAATACATTGCACTTGTTTAATATACAAAGATAGGGGGAAGCTAGATCATAACAACTGCGCTACAACTGTAAAACAACAACTAACAAACTCATAAGTGAAATGCTCTTGTGAAACCCTTGCGCAAGTTACTTGGACGTGAAGACCCACGAGTGTAGTCTATTCCCACAAGGTGAGTTACCCAGGGATATAAATAGATCATTACAACAGCTCTTAAATACAAAGGAAACTAGGTATTTCTCATCCGAACATTCTATCACCGTTATTTTTACACTGTTAATATATGGAAAGCTTCTACAGTTTTAAGAACTGATTTTATTTACTGATTTCTAAAGGAGAACAAACCATTTTTAATGTTCCGTCACAGTTTGAGCGAAATAAAGATTTCTTCTAGCATCCCTCATGAAGAAAATTTAGAACATCTAACAGTCCTTTTTCCGTATAGGAATAAGACGAATTTTATTGTCCATTCCTGTTAGCTAAACAAGTCTTTTGATAATCGGTTTTGTCTTTTTTGAGGCTGTTTCATAGTGTTTTCGTTGACTCCAACCTCTATGTTTGGTGTTATAAAATGGGTTTGACCACGACATTCTGTTCAGTCTATGTTTTCTCATCCAAATTATTAGCGTACTTAACACTACGTTTTGTTTCAACAAACTCTTGAAATGTCGCATTGGTTTCTAATATGACGATGTAATTATCATTTCACTGCATCTTCACTGACGCAGGGAACCAATTTTAATGGAAACTCTGTAATATTTGCCTACGTACGTACCGTACAGAGTTTGGTGTGACAAGCATTATGGATGTACATATATAGTAGATGCTCACTATTCTTAGTGCTACTTTCAGGACGAGCCCCAGAATCTGACACCAGTATTCTAATTTGTCTCCAAGGTCTGTGGTTGGGCGTCCTACTCCGTCTACAGGTCTTGCATGGACTACCACTGGGTTCATCCTTGATTCCGATTCTATTTATTCGTCCACACTGTCGTACGTTTCATACTGAACGATTCAATTTTAAAATAAAGTTGACTAAAAACTCCTTAATATATGGTTTAAGGATATCTTTGGGACAGGATGTACCTCAACATCGAGACCGGTTTCTTAATAGCTCGATCGATCATCCTGACTATGAATGCCCTCGGGTCAGGATACGCGCTCTCTGTGTTAGTAAATTACAGATTGTACTGATATGCATGCGTAACAAACCAAATGCTCTCCCTTCTCCCCATATTCGAACATCTGCCGTCAAATCATAGAATTCCTAATAATTCTGTTTAAATCCATTCCTTTCTTGGAGAGGCAGACTTTTCTACGACTTTATTTTGCCTGTTTCTTGAGCAACGGTCCAGTTCAGTCAGATTCAATCAACAGAATAATGGTTACTACTATGAACTTTAATATAGGTTATATATTTCTAAAATCTCTGTACTATGCTGATGATGGTTCAAAAAGTTCAAGTTCAAATCTCTTTCTTTAAGTCAACATTTCAATACATAAATGTCACAAATCCCAATGCGCCTCACAGGGCGCGTGCGGGAAAAGTAGTTGACAGTTAACATGTTACAAGTTATGAAACTTTTTGCAGTCCATTTCTGTATTCCTTCACCATTAATTTTCAACCGAATAGAAAAGAGAGAAAATTCAATTTCACAAACATAACACTATTTTCAGCATTATATACAACAATTGTGAGCAGAAAAGTGACACTTTACAATAAATAATAAAAAAAACTATATAATTGCCAAGTAATAAACATTCTAAGACTATGTACTAGGAAGGTCTATATAGCGGTCTATAGACTATTAACTAGGTCTATTAACTATAACGGATACCAATAAAAGTAAAAGTAACAGTAACATTACTATAATAATAACAAGTTTATCATTCTATAAATTATGAAGCAGAAACAGCCAATAAAAATAAAATGAACTATAAATAATTAACAATAAAAATAACAATAATATTTAAATAATAATAATAATTTCGCTAATTCTATAAACTATGAAGTAGAAAAACGCCTATAATAAGAAATAAACAGTAAATAAAGTCCAATCACTGCCCCAGGATCACGATCACTGGATATTAAAAACGTGACTGTGTGTTCAAACTACTTTTAGAGGTCTGTGTGTCGTGTAAATCAAACTACTTTTAGAGGTCTGTGTGTCGTGTAAATCAAACTACTTTTAGAGGTCTGTGTGTCGTGTAAATCAAACTACTTTTAGAGGTCTGTGTGTCGTGTAAATCAAACTACGTTTAGAGTCTGTGTGTCGTGTAAATCAAACTACGTTTAGAGTCTGTGTGTCGTGTAAATCAAACTACTTTTAGAGGTCTGTGTGTCGTGTAAATCAAACTACTTTTAGAGGTCTGTGTGTCGTGTAAATCAAACTACTTTTAGAGGTCTGTGTGTCGTGTAAATCAAACTACTTTTAGAGGTCTGTGTGTCGTGTAAATAACTTCTCATAGTTAACATTTTGCATTAGCATGCACGGATGATGACGTATGATCTTTGCAACTAAGCATAAAGTCAGAAAGGTAAATGCCACAGAGGGTAGATAATATCCTAATCCTCCATCACGTCAAAATCGCCAGTAGGGAGCTCCAGACATGATCGCAGAACCTCAGCATTAACAAAGCGAAGCTCCAGTGTTACCACAACACATAAACTGTGGATTTAGACGGGAAAGAGAAAGGAGAGCACATTCTCAAGCTAACGCCTTGGTTAACCGGCCAGTGTGGTTGTGGTTACGGATCATGGTTTTGCATTGTTCTCGCGGACTAAAAATAAAGATGACCTCTATAATACAGATGTTATCTGATGTTTTCTTTCGTTGTGTTCTGATACATCAATAATTCCGTAATTTAAATGTAATTTTGCACATAAGCACATAACACATAAAGCAGCTTTGGTGGGAAGGGCTGATTCTACGTGATTGTAGAATTTTGCTCCAGTTCACCTTCCTCTTACGTGCAGCATCTGAAATCTGGTGCTGTTGCAGACTTGTCACCTGAAATCTGGAGTCATGTTCTTCTGAAGGAATTTAAAAATTGTCTCAAACGCTCAAAACTAACCTCCCCCCGCATCGTTTTGACGTCAGAGGCACCCAGACTACAAAACGTAGTGCAATCTAGGTGAAGAGGTATTATGATTTTCTCATCAGATGCACAATTGAGTGCACTACGATGACGATCCCAAAGCACGGTGGAGCAGCCGAGTCTTCTACACATAAAGCAGGTATGGTGGGCAGGGCTGGTTCGATGTGAATGTTGAATTTAGCTCCAGTTCACCTTCCTATTACGTGCAGCATCTGAAATCTGATGCTGTTGCAGACTTGACACCTGAAATCTGGAGTCATGTTCGTCTAAAGTACATGCCTGACCATACAAAGTTCGGAACAGTTTAAAATGGTCTTAATTAAATACATTATTAGATTAAATTATTTCCTTCAAAAATGTACGATCCAAAGATGTACCATAGTGGTGTAAAGGCTGAGTACACATATTACCCACAATAATGAGAATATATTAAAACTAGACTGAAAATATTTGCGGACGACACAAGTTAGCGGCATCGTCTGAGTTTAAACTGAATTAAACTTGCCCTTCCGGCTTAGTCAGAAGACGTAGGTAGATTTTGTGACAACCAAGAGAATTTATTAACTTATTCTTATGGGATTTACATATTGTACTCAACAAAATGTTTACAACAAAAATTTTAGTGTTTCTGAACACTTCTACGTCCATAAATAAATAAATGAGTTGTGAATTTGAAAACTTTTGAAAGGGATTCCAAGGGCTCTGGCCGTTGAGTTATGCAGAAATCTCCAGTAAATGCTACCGTGGGGAGCATGAAATTACAATAGGCCGAGTTTGTGAACAAAATCTACACAAAACAGATTGGTCTTTATATGCATCTATATGCAACTTTGACAACAACCCATAGCCTTTTTGGTGATTTTATTTTTTGTAAAGTCTTGCACCCGTGTAAGAGCTGAAAACCAAAATGATTTGGATCTAATTAGAGGAACCATTATTGCATGGCTTCCCCAATCTTGGCTCCACGAAATCGTGCATGGACCAATCAATAAACGGTAATATTTGTGTAGCTGAAAGCGCTCTCAATTTTCCAACACAGGCTCGAGTGTTCAATGGAGGTAGCAGATGTGTGTATTTTGTGAGACCTATCACAGATACGCTATCAGTCTACCGTTTACGTCATAGGGCTTGACGTATTCTGCCTCCATAAAACCCGGCTGTACCGCCACCTTCCTAGCTGAATGTGCTGCCGTATCCATACACGCTCGTGTACACAAAGGTGTGTTCATCATTAATGTTAATGACACGGAAAATTCAATAATTGCCGTATTGTGCTTCATTGAGCTGAAATGAATAGTTGATTCATGCATCAGAACCTTAACAAATTACTCAATGCGTAGAAAGCAGACGTTTCTACACGCAATTTAGAGTTAGATTGTGTTGTGGTTAGTGTTTTGTGTTGGGTAATATTTTTACTTTTACAAAATCAGACAGAACCCAACGGTATCAGACACTTAAAAAGTCAATTAAATCTACTTAAATATTTGATTATTTTGGACCTTATTGTCCTGTACTTGGACCTCAATTCTCTTGCAGTTCTTTTAATCCATAACGAGGCGAAATATTGTTACAAAAAATCAAATAAAAGTACTTTGACCTCGCTGTAGAAAGACATTTTAATTAACAAACTCAAACTCGTAGAGCCAATGTTTGAAGATGTGTTTTCACTTCCACAAATTTTAATATTAGAGCGCTTTCTTAAACCTATTTTTGTTCTTTAAGATCAAGAAGCTTTGAAATTGCACTTAGTCCTAAAAGGTCCTTCGCGCTGCTTCCACAGTGACAGGATATATTCTTGATGGGTAAGGTTGGAAGTAGGGGCCGCCTCTTATCAAGATCCATGAGGAAGGATTTTGGGCATTAATCTCTGTCTCGTCTCCAGTCAAAACGGACAGGGGTGGCACACCCTTTCGTCTAGGCTAAAAAGTGCGTTCAACACTTAGGGAGCCCACCAACTCCAACAGTCATCCCCCGCAGTAGATTAGATCTACCGATCCACCCTTACACCTCATGTGCCGCTCCTGGACATCTATAGGACTACTGTACCCAGATTTAAGTGACACGTCGGTTTTTGCTGAACCAAGTGTAGGTTCAACTGGAAGGTATAAACCAACCAGGAGTGAACCCTCCTGGGGAGTTTTTTTAAACCTTACTTCCTACGTCAAGAATACAATGCAGAAGAGCCAATGATGCACATCTGCTTATAAAGATTAGTGGGAGGATGGAGTAGTACGGTGATTGGCTTAAGACCAACCACTCAACAGTCTACAGTATATGATCAATCAGTGATAAATATGACTTCTTTAAGAATGCTGCCAGTTTTTTGGCAATTTGATGCTATTTTCCTCGTTTTTGTTATGGAGCACGTGTTCTTTTTCAAAAGTGTATTAGGATTCTGTATGTAGGCTACTTTTTATACTGGTGTTAACGTAGTTTTTAAAAGCAATTCACAAAGTATTCTCCAATACTTACCATAACACGTAATCCCACTTCTGCAGGGCTATATTTTCCATTATCCATTTCAGAACAGTTGAATTGGTTGCATTACAATTTTACCAACCAAAATAACTAAAAGGTGGTGTTAATTTTATCACCGCATGAAATTATCAGCCCACATAATATTTATTCACTTGGTAATATTTGTACAGTAATGTATTTTGGTCTTTTAGAAGGACACTCAAAAGGACCATGCATTTTGTGATTGAGTGTGAATGCCTTGTGTATTTTGTAAAGCGGTCACCAGCAGTGTCCGCTATTAGGGAAGTAATGGAGGTACAGTTTAACATGGATTCCGAACCACCTTAGCATCCTGTTGTAACTATTATTCAAATTCGTATGCGATAGAATCTCTTTTTCACACATGGTTATGCAATAACGCAACTCTCTCACTTCTACTCTCGTCTGGGACCGGAAACGCGCAAATCACAGGAAATATGTGTCCGTTTAACCGTGGTACATAATTGTCAATAGGTGCAGTGACGGTAAACCGTGCAACACTGAGTTTCCCTGTCACTCCAGTGTTGCCACAACCGAACGGGATGGGAGAGAAATATCCCAATATGGATACGCTACTTATGTGGCGTTAAAATTGATCTGAGTGTGTACCATATTATTTTGGAGGTCTCCATGTAGGAAACGACTTTGCAGTTGTACCAACCTTACTGAAACTGAGAACTTCACTTCCTACAAGGTGGATTACCCATATTGATGTTCTCGATGTTAACTCCGATGTTAAACACGCTCTGAGCAATATTTTTAATGATAGAGTGAGAAAATTGGATTCTAGTTCCGGCGTATTAACTCTAAATCGTTTCGAGCTCAGACACAAATCTTTTAACTCAATCCAAATATTAAAATATTTTCAACTAAAAAAGACACGTAACAGGCATAGCCTAATTTTTTGCGTTAGTAAACGTATTTTTAATATTGATATTAATTTAAATTATAACTGTACACATTACCATAACTATGTATTGCTCAAATGTTCTGCTACAACTTTGCATTGTGTTACAGTTGACATAACCTTATAGACGACACTGCTACTAAAATACTCGTACATACACATTTTTTAAAATTCTTTTTAGAGACGTGTCATTTTTCATGAAAAAGACAAACTTCAAATTTTATATATCAATAACAATTGTAACAATCAGAGTAAAATATATTTAGTGTTATTGAATAATCCATTCTTTTCAATATATTCTACATACTCCCACATTTATAACTAATTAAAACCACAATTATAATGTTTTTAGTGTTTATATATTTACCTATTTCAAAGTGATAATACTTTTTCATCTTGTAGAAACTATTACAAGGGGCTACTACAAGATGAAATGAAATACTTCACTTATCGAGCTCTTTTTGATTTTACTCATAATAATAGTAAATAATCACTTGTAAGTATTTATCATATTTAATATGAATTTTAAACTTATGACGAACAGTTCACGCCTTACTACTGCACTATTTTGTAGTTCTGGATGATAACAGTTTGGTCAAAAAAAAGAAAATAGCACGGAAATTACTTTATCTAAATTAATATAGCTGTATTATTGACATATACTGTTCTACAAATTGGTTTGAACATTTTAACTAATTGTTAGACATATTATCTTTATTCTTTAATTATGGCTTCTTTGCTGGCGCGATTCTTTCTACGTCTGGTGCATATAATTAGTCATACTAATCGTGTATGACTCCCTAATTTTTTAAGAGAGTTCTATCCACGTCAGAGACATTTTATCAGAAGTTCTTAACATGTTTAAGGAAAAACTGTCCTAACAAATGCAAATTTTTATTGACCTCCCCGGTATTCGAACCCGGGACCTCTCGGATAGAGAGCTGCAACCTTACCACTGCGCTACGGTGATGGTCGAGACAAACACTGTTGGGAGTCAGTCATACAACTAAATGAGTACCTATAGAGTTTAGACTTGTGGACACTGTAATGTCTGGAAGGCTCGGACGCCAGTGGTACCAACCAACGCGGAGAGAAAGGATTAACGGTAACGGTAATATGTGCTATACCGCAGAGAGGTATTGTCACGCCGATGTAGAACTAGAGGGTCAACCCACCTGACCCGAATCACAAGTCTTCCTCTCTGAAACACTTCTAAATCACAAGTCTTTCTCTCTGGAAGAATTTATTCCAAATCTTAACAGTGCCTTTTGTGGAATGACAATAGTGTAGGATATATTATTTAAATTATATTATGATAAAGAGTTATTTTCGTAATATAACGCATAATTTAATTGCGTTTGGTTACAACCTTGTAGCTCTCAAAGCTGATGAGTATGCTGAACAGTTAAAGCAAAAAGTTTCATTTTAAACAGCAGTTCCAAACTAGTGCTGTTCTATACATGGCTGATCTATAAAGACGATTGTTCTATACTAACTGCTGTCTTACAAACTAATGTTAAAATAACTAACTGTTCTATACAATTCTCGAACAAAAGTCTATACTAACTGTTGTCTATCCTAACTTCTATTCTATACAAATTATTGTTCTATATTTACTGTTCCCTTTTAAAATGTCTGTTCTATATTACTGTTATACATCCAGTAACTGTAACTTCTATTCTATACAAATTATTGTTCTATATTTACTGTTCCCTTTTGAAATGTCTTATATTACTGGCTGTTGTACACCCAGTAACTGTTGTCTGTAACAACTTCTGTGCTATACAAATGATCGTTCTATGCAACCCGTTGTTCTGTATTAATTGCTGCCCTATGAAGCTGTAGTTATAAACAAATAACTGTTATAAACAAATTACTGCTGTATACAACCGAGTGTTCAGCACTAACTTCTGTCTTTACCCACTGCAGTTCTACATGGTGGTTATGCTTTTTCATCTCCTAATACAATTCTACCTCTTGATTGTTTCAGGAGTAATCAAGTTTATTGAAAAAAGGCTTAAAATCTTGTTAGTTATTTCAGTCTCCTTTAATGCTCAACCTCCTCGACGTCTGTCTCTTCAACTCTGCTGTACTTACTTCGAGATCACTGCCAAAAGCCTTTGCTCTGTGGCCCACTCAACAATCACGTGGTCAAAATTTGTTCAACAACCACATGATCACAATTTTTCCCGGCACAATGTCCTTTGTCGCAAGAAACCGATAATATTCAAAATTCCAACATTTTACTTGGTTATTGCTATTGTTCTTTTCCATTACCCAGCATTTCTCTTTCCTTTGTTTTCTTTCCGGTATTGTAGCCTTCAGACAATCACCTTGGCTTTCCCTCAGTAGATTTCTAATTTCAAATATTAGCGCCTTCTAAAAGCCTTCTTCTCGAGAGGACTTCTGAGTACACACCTATATCTTTGATAGAAACTGAATTTTTAATTTGTTGATTAGTGACGCAGTTTTACAATATACTCAAACCACATTCATTTGAATCTTCAAACCCCTTTTATATCCTAATATCAGGATACTAGAAGTACGCCAAAAGATCACTGCCACATCTTAGAATCAAGATATCAGAAGTACGCCTATAGAATCCCTTCCACATCCTAGTACCAGGATGTCAGAAGTACGCAGAAAGATTACGTCCACATTCTAGTATCAGGATACTAGAGTACGCCGAAAGTATCATAACAAATCCTTGTTACCCACCGTGTGTGTTGTTTACCAACGATAATTTACTACTTTATCACTGACGTTGAGATGTAAATACAGCATTGGGCACATATTCTGTATACCCGGATTAAATACTATAAATAATAATATCACTTTATAGCTGTTAACAAGAACATCAGTGTATAAAAACGACAATTATAAATAGGGTAATCCCTTCCTCCACATTCACGCCCTTCTGTATATTAAATATTTTTTCTACACTCACCATACTTTGTTATCAGACCCGGAATAATTTTGATACTTTTATAAAACATCCTTATACTATCCAACTGAGTAAAAAATCCTGAACATCTATACACGTTTTAGTTTAGCTTTCATGTTTTTTTAAATATTTAATACCTTCAGGAAACCTACTGAACATGTTGACACCAACCAGTGACACAAGAGCATGAAAAGCTGCCCAACTTATCCCCTTGAATTCTGTAATTGACCCTACCCCTATCCCCTAGTCGCACAATGGTGAATATCCATGCCCTGAATCAATTACAATTTGATTTGCAGTACAAGATCACCTCCAGGATACATAAGAAAAGGCACATAGGTACATAGAGTCAGCAATCTTTTTAAAATGTAATATTGAAATTATTCTAACAACCCTCTTTAGAAGGGCTCGACTACCTCATACCACGATTCCTTAGGTCAATTGGGGATATAACAAGCGAAAATAGGCTGCTTTTGAATAGGACAACTAGTAATTTAATTCAATCACAATACAAAACTAGACCATTAAAAGTAATGAATTTACCATTAGGCTGTACACGGGAAATAAGGAGAAAACTTCGTGGAATGATTGCTCGCCTAATGCTCAACCAAGTGAACTCGTGAAAGGTCGAAGGAGTGAGCGAAGTATAACGGTTGGCTCCAAGGTCGGTGTGTTTGTGTAGTTCCATTCGTCTCCCGAGAAGGCGGGAGAGTGGAGGAGTCGCTCCACCCGCCTCTGACCCAGGTCGACTGAGGAATCACGACGAAGATCGTACGGTCGGCACAGTACCGTTCCCTCATTCATGGGCCTTCCCGCTCTATAAAAGTACCATTCTTTTTCGTTCCGATGCTCTACAGATTGGTCTTCCATCGGTACTTCTCCTTGAGTGCTTGTCACCAAATTCTTCCAAGAGCAAACGTTTTTGCATTCCTATCCTCTATACAATAGGCGTAAATACTGGAGAGAAACCCGTGCTGTCACTCCAGGAAAGTTTACTTCTGTTTGGCTTATAACTGCTGGTAAAATCTATCCAAGCAGGAAAAACCTGTGTAGATTAAATCTGGGCAACTCAATGGATGTCCAGGAGTGGCACATCGTTAACCCGTAATGTCAAGGTAAAAAGGACTTGCCTATTATGTCTGATTACTGTGAAGGATAATAATTTTTAGATTGGAAGGGCACTTGTTAAAGGATTCCTAAAGCCTAAACACAAGGGGGAATTGTTTCCCCTGCCCGCTTTGTCTGGAAGAGGCTGGAACCTGAATAGCCTCCTCTTTTCCCAAGATGATGAGTCATATGGTGTCCGTTATACCTCTTCATAGGATCTCGACAAGAGGTGGCCCCTACCTCTGTCACCCTGTCACTCCTGAAGCAGCGCAATGAGGACTAAGTGCAATGGTGGGTTTCCTAATATTCTTACCCTAAAAAAACATGCCATACTGTCCAACAAATCCTGTCCAGGGCTGGGGTAATTCCGTCATAATCCAGAGGACAGCTGGAAGGGTCGCAAATTCTTTTTGCATCCGGGTGTTTGTCTATGGCCAGAGGCATTTCTTCTGTGCTCTGAGTTTCTTTTTCTCTAATGTGTCCTATTTACCACTTATTATACTGCTCCCGTTTCAACAGGAAAGGCGTAAAAACGTAACTAAATATACGGAAATATACTTTTTTTCTCTTTTAAACCTCAATTTTACGGCGTGGGCTGTAGTCTATTACCATAAAATATAATTTGATAATGTAAGATTTACACGGGAAGTTGGTCTTTCCCACTTCTATAATGATTTCTTTGCACTGCGTGGAGCCCGATGTTCCTTGGGCGACTATGTTTTTGATAATGAATCATAAAATACATTTTTTCTATGTGCAAGATTTTACATCGACACGAAGTAATAACAATTTAGTTACAGATATTAAGATCCGACGCAACTGTTTCGTTACCTGTATTTTTGGACGTCTGTGCGATAACTCTAAATAAAAAGGTCATAGAGACTTGAAACTTAATACATAAGTTCCTCCTGGTTCAAAGAAGAACGCTTTTGATTTTTGGGGTTAAATGAAAGTAAATATAAAATTAACCCTTTGAGTGCCAAACACTTTTAGGGGGGTGGCGCCACCAAATTCCATTTGGTGTTCTACCAAATAATTCACAATTTTATCAAAAACATATATAATGGGATAAATGTTGTTTTATTGTTTTGGGGAGAAAGTAGGATATGACTTATAATATTTATTTGGATTATACAGTCTGTTTACATTTTTAAATTAAAATTTTATAAAAACAAATTTATTTTTTTGAATTTGTTTAAGAAAAATTTCGAGTTTTATTTTAATACATTTATATGCAACTGTTTCGTTATTTCATATATGTGAAATAACACGATGTCATCGGCCTTCGGCACTTTTCGGAAATATCCGTAAGCCGATCACATCGGTTCTTGGCACTCTTCGGATATATCCGCAGGCCGATCACACCATCGGTTCTTGGCACTCTTCGGAAATATCCGCAAACCGATCACATCGGTTCTTGGCACTTTTTGGAAATATCCGCAGGCCGATCACATAGGTTCTTGGGCACTTTTCGGAAATATCCGCAGGCCGATCACATCGGTTCTTGGCACTCTTCGGAAATATCCGCAGGCCGATCACATCGGTTCTTGGCACTCTTTTGGAAATATCCGCAGGCCGATCACATCGGTTCTTGGGCTTTCGGAAATATCCGCAGGCCGATCACATCGGTTCTTCGCACTCTTCGGAAATATCCGCAGTTCGATCACATCGGTTCTTGGCACTCTTCGGAAATATCCGCAGGCCGATCACATCGATTCTTGGCACTTTTCGGAAATATCCACAGGCCGACCGGCACTTGGCACTCAAAGGGTTCAATCATTTTTACATTAGTCTTATTAGTAACAATAGTGACAGCGAGAAAATCACATAACAAACAAATTTGTAAACAACCTGGATACAAATGTGTGCCATTTTATCATACGACACAAGTGATGGAATTATTTGTTATATTAGTTGGTATAATTTTCAGTAAGCTCTGTCGGATTCTTGGACACCCTGTCACATTGGTTTATTATCATTAGCCTATATAACCACGGTAATAAATCTTTCTCTAACTGTGTAGTCTATTGTAATACAGTATTGTGAATAATTACTCAACGGTAGTCTACATAATAACGTAACTACGTACAAATTGATTGAACACAATAACGTAACTACGTACAAATTGATTGAACACAATAACGTAACTACGTACAAATTGATTGAACACAATAACGTAACTACGTACAAATTTATTGAACACAATAACGTAACTACGTACAAATTGATTGAACACAATAACGTAACTACGTACAAATTGATTGAACACAATAACGTAACTACGGGCAGATTGATTGAACATAGTTTTTTGGAAACACTATCAAACCTCAACATTTTGTAAAATATTTTAAAAAATTGATACAAAATTTCAAGGGAAGTCTAAAAATAATGCATGCTGCATTAATTTTTTTATTTACTAACCATCAATATGTATACATGTTATACTTACTTTTTGGTTAGTGATGCTAAAGATAGTTTCATAATAATAAAAAAAAAATAACGGCACAATTTCAATTTCAAAATATACATAAACCTGTTTTTACCCTTAGGGGTGAGTTTCAAAAACGTTGAATCAATCAAGTATGACTAATAAATAATAAAATAGAATTATTTATTAGTTCTACAATCACCGAGTAGAAATATAGTTTCTGTTCCTGTAGTTTCAACAAATAATTAACTCAATAGTATAAAAATAACTCTTCGGTTAGTTGGTAAACTTTCATTTTTACAATGCTGATACGTTTTTGTACTATGTCTTATTTCCAATATTAAATTTTAAGCCTATACTTTAGCCATATATAGTATCACTTAAAATTACTACTAATCATAGTTTGGTAGGTCATTAATAATAAATATACATTTTGAATTTGAAAAAATACATACACTTCTTTATATTGCTTATTTTCCCCTCTTAAGGGGGAGTCGGGAGGTCAAACAAAAATAACTGTTTTTGGTTTACTGCAGAAAATTATTCTGCTTTTAAAAAAGTCAATATTTTAAGACTTTTTAAAGAAAATCAGTCAAACTATTATTTTATCATAAATAATTATGTAAGCACTATAAACATATTTTATATGATAGATCCAGCGATGTGGAAAATCATTTTATGTGGTCTTAGTTCAGTGTAGAAAAGAGAGCTGTATTGCTAATATGTTCCTCGCTGTTGGTACTCCTGTTTCGGTAGCTTTTCCCATTATTTTCCTAGTTTATTATTGTCATCAGCAATATATACGTGATCTGACGTCGGAAAGGATGGGATGATCTGGGACGTGATCTGACGTCGGAAAGGTTGGATGATCTGGCACGTGCTCTGACGTCGGAAAGGTTGGATGATGTGGCACGTGATCTGACGTCGGAAAGGTTGGATGATCTGGCACGTGATCTGACGTCGGAAAGGTTGGATGATGTGGCACGTGATCTGACGTCGGAAAGGTTGGATGATCTGGCACGTGATCTGACGTCGGAAAAGTTGGGATGATATGGGATGTGATCTAAGATCGAGAAAGTGCCGATCGGAAATCTCCTTGGCCATCAGTGCGGACTGAAGGAAAACTCCCTTGGGATAATGCAACAAATTCCCAAATTCCAACAAATGTATCCAACACATTCCCTAGCTTAATGTATCCAAATTCCAGCTCAGATCACGTGAGCGCTCGTAAAGGTTATGTTTGACTTTGGTCCTACTAGCAGCATATATTTATGATAACCTAATCTAAATCTACTTACATTTCGTAATAACAAGTAGTAGATAGGGACAGAGTGGCCACCCTCTCACCGATATCACTTCCTTTTTGGAGGCAGAAAACAAGAAACGATCGTCATAATGTCAGTCTTTTTCTAATAACGTATTTTTTAGGTTGCCAGTGAGAAAATCTCTTCCAAAATCAGTGACCTCCGGATAATACTAAAGTACCGAAAGGTATATTATCGTATGTACCGAGTTATTAAAATGCGTTATTAAGGGAATGATACCGTTTGTCGCAATCATTCTGTAATTCATAATAAAATATTTTACTGTAACCTCAAATAAAGACTAAATTCAATGACATTCTGAAGTTATGCTCAATTGTTATTTTTAGTGTTAGCTATTTTTTTTTATATTTTGAAAGAAATCAAAATAATATTTTTATTTTTCACATAAACGTTTTTAATGTATTAAAACAGTTCTGGTGTTCTAAATAATATTATAAACCCTTGTGCTAAGTGAAATATATAATTATATTCTTGTTCCTGTGTATTCATATCACAATATTAACTATTTTCATTATATTTTATGATAAATTAATGTTTAAAATTAAAATTTAAAAATATTGCACGTTATCTTAAAATTGCCATAATTATATGAACATTTTTTAACTGATCACAATTATTAGGCCTACAGTTCAAATTGTTGTTATATGTGACCTGAGTAACTCCTAAAAATAGGTGTAGCACTAATAGTATTTGAGTTATAAAGAAGGAAACCAGAACTATTTAAATATATTAAAATCTTTTTTATATTAAAAATAAAAAGTAAAATATTATTTTATTTCTTCCAAAATATTAAAAATATAACTAGGACTTGTACTGAGCATAACTTAAAAGTTTCATTAAATTTGGTCTTTATTTGAGTTTACAGTAAAATATTTTATTATGTATTGCAAAATGATTGCGATTAACTGTATCGCCTCCTGTACTGCCTACTAATGTTATTGTGAAGTGTTTTGTAAACTGGGGATTATACCTGGGGTAAACGGTGTAAAAGTCCTACAAAACAGGACATGTTACGAATGAAAAGCAAAGAAAGCAGTCGATTAAATAGAAAAAAGTGTGGCGACAGTCTACTCTGGCAAAAAATGGTAGAAAATGATTATGAAGCAGAAGATGACTTCACAATTCCATACGGAGCAGGAAATGCATACAAGCAAGTATAAATGGTCAATTACTACATGTTTAATTAAAACGGATTTTTCGGATCATTTATGTTTGAACTAAAGTACATTATCTCCATAAGTACGCATGACAGCATATATACGTTTTAGCATTTGTAAATTTTAACAATTTTATTAATCTACAAAATTTAACACGTGGATTTTAAAAACGTTAATCTGAACGTTTTATTGCGAACAATATTTTGAAAACTTATGTAAAAATTCCTAAAATAAAAATTAATATGTTAAAATGTGCAGAATAGGGTAATAAATCAAGCAAAAAGATAAGATGTGTTATATCACTTAGTTTCTTTTGTAAAAATTCCTTACGTTAAATTAATTAGCATCGGTTTAAATTGAGATCCCGACTCCATTAAACTGTCAAAGCTTTAAGCTCTTTAACTTTAATTTTGATTATAGCGCCGCCGATCTATCACTACGGATGTAAATAAATTATGAGAAAAAAATTATGAGTCCAGGATATTTTAGTATTTTATTCAATTAGGAAGTTATTGCTCGTCGAATTAAAAATCGTATTTAGGTTTAAGTATCTATGAGAACGTGTTGTCCAGAGACAATCAAAGGCTCTTATTGCCGCTGCATTTCCAAGAACATCCCTCAACACACTAATAAGGGTGACATACGTTAAAATTGAACTTAGGCAACACAACGAGACTTTTCAATGTCTGTAATAAAAACATAGCTTTGCAGAGTCGGAACAAAAAAGATCAACAACACTGTGAAAAACATTTTCACAACACTGAAACTATGTTAACAGAAGATGTAGCAAACAAAACAAAGACGTGCAATGAAGACAGGAATTGAGCACCAACAAAGACTGCCGAATGTCTGTACACATGAAATGATGATTTTGCAGAACCGATAAGAAGAAATCAATGACATTACAAAAAAATTCAAAGCAAAACTTTCAATAAAAGATTCCTTGTAAAAAAGGAATAGAACATCGAAAATGACTGCTGAATGTAGGTATAAAATGAAAACATGATTTTGCCGAACCGATATAAAGAAATCTACGACAGTATGAAAACAACATTTTTTAAAATCAAAACTGCCAACAGAAAATTCCTTGGCAAATAAAGCAACGACATGCGATAAGACATGCGATGGAGACAGGAATAGGACCACGTGACCGATCACGGGTTTCTACAAATAGAAGAAGCACGCGACAAGAGAAGTGATAGGCAACCATTTAATATAAAACCATTATGCAATAGATCTCACCCCCCCCCCCCCCCCCCTCTTTACCATGTGGCGCAGCGCTTTGTCGTAAAGGCGGGAAGCCTTACAGCTGATCAGTCCAATCGTCACCACTTCCGGGCCATCAGCTGATTACTCCACCGAACCGGAAGTCCACAGGTTTTCCTGTTTCCTGTTTAAATGCCCGCATGTCTGTACCATCCACACATTGGGCGAATAGTTGATCCATGTTCATTATAGTGCTCAGCGAGCCAAGATAACCCTATACGCTTCTGTGGTCGAGGAATGCTCATAAACCGTACATCTGAGATACAAGCGGAGAGAAATCAATTTAATTACTTACAGTTGATTTCCAATCGTTGGGCCGAGTTGTATTACTACAGAATAAAAATAAAATAGCTCTTGTACAGTTTGAAATTATTGTAAGAGTTATTCAGTTACTTCAGTTATCTTTATCTTAAAATGGTTTTATTACTGTAACCTTTGTAAATAATATACTAGGAACGCGATTATCAGACGTTCCAAACTATCCAAAGTACGTTATAAGACTTAGACTAGGTGCTGTAGACTATACGAGTATATAATTATGTCATTTTAACACTCTATAAACTCCCATGAAGGGTTAACATTTTCTAAACAACATGACTAAAAGATGAAGGTGCCTGTAATAATAGGTGCTCATTTGTAATAGCAACTAGCACGTTTTACGTAGGCTGTTCTTGTATATTACAATTTAAGGTAATGATCATTTGTCTTTGATGTTTTTGAAAGAAGGATTGCAAGTGGATTTTCATTAATTTGGTCAAACAGGCAACTTTTAAGGAGGTGACCAGATCCGGGGCAACGTTTTTTTTTTTTTTTTTTTTTTGGAGATCCAGGCTGAAAGATTACTCTTTTCACTCCTTTGCATTATACTGAAACATTCGGGTCTAGAGTAGGTGATAATTGTGTAGGAGAATGGACCCTATCTCACTGCCAAAGTTAAAGATTGAGAAAGCAACAAGAATTAAATCCCAGATGGAGGCCTACAACAACAATACACAATATGGCGGCCTTAGCTGAGCTTTTATCAACTTCTGATAGCCAATCAGCCACGAGCGCGCTATCAGACAAAAACAGGTGTATTGTAACAGTGCAGTAGATTGAGGCCTACAACAAGAACAATGTACTATATGGCGGCCTTAGCTGAGCTTTTATCAACTTCTGATAGCCAATCAGCCACGAGCGCGCTATCAGACAAAAACAGGTCTATTGTAACAGTGCAGTAGATTGAGGCCTATTACAAGAACAATGTACAATATGGCGGCCTTGGCTGAGCCTTTATCAACTTCTGATAGCCAATCAGCCACGAGCGCGCTATCAGACAAAAACAGGTCTATTGTAACGGTGCCTGTAGATTGAGGCCTATTACAAGAACAATGTACAATATGGCGGCCTTGGCTGAGCCTTTATCAACTTCTGATAGCCAATCAGCCACGAGCGCGCTATCAGACAAACACAGGTGTATTGTAACAGTGCAGTAGATTGAGGCCTACAACAAGAACAATACACAATATGGCGGCCTTGGCTGAGCCTTTATCAACTTCTGATAGCCAATCAGCCACGAGCGCGCTATCAGACAAAAACAGGTCTATTGTAACAGTGCTGTAGATTGAGGCCTACAACAAGAACAATGTACAATATGGCGGCCTTGGCTGAGCCTTTATCAACTTCTGATAGCCAATCAGCCACGAGCGCGCTATCAGACAAAAACAGGTGTATTGTAACAGTGCAGTAGATTGAGGCCTACAACAAGAACAATGTACTATATGGCGGCCTTGGATGAGACTTTACTTCTGATAGCCAATCAGCCACGAGCGCGCTATCAGACAAACACAGTGCTATTGTAACAGTGCAGTAGATTGAGGCCTACAACAAGAACAATATACAATATGGCGGCCTTGGCTGAGCCTTTATCGGCGTCTGATAGCCAATCAGCCACGAGCGCGCTATCAGACAAACACAGGTGTATTGTAACAGTGCAGTAGATTGAAGCCTACAACAAGAACAATATACAATATGGCGGCCTTGGCTGAGCCTTTATCAACGTCTGATAGCCAATCAGCCACGAGCGCGCTATCAGACAAACACAGTTGGTTTATTGTAACCGTGCAGTAGATTGATATTGCCTTTCCGTCCCTTCCTTGTTTGCACAAAGGTGATAAGGCACAGGGGAAACAACAGCCTTTCATGGAAATTAGCACTCTTCACTAAGAGTGGAAAATATTCATTTAAAGGTGGGAACAGTTTCCCTCTGTTCTATTCTAAGGTGACGTAACGGCGTTCGATTGGGATATGTTTTGATTTAAAAATATTTAAGCCATGGTTCTGAAACATTTATCAAAGACAGAAATAATATGAAACAGATTGTTTTATCGTTACAGGAGGAATTATGCATTTAAAGTAATATTTAAGGGCATCTTATAGTTAAACTCCAAATAACAATAGTTGAGGATTAAAATATGCGTATTTGCAGTAAAACTAAATTTCTATTAACTTATATTGTATTAAAAATAAATGGGAGAAATGATCCATAGTGCTTTTTCATCACTAGGAGCAAAGTTGATTGTTTTCGGTAGGCTATGTAATCGAGTTTTGCGTAAGAGTCGAAAGTACGATTAAGCTCCTAAAGTCGTTTTCGTTACGTGCGATGAACGTACGGTTATTATAATTCGTAAAACAAAATTAAAACTTGTACGTATTATTTAATTTTTATTACATAATAAATAACTCAACATAGTTATACTGTCAAGTTTATATATCACAAACAGCTGTGTTTTCTGCACTTACTTCTATTAAAACAGTAGTAACCAAGTTTGAGGTTAGGGCGCTGAGAAAATGTTAATCGTGCGTCAGCTGACGTTTCAGCGCTCTGTTATTAAGGCAATGAAAAAACAATATCTTTATGGACATACTTAAGTGTAAAAACACCAGTATACTAAGTGAAATAGGAATTATTTGTGCAAAATGATAAAAATAACATTTGGATTTCCAATCTACCGACAAGGAGAAGATCGATCGAGATGATTGGTCAGTGGATTGAAAATGGCTGACAGAGCAACACGTTTTTTAGTAATCAGCTGTTTTAAACTAAGCAACAATACACTCCTAATATTAACATTGAAACATTATGGGCTCGTAGGTCAGAGCCCTATATTCGAATTTATTTTAAACCTACAAAAAGCACCTCTAGACTGTAAGAGTTTTCATATAATACAAATTACAAAAATAGTTTTAGATAAGTACCTAATCTCCGTACAAAAATCAAGAAAACAAAGACGCCGTTTTGTAGGTTATGTTTCAATAAAACAGGTTACTCCTCTAAGTTATGACTTATGTACATAATCTTTTTTTATAACGTTTCATTTTCAGCAGTTTAAAGCTGAGTTTGGTTACAAAATCACCTTTTGGATCATCTGTCTGGTCTTTTTCCGCTGGGAGAGACAAAATGTTCCGTTTTTATTTTCATCTTCAAAGGAGGTGGTCTTTGAATTTTTAAAAGAAACTCAACCATAGGAACTCCCATTGTACTATCTTACAACCGCGACTTGCAGATAATATATACAGTGGACAGGTAATGTGTGGAATATAATGTAAATATTGTTAATAACGCATAATATAAAATTACGCGAATACAATTAGGTAAAATAGCAAAATTTTTTATTTTAAAATATTATACGACACTGTCTGTAATGCAAAGATATCGTTCAAGAGATGTTTTTCAGAATTAATCTCAAAACTTGCGACGGCTTGAGCTATTTAGATTAGCTTGAACGTTACAAAATCCCCATCCGTTATATGTTGATAACGAAACACTTGAGCAATGTGTCATTGTGCACACAAGGTTAGTTATATCAGCAGAACTGAATATACGAATGCTCATTTATTACAATCTTATACAAATTACTCGTAATGAACTAAGTTAAAAGTTTGTTATTAAAGGTGGATAGTTTGTAAGAATAATAGGACTTCCGATACCGGTATCTGTTACGTTATTATGTGTTACAAAAAACTAAAACACAACGTTTCGATTATTAATATCCACCCTCTTCATCAGGCGCCAACAAATGTAATAAATGTAAACATGTAATAAAAATCTAAAAATTACCTACCGCACTTATTATCTTCTTGCAACCTATAATAAAGTATTTGATCAATAATTTGTTTTTTACTGATTAATAACAAATTTAAAGAATAATTCAAAATAATAACGTTCGTCTATATGAAGATTTCAATATCGAATTAAATACAATTTTTACAACATTAAAGAGCACTTTGGTCTGAAGTTCAGTAATAATTATATTTACTCGTACATTTTAAGTCGTATGTTTAAATTGGCGGCAATAAATTACAACCTTATACAGTTCTTGGGACCATGTTAAAAATGTGTCGTAAAATGGAATGTTTGTTTATGTGTCAATGGCCATATATTTATTACTATTTACAATAATCCACCATTCAAATAATAACAATGTGTGCTATCAACGATAATAGTGCAAACCCCAAACACCACACACAATTTGTAAAAATAGACATACTAACTTTAAAACTCACCGCCTGCAAAGCTGATAAGCGATCTTTAACCATGATAGTGTAGCATCAGATACACACACACTGTCTACTCGACTTTCAACTCGGAACTGACTGTACTGTTGTACAAGTTACCTCCTCGAAAACATGGGACTCGTTCGGCAGCCGAACACGCCCGAACTTTCCCGAGGACGCGGTTCGTATTCTAACCTCTTTACTTCTTGTTGTAGCCTTTTTTAATTAGACTACTTTAGTGCAGTTAGATAATCTATGTGTAGATATACAAGACAAAGATATTTCAGATTGTATTTGATATACAATTACTTTTTTTTTCAATTATTAGTTACAATTTATTTACTCGTATCTTACCAGAAGTTAAAACCATTTGTGCTATAAACATACGGCCTTTTATCGCAAGAGGGGGTTTCTTGGAACTGATAAAGAAATTTCCTCTGAGAAAGAAATCGATTGTCATCCGCGCTCATTTTTATGCAGTTCAAAAAGGGAAGGTATCAAAAGGGTTAAAAATATGAATTTTTTTCAGATATTTTTTAAAATTTGGCATTGTATTTTAGAAATCAACCGTCAAACACGTAAATGTAAATGTTCTAACTGTTCTAAATCAACGTCATTTAACTATACAAGACTTACCTTCTCTATCTGCTTGTCAGGCGGCGATGCAACTGTTATCTATGTGTCTTAACCGCAAGTTTTAAGCGAATCAAGTTGGAAAAAATATAATCTGGGAAGAAAAAATTGTTACTCAACCCGTCTCGTTTTGACCTCCAAAATCACCGTGACTGGATATCAATTTCAGATGTACAGTACAATATTTTTAACTGTACTAAAATAAAATTACGAATTTAATCAGCAATAAACCGCAATTTATATTATTTTAACACTTCTTTGAGACAATGTATTTATTTAGAATTCATCCACCTCATAAATGCTCATATGAATACCGATTTTTTATGTTCAACGAGTGATATTTATCCACATTGTATTCGATCTTGTTCACAAATGTATTTCATGCAATAAATCAGGTATGTGTGGGGTTTTGGGGCAAGCGAGGTTTTTTATCTATTTATCTAAACCTATATCGCCAGAAAATGTAAACCATATCTCATATAAAAAATAAAAGAATAATAAATTACACGATTAAAATCCAAACACAGAAATAAATTATATCAATAATTTCGAAATTCGTTTTTGTTTTTATACTTATAAATAACAACTGAATTGAATTTTACTATCCTAATAATCAAACCTAATAGAATAAGTATTAATTAATAGATAAGAAAGTACCTCATATATTATCAACCGATTTCCGGACCTTCTTGGCACCTTAGTTTACAGCTGGTATTAGCCTACGGGTTATAGTTACTCTAAATATTATGATCTACATTCATTCGTCTTAAAATAATTCATTCCTAGTACTTTTAAATCTTGCAGCAATCTTATAAATTCATGTAAAAATTACAATATTATAATGCAATTAATTAATAATGACCCTTCCTACGCACAATCTATGCTTATGTGGGAAGCACATTTCAGTAAATAGCTAATAGTAGAAGCTAATTTATTTGTTAGATATAAGTACAAATAGCTGCCATCAATGTTACATGTATTATAATGTATGAAATAAACGATTTTTTATTTTGATTTCATGTATCGTAACCACATCTTAACTACAAATAAATTAATGTCAATTTTCCATCAAATATATGCTTATACAACAAGAGTGTAGATTATGTCACTCATGACTGTAGCCTACTTTGCATTTCCTTGAATTAGTGACAAATAACTATGAGTACATTTTGATAATTATGCAAAACAAGAATTCTTGGTTCATATGCTTACGTCGCCAATGTGACAGTTCACACTCTAGGAATTAGAATGCTAAAACTGGGTTTACTTAAACTTTTCATAACTGAAGACGGTTTTCAGTATAATTCTACAAATATCTGAGTAACCTGTTGTTTATGACAAATTTTGAACCAGAAAACCTAAATACGCCCATTACAAATCCTCAGTAGGAGTTTAAGCAAAATAAAGAGATTTCAACAAAAAATAAATTTAAAATTCACTTTGTGAGTAAAAAAGGTGTTGTGTTATGGACTTGTAAACATAGGTGGTTCATACTTCTCAAGTAAACAGGGTTAGTGAACTGAATAATTTAACAATTGTACCGTTTTACTGGCACATGAGGGTTTAGCTTTGAAATTTATGTTTTTGTGAAGGTTTTCAAAAAGGAAAACGAAAATCTTCTGAAATAAATAAAGTTCAAACTAAAATAAAACTTATTCTTGAAAATAATTACTGGATTTAAAATTAAAATGTACAAAGTTCTTACAGCTTGTCTTTTATTCAATTTTCAAAATTCAAAACTTTCACACTCTAATCTGATCTGGCAATTCTTCACTTTAATTTATCTTAAAAATTCAATTTTATTTTGTTACTAATTTTCTTTACTTTACTTTACTTTAAATATTACTTCTTTTCAGTGTTAGAATTTTATTATTTATTGCTGAAAGCATCCGCAGGTTCGATGACGATTAGCAAAAATAATAACTCTAAGCACTTTCAAAGACTACTCGTTACTACTACTTCCGATCAACTGAGACGGGAGGTACGGCACGTCTACCTCACCCCACCTCTCAATTTCGTTATCAAACACTGCCATCTGCGATGCGCGCCTCGCTGATAGCAGCCTCCTTTGTACTGTCCAGTCCTTATCATTCTTCTGGGCCTACTCCTTCCACCGGTAATCCAGTTACCCCAGAATTACAATTTAATACAATCGGTACATAATGATTCCATGAGGAGATGTATCATATGAGAACAATTACGTACCTACAACTTGGCTTTGGCGAGCATGCTTTTAATTGAAGAACACATCACACCAGACTTATGGAATAAATCTGAATGAATCTAACTATGAAAAAGATTTATATAGGCTTAGTTCAAAGTAAAACCATAACTGCTGTATTTCAAACAAGTTAACCCTTTCAGGGCCAGGACCAAATATGAGATGTTGCAAAATTTTTTCACATATCATATCCCCTTGTGACTAGTCAAAAGTGCCAGGCTAAAATTGGCGATTTTGCAGTCTCTTAGATTAAAATTTATAACTTTTCATAAAAATTATAGAATGACCTAAAAGTTGCACCAAATTACTCGTATAGATATATACTATCAACAAAACATTATATAGATGTAGTTTTAAGTAATTTAAAATTTAAAAAAAATAATGTTTTAATGGATTACCATAAAAAAAATTTTATTTATTTATTTTTTTTTTTGTAATAACTAAAAAAGGAAAAATAATTTTACCGTGGGAAGCTATGTTATTATATTGTACATTTAGAAAGGAACAACCATACAAAATTTTGTGATATTTCTCTCATAAATAAATTTTTTATGACACATTTTGTATAAATACGCATAATTGTACTTCGCAACATTTTATAAATGATAAAGCAACTGACTCTTACACTGCAAGAAACTTAAAATAAATATTCACATTATGGATGTACCGGTAAACAGATGATTGTAGGATCCATAAACAGTTTCAATAAAGTTGAAAACACTATTTGCCAAGAAATATTTACACAATTTTATTTGAAATTTATTTACACTTTTTCTATTTACAAATATGCTACTTACTATTTCACTCCCGTGAGATCGCAAATTGTCAGTCATTGTAACTACTACACACAATAGCTAAGCACGTAACTACTAACACTACTAATATTTACAACCACAAAATAAAATAATGAAGAAGAATCCAGCATACAATAGTATGATTACACTAAATCATAAAGAATTAACAACAATAGATCGAGGAGTCAGCTGATAATGTCACGTGACAATTACGAAATAAAAATGCATAGACCTCCAAAATAAAAAATGATATTCATATTAATTATCAACAAATATACCAGGGTATAAAAACTTTAATCATTTGACGTCGTATTTATTTAATAAAACGACGGCAATATATTGCCGCCTGGCCCGGAAAGGGTTAAATTGCTGTTGCTAAAACATTTTTTAACTTTTGGGGGGAGGGTTCTGTCCCCTCATCCTCCCTCTTAGTTACACCACTGTATGATAATAACTCAATCTATTATCAAACAAAGTTCTGTAACAAATAGTAACTTATTTTGTAAAACATAATGTTTATGGATTAAATTTACATAATTCTTCTAGAACATTGTTGTAGATGAGTGCCTATAGGTTAAATCGCTCTGGCCACCTAACTTACTTTGTCACTAATCCACCCCTGCCTAGGCTACACCTCAAAGTTCACTCTAGTATCAATCATCTTGTTACACTAAAATTATATTCCTAAGCAAATTAAAAATATCATGTTAAGAAGAACTAATATAATAATGATTAATTGTATAGTACAGAATAAATAAATAATCGGCTTGCATTTATGATGAGAATGTCGACACCACCGCCACCGATCGGAACTCTGAGCGTAGACAATACTGCCTGCCAAATTCCCACAGGAAACACAGTTCTATACAATAGCTTATTCCATGGAATGAATCCTAAACAGGAATATAAATAACATCTTCCATTGTCTATTGTTGGCGTATTACAATGGACAACTTCTGTGCATTTGTCACGCAGAGGTATTCTATAAATAAAAAATAATTTGACAGAGTTTTCATTCAGTTCATTTAATAAAACCAGTATATAACAATATTGTAAGTACAATACCGATAGCTTGTTCAATTTAAACTTTATTAAATATTTGTTAATGTTTTGAAGATGAATAAGTTAACACAAATGTTGCATTCTTAAAAGTAAACTTTTTTATTTAAGTGATAATTTACTTTGAACAGCATTATAAATTAAACTGATGGAAACTGTCAAGAATTTGTTCACAATAATAAAACTAAAAAACTACACTTTCTAGAATTTTGGGTCCAAGATGCTCTGGGCGAAAGGTAGGAAAGCAATAGATTGTCCTATTGCATAAATAAACACAACCAACTGGAGGACTTTTTTAAGAGAAGCCTATCCCGTTTTAACCTTTTAAGCCTTATTCTGCCGTCCTCATGGGCCACTGGCCTGTGCGAGGATCTTATCAAACAGAATAAGGGGGAGAGTCGATACAGTACAAGATCGACGGTACTGATAAAAAGTGCAGCGGTCACAGACAGGATCTGAACCTGCACTATCTCTAACTCAGACTCAAAGTCCAACGACTTAGACCGCTCGGCCATCGGCACTCCCAATGATTTCCTTTTAAGTCAAGGAAGTTACCGGGATTTTAGGAAAGACCCATCAGATGTTGAAAGGGTCAGAAATAATGTGATTGGAGGTGGTAAAGGTGAAATATACATTTTTAAAGTTTCTTAATATTTGTGACACCTTTAACACAGATGGGGATTAAAAATCCTGTTGTTGCGTTTTACAATTAAATGTATTTTTCCTTTACGTTTCGGAAGAACTAGGATCCGCAATCCCCATTCCCTTGTTTGCAGTAAAAAGAGAAAATTCACGATGCTGCCCTCTGGGCTTGCTAAGATAGACTTCTGGTTCACACTAGTCCTTGACATTCTATTGACTAGTTTTCTTGACATTCATCTAGTCAAGTAAAAACCGTAATTTTAACACAAATATTCCTCAATTCTTCATACTATGTGAATAATGAATATGAATTAGTTAAACCCTCGAAGGTTAATTTAATAAACATATAGATTTACCAAATTTCCTGATCTGAATTGATAGTATTTGTTTTAGTCCTGTTCTTGTTAAATGAAAATACAGTAACTAAACCAAATTTAGAAGTGTCATTTGAAATATTGTAATAATATTGTGAGCTTTGAATCTAGCTCCAGTTTCACACTTATGAGTTATTTTGTTTTCCTATCCTTCATCATTTTTGTGGATGAGAAGGAAAGAGCTCTTAGGAGAACATCTATCTTGCTTTGGGTCTCAAATGTTTGGAGAAGCCCTCCAAAAACATCCTCATCCTTCTTCCAATTCTTTATAATTTGTAAAACACTTGGAATAAGATAGACATCTCTGGCTACTCTTCAGTTCTCAGGATAAAAATAACCAACAACAACAATAAAAACGTTTATTTCTCAATAACAGATCTCAAGCAAAGTATAACAATAACAGAAGAATGTACAATTGGACGGAAACGCCCGAAGCTGTGTAATTAAAAGTATATACAATTTGTACAACTTACTTTATTAGTTATCGTAGTAAAATTAGTAAGGTGTTAAAACTGGACATAAAACCTATTTGAGCAAATTGTTCTACGCTATGGACATTACTACTAAACTGAACACTTAATTAGGTGTTTCAATTAACTTAATTTGATTATGAAATTAATTGTCTACTGCAAATACACAGTATTTATAAAATAAACAAAGAGAGGTACAAGAGTAGAATTTATAATTGTGTAGCCTAGTGTGTAGGCTATACTCATCGCAGAGTGCTCTGTAAAATTGCCTAATTTACTTCCGTAGGAGTTGAAAAACAACAGAATTAATAGGCGACAATTTCTCTGTTGTAAAACCTAAGTTAAAAAATTAATAAAAATAAAATGGAGACTGATTTTGACAGTGTGTATTTAAAATTTTGTGAAGAGATTTTTAAATATTGTATTAAAAAAAACTCCTCAGCTTCTAAAATCATTAATGGAAGTTCAGTTTTAAATACTGAAGATTTCTTTACACTTGAGTGGTATTTCATTTGAAAAGTTAACAAAAATTCTAAATATGTTTCATCTTTAAAAAAAAAATAAATAAATAAAAAAAAAAACGAATTCGTATTTTATACCTGAAAGAGCAAATAATAAAATTTAAAAACACATTTTTAAGCTGTCTACAACATTGATAAAGTATTCAGGAATAAAAAAGTGCAGTAAAAACAGTTTTGAACTATGTGTGGCGGGTCTTTGAATACTTAAGGCTTTAATTAGATTCCCTAGTTTACCTCTAGTTACAGAAATGTGTTCTAAATTATTAAAACTAAAACACTCATTAAATGTGGTCATCTATTGGATAAGAGATTCACTATAATCTTTGATTGTCAAATTGACACAATATTACCAAATCTGCATTGTGATCTAGAATTGACCAGTCAGTACTTTTATGTTGTCAAGTAATTGAAAATTACAGTCCTATAGCAACTACAGAGTCTTAGGTAATTGTTCAAGATCAAATGGGAGGTTTCGTCAAGAGTTAAAAGCCATCCATGAATATGACTGGTTCTTCCCATCCACTAAATTCTGTCACAATTCTAGAACTGGAATATCAATGCCATCACTGCTAGCTAAACTATTAACCAATTCTAAAAAACCAAAAGCCTTTCTTGATTCTTTTCCATTGCTGGATACCACATCTGATTCCAAAATCCTCATTTCACCAAGCTGAGTTACCTACATGGATTTTTCCAATAAAATTCTAAAATCACTAATTTAATCTTGATCTCCATCAGTAACTGCGATGTCCGAGGTCAAAAAATTTATCAGGACTTTTCCAGCATCTCTTTCAATTTCAGCACCATCAAAACGTGTTAAAGACTATCACTAAGAACACTTGAAGCCATGTCTTCATCTATAGTAGAAGTTCCGAAATGATTTTCAATCCTGATTTATCCCACTGGATATCATCAATCTAAGAGATATCTTGGAAGCGAGAGCCTTTGTCTACAACAATTCCTGGAATTGGTATCAGTCCTCGTGATCCTAGAGGATCTAACATTGACACTCTGTGTTAACAGCAAGTCAGTTATCTCGCCCAGGTCAATAGTGTCACTGCCAGATTCGAGGAATGTCAATGCCACCACTGCTATCTAAACTATTAACCAATTCTAAAAAAAAACAAAAGTCTTTATTGATCCTTCTCCATTGCTGGATACCACATCCGATTCCAAAATCCTCATTTCATAAAGCTGAGTTACCTACATGGATTTTTCCAATAAAATTCTAAAATCACTAGGCCTAATTGATCTTGATCTCCATCAGTCACTGTGATGTTCGAAATCAAAAAATTTATCAGGACTATTCCAGCATCTCTTTCAACTCCTCTAAATTTACCTGTATAAATAAAGAATTTTTCATTTCATTTCAACTCCAGCACCATCAAAATTTGTTAAAGCCTATCATTAAGAAACCGTGCAGCCATGTCTTCATCTATAGTAGAAGTTCCAAATTGATTTTCGATCCTGGTTTATCCCACTGGATATCATTCATCTAAGAGATATCTTGGAAGCGAGAGCCTTTGCCTGCAACAATTCTTGGAATTGTTATCAGTTCTCGTGATCCTAGAGGATCTAACATTGACACTCTGTGTTAACTGATCCAAGCTCTTGATGTAAACCCATCACTACAAGGTTTGCAGTAAATTTGACATAGTCTCTGCAAGTCAGTTATCTCGCCCAGGTCAACACTGTCACTGCCAGACTCGAGGCCAACGCTAATGCAGTTTGAGATACTCCACCACGTGGTTGTGCCGGCTGGAGGCTGCCAACTGCGCTGGAGTCACGCCGTCTGCGTTTCTCAGCCCGGGATTGGCACCAGCATGTAGCAGCAATTTGACAATGCTGAGGTGTCCGAACATTGCGGCTGCATGAAGAGCACTCTCTCCGTTCTGTAAAACAAACATACTATGCGTTACTGTGGAAAAAGAATGCTATGAGTTTAGTGTAAATTACGAAGTACCTACGAAATGTAAGTCACTCAGTTAATCAACTACTGTAATTCAAATTCAGTGACAAACTGAAATTTTATACTCTCTCTGAATTCTTCATATTTTTGTTCTATTTTACCTCTTCAATCTAAAGCATAGAAAAAGAAAATTTGTGTATGAAATTCAACACACAAATTGGTCAACAATTCCTCTGGTGTATTTACAAACTTCAGGATTCTGTTTATCTCGTACGCCTGCATATTTCGTAAAAATTAAGAAATTGATGCAAATGGTTTCCCTGAGTTTCAAGAACATCTGGTTCAAATACCATTTATTATGCACACTCTGGAGAGCCCTGTTTTGGTACACTACCAAATCTATTTATTACTGTAGGGTCCTTTCCGTAGTATGTATGCTCATATCTCCGACCAAATGAATGTGAGCTGAAGAGGCTCTGCTTCATTTCGGCATAGTAATTTGGATCTGTGTGTAAAATTCAGTGCTATGCCTTTGGGAATTTTCCTATCTTAATGAACAAACTGTTTCTTTCAAAATTAAACATTAGGTTAGTTACCCGATTTTTTGCAGATGGACAGACATTCCAAAATGTTATTTTTCAGCCCCTAGAGTGACAAGCAGTGCTAACTCTTGTCCAATAAAGGTTGCTTCAAAATTATAGTGACGTTTGAGAACGTCAGTTCAAAAATTAACATCACAGAACATCATTAATAGATTGTTTTAACATTTGTATTTTTTGCATTAGTTAGGCATTTATTGTATTAATAAACTAACCAAAGGTAATAACTCATTATAACTGGTCTATTTAAAATGGCTGTCAGAATAAATCAACGGAATAAATATTATCAACCCATATTTCTTCAAATCAGACAGAAGTTAACATTTACTAAATATAATCACATCGATTTTCTTTGGCCTCAAATACTGTATTACACTTGGTGGGGAACCCATACTGCCCACTACGGATTTGTGTTTCCCAATCTTCCATATTGGGGCTTAAATAACACCAAACTGTGCGAAATCAGTTGTGAAAATAGTGGAAACTGCAGTTGAATGGAATGCTGTGCCATATTTCCTAACGCCTTATAAGGATCAAAAAGCTCACTTAATCTGAAAGCACACCATTTTGTCTGCCCATTTCTGGTCCCACGAATTTCAAACAAGGAGAGTGCTTAAGCGACAAAAACCCATGAAAAAGGGGAAAAAGTGAAAGTTTTACATGTTCCTGAAATAACTTAAATTAAAAATTCTTCACCATTTTTGTGGATTTAATCAATAAAAAATAAACTTTTTAATACCTACGTAAAGAATTTTGTGAATTGTTTCTTTATTCCAGAAAACAATTTTTTACTAGTATATCAAAGATTCCACCCCTCTAGACCACAATCTGAAGACATTTCAAAACACTGTTACCCTGAAAAGGGTTAAAGACTATAAACAAATGTATAAATATGTGTAAAAATAAATGCATATTTGATGATGTCTCAGCATATGGGCAACCAATTAGTCGAAGACTTTTACAAATGGTTCTTCTTCCATTGGGAAAGCCCAGGGGTTGAGTCTCTCCTTCAACTCCCTATGTACAAGAGATAAAATAATAAATTGTTCTAGTTATTGAATTAATTTTAATTAGTTAATGTAATTATTTATAAATAAATCAAATAAGTGATAGATTAAATTCTTATAAAAGTGTTGTTCTCCTTTTAATTTGGATTATTGTTTACTATTTTGTTCTTGGCAGTATTGCAGAATTGTTATTAGTTTTTATAGTTTATTACACGTTATTATATAATGGTTTGGATCACATTTTTGTATTTAATGTTAATCAAGTATATAACAGGAATTTTGTAAGCATCATTCAACTTGGTCAGCTCTTTGGTATTTTTGTTTTTCTAAAGTTTGTTTTAATATTGCATGTAATTATGATATATAAAATGGTGTATTAATAAATAAAAAAATTTTAAATCCCTTGTTATACTGCCAACGTCCAGAAACTACATTTAGACTTTTCCCTGAAAGTTTGTCCATGTAGGAAAAATAAACAAGGTATTGTACAGATTATTGGATTTCTTAAAAAATATTAATCTTCTATATATATATAAATGAATGTTTGTATGTTTGTCCTTTATGGAATCGTGAACTATTGGACCGATCATGATGAAAATTTGTACGTATATGTATTTTTCCACGGAGAAGGTTTATATAAGCTATGCCCATCCCTTTCCCGATTCAGGATTCCGCCCCACTGGTTACAGAAATACCCATAAGAAATGCATTGCAGCAAACATATGTTAACGTCTTTTCAAATTTTTAATCAGCTGTTCTTTGTAAACATATATTACACTTATAGTTTTAAAGCATAGAGTAAGCTTAAGAGAAACGACAAATTTTGTTTAAACTGTTTTTTGCAATCACTGTTAAACATAGACTTTACTATCCAGATAATACAATTCAAATTTGACGTAAAAATTCACCTTTAACTGCAATATTTATTTAATATAAACCATGCTCATGCTTGATCAGAAGAGTAATGCAGATATCATAATTACTATCTTACGTTGGCTACAAATATAAAGAATGTTATAAAATCAACCTTAGTTGTTTTTTTTGACAGAAGTATGGTTCTCAAAACTCCGTGTGTACATATTCTCTCGATCGAGACAATAAAGCAAGCTCAATCGTGGCATCGGAGATATAACTAATTTAATCTAAAATTTATTATAGTAAAAAAAAATATTTACTAAGTAATATAAGGACTTCGGTTCTTAAGATTTGCGTGCGAAGCCGTGGGTAACAGCTAGATAGAGGCAGGAATATGGTACATACCTTCATAATACGCCCAAGAGGCTCACGATGGAACGACTATCAATTATCTCAGCAATGTTTAGAATGTGATAGAAAAAGAATAAGTGAATATAGTGTACTGTTTTCAACGGGAAATTGCGTGCGAAGCCGCGGGCAACTTTTGCAAAAAATTATTGAAATGCGCAGCAAAGCGCGCCGGGCCCGCTAGTAGTAAATAAAATGAAAAGGACTTTAATTCTGGTGTACTAACCATTTCTTGAAGATTTAATTGACTTTTTGAAAAAAATAGTTTATTTTTAATAATTGAACTCCCCTCACGCCCTTGGATGATGTATCAGATAAATTTAACTAGTCAAAATGTAAATTCTGGATAAACCACTGCTCCCTTTTACATAGAAAGATATGTTTGATACCAGGCAAACTATTATAATAAGTTATGTAAACAATCTTTTCTGTACCAGTAAATCAATGTAGATAAGTCATCTAGTCTTCTTTAAAAATACAAATAATTACTTAATAAAAGTCAAATTCATAAGTTTTAGCAGAAACCATATTGATCCAAATTGATATATTCTGAGCATGTGGAATAGGTAGGAGACAAAACTTTGATAGAAAGAATAATTAGAATTTGTTACTAACAGTGCAAATTTAATTTATTTCTAGTATCAAATTTTTATTCTGTCCATAGAAAAGCTCAAGGACTTATTGAACCAGCATCAACTATATAATTATTTTATCAAATGAGAAACCCTATTTCAGTTCCTTTAAAATCTAAAGAAAGATGGTCATATGAAGAGGTTGAAATTCCAGAAATTGTTCTTAGATACTAGAACAAATCATAGATGTTCAGCAAATCCAATTTCCTATTTTAGAATATTACATGATATTATGATTATAGATCTCCAACTTATAAATTTATTTCTGAAAATTTCATGTCCAGTAATATTAGCAGTAATTTTTCTCACCTCAGCCTGTGACAGTGGTCAGCGAAAACCCACTTATTCACAGTTTTCAAGTTTAAAGTTCTATCAGTCCTATGGATTGACCTAGGCTTACAAATGTCCTTACCCAAAAAGCTTTGTCTAGAAAGTTTCGCCTTTCCAGGATCCCGATCCCACGGTACTTCAGTGCTCTGATTGTATCATTGAAATGAAAAGAAATAATATCTTTATTACAGAGGTGGAGTTAGGGCTATCCCTACCACTCAACCTCGTATCGTATACAATAAATTTAAAATAATTCGATACAATTGTAATAAATTATTAATACAGACTACTACTTTAATTATAAAATAACAAAATTGCTTAACCTATACAAAATTAAATGATTTCAAAGTAAAAATCGATATATGAAATAAATTCAAAGCTTAAAATACAAAAGAAAATTTGTTTATATGCTGAAATAAATATAAGAAAAATTGTAAAAAATGAAGAACAAAAAACAAGCAGCACCACCCGTTACCCCCACAGGCCCTCCAGCAGCAAAATTTGAATGTGTTATCAGTAATCAGAAATCAATAATCTTTATTCTTGGACTTAGAGTACAGAATTTGCGTCATACAGTTATACATGATGTGAATCAAGGACTTTATTTTCTTTGTTCATGTGGTTAGGTGTTCCTCCAGGTGACAAACTCTTCTAAGGTGTAGAAGGAGTGTTCTAGCAAACCATTTGGTGAGATGTTTCTTGAAGTTTTTCTCTTGGTGGATCCTTTTTAACTGCTCAGGCAAGAGGTTGAACAGCCTTGCTCCTGCATAGCACGGCTTCTTCTCATAGAGAGTCAGGTGGTGAATTGGCATGGCAAAGTTTGTGGTGTTCCTGGTGTTGTATTGGTGATTATCTCCTAGTTTCTGATGAAATTTCTCTGTGGCATGTTTGACCACTTCTAGGATGTAGAGTGATACTACAGTAAGGATTTTTAGTTCTTCAAAGGCGCCCCGACAAGTGTCATATGGGTTAAGACCTAATAATGTTCTTACTGTTTTCTTTTGTAGTACCAATATTCTTTGGACGTTTCTGGCAGAGGAGTTTCCCCACACTATCAGCCCATACCTAATATGCGACTCAAATAGCGAGTAATATGCTATTTTAGCTGTTTCTACATCACTAGAGCTCTTTATTCTTTTGAGTGCATATAGGCTGGTGTTTAACTTTCCGCAAAGCTGGTCTACGTGTGATGTCCAGGTGAGTCTATTGTCTATTGTAACGCCAAGATATTTTGCTTCGCTTTTAAGTTCGAGATCTGGAAGCCCAGGTAGCTCTGCAGTTCTATTTCCAAAGTTTAGTTGTTGAGTTTTGTTCTCATTCAGGATCAGGTAATTTTGATGACAGTACTGCTTGGCCATGTTGAATGTTACGAAGGATGAGATTTCCAGTCTGTTTGTCTGTTTTTCAGTAACCAGGAGTGCCGTGTCATCTGCGTACATCATTGTTTGGCCATATTCATGCAGATATATTGGCAGGTCGTTTGTAAACAGGATAAAAAGAATTGGTCCCATTACCGAGCCCTGAGGAACACCTCTTGTGATTGGGAGTGAAGAAGATCTTGCTATGCTGGTGGTATTTTTCATAGTGTACATTAGTTCAACTATCTGTGTTCTGTCGGTCAGATAGCTTGAGAACCACTTTGCAGCATTATCTTTTATTCCCATTGTCTTCATTTTATTCAGTAAGAGGGAGTGGTCTAATGTGTAAAAAGCTTTGCTATAATCCAAGAGGAAACCAGTGACCGATGCCCCTTCCTCTAATTGGTCAATGATATGCTCAACTAGGTTTGTAAGGGCTGTGTTAGTTGATCTCCCTTTTAGAAAGCCGTGTTGTTGAGTGCTGAGGATGTTGTTATTGATCAAATGACTCATGAGTCGGACAAGCATTGCCTTTTCAGTTACCTTGGATATAGTTGATAGAATAGATATTGGTCTATAGTTTCCTACTAATGTAGTGTCCCCTTTTTTGAATTTTGGAATTACCTTAGATTTTTTCAGGGCATTTGGAAAAACGCCTTCCTTGAAAGATAGGTTAACTATGTATGTTAGAGGGATGGTAGTCTCCTCTTTGCAATGTTTTAGTAATTTTGAGGAGATCTCATCTAATCCTGATGATGGCTTCGCCTTAAGGTCAGAGATAATTTTTGATATTTCTGACACTGTGGTTGGATTTAGTATCAGTGCTGGTGTATTTGCGAGTACAGGTGGTTCTTTTTCCAGGTTAGGCATTTGGTGGTTACTAATGGCTTTTTCTGCAACTGTGCTAAAATGGTTGTTAAGATGCTCGGCCACCAGGAGTGGATCTTTAATCAACCTGTTATCAACTGTCAATTCAATCGGTTTTGTAGACTCACTGTTCTTGCATCTCTCATAATTGATTATACTCCAGATGGCTTTTTGTTTGTTTTCTGCATTCTGAATGAAGTTAGATGTGGCTTCCTTTCTTGAGTGCTTCAGTCTAAGGTCATATTCTTTCTTTGCTTGTGCTGTAATTTCCTTGTCTGCCAGTACACCACTTCTCACTTCATTTTCCACAGCCTGGAGGTAGATATATTTTGCTTGCTTCTTGATCAGGTGTCTTGTGGTAAGATCATCTTCTGGGTCTAAATTTCATCAAGGGACATGTGACATTGAGTGCCCAGTTAAGTGTGTGATTAAAAATTGTTGTATGATTCGTCAACATCTAAGACATTCAATACATTCTGCCATGATTCATCCTTTAAGACTTGTTTTAGATGGTTAAGATTTGTTTGAGAGAAAAGTCTTTTTGTTGAACTGGGGAGAACTTTATTTTGTGTTTGCATATTTATATGGCAGGCCTGGGCAGTGTGATCCGATAGGCCAGTGGTTATGACTTCTGATTGGATGTCTTTATTGTTCATGTTTGTACATATGAAGTCAATGGAAGTTGAAGTGTTATAGGTGACTCTGGTTGGAGGCAGACTTAGCCTTCGGATGTTGTGACTAGCTAGCATGTTTCTTAATTCTATTTTTCCTATATTTTCAGACAAGTCATCTATGTTTATATCTCCCATGACCACAACAGGACATTTCCATGTAGGTATCTTGTCGAGTGTCTCAGACAGGGTGTCAAGGGCTATGTCAAGATTACTGTTTGGCGGTCTGTACACTCCCAAAAGGAAAAAATGAGTTTTTCCGAGGTTGATGCGCACAATGCAGATTTCACAAACCTTTTCAATTGTTTTGTCAGAAACGTTGATATGATTTGTCAATTGTTTTGTTATGATAAAAGTGCCATTTTTTATATGAAGTGAGAATAAAGGGGACCCAACTACAGAGCCCTGTGGGACCCCCTGTGTAACAGGTTACCAGTCTGACAGTTTATTCCCCTCCTTCATACATTCCTGACGTCCAGTAAGGTAAGACTCGACCCAATTAACACAACCATTGGAGAAACCATAATTCCTTAATTTGATAAGGAGGAGGGGATGGTATATGCAGTTGAAGGCCTTTGGAGAAGTCAAATAGTATTTAAACGGTCACTAGTCTCTTTTCTATTGCCAATTGGATGTCATCAGTAATCTTTAATAAGGCTGTAGTAATACTGTGATTAGATCTGAATCCAGATTTAAATTTGATCAGAATATTACAGTTACTACAATAAGAAGAAAACTGTTGGTGGACTACTCTTTTAAGACATTTCGAGAGACACGAGAGAATGCTTATAGGGCCTAGTTCAAGATTTTCAGGGTTAAATATTTTCTTCAATGGGCAAACCAGAGCGCGCTTCCAAAAATTGGGGAAAAAACAGAAGAATTCAATGAACAATTTAAAAAAATTTAGAACTATGACCCTTACACCCCTGTATATTTATTGTATTTTACTTAGTATCAAAGAAAAATTAGGCAGTTTTATTAGTAGACCAGGGATACACTCCTACTATACAAGAAAAAAATATATGCTTGAACATAATTATGAATATTCAATTGGAGAAAACCAAAGGCACTTTTATCTATATGCGGATTAAACTTTGTAATAAACTTCCTGAAAAAGCATGGCATGTGTCTATTAGTAGATTTAAAGATGTAAGTAATTGGCTTTGTAATATACTATTACTATTATACACTTTAAATAAATGGTTAAACTTAATTTGTATTCTGATTATAGTTAGAAATAACAAATAACTCAGTATGATATAACTGTGAACTTTAATGATGATAAATTAATTGACATACAAGTTTGAATTTTGAAACAAGATGGAGGATACAATAATGGTAAATTTTTAAATACAATTCTTAATTTTTTTAGAGCAGGGTGGTCGTGCTGGCTTAATGAAATAGAAATATTGGGTATTTTTTTAATAAAAGATATTGTAATTTTGAAAAATAATTTTGTTAAAATTTAATTCTATTAATTTTGAATTATTAACCAAATTGAATGTTCCTGGGTTTTATGTTCTTCCAATGAATCACTGTTAAACTTAAAAAGAATTTTCTCACCCAATGTCTGTCTTCTGCTTCTTTGTACTTCAGTGATAATAAGAATTTAATAAAATAACCTTTCAAATACTGCTGAATAAATGTAACCAGTTTCTTTATTTAAAATAATAATCTTGCTTCACTTCTTCCAGATCCCTCTCTCCTCTTCACCTTTCAAATCTCTGCTCTCTTCACTCTTCAACAATCATCCCTGCACACTGTATCACTGACTTTAGTTCACTTTATAACTTTTGAGTTTTGTATGTAATAAGGTGAATTTTGATTAATTTTGATATTGTTTAGTTTTGTATTTATTATTGTTTGTAGTTAAATTTGAGACAATTTATAAATAATTATTCCTTAATTATTATTACTAATACATTTCTAAATTAAATTAGGCCTAAGTATTGAAATGAATGTGAGATGGGTGTATGAAATGAGTCATTACAGCTTGCTGATAACACATGTTATTTTTTTAATTACTACTTAACCTGTGATATTAGTACTTTAATTTTTTAACAATTAAGATTTTGTTAATAGTTATATCTCCTGTTATTTATTTATTGTTGTTACATTTATTTTATTGTTATTATTTATTTGTTGTATTGTTATCTATTTATTGTTACTTTTTATTTGTTTTATTGTTACCTATTTACTGTTATTTATTTACTATTTAATTTATTCTGTATATAATGTTTTAGGTATACTATATATTTAACAAGATGCTGCTAACACCATATTTACTTTTATTTTCTTTTTAATGAGCAAATTGTGGCGTTATTCACATTTATCATGTATATATAAAATTTACTTTTACCTAATTTTGTAAATGTCTAATCATTACACTTGTTTTATGGGATTTTACAGGTGTGAGAGGTGTAGGCCATTTAGTTATAAGAAAAAGTGACGTTGTCCAGTGCATTATCATAAGTGCTTAAAGAAAATAAAGGGTTCTTGATTCTTAATTGAAAATAAAAGCTCATCAGCCTAAAAAGGTGCAAATGAGAACTGACAGTGGATCGCATCCCGAAAATCAACCCTCAGATCTGAGACATAATTGCAAATTGAAAATTCATCTATTGATAAATTTACAAATTGGTCACTGATTTCATTGAGGTCGAAAGAAACAAGGGTTATAGATAAGCAAAGAATTGACACTAATATGACTGAAGAGCAAGAGACTCAAAAGTGATGACAGTTCCAAGAAATTATCGAGGTGATTTGGAAATAGTATAGATCCAGCAGAAACCTTTAGCTATCAGAGAAGATTAAGAAATGGTTGTTGTGACAACTCCTTTTTACATCTAGAGAAGATAAGACAGAGATACCATGAATCTCCACCTGGAATTTAATGCAATACTGTCAATAAATTAGATCTTAGACCCAATACACAAACACTAAACTCTAAACACCAAACAGAGCCTGCTTTGTACTAAACTATCTAATCATTAAAGATCCGAGACAATTTGTTAAAATTCCACTGATATCTTTCATGAAGATTAAGCATAAGGGGTTTTGTAAAACCATATTCTAACCCAGCAGAGATCACTTCTGGCTGGTTTATACCTTCCAGTTGAACCCACCACTGGGAACAGCAAAAACCGATGTGTCACTTAAATCTGGGCTACCTTATGGATGTCCAGGAGCGGCACATCACTAACCGCAAATGTCGAGATTCTAGGGTTCAAGGGTAATTCGATAGGTCTAGTCTACTGTGGGAAATGACTGTTGGCGTTGGTGGGTTTGTTCCCTAACCTCAGAGGTTGTTGATAACCTCAACAAGGGTGTGCCACCCCTGCCTGCTTTGACTGGAGAGGCTGGTTCAGAGCTGGCCTCCCCTTCTTCCGGTGGAGACATGACTTGGGGATTAGTGTCCTAAATTCTTCCTCATGGATCTCGATAGGAGGTGGCCCCTACCCCCAAACTTACCCATCCTGAATATCCTGTCACTCCAGAAGCAACGCTAAGGTCCTTATAGGACTAGGTGCAATTTATAAGCTTCTTGTCCTAAGAGAAAAAAAAATCCATATTCTATTTGTGTGAAAGGCTGTTGTCATGTTTAAACACCTTTTGTTTGTCCAGCTTACTCCATCCTTTCTTTAAACAGATCTAAGGAAATAAGGCTCTCCATAAAAAAGTAAAATACGATGAAATATTATTGATCACTTACCTAAGTGTAAGAGCTATGACAAGTGTTATTGTTACATAACCTATAAACTATAACAATATGAAGAAGTACTGAATTACCGGTAGCAGACCAAGGGAGGGGTTGTACTTCAGGAGATCTTGTACCACGTCTACATGTCCCTTGTGAGACGCCTTGAAAAGAGGCGTGGCTCCATCCTGTAACCAAGCCAATTTATCAGCCAAATCCTTCAAAGAACATACATGATGTTCTTAAACCGATGGAACATTTCTTGGGAACATATTTGATTGATGTAAAATCATTTCTATCTACAAAAATGGATACACTAATGACAATTTTTAAAACAGAACCATCAATATAATTTTTTATTATTAAAAGAACTATTATATTCCAAGACTTCAATGGATGAATACCTGCCACCCAAGGATTTTACCCTGTTGTCTAAGGGATCTAAAATGACACTCATTCATAAAAAAGGAGACAGAAAAAAACCAGAAAACTATAGACACATTGCAATTGTACCTATTTTAAGTAAAATTATTGAAACTTTATAAATATTTGGTAAAAACAAAAAATCAATTTGGTTTTAGACCTAAAAATTCAACAACTGGAGCAGTAGAAGCAATATTAGATTTAGTTCTTAATGGTTTTGAAAATAAATTGCTAGTTGCATCAAATATGATTGATTTAAGTAAGGCGTTTGACACAATCTCTCGTGTCTTGTCATAAAAACTAGAATATTATGGAATTTTAACAAAGAGTTTTAGCTATTGATAAGTTATCGCTCATTTAAAAGACAAATGGTTTGTATAAAAAACAAATATTCTCAATTTTTAAATGTAACGGCAGGAGTACTACAAGGTTCGTTACTGGAACCCTTTCTTTTTTTTGATTGTTGAAAATTATTTTGGATATAATGTTTCATCTTTCTGTGTTCTCTATGCAGACGATACAACCATTAGTAACTCCGGTTTAGATATCTTAGATGTAAAAGGTTATTTTGAAAGATCATTTGAACAGGCAAAATCCTGGTTTTTCTGCTTAATAAATGATACCAAGACTGAACAAATAGTATTTACATTAAAAAAAAACTATTCATCAGATGTAAACAATGACCTATTTAAACCTGTAAAACTTCTTGGTAGCCAGTTAGATAGCAAACTCCGTTGGGACGAACATCTTTGTATCATCTTTGTACAAAACTGTCCACAGTTACTTATTGTTTAAGGAAGTTGAAGGTTGTGTGAATTTGGAGTATGTCATGATATACTTTAGTTTTTTTTTATACTCATTTACACTATGGTATATGCCTTTAGGGTAATTCAAAGACATCTAAATGGGTTTTATTTGGCAAAAGATGGCTCTTAGAATAATAAGTGGATTATCCAAGTTTCATGCTGAATAACATGTCAACAATTTAATTTTATGACTCTGGCCTGTTATATTAACTGTAACTTGAAGTATGTTAAAGCAAATAAATGTTGGGAATTTTAATGATGCAAAATTCAATTTATTCATGACCACAATACTAGACAAAAAATAAATCTTGTTAAAGCCAATTCTAGACTGAATAAGTGTTTTAATAGTTTTAAGTATCAACAAGTTTTATTGCACAATAAACTGCCAATTTCAGTTAGGTCACTTCTTAGCAATAGATTTAATTATATATAAAGTGGCTTGAGAGTAAAGCATTTCGTACTATTTAAAAGTAGTATATGATCTGTGATATGTTGGATTTGACAACTTAATATTGTTTGTTACTTTGCAATGATGCCTATTGTAACATGTTTACATAATGGAAAATAAAGCGATTGATTCTCGGTTCTAATAAAATGTAAAATAGTATGAAAATGTATTTCTATATTCTATACATACGTAACTTAGGTATAGCCTATGTAATCTGTGGTACATTGTTTTTTGAAATATTTAGTACATTTATTAGCTCCAAGAAGAAGATATTTTTTGAAACAAGAAGAAGTGAATTTTTAATGCCAAAATCAACAAGGCCAAAGAAAGCAATCTCCCCCCCCCCCCCAATAAATAGTTTGAAATTTTTGGTAAGATTAGAACTGCAACTGATAACATTCCCAAATGAGGAGTGGCATAATTTTGTAGAGCACGAGTTGTGGTTATCAGTTAGGTTATTGGATATTCAGATTTTTATAAAGATTTTATTTTATTTTTGCAGTGTTAGTTTCTTATTCATGACACTATTCATTTATTGCACATTCTGCAAACTGGTGAAAAAAGGGATTCACATTCTGAATATATTCTCGTCAAATAATGACAAATTACCCCAGGAGGGTTCACCTCTGGCTGGTTAATACCTTCCAGCTGAACCCACACTGGGTACAGTAAAAACCCAAATCACTTAAATCTGGGCAACCTTATGGATGTCCAGGAGCGGCACATCACTAACCGCAAATGTTTGAGATTCTGGGGTGCAAGGGCAATTCGAGAGGTCTAGTCTACTGCGGAAGATGACTGTTAAGGGCTGTTGCCAGCCTAGACATAAGGGTGTGCCACTCCCTGCCTACTTTGACTGGAGAGGCTGGTTCAGAGCTGGTCTCCCCTCCTTTCAAGGAGACGTGACTGAGATTAATTACTTAAATTCTTCCTCATAGATCTTGAAAGAAGGTGGTCCCTACTCCCAACCTTACCATCCAGAAGCAGCATAAAGGTCCTTTTAGGACTATATGCAATTTCTAAGCTCCTTGTCCTAAGAGAACAAAAAAGTGGGGGACACAGAAAGATGTTGATAGAAGGATGTTTGCTGCATTGAATGACACTGACCACTAAATCTTGTCTCATTCAAATACCCACCATTCACTAATACTGATTTTTTTTCCATTCCATTGACTACTTAAGTAACAATAATTCACAGACTATTTAGTAAGAAAAGACTTAAATTTACATGAAGAATACGAGGCTGGCAGTTTGTCATGAGTTCAGAAACACAATGTAAACACCACACGAGAAATTGTGAGCAAAATGAATAGTGTTTGTTGATTTACTGTTGTGCAATTAATTTTCCTACAATTCAACAGAAGAGAAAAATATTTTTACAAAATATCTTAAAACCCAAAATGGGCTTTGCTAAAATGCAAACACAAGTCATACGAGTATTTCAAGATGAAAATTTACATTTCCAATGTTCAACGTAAAACATAGACGTAGTTATTGCATCGTATTATACTGCAATTTAGTGTCTTGGTTTGATGACAACAAGAGTCACTCACACGACGGACAGTGTCGACAGCGGCTCCACACTTGAGCAGTAACCGAACCACTGCCGAGTGATTCATCTGTGCAGCAATCCACAGGGGGGTGGCTCCATCCAGGCGGCGCTGATCCACCTTTCCCCCACCACCCACCAGTAACTGTGCCACCCGCAGGTGACCATTCTGCGCAGCTATGAACAGCGGACTCGCTCCATCCTGCAGATGTTCAAAGTTAAAGTTCAATCATTACAGAAATGTTCAATCGCACCATGTAATACAAAACACAATGTCATATGAACGAAGATGAACAAATTCATCACCATTCTTCACCACAAGTTACATAAAATTACCTTGTTGAAGGAAGATTGAGGTAAGGAAGATCTGTTTCGATAAGTCAAAAATAAAATAAAAATATCAATACCAAACTAACAATGTCACGATATGAAACCAATGTTTTAACAAATAAAGCAATAATCTAGGAGGACAACATAGGGGTGTACAAAATAAATCTTATAAAATGTAATCTTTAACATTGCTAATAACTGATTATAGTAATAACAAACAACTTATTCTCGTGTAGGAAATTCACATTATTCTTTCGTACATTTTCAGTCAGATGCTGCATATCAAACAATTACAACACAACAAGGCATTCCCTCCCCCACAAAGCATCAGCATGTTTATGGTAAAGGTACTTTCCCGTCCCAATTGAGGATGGCTCAGGTATTATCCCAATACAAATAAGGTGACCCAAAGAGTCTAACTATTAATAGACCTATCAATCTCTCTACCTCATTGTTTTCTAAACCCACTGAACAAATTATACAAATAAGATTCAACAATCCTATTAAACTAAATCAACTATTGATAGTGAGTTTATTTCATTTTTTTACTTCTTTTTCTACCAAAAAGTAAAATAATAATAATTTTATTAATGGATTTTTGTTTAAACTTACTCAGAAAATACAAGTCAAAAGCCATTTTCTTTCAGTGAAATTTTAATAATTACAAATTACGTGGAGTTCCTCAGGGATCTATCCTTAGATCTTTATTATTCTTAATTTAAACAGTGATTTATGTTCATGATGCTGCTTTGGTGGAAAAGTTGGTAAAAAATTATTATTTTTACGTAGTGGTGTAATGTATGTGGTTCTAATATGGTAAAGTTCTCTTTTTATAAATTAATCGCTATTTTCACTCAGTTCTCGACAAATATTTACAAAAGACTATTCTATATATTTGAATCTCACACTGGAAGATTTTGACTGAAAGTAAATTAGAACTGGTAATGTCCAGCTCATGCCATATTTCATAAATGTTTAATGACAATGTATACATTCGAAAATGATGTCTAATAAGTCAAATCTTACTTATGACCAAATATGATCAACCCACCTTCATGCAGGCATTGACTTTGGCTTGGTGCCTTACGAGCAGCTGCACCATCTCATGGTTACCGTATTGGCAGGCGACGAATAGTGGCGTCCCTCCGTCCTGTTGATAATAACACAAGTCAGTAACACTTTATACTAACATTGACTCTAAATATAGTTGTTTTTAACTTTCTGCAGTACCGTACACACTATAAACAAGTTTCAAAGTGACGTTTTATTTAATTTAATATTTTTCAAAGACTGCAACACTTATAATGCAGCAGTTGATGATAAGGATGTTGTTTATCTGTCACATCTTGGGTTTGGGGTAATCTGTTGAAAACAGACATCATACTTAATACTTTATTTATTTTACTAATTCATTGTTTACTTTGAAAAGCAAGGCACATGAAAATATATTTGGACTGACTAAAACCTGTTAATTTGCCTTTTTATTTTTTCATTATAATAAAGTCAATGTAAAAGCTTGATCTTTGAGGGCACAAATTAAAGTAAGGGAGGCGCAAAGGTCCTTTTAGGACTAAGTGCGGGGACAAACTGTCCTCTTCCCTCAGGAAAGAAAAAAAAAAAACAGCTTGATCTGCTGGACTTTAAAATTGAATCTGATGGAAGTAGACCTACAGATCCCGTATCTGTGCCAGCCATTTTCTCAAGAGCTAACAAAAAATACTTTAGTCTATTAATAAAATTTAATAATTAGATAGACAAATTTTACCTTCTTTTCCACTATTTTAAAACCACTGATTGATTTGCAAATAAATGCGGTAATTTTGTCATAGACATGTACAACAGAAATCTCAACAATGGAAAATTTTAGTTTAATAACGTGTTTAGGAGCTAGAGGGAAAGGAGAGAAGTAGACATTGGCCAAACATAACGATTATTAAACATAAGAGTTATTGTTTTGCTACAAATAGTAAACACTGGACTATTTATTTACCATATTATTAGCAAGAAGAACTAAACTGAAATAGTAGAAAATAATTCACTGGTGCTGTTAATAAATTATATTGTTTCTAGCAAAGCACCAGTAATACATTGAAGAGAGCATTCATTCCACTTAAAAACATTGGTCAATACTGACTTTCATTTTGTTGAACTGTCCTTGACTATTATTACATAAGATAAATGATATTCATTATAAAGTGAAAGTGGGAAAGTGGTATTTGTTGTGTTGGAAATACATGATTATTTGTAAAAAAACAACAAATGAAGCTAATAAAATTAATTAATTCAATGAAGTAAACTCAGCATAACACAAAACATCAAAAACAGGGATTAGATAGTCAACACTCAACTGTGCACTGATAACATAATATGTAAGCTCATTAACTGATAAGGTTTCTTACACAATAACAATCTTATCATTTGTTTGAATTGCAAATTTTCACTGTAAATAAACATACCAAACAGAAAACAAGGAAACTTTTAGGAGAATTTGGCTCAGAAATAAAATATATCACAGGGAAAAATTGTATATTTCGTGTTTGTTTGTGGTGTTCACGGATAAAAAAAACGTTCTTTTTAAATGTATTCAGGGGTAAAAAACGTTCTTTTTATGCATTCACGGATAAAAAAAACGTTCTTTTTAAATGTATTCGTGGGTAAAAAACGTTCTTTTAAATGTGTTCACGGGTAAAAAAACGTTCTTTTAAAATGTGTTCACGGGTAAAAAAACGTTCTTTTTAAATGTGTTCACGGGTAAAAAAACGTTCTTTTTAAATGTGTTCACGGGTAAAAAAACGTTCTTTTTAAAATGTGTTCACGGGTAAAAAACCGTTCTTTTAAAATGTGTTCACGGGTAAAAAACGTTCTTTCAAAATGTGTTCACGGGTAAAAAAACGTTCTTTTTAAATGTGTTCACGGGTAAAAAAACGTTCTTTTTAAATGTGTTCACGGGTAAAAAACTTTCATTTTTAATTTTCAGGACACATCCTGTGTTCCAGGAAACCGCAGTGGGTGTCTACAGTAGTGACACAGAGATGAATCTGAGTGTGACTTGCTAAACTGGTTGTGATACTATACCAAGCAGCAGACTGTGAACGCTGGCTTGTTCTGACCCTCTCTAAATATATACAGGGTGTAACAAAAAGGTTGGGCTGGCTATGTATTTTCAAATTCTGTGTGTGATTCTAAGCTAAACATTAACATTTTTAAACACTTGTTTAAAATTTCTACTTTGTTTAGCTGCTACCCACCATTTTGTGTCAATAAATTATTATCTCTAAAACTAGTAAAGCTAAAGAAACCACATTTGGCACATAGGTTTTAATAGGTAAGAGGGAAATTAAGAAATAATGTGTTTTAAAATGTGTTTTTTCTTTAATAATAACAAAATGATGTCTGTTGAAAATTTTTTAATTCAAATAACAAATAAAACCAGGATAGTTATAAAAAATTTACTAGACTCCAGCTATTTAGAAAATTTTATTGCAATTCCAACGGTACGAGTTTCAACGAAATCCGTCAAGGCATAAACGAGCACGACCACTTTAAATGTACGCTTGCACAAGCTGTGAGCAGCAAACATTTTGTTAAATATATATATATATATATATATATATATATATATATATATATATATATATATAATATATATATATATTGTATATATATATAAATTAAACTGTATAAATGGCAATAGCCTTATTTAATTTTCAATAAACATTGAATCACAAAAAGTACTTGCTCCGCCAGGAGTCGAACCCGGATCTCTCACTTGCCGGGTGAATGTGCTACCATTACACCGCAAGATCGCGTACTTTTTCCGATTCAATTATTTTGATTTTGGCCGTATCTGTCACATATTATGTGTTTAAATAACCAAACTAACATATGATCGGAAGACCAAATACCTGTCAAATGACTTTTATTTACATTAAATTGTATAAATGGCAATAATTCTTAAAATTTCATAACACTGTTTTACTCAAGAAAACAAACTATAATAAAGCAGTGTGTGATATCACCGGTTGTGGTAAAACAATCCTTATGAGAAAAACATGATAGGTCTTTCATAAAAAAAAAAAAAAACTATGTTTCTGTATGTCTAACTCTTGATGGAAGTATCCTAAAGACGTGCACAGGTTCCTCTTACTCCAAAGAAGAATTTTATTAATTTTAGGATCAAAAGGTCAAAATGAAAGGTAAAAATTAAATTTAAACATTAAAGGCTGTAGTCTTCAGGGTAACTAACCATGATGGCAAAAAGAAAATCACAAAATAAACAATTTTTTTTAAACTTTAGTAGACTCTTGTGAGATTTTATCTTGTGACATAGTAAGCTTCGTTGACACTATCACGAAATGATTCAACAGAAGTGATTGTTACTTTTCTGGAGTGATTGGTAAAACTTTCTGTAACTCTTCTTTGTTTCGGCTCATTTTTGTTACAAACAAATATTATTATAACTCCCATACGATTTTGCCACATTTTATAAGTATTTATTACTTGATTTTAAAGGTTTCTCTCGTGAGTGTACTTTTTTATAATTTAATCCTTGTAATGAAACAAAATTAATATTATTTGTTCAATAACCAATAATGTCAAGAAAACCGAAAATTAGTTCCATATTTTATGTATTTGTACGATACCTCAGAATATGTTATATTATAAATTAATTATCTCATAAGGAGTGAGGTGATTAAAGGTTTTAATGTTAATTGATAACTAGCTATTGACCCATTGAGTGCAATATGCTAATACATTTATTCGATTTCCTTTCGATAATCGCCAGTCAACTAATTTAGGATGTTTAGTTAATACTCATTATTTACAAATAAAATCATCTTTTGCTTTCATAAATAATACGTTAATCAATTAATATACCATATTAAAGTGAGCATTTATTTATTGCCTTGAAAATTTTCTGGGCAATAAGCAACAATTTAAAAACATTTAAATTTTGATATTCTCACTTTTTCAATGTGATTTTGCTATATCTTTTATGATTTTAGATTTAAATGATTATTATTCCCTACCATTATACAACTTCTTGATTAATAACAAAACATTAAATAAACTACAATACATTTTATTTAACAAATCTACAACTTAACTTATTTTTAAACCCTTAGTTTTAAATATCAGTAAAGTTTCTCCGGTGTTTTGACTGCATGACATTTGAAATGTAAACGCTAACTCTTGAGTAATAAGCTAAAAACACAGTGTCAATAATTATTTTTAATATAACTAATAATATAACAATGTAATTAACAGGATATGTTTCATGTCCCTGGGAGAATTTTGGACTTTTACTAAACCAAACTCTGTATTGTAATTAAATTTATAACCATTTTATTTTGAAATATTTATAATTTTTTGATAATAATACATTTGATAATCACCTATGATCGTAATATTGCTTTACGTGTGTTTTTATATTTGCAGAAGTATTTTAAATATAAAAGGAATACAAGTAATTTATAAACAATTGAACTTTTTTAGCACTAAATAAATGTTTAAACTAAATCCATTTAATACAATTTTTTTATATGCTACAGTTTTTATTAATTAGTGAAAACTGTTTTCTTGTTTATTCAACAACAAACACAACCAAACCTTGGGTATTTTTTAAGAACAAATTATTCTTATGATTCAAGGAAACTTACAGTATTTGAAAATCCACAGCCTTTATTTTACTTAAAAACAAATATTTATTGGCCAACTTATAGCAAACGTTTGCATTTCAAACATTTTAATTGACTTTGTTCGGTGAAGTCAGGTAGACAAATATTAGAGTCGATAACCCCAATAAGTCTTTTCTCTGGCGATTCTCTCCAATCAGCTGTTGGCCTTGAGATGCCTTATCCAATCTTCCATCTCATCAGGAGGTGATCAAAGCTAGTTAATTGGTCAATAGAACAATAGCCAATGATTGTGGCTTGATTGCATTGCTCCAGCCATCTTCTAGCGTTCTAGTTCTGAACAAGTCTCCTAGTACCAATAACCATCTCCTCAGCCAATAATAATTGGCTGAGCATCAGAGAAACCAATAATATTGCCCTACCAATGCTAGAAACTAAAAATCCAGTTTCTTTTTTACGCTAAACCCACATTTTCAAGATGTCTACTTCGTCTGAAAAGATAAGGCCATTGAAAGAATCCAAACAAGAGAATTGAGAATACACGGTCTTCAACTAGGCGTTCAAGATATAGACGCTCCAGTTGCTGAACTAAGACGCAGCCTCAACCTTGCACCTCTACAAGAAAGAAGACGGACTGCTGATCTCATCTTCTTGTACAAGATAGTAAATGGTGGCACTGACTGTTCGGAGCTGATTGAGTTGTTGGACTACCGTGTGCCTAGAGGGACTAGACTGAGAAACATCTTTGGAAGGCGGATCCAGAATACAAGGTACAGCTACATGAGCTCAATTCCCATGGTCTTGAGAGAAGGAAATCTCCTAGACAACACCATAGACATCTTCGGATCTTCTTGTGATACCTTCAATTACATATTCTATTTGCATTGTGCTCATTGCATTGCTGTTATTACTTATTTTACTTAAGTATTGTTATTTTTCAGCATGTTAAACCTGTTGCTAGTTTAAATGTTAATTGCATTGTACTTATGGCATTACTTTTGTTGGTACAGTTTTTGGTTTTCATCTTATAAAATGTTAATACTGTTGCTAATTTATATATTTATTGCGATGTAGGCGTTGATTTGCTGATGATATTTATATTACTAAAAGTATTTTTATATGGTATTTGATTTTATTTTTATTTTGCTATAATTGTCAATTCTGTTGCAAAGTATATATTTGTGGTATTGTAAGCATTGTATTGCTATTTTGATAACTCTGTTGCTTCCACAAATTTATATATTTAACTAGGCAAGTTTTTGTTCACAGTGTTGTCATCATTTATGTATGTACTTGTATAAAATTGGTGATCACCCGTTGAGATAAATAAATAAATAAGGATTGTGGAAAGACAGTGTAACGGCTACATGAAAACTTTGACTCACCACACTCGGAGTGTCCACAGGGGCGTGATGACTGATAAGGATCTGCGCGACATCCATGTACCCGGCCTGCGCGGCGAAGAACAGCGCAGTCGTTCCTGTCTGTGGAGTTACACAAAGTTAGCAATCATTGTATTTTTCAAAATCCATTTATTTTCAGAAAAGTATTGATTACATTGCAGTATATGTATAACTATATCCAACCCTCCAGCATTGCTAATCGAGGGAGAAAATTTGATTAAAAAACCGTTTTCGATTATAGTAAACATACTTTACATGCATTTTGTTTTACATAAATACATCTACATTAATGTTAATTACATTGATTCAGCAATAAGTAATTCTTATTGTAACAAACAAGTTAAAATAATTTATAGATATAAAACACATTTCTTCTTACAATAAAAAATACAGAAATTCGTTTTGTTTGAAAATGCAGAAAAAAATTTGAGTCGTAGATTGAATATTAAAAAAAAACTATAAAATTATTAGAAACATAATTGAACAATTTATATTTAATAGAGTGGAAATTTGTTCTGAAAACCATTGTGAGTGACCTTTGCCTGCCTGTACTTTGAAAGGAAAAAGTTGCCTATGGGGTTATCAGTGCTGGGTTGTTTAATTGTAATGATATGTCCAAAAGAATGGGAAGCTAATGTGATGGGTCATAAACCTGAATCGGAAGATATTATTATGTCTTGTATATTGTTTCTTCTTGAATATTTTAATTGTGAAATGAACAGGAAAAAAGAAGTGGCTCAGTTCCTAGAGCGGGTGGTGGAGTGAGGTACTATTTCATGTGAGCGCTGACTAAAGTTGCTTTGTGAGTGCGTTACTTTGAATTTATGGATTGTTGAATGGTGTGACTCTTCATTCTTACTATTGTTTTAAAAATTGTGTTATTAAACTGTTAAACTCGTCCTTTATCTATAGTGAAATAAAATTGTTTTTCAACCATTTTTCTATCTGATTTTTGTTCTAAAGGTGTTGCAGTTCTCTTGGTAAAGAATTGACGTTGAATCAAAAAGGTTCTGTATCTTAAATTGTAATCGACATGTAATAAATTTCTAAATTTATCCTTAAAATAATGCCTCCTTAAATCAATAAATTCACCTAAACATTTAAATTACATTATGCCTAGCATTTCCATTTCCATATCTTCTTCACTTTTAACTAACTTCAACATCATCAGTTTTTACATCTGGAGTCACTGTAACTAAGTAAGGCGTTATTCGGAAAATTATTGGTGATTACTTTTACCATAGACATGGCACTGCACCACACACTCACACAGGCCTAGAGAAGGTTTCAAAACTGTATCCTCCTGTTCGAACTTGGAGTTACTTGATGACCTACTGTTCTATTTATTTAACATTTGTACTTTAGACCAAGAAAGTAGTTAGGAAAGAATTTGGGGGTCCAGACAACTGATATTTTTTCCGAAGTGGACAGAGAGTAAGGCCCCATTTTGTTCTTTAAAAAGTTTTTGGCCCGTTTCTTTGATGAGAATGATCTTTCAACGGTACATGTCAGTAATACTGAATTATTTGAATAATAATAGGCCTAATCATTTACTAAAAAAGTAATTGAAAAAATTGAAAATTTGTGGGGGGTCCGAAACCCTTGGATCCCTTTGCTGGTTATGTCTTTGCATTAGACTAAAGCCTGTATTGTTTTGTTTTACATCCCATAGTGTTCAGTGTATATGGGTGACTGTTTATTGTTAATATGGTTCTTCTGCTCAAGGTGAGAAACTAACTATTAGCTATAACTACAATTTACAGAGTTAAATTACAATTTAGCTTGTTTATTTCTGCATTTATACAGTACGTATCAAGCAAATTATTTACAAACTATAAATTTCAGTTTTTATGTTGGTAACAATGAAAATAAGGTAGCACGTTTTGATGCTTGTCAACTAAATTATTGCTGTTTTGAAAATTCATAATTCAGAAACTTGTGGTCCGGTTAAAACCAAACTTTACCTTATAAGTAAAAGTGTACTGTTTTTTTAGTATGGAATTTTAGAATTATATGAAAAAGGTTGTTATTACATTACTATCTGAACCTCTATTCTTGACCGGACGTTGGTCTTGATTTAGAGCTCTTAATCTAGGATGAGTAATTTTGTTGATCACTATTTTAAATATTACATTTTTACACAGATTTAATTGAGCAGGTTTTGTTAACTCACCATGCTCACCGTCGCCTGCTCATCAATTTGTAGTTAATGTTCATACTAGAATATCCACACTTTTTGATCTGAGATCAGACAGATTGTTGGATAAAAATAAGCCAAAATTGTAAACATGAATATGAAAGGATTTATTTGTAACACTCAAAATAATTATTTTCATCAGATTTTCCTAAAATTTTAATTATTTGGAACAGTAAAATCTACAAAGACAGTACAACTAATGTGTACACATTTTACCAAACACCAGTTTTGGAAACACCGTTTTCTTCTGAACTAGATGCGTTTTTAACAATAAACCTTGCTCTCATTGCTCATACTGTATGAACATTCAGACACGGAAAATATATGTTTTAGAACACTGTCTTTTAAGATAAAAGCATTAAATAAAATGCGGTGTGTTACACATTTATATTTTTTCCTTTTACCTCTGATTTCTTATCTAGTTTAAAAAGTACTTTTAGTATCTGTATATATGCTATTTCACTATCACACAGGGAGCCAATTACTTTTTGTTGAATTTTTGAGATGTTATACACTAAACCAAGACTGGCTCTTTCAACTAATATAGATTGTCGATAAAAAATTAAATGTAGACTTATGGTAGTTAGTACAAATTACTTTCAATTATTTTCTGTTAAACGAATCACTAGATAGTTGTTATTAAACGTGTTTTAATGTTAAGATTACATTTAAACCGTTACACTCCTGATGTCTGAATTTTCAACTTTTAGAAAAAAAGCATATTTTTATTCTTAGTTAATAATTAAAAGTATATTTTTACTGTAATTTTTTATATTGCTGTATTATTTATAATTTTGTTGTGCAAAAGGAACTGTTTTATATTATAGATATGTTACAAAAGTTATGTTGTCGATAGTAGCGTATTTAGTAGTAGAGTATACAACCTTTCTAACAGCATATAAATATGTTATAGAAATTTTTTTTGAAAAAGCCCTATAAAACAAGTATTTTTGTACTATTTACTTCAATTTCTGTGAAGTGTTCATTAATAAATGGTGTTTTAAAGCAAATCTATTCAAATGTCATGAGCATTTCTTCATATAAAATTAAAAACATGGTATATATGTCATTATTTAGAAAAATTATTTTTCCCATCATAAGTAAATATAATTTTTAGTAAATTCTAGTACAGAACAAGCATAATAAACAATTTTATAAAATTTTGATCGTAAATAAAGTAAATATAGATTTTTAACTGAAACACTGCAAATCTGGCCCCAGGAAAAGGTTAAAATAATTTAATTAATTATATTGCTAAAGTTTTTTTTTAAGTACATCTGACTAACATGATATAATTGTGCAAAAGAAATACGAGAACTGAATTAACAAGGGCACTTTACTCCATATTTTTTTAAGTTGTGGTCAATAATCTCTAACCACAATTCTGTAACTCACCAGTCTTCTAGCTGCCGGGTCTGCTCCTTGCTCCAGCAATTCCTGGACACATTCCAGGTGGCCATTGGCAGCAGACAGGATCAGGGGAGTCGTACCCTCCTAACAAACAGGTCAGAATCAGTACCCTCCTAACAAACAGGTCAGAATCAGTACCCTACTAACAAACAGGTCAGAATCAGTACCCTCCTAACAAACAGGTCAGAATCAGTACCCTCCTAACAAACAGGTCAGAATCAGTACCCTCCTAACAAACAGGTCAGAATCAGTACCCTCCTAACAAACAGGTCAGAATCAGTGCCCTCCTAACAAACAGGTCAGAATCAGTACCGTAGCAACTCTTAAACAACAGAGTCAAGTTCTGGGACACCCTACAGTGGGTATATACAGGGTGTAACAAAAAGGTTAGGCTGGCTATGCATTTTCAGATTTTATGTATGATTCTAAACTAAAAATTACGTACAAAAAGTAGTGCTGGCTATATATTTTCAAATTCTGTGTGTGTTTCTAAGCTAAAAATGAAGAATAAAGTTTTTCCAATTTCCACTTTGTTTAGTCGCTATTTTTTATTTTGTATTAACAAATTATTCCTTAAAACTAGTAAAGCTAAAGAAACCAAATTTGGGACATAGGTTTGAATAATTAAGAGGAAAATTAAAAAAAATTGTTATTTTCTTTAATATTAACAAAATGGCGTCTGTTGAAAACTTTTAAAGTCAAATAACAAAATTATCAGTATAATTATAAAAAATTTACTAGACACCAACTATTTGGAGAATTTTATTGCGATTCCAACGATACTTATTTCAACGAAATCCGTCAATGCATAAGCTAGTAGGCTACAACCACTTTAAAATTACACTTGCACAAGCCAAAAGCAAACATTTTGTCTTTTGGGACGTATCAGCTGTTTTACATTGGCAGCTGCTGCAGCCTGATAATCACTTGAACACTTCGCTATCATAACTAAATCAGTTCAGAATAATTGTCAGAGAAAGAGAGAGTCTAGATAATTCACATGTTCCGCCTTTCATTCATGTTTGCTCATCACTTGTAACATCAGAGTAAGAAGAGCAAGAACCTCGGCCTGTATGATGTAAGCTGTAATGAGCAATGTTCAAGCAAGCAGAGTCAAGTGAAAGTAAACCAGCTCACGCCCTACGATCACCTGCGGCCAATGTGCACTATGCACTACAAGAATGCCGACCAAGTGACACATTCCTCTTGTGTTGACATTCTTCTTTACTTGGCTCGCGTCCCACCACTCTTTAGCTGCCAAGTGCAGGGTTTATTCAAGGCAGTCAGGGAATAAGCATTGTCGTCATTAACACAAACTGATCGTCCAGTTTTATTTATTCAATTACAACCGAAAGCTTGACTCAATTTTCTAGACAGGGAGTGCCGATGGCGGAGTTATCTAAGACGTTGAGCTTTGGGTCTGAGTTGGAGATAACACAGGTTCGGTCCTGTCCGTAACCTTAGCACTTTATCAGCAGACATCGACTCTCTATCTTATTCTGTTTGATAAGATCCTCGCACAGACCAGTGGCCCATGAGGACGGGCAGAAAATGGCTTAAAAGGGGATCGGCCTCTCCTGAAATCCTTAAAGCGTTCTGTATGAGTGACAAATGTCATTTTTGAGGAGTAAGATTTGTTTGCGGTAACAGCTGATTATGCCTTTTTACTGCAGTAATAGGTGGTGAGATAGGTCAGTAATTTCTTGTAAACGTAAAATTGGCAACAATGTCAGGCGAGGGGTGTAGAGATTACATACTTACTTAAGCCAACGGCAACAATTTAGCATGGTTATATTATTATTAGTAGTTGATTTTCAACAAAGCAAACTCTAATTAAGGGAGTGTTTTTTTAACCAATCAAATCACCATCTCACAAGCCTTTTTTGACCTATGCGAGGAAATCGCTCCTTAGCTGATTTTTACAATATGTATAGTAGACGACACAAAAATAGTAGTTAGAGGGGAAGTTTCTTTTTGGACTTAAGGAGAAAATATTTATTGGTATTTTGGGACTATACGGAGGTCACTCTGGGACGATCTGAGACGTGATAATGAGGTCAGAAAAGTTGGACGACCAGAGACGTGATATGAGGTCGGAAAAGTTGGACGACTAGAGACGTGATATGAGGTCGGAAAAGTTGGACGATCTGAGACGTGATATGAGGTTGGAAAAGTTGGACGATCTGAGACGTGATATATGAGGTCGGAAAAGTTGGACGATCTGAGACGTGAAATGAGGTCGGAAAAGTTGGACGATCTGAGACGTGATATGAGGTCGGAAAAGTTGGACTATCTGAGACGTGATATGAGGTCGGAAAAGTTGGACGATCTGAGACGTGATATGAGGTCGGAAAAGTTGGACGATCTGAGACGTGATATGAGGTCGGATGATCTGAGACGTGATATGAGATCAATGGACTATCTGGACTATCTGAGACTATCTGAGACTTGATATGAGGTCGGAAAGGTTGGACGATCTGAGACGTGATATGAGGTCGGAAAAATTGAACGATCTGAGACGTGATATGAGGTCGGAAAAGTTGGGCGATCTGAGACGTGACATGTCAGAGAAGTTGGACGATCTGAGACGTGATATGAGATCGAAAACGTTGGACTATCTGAGACTTGATATGAGGTCGGAAAGGTTGGACGATCTGAGACGTGATATGAGGTCGGAAAAGTTGAACGATCTGAGAGACGTGATATGAGGTTGGAAACGTTGGACTATCTGAGACTTGATATGAGGTCGGAAGGGTTAGACGATCTGAGACGTGATATGAGGTCGGACAAGTTGGACGATCTGAGACGTGGTATGAGGTCGGAAAAGTTGGGCGATCTGAGACGTGACATGTCAGAGAAGTTGGACGATCTGAGACGTGATATGAGGTCGGAAACGTTGGACTATCTGAGACGTGATATCAGGTCGGAAAAGTTGGACGATCTGAGACGTGATATGAGGTCGGAAAAGTTGGACGATCTGAGGCGTGATATGAGATCGGAAAAGTTGGACGATCTGAGACGTGATATGAGGTCGGAAAAGTTGGGCGATCTGAGACGTGACATGTCAGAGAAGTTGGATGAACCGAGAAGTGATATGAGATCGAAAACGTTGGACTATCTGAGACTTGATATGAGGTCAGATAAGTTGGACTATCTGAGACGTGATCTAACTTTGATTACATTGTTATTATTTTGGGCATTAAGTTGTATCTGTGTGTATCATAACAAATGCTTATCACTATTGCACTAACAGTAGCTTTCTCAATATTCGTAGGTACTCATCCTAATCCTAACAATGTTATAAATGCGAAAGTGAGTTTGTTCTTTGTTACGCTTTCACGCGTTAACTAGTCAACCGATTATAACTATTATACACAGACCTTCTTAGGGTCCCTGGTAAAAAAATTAATATATAATCATTTCAAAAATTATTCCCGGCTCTACCCCACTGGTCTTTAAAGCAGCGAAACCCCCATCTTGTTTAAAACAGTTGCGAAATATTAATTTAAAGTACGTTAAATATAATAAACTGTTCTGTGTAAACATTATTTTGTGACAACACAACCATATGTTTATTTAATTTTACCACTGTTTTTAATTTGTTTGCATTTATATTCGGGCAGCATAGAGTAAGCTAGATAATATTTCTTATTTCAACCTTTTCTGCAACCGTTGTTGAGTACAGAGTAAGAAAATATCCAGATAAAAAAAATAAACGTTTTAGACAAAATATAGGCTACCCTTAACTGTACATTTTTAGCATACATTAAGTAAGCAGTGCTTTATAAGTACAGTAATGAAAATATTTAAGACAAAGTCGCCATGTAACTCTTACTATAAATTTAAAGACTGGTTTAATAACCATCTTAGTTGCCTTTTGACAGAAGTAGGCTTCCCAGACTTGTGTATTTGTATACATTTTCTTGATTGGAAATCAAGGCAAACTCAACTATGAATCAAAAAAATACTAGGACTGGAGTAAATTACATTGACCATACAATATGCACTTGGCAGATTTTCTTGCTTTTAGCAAAAAAGGGAATCTCAACATTGTCTTCGGAAATATAATTCACTCGAACCAGAAGTGCTCATACAATCAAAAGCCTACGAAATTGCGTGCGAAGACGCGGGTAACTAACTACTCGTACCAGTCAATTATAAATTATAGAGGCAGTACAAATTATTTAAATTACAGTTCTGCGTTATAAATTGGACATGTAAATCTAATTTATAAATATCTGGAGTATATATTTCCATTTTTAATATTTAAAAAACCCAATAAAATCTCTGTTTTGTTTAAAAATCATTTTTGCTCTAAAATGTTTCTTTTTAAGTAAACGTCATTATATTGTTAAAAAGTATAAACCAGTCTGCATAAAAATTATTTTTCAAGAGTCATTAAGTTTTAATTCTAAAAATATTTTATATTATTGGAATCTTAGTACCTCAACCGGTATCTTTCAAGTCTCTTTGGTTAAATACCAGAATGAAATGTGTAATTTAGTAAAAGAAAAAAAAAGGTTTACGTAACTATAATAAGAGGATGAATCTACACGATAAACACTGTATATTCATAAAAATGTCCAATCAAATTAATAAAAATCTATTATGTTAAGATTTTTAACGTTTATGTAGCTCACCTTGTATTATTTAGATCACTGAAAATATTGCAAATTAAAGCTAATAGACATCATAATATCATTAAGGACGGAAAGTATACTCAATGGCACACCTGAGGCAAGGAGAAACTGGTTTCTCTAGTTAGACAAGTTTCTAAATCAGTATTGAATATTTATCACCACTTAGAGTGTATTTAGTGCTGCTTAAAATTCAGATTTCATTTCTGAGCGTAAGCTATAATAATAAAATCAATGACATCTTTAGAGAAAGTTTAAAGCAAAAAGGTAACACAGTAGGCTAACATACACCTGGTGTGTTTTCTGACATTACATTGTAACACCTCTATGACATGTCTGTAACACATAAGCGAATACCATTCAATTTTTCAATCTGCGGGCAACAATAGAACAGTGGCAAACAATATTGTTGATTCACTTCCAATAATGGAATACGTCATCATGAATATGGAATATTCCAAAGAGGTGTGACAATTACAAATGCCACATTTACAAGTACTTCGCTTGTTCCTCACCTGCTACTAATTAACTTTTAATTGGTTTACATTTACCCCAATTAAAAAAATTTAAATAAAGTCTTTTAAGATGGATAGAAAATAAACCAAGATATGCACAAGAGTTAGTACCTTTTCAGGATGAAGTGACAATTTACGCATATAGTCTACTTATTTCAACGAACAATGTGTATTTTTCTAAATTTTTCATCACATTCTAACATTTCTATACTTTTTGGCTATATTTTATTGGTTATATGAATTGTTTGTTTTTATGTTATATTTTGTAAAATGTATGGCGTAATAATTTTAAATTACCTTCATTTCCAAACTAGTGAGTATATTTCAGCTACATATGGTTGTGAATGTTAAGTTTAGTTACATTATACCTTCCGCTCAGTGCAAGGACGTAGCCAGCGAGGGGTTCCAAGGGGTCCAGACCTCCGAAATGTTCAATATAAATTAAAAAAATATTAATTCTGCAAATAATATTATACATTTGTTATTATCGTTTGAAAAATAATATTTACTAGTACAAATTTTAACATATATTAATACATATTTAAACACTGCCTATACGTTTGATTAACAACAGGACATAGCCAGCGAGGGGGTCCAAGGGGTCCGGACCCCCCCCCCAATTTTGAATTACTTTTTTAGTAAACGATTATTATTCTTTAAATAACTCAGTATTACTGACAAGTACTGCTGAAAGATCGTTCTCAACAAAAGAAACGGGTCGAGAGCCTTTTAAGGAACAAAATGGGGCCTTACTCTCTGTCCACTACGGGAAAATATCAGTTGTCTGGACCCCCCCCCCCCCCCCCAATTTTTTTCTGGCTACGTTCTTGGCTCAGTGGAGCGTCTGCTATCTGACACTGTCACAGATTTGACTCCTGGAATCTGGAATCAGGTCTTCCGACCACAGTTGCGTTTAAGTGTATTGATAATAGCTAACGTGAAATAAAGGTTAAAGTTAGAATATATATATATATATATATATATATATATATATATATATACACACACACACACACATACATACAGGTATATGGGGTGCCCGAAAAGTCCTGCCTTATTAATCTTTGAACATACATATAAAAATATCTATTGTAAGACTATTAGAAAATCAAGAAACATGATTTTTAGGATTTTTAAATGTAAAAAATTTTTAAGAACTTCGACCCACAAATTTTATATTTAATTAAATGTATTAGTTGTCGTATTTATTATTAACACAGATAACAACATAATTGATTTGTAGTCTACCTTTCAAATTAAAACTTTTACAGGGCGCTATTTTTTACTAGAATGAGATATAGACCTCTGAGCTGCGACATTGTCCTTCTTTAACACGGATTTAAAAAATAATACGAGTATTTACATTTTATATTTAACTTAACCCCCGAAACTGCCGTTTAGAGTTTGGGTTTCAAGGTGTCATACGAGTATATCCAAAAAATGACTTTAAGTCTTATGACGATCCACCCATGGATACTTGTTGATATATTTCTTTTGAAAAGTCAATCGCATGGGGGGAGGGGTTAAGACACCTGAGATATAACAGGATCATTATATTCTATACTTTGTTTTGGAGGAAATGCATTTATATTTACATCTGATTTGTATTTGGTTAAATTAAAAAAGTAATATTAACGTAAGGTATTTATTTACTCTAAATTTATCACTGCCTTGGGTGATTACCATTGTAGATTAATTATAGTTTTCTTGAATGAACAGCTCACAAACAAGTCCACTAAATGGCTGTCTTAGTGTTATTTCGTAAAAAACATTAAATAAAAATAAGTGTTAATTGAGATTTTTAGTAAACCACACTATGGCGATGGGCGAGAAGGCAGGACAGTTTCATATTTTTGCCCCCCCCTCTAATGTTTTTTTTTTTTGTTTATAGGTAGAATCGGATTTTGGAGAGTTAGCAAACTTTCAGGGACACCTTGTGAGTGTACGTAAGGGCAAGAATGAAGATTCTCCTACTCCTGATTCTCATAATTCTCCCCCTATCGTACTTTACAAAAACTTCCATTTTCAAATTTCTGGACAGTATAACTTGTATAAGTACCTTTATTTCAAGTATCAAGAGCCTTTCTCGTGAAATATATAGATGTGTTAGATATAATTGTTTAACTTCTTATATTTTTATATTCGTAATGACTGTATTAATATTATTTTATTATTACATGTATACATGTATGTGTGTGTGCATGTATGTATGTAGGTATGTGTTTGAATGTATATTTTACAAGGAGTTATTTTATTTTACATTATATGGCACTATTTAAGCATATTAAATATATGCGTGTTTTGTTTTGTTTGTTTTTTGAGCGAGAAGTTGAAGCTGAATTTTACTTTTTTGTAATTTTGAAGCTGGATTCTTGTATACCATTTGTCACAATACATTGATGGAACCTCCAAACAGGCTTAGCCTTGGAGGCCCTATTTCCGCAAACATATTAATACCATCCTTTTTATTTTGTTTTCAAACTATTAAATTAAACTGGCATTTAATTTAATTTAAGTTTATTCCTAAGTATGGCTTATGTGGTCTAAAACAAACCTGGCAACAAGACATTTGAGTTTTAGTTTCATTTTTCCTATGTAAAATGAATTACATGCAAATATTTATTATATTTTGCAGAAATAAATACATCCTAATTCTACTTCTACTTCTACTACTGAAAAAAAGATATGAACGAGAACTTCACCAAAATCCAAATTTTACTTCCTGTACTGGCACATTGAGAAGCTGTAGGGCACAGGGACACTGTGCAAGACTATACTGCGGACACAGACAATGACGTCATGCAACACTGACGTCATCCGTGCTTTACACTTCTTAACTCTCCTACCTTGTCCCTGCAGTCCACGTGGACCTTGCCGCTGTCCAGGAGTCTCCGGATGACCTTAAGGTCGCCGTTCACGGCCGCAAGGTGAAGGCGGACATCGCTTGGCGTCTCTTTCTGAAAAATAAAAATATTTTAGAATAAAAAACTAGTACTGCTAGGGTCACACTTTAAAAGTGTTGAGTTTGAGCCTAGGTCCCGTTGGAGGGTACAGAAAAAGAAGGGGATAAGTGGAAAATCGATTTCTTTCATCTACGAAAACTATACAGTTTAAAAATGAATCTATTCATTTTGAATGAATTAAACGTAAAAAAACTATATTTAGGTAAATAAGGGCTTCAGCCCTATTTCACCTATATAAGTGGACTATTTAGGGAAAGAAACAGACAAGTCAGCTAAAAGACTTATAATCCATTTTAGCCATAGTTTGTGTATTATTCATTTGTTTGAGGTTATGTTCAGGGACTGTACTATTTAATAATCGGTCAGCTAGGAGAAATATCAGCCATTTTAGTCATACTGTATGTAGAATCTTGGAGCATTGGAAAAAAGGTTTATTGTACTATCACTAGTATAAATGAATACAACATTTTCCAATATAACTTTTATTTTGTGCAAGGCCTTTCGGAATCAAAGATTCTATAAAATGATCTATACAAACAAACAAATTTTATCTTTTCCACCATTGAATTTATCACAGCATACCCCTCCCCCTACTTCCCCAGAAATTAGCTGAAAACGTTCTTTATACCAGTAAAATTGTATTAAATTTATATATATATATATATATATATATATATATATATATATATATATATATATATATATATATTTCAAACTACTTACAATTTATTAATTTAGGTAAACTATCCAAGTATTGTCATACAAATTAGTAATAGGTATCATGAAAAGTTAGTTAAAAATTATCCATATAATAAAGTAACCATAGTTTTTGTCTTTTAAGTTTAGTATATCTGACAGACCTTTTATTCTCTGTGACCTTGAATTAATTTCTGTTACTGGAACTACATGTAATACGATTGACATAATACTCGTACAGAGCTCCAACTCTTGCAGTTGTACAAAACAAGTGACCGGTCTCTCCTTCATGGAATAAAAACAAAACATACTAATAAGATTAATTAAAAGTGCTATTATTGTATAGATTTTTTAAACAGACATACTACTTTACAGATATCCCATAGTTTCTTGTTCAATGCAATCTTTATTCCCAATGGAATAAAAGTAGGTAAATAAAGTAAGATATCGATAAATGATGATAGCGTAATGTGTGTGAGAATCGATTTGTTGTAATATCTTATTTAATCGATAGGAACAATCGAATCAGTAAACTGTATGGTATAACATTAAGTATTTTTGATTTGTTTTTACGTCGTTTAGTAAAACCGAAATCTTACCATAAAATTAATCCTGTGAATTAGACATTTATGTTATCGATATTATGATCGATATGAGTTTCGATGCTGATCTCGATGTATCCCTGGTTCGGTACTCACCGACAATCGATTTTACACCGGAATTAACTCGTGATAACGACGCCGATGGTGATCGAGGTGTGGCCAGTATATGGCACTTTCACAATTATCAGCATCTGATCTACACCACGATACGGAGTAGCGGATGAGTCACAGGAAGAGAACCGGTCCGAGTACGAAGCCTTGTGGAACACCCAACACCCATCGATCAGTAATCACCATCCAACTCCAACCAGAATTGTTTAGCCGGTTGGATATTTAAAGGTTTCATTTTTTTTATTTCTTACGTAAATAAATAAATAAACTATTTTCGCCCTTGCGGTAAATTCTTGACTTAACTTTTGAAGAGCAAACAGTTGCTGTAACGAATATTACGGTACGTGGAGTCCCTTAGTTTTCATTTATTTCAATGACAACAAATATTTTTTAAATAATGTATAATGAATTCACTTATGGAAGGAAACAACAAATTCTGGTAACGTCCTGCATGAAATGTATTTCAAATGAGGTTACAGCCTAAAGGCAATCCCATTATTCCATGAAACAGGAGTACTTGAGAGAAGTAGCGGAACAAGTACCATTGTTCCGTGGATAATCAGAGGCTTCGACAAACAGAGGGAGTGTGCTTTGTTGAGCTCTCCCCCTCCCACTTTTGTGGAGTTGTTAAGGACCGATATACCTCCATTCACTGGCCTCTCTATTGTCATATTAGTTCACCTAACCTTTACCCTTTTTTGCTGCTTTAGATCAATAGCGAACAAGGTTGTAAAAGGTCAATGAAAGGATCCTGTCGGAAGATGCCCTTTCGTAAATTTGCTTCCCATCTAAGATATATAGTTATATTTACAGTAAATGTGGCACAACTTTTTTTTACACCACGTTGTCATACGGTGCAGTTTTATAACTTTTCATTTTTTTAAAGGTATTAATTGTTAAACATGTATAAAAATGAATTGGATTGATTTAATAATAATTTTAACTTATTCGTAAATAAGCTAAATATTTTTTTTTAACTTAAGGTGGTAACCGAATTTTGTTAGTTTTTAATTATATTATGTATTGTATTATATTTTTATTTTTTCTCGTGCTGTAATAGAAACAGTTAACTTTTACTCAGTCTAATATTGATTTTGTAATGAGTCATTTCGTATACGTACTTATATATTATATTGTCAATTATTATTGATAACTTGTATTATCAATATAGCTGTTTTGGGATAATATTCCTGTAGCTACTGTACTAAAAATAAATAAACAAAACTTTTTACGATACAATTTTACACAACTTTCATGAGTCAAATTTGATAGTAATTGTTTGACTCTGACAGAACACAAGCGGGAAAAGGGATGTATTAGGATAGAAGGGCGATGGTCCCTTACCCAGTACTGAACCTTTTCAGTTCAGCCAACTTACACATGCTGAATAATTTTGCACGTTCTATTTGATCCTGCAAAATTCCCGCACCTCTATTTACCTTATTTTTACACTTAGAAAACCTTAGCTTTCTCGGAGAACTCCCAGACCTCCTGTGGTTATAAAAGGCAAAATTAACAAGCGAACGAGATTATTACAGTCATTAAGTATCGATTAGTTATACTCAGGGCACGCCCTTTCTTACGTTTGCTAACATTAGCGTTTCTGACAATTAACCTTGTTTACTGAGTCATAAATTGAGCTGAAATTTTCGTTTCAATTTACTTTTCTTGCTGTGAAAAATGTTATACGGCCTTTTTATCGTAACGTTCAGTACAAAAAGTATCCCATGATGAATTACTGTACACATAGGTACGTTTGTGTGTATAAACTTGCAATTCCTCGGCTTGTGTTTTTTTCTTTGTCTCACAATATAATGCCTTAATGAGATTTAGCCTCTTTTGAAGAAACATGTACAAAACAAAAGGGCAGGACCTTCTTTCAAGAATTGTTTGTTAAAGTTTAAGTAGACATGAGAACAGTTAATTTATTCTTTTGTGTATCTGAAAGGTTGGCTAGTGTACAGTTTACCTTGGAAATAGTAATAACAATAACAAACATTTCATTGACGTAACAACATTCAGTTGTGAAATAGTCAGATATAAGAGAATATATTATTATTATAAAAATATAGATTGTTACCGCTTTCGAAAAAAAATTCTAAGAACGCCCGTGGTATAATTTACTTTTAATTAAAATATTGGTTGAATTTTTTAGAGATTCCATTTATATCAATAGACTTAATAATAGAAATGCAGCTACCCATTTAAATTAAGTGCTTTATTAAAATCATGGCGTATATAATTCCTTTATCAAATAAATAATGGAACTAAAGATAAACTATAATTCTTCGGCTACAGATTTACTCAATAAAATCTGTAAACCAGCGTGCCTGAGGTTCGAAAGCAGCCCATGATGTAATATGCAAAGTGGTATGCAAAAGGGAGAATGGAGCCAAGGACGCCAACACAACAGCACTCTCTTATACAGGTGTGAGGGCCGTATTGTATACTAGTGGATTAGTGAGGGTAGGCCTGAGTTATGTATACAACTATACAAACAATATTAACTGCGAATTATGTGTGTGTTATTAAAATGCTAATATTCTGCACCAAAAGGTCAATCATTTCCAGGTCGAAACCTGCAGAGAATTAGGCGATGTCCTGAATAACTCACCTCTCTCGAAGAACACTTAAGAAATCTCTGCATCTTGAATAAAATGTTCCATCCACCACTGGTCGTACCCCTACTTCTAACATTAGCACCCTTGTATACCCTAGATGCTGAGACCAATCAGGACTTAATAGGCGCACAACCTGGTTTGTATTGGTCGATAGATTAATATGTCCTAAGAAAGAAATCGACCTTCAGATGTGCTAGTTTTGGTGGAGGTCGTAATAGGAAGGTATCAAAAGGGTTAAAAGTGTTAAACATTAACTTTTTCCTCAGATTATATTTTTTTCTAGCTTTATACACTTAAAACGTACCGTCAGATACATAAATAGTAGTTATATCACCGTTAGACAACTAGATAGGGACTGAAAGTCTCTACTTTAAATGTAATTAAATAGTTAGCTGATTCTGCTTTAAGATGTATTTCCCTGTCTGATGGTTGATTTTAAATGTGCCGAGCTAAGAAAAATACGATCTTATAAGAATTATCAATTTATGTCTTTAACCCTATTATGATTTCCTTTTCGACCTTCACCAAAACTAAGGTGGCTGACGACCGACCTTTTCTGTCAATTTCAGTCCGTGTTTGAAGGTCCATGGTGTCAAAGTCAGTGTTAATGTCAGCAACAACGTTTGGATAGTTTTAAACGGGAAAGTGACTATAAAGTTACAAATCGTCGGCATACGGGTGAAAAAAATGAGTGTTTGATCATAGAAGTAAAGTCGTTGATGTAAATTGGAAAAAGAAGAGGGCCAAGGACAGAGCCTTGTGGCACCCCTTGATTTACAGGTTTCCAGTATATCTTTGTCGTTTTATCTAACACACTGCTGGTGATCAGACAGATACGACCCAAACCACTCCCCACAGCCATCAGAGAACCCGATTTGAGACCGTTTCAAAAGAAGCAATGGGTGGTAAACAGTTGAAAGTCTTAGAAAAATCAAAAAGCGTTAAAATAGTAACAAGCCTTTTGTCTATTGCCTGTCTGATTAGAAAATGAAATCCTGATTGAAAGTTGGACAACATTTTATTGGATTCGAGAAAGAAGCAGACTTGCTGTCGTACCACTCTCGCTCGAGCCATTTAGATAAAGCTGATTGATTAGAATGCTAATGGGTCTGAAATCTGAAAGGTCATGAACCAGGACTTGAACATTTTTGAAGTGGGCGAACAATAGTAACTTTCCAAACGGACGGAAATATTGAAGAAGAAAGAGATTTGTTAAAAATATTTGTAATTAAAGGAGCAAGGGGAGGAATATATTTCAACAATTTCATGGGTATTTTATCGGTGAAATATACCTCAAGAAGATTTTCAATACTTGTAAACCGATTGGAATTGGAATGCTTTGTGCAAAAGGCAATAGATCATATCTTTCAGTTTCCAATGAACAAGTATTTGTTGGTGTTGTGAGACCAGGGTTTCAACACTGCAAAAGCGAATTACGAACTTTTATGACTTTACCATCATCATTGGACTAAAGAGAGACTCACAGACGGCCTTAGCTGTTCATGTTGACTTTCTCCTCAGACCTCAAGCATTACTCTGCTCATCTCCCATAACTTGCAGGCCGCACGGTGAATGCAGATTCACCCAGAGGAGTAATGGGTGGCTCCGCTCAGTACGAGGTGGACAAAAGATCAGGTTAGTGGCGAGGTAATGGTTCTAAAGAACGCGTTCCGACCAAACCGTATGGTACCGTAACTCCTCAATTTCACTATAGTGGGCCACGGCAGTAGCACAATAGCTTGGGTCGAGGCACCGCGACATCGACAGGACTGACAATCTTGTTTGTGTGTCATGTTCCAACACGACACGTACCAGTGGTGTAACTATGAGGGGTGATAAGGGGGTTCAAATCCCCCCCCCAAAAGAAAATGTTAAACAATTTTTTTAAAAATCAGGTAGCTGCAATCCAAATTGTTCGAAATGCAAAAAATCATAGGCTTATAAAGGGGGGGGCTGATGGAGGTCAAGCCCCCTCCGAAACTTTCAAAGACAATAATTAAAATTGCACTCAGTAGTGTGTTTCAAAATAATTTCCCGGAAAGGGTTCCTGGGCCCTTGTTTTTGAGAGGATTTTATACCTTCTAAGCCACACAGTGTGGCACCTCCTCCTAAAAAATTTTCTGTATACGTCACTGCACCAGTTAAATGGTTTAATTTATTAAAATTTACATTTATTCAGATTTATTTCTCACCTACCGATGTTGTGTGCTCTTCAATCAATGGTGATTAAGCCCCTCTGAGCAAAGTCCTAGTTACGCCACTGATACCAACCACGTTCCGTTATTCCCCAGGATGTCCGCGTCTTCGAATTAGGAAGCGAACATACTGGTTGTATCGCATGGTCTATACACTTCAGTTCCAAATTTTAATGGCATGTTTGTTTTAGGACTATTATTCTTTACGTAGAAATTCAACTTCAAAGCCGTCATAGCATGGATGATTTAGGCTCTGTCAAGAATCAAAAGAACATTGATAAGTTGGCGGTGTCCGCCCTTGTTTGGTAAGTTGCCAAGGAAAGCGGCCGGGATGACTGCACGTCCGCTCGTCTGACACGCGCGTGCGAGGATGAGAGGGGAACTCGCGTGCCGGATGTTTTCACCGTCGGACGTCCACGGCCTGGCTAATAGTAAACGCGTTCACTGCTCCCGTAACCGTAGCAGTTTCCTATTTATGAATGGAGAGCTGGTTCCATTGATGAAATTTCACCGATAGGCTTTCTTGAATCCATGACGGAATAGTGGAAATTCTGTTATACCATTTTCTTCGTATCCACAGATTTATTCTGTCACTAATTAATAATACATGGGAGGATAACACTATAATGACTTTATTGACATATGAAATGACAGAAAATTAATCGGAAAAGAGATTTTTCATTCTCTAGCAAACCAAAGAGAATTGAGTCTGCTTACTGAGTGATAGGCTTCCACGACGCTCACCCAAAATCCATGGTTGGATATGCACCATTATAGAATCCAATCTTTTCTACATACAAGTTCAGTTTAATGCATAATTTCAAGTTTAAAGATGAAACCTGTCTGAAGATATCTTGACACATTATACATTCACAGTTTTGAGCATCCCATCAAACCCATCAAATTGGGTTCATGTCAATGTTTAAATGATAAAAGTCCACAGACCAATTCGCCATAAAATGATGCTGTATGTTTTGTTATAGTTAGGCTACATGTGTTAATTTGTCACATGTCTGAATCGCTTATGAGTGAAGTAAGTTTGTTTACAAATTTATTTATTCTGCTATCGTTGCCATCATAGTTACCCAATGTAAAAATATTTGCTAAGGCTCATTTAAAATACCATAAAGTGGCACCATCATCGAACTCTGTGTTCCTCATATGGGGAATATTCATGCACAATTTCAAGTCTACAGGTCCAGTTCGTTTACGAAAAATAGTGCTGACATACGACAGAAATTAAATTTTCCAACCCTTCAAGTAATAAGCTTCGCTAACGCTCAGCCAATTTTTTTTCTCCAGGATAAGAAGATTATTAATTGCACTTAGCCCTATAAGAATCTTAGCGCTGCTTCCGGGGTGACAGGATATTTAGGATAGGTAAGGTTAAGGAGTAGGGGCCGCCTCCTATCGAGATCCATGAGGAAGAATTAGGTCACTAATCTCAAAGTCATGTCTCCCCGGAAGAAGGGGAGGCCAGGTCTGAACCAGCCTCTCCAGTCAAAGCAGGCAGGGGGTGGCACACCCTTGTTGAGGCTAGCAAGAACCTCTGATACTTAGGGAACGAACCCCACCAACTCCAACAGTCATCTCCCGCAGTAGACTAGACCTATCGAATTACCCTTGCATCTAAGAATCTCGACATTTGCGGCTAGTGATGTGCCGTTCCTGGACATCCATAAGGTTGCTCAGATTTAAATGACACATCGGTTTTTGCTGTGCCCAGTGGTAGGTTCAACTGGAAGGTATAAACCAGCCAGAAGTGAACCCCAGTGAGCCAGAAGTGCTGGGTATCACTCTCAGCCAATTAGTTAACTTCCTTATGATGGAGGAAACATCAAGATTTGTAAGACAACAACGACAAAACGACAATTACTAAAAGCACTCACTGACATTTACGAAAAGCTTATGTTGAACGGAAAGACAACTCGTTCAGAAAAGTGACAACTGAGTCAGGAAGTCATAGTCACTAATCACTCGACATTAAAGTAATGGCTTTCTCAATTATAGACTACTGTCTTAGATTTTAACTGTTCTTGTCCAATCATTAACCACTGACTTGTCCTCCTTCTCTAAGTTACCGCAAACCATCGACTGGCATTGCCTTTCTTTGGTTCTGCCTCCAGTAACTGAGCAAACCGGCGTATAAGAGCAATTGAGGAAACGTGCCAATTAACCTCAAATTCCCTGAGTAGCGACGGATATTTCGTGATTCTCTCAATGGTATAGATTTTCAAGACCTGAAAACTATTCTAAACACGAAATAGATCTTTGTTTCTACATGTATTATAACAGTAGACTAATACTCATTCGAATAACAGTGCCTGAGAATGTAAGATCAATTTATTATAAATGAATTTCCGTTCTTCCATTGTGAGTGTAAATATTGACCTCGCCTGTCGAAATTAGATTTAATTTTCCTTATTTTATTCTAATTGGGGGAGCTAATTTGTTTTTTGAACGCATTTGAGATATTCTCTAGATTTTCGGTTTGATCTTAGAGACTGATCTTATTCTGTGACACAGCGATAAATCGCAGCCATTTTGTAGAACGATCTGTAATTGATTGCTACAGTCAATTCAGACACTATTACTATCTGGAATTAAGGGGATTCACCACTGAAAACATACTTTTTGTTAAATACACAATAGAAATAGCTTAACCATTTTTTTCTAGTGTGTAGTAGGCTAACAAAAAATACAAAAATATAAAACGGCCAAATAGTTGTCACATACAGCCTACAGTGAATAAAAACGGGGGTTTTTCGCGTTTTTCAGACCATATTTCAAATTGATATATCTAAGAAACTATCCAACATATTGCACTGCTCAATGGCCTCTAATTTTGAAGATATGGATCTAATCTAAATATTTAGGTAGATTTATCATGGTAGCATTAGTCGTTTTAATAAAATAATTTAGTAAACTTTAGACTTTAAAAAAAACATGCATATATATAAAATTATGTTTCTATTCATCATATATACCTAAAAATCTAATTCTACCTAAATATTTAGAAAAAGATCGACTTAATATGTGGTAAAAATATGAACTTTCTATCTCAATTAGTTCCCAAGATATATCGATTTTTGTCTGAAAAGTTATTGAAATTCAAACTTTTGGAAAACTGCGATAGAAAGTAAACGTAGGTTCAACACTAATATATCACGTATATTTTTTTAGTTTATGGTTCTGAAATAAATTTACACAATATATTAGGTCAAAAGGTTGTATTATACATCAATATTAGGTCATATTATTATGTCCGTGTTCAATAAAATATACATATATACACATTGTAAAATAAAACATAGTTCGGTCGGTGACGTTCAAAAGTCACCGGCACCATGTTTTCCCCTCCGCTTCTATTTTCCTGGTTTCTTCCTCAAGCTGTGCATGTCTCAACTTCCTTCTGTACTCTGTGAATTTCATCTTTTTGCGTTTCAGTGCCAGTGCTAGTCTTTTATTGTCGAAGCGCTTGGCAATCTTGGCAGCTTTTTTCCTATTACTATTTCTATTACTACTTCTTCTTCTTCTTCAGCATAGAGTAATGAAAATAAAACAGTACAATGATTGATATGCGTATTAAACTAGATTTAAATATCTGGTTTACATATTTATAATGAAATATATAAAAGAAATTATGATGTTTTAGTACAAAATAAGGTATCTAATAAAAATGTGAAATTTTGGACATTGACGCGCTTTCAAAAAACGTTATTTTTTCATACTTAGGGTTAAAATATAGGTCTTAGGATACTATTTTTTTGTTCAGTAGGTTCCAAATGACAAAATATGACAAAAAAACTTTTTTTGAAAATTTCATAATTTTTCATTATTTTCAGTGGTGAATCCCCTTAAGTATCAAAAAGGTGATGGTCAGACCTCAGCTGTCTTGTAAAATTTCTTGTGGATCTTAACACCTACTGTAAGTGTGCAGAATAAATTTGTCCTAGTATATCCTTGAATTACAAATAAATCACATATTGGAATTTTAAATGGATCTTGGTTTTCAAACAATGTGAAATTATTCAAAGCGCTTGAGTTTCTTAGGCTACATGCATACCGAAAAATGTTGCTATATTTATCCGATGGATAGCAGCACCTATGTGGCCAAATTTATCTTTCTGTTTTCCCTTATATTTTCAACCGGTTTTAATTTTCAAAACAGATTTACAATCATAGAATTTTATGTTTAAAAGGAGGAAAGCTATTTAATTTATAATAACAAAATGAACGTACTTGGAACCTTTATTTAAAATTTGTGAATGGATATCCTTCAATCAAGTCATTTTGTGGACAACGAATTGTCATGAATTTTGAAAATGTTATTTTTAAAATCGCTTGAATAGTTAGATCTGAATCAAATTTTCATAACTTCCTGTATTTATCTCTTGCCAGCTATGCGTCAGTGACGGCAACAAATGTGTACGTAGGGTGCATCTTACTTGTTCAGCAGATATTACGTTCAATACAGGTTCAATCTCGCAGCCGAGTTCAATAGTGGAATTTGAATGATGAAGGTTAAAGTAAAGAGTGCTTTAATGTGTCACAGTTCTTATCCAACTAAAATTTCGAAATTATAATAAAACAACACGGAGAGCATTAAAACCCGAAGATCTGTGTGGTAATGATAGTGTACAAACATAAAGCGGAAAATGCCGAGCAATTATATTTTGTAACGCAAACGGAAAGGAGGTTGAGCCACCTGTTTTGCAATCTGAGGTGGAATCACGTGATGATGGAGACCACTTCACACTTTCTTCAGAGGAAGGCATAAAGATAATCTATCCCTTGCTCGTCCTTACAGGACTATTGCAGTCCCGCTTGGTTATCTCGCTCCGACCTTCTGTGTGGTGCAGTCCTCAACCACTTTCCCCACTGGTGCCGTTTTCCTTATGCTAATGTCCACAAGAGACGGTCTCTGGCGCTCGCATTCCTCCGTCTCTGCCCTATTGGGAGGACCGGCCCGGGCAGTAGATGACACCGGAAAGAAAGTCGTCCCTTGGGAAACTCCTTGGACGTCCAATGCCATCCATAGGGGGCCGCGTTCATCCCAAGAGTAAGTACGAGGGGAAAGTCGGAGATCTGAGGTTTCGCGAGAAACTCGAGCATGGATCGTCATCTATCCAACTTTTTGAAAAGGTTAACTTGTGAAATATACGTAACACAGACAATTTCCATCTTAGTCGGCAAGGATAGTTTGTTTGGAAAGATTGTAAAACTATTTTTAAAACCAAAACAAAGTAAGTGAAAATACCTTAATCGAGCCTGAATTTGTCAAGTAAGTCCACAAATACCAAGTTTTAAAATAGTTTTTACAGTCTCGAGTTACAACATAAACATCTGTAAGCTCAAAGATAACGAGCCAGTGGCGTAGCAAAGGGGGGGGGGCGGGGGCGGGCCGCACCGGGTGTCACCTTTTTTGGGGAGACACCCACCCGGTCTCTCAATTTTAAGAACAATGTACAAAGAAACAAAAATAAATCGCTAGCACAAAAATTTCTTTTTCGGGGATTCCTCCACTAGCACTAGCTCAGCTCTATGTATAATTCAGGGATTCCCGCAAAAGAGCCTGACGCTGTCGTGGGGGATTCTCCGTCCTATACTCGCGATCTTTGACGTTTCAGTTGCAACATTTCTCATTTGTTTCGTGAAGTGTTTTGTGTTTGGTTGGCGTAAATTGTTAAACGTGTATTCATTCTATAGTGATAGATCATAAAAAAATGTATTATATCCATGACCTTTATCATATCAAATTTATTGCTTTTTACTTTCGATGGGGTGACACCACCAACTTCCGCACCGGGTGCCACCCAAGGTAGCTACGCCACTGTAACGAGCAATGTATGAAAATAATCAGACTTCTATGTAATGGGAAAAGATACTTCGCCTAGTTCCAACAGAATCGACAGATTGTAGTTGTTTTTCTGAAGAACAACAGCTCACATTCCTGCAATACAGTAGCGCAGCCAAGGCTTTCAAAAGTGGTTGGAGGAATTACCAATGATTTGTACGAGTACTGTATATATGGATAATATATCAATCCCAGAAAACATACATGATCATTATGTCATGTTAAATCAACTTGTTGGGCATACCGTTCAAAATACATTTCCCATACTTTGATTAATTGCCCGATGATTCAATCAATTTATATCTTTGATCATGTGTTGAAACGAAACCCCTTGACTTCATGGGAAGATGAAGTAACCCCATAAGCTCCCCCATGACTAAAGAGGTTACTATTTCTAAGCTAGGCCCCTGCATACAATAAAATCATATTTATATTGCCGGAACATTATACAAACGCATGGAAAAAGTCAAATTTTTACTTTTTACTTGCTAAAATTTTTTTAATGCACACCACAAGTCATCTCATTCAAACATACAATTTGCAAGCTTACCTACATCCATTCATTCACCAATTATTCCCACTTCCAGTGACAGATTCCGTCAGACTTTTTAATTTGTGGTCTTCCAATCATGTGCCAAAAACTCGTCAACATTAAAAAATGTTGGTGACAGTAAAAAGCGTTTCAAACGAGTTTTTAACATTTTGAGCGTTGGAGTTTAATTGGTAGTTGGAGCATTGAATCTGGTAATTTATTGACGAATGAACACCTGACTGTGAAGGCAAGCGTTCATAAACCACCGGTACGTGTCTACCAGTTCGGTAGTTATCTCTGCCTCTAGTCTCATACATATGTATGTCTCGGCCATTCATCATGACACATTTAGTCAAAACAGAGTTGTTTCCAAGATGTAGAGACTTTGCAGCGTCAACAGTTGCACATTTTTGAAGACTTCCTTGCAAGACTCTAAATTTCAACTGAGTGTTAATGCGGTTTGCTTGTTTTTGCAGCTTGAACACTCTTAGGAATTGGTTGTTTGCACAAGCTCCCTACAACATCAACCCGTAGGTGAGATGGAGTTAAATCAAACCATAATACGCCGTCATCAGAACCTGACTAGGGCAGTATATGGTTAGAAACATAAATGCCAGAGGCCAATTTGAGCAAACGTGGTCGATGTGATCATTCAAAGTCAACCCTGGATCTAGGTATATTCCCAGGAATTTCGAACAGTGCACTTCTTCCAGCATGATATCAGCCAACATAACAGCTGGCTCGTCATGACTATCTACTGATCGTAAAGCAAAATTTATAAAATTGGATTTTGCGGGAATTTGTTTTAACATTAGAGCTGTTGAAATGTTGAACGCAGTTGCTAATCTCAACAAAACTCTGCTGTTCCAGAATCAATTTTGATTTGCTAGTGAAACAGAGAGTCGTGTCATCAGCATACTGCACTAGTTTTCCGTGCAGAAGTGATGAACCTACATCATTGACATAGATCAGGAAGAGAATTGGACTGAGAATTGAGCCCTGTGGGACACCAAACCTCAGGTAAATTGGTTCAGATAATTTGTTTGAGATCTGGACAATTTGAGTTCTGTGGCTTAGAAATGCTCTGAGCCGATCGAGAGGCACGCCTCGTATGCCATGAGATTCAAGTTTGTCAAGCAATGTAACTTGCATTAGACTTCATGGGAAGTTGTAACCCCCCATAAGCCCCCGATGGCTCCGCCACTGTCTCCACGCTCACCTTCACCTTGCCTCTGTTATAGTTTAGCATATAATCCAGACTGTTTCCCACCGCACAATGCCTTGAACCAGACTACGATGTTCTCGTGAGAATCCGGAGCGCAATGTCCGATACAAGTTAGCAGTAATACTCAGTTTGACGTCAACATGTTCTGAGAAAGACGTTTATTAAAAATACTCATCTACGAGCCACAACACGCGATTTATTAGAGTCCAACATCGTTCACATGTCCACGTTTAATATACTTGAAGTGTATACAGAATGTGTCTTCATTTCACACCTCAAGATCACCGCTAGGGAACGCCACTCCATCGAACTGGTGCGTTTATACAGACGTCATCACATCAGGGATATTGGTTCTATCCGCACTCGGAATTCTTCTACTGACCATCAAGCACAAGACCACTCGTCATTAGTCTTTTTACATATTTGAGTGTATAATTTCTTTTTCAGCAAACCATAATTAAGTTGAACAAGAATTACCCAATTGAAAGGACGTAGCCAGTAAGGGGGCACAAGGGATCCGGACCCCCCAATTTTTTCAAATACATTTTTAATAAACGATTAGAATTATTTAAATAATCCACTTTTACTGACATGTGCTGCTGAAAGATTGTTCTCAACAAAGAAACAGGCCAAGAACTTTATAAGGAACAAAATGGGGCCTTACTCTCTGTCCGCTACGGGAAAATAACAGTTGACTGGCTCCTCCCCACAAAAATTTTTCCTGGCTACGTTCTGCCCAATTGCATATTTGGGTATGTAAGAAGAATTATTATATATAGAAGTTAATGGTATTAATGTTTGGGCCGTCATTAGGTTAGAGGCGGCCCCTACTCTCTAACCTTACCCATCCTGAATATCCTGTCACTCCGGAAGCAGCGCTAAGGTTCTTACAGGACTAAGTGCAATTTATAAGCTTCTTGTCCTAAGAGAAAAAAAAATTGTTGTAATCTTGATCTTATAATTTGTGGTGGAATTTAAAGTAACACTTTCTTTTATATGGCCTCACTGAAATAGCGAGAGAACAGTCATTGCTATAAAGTGTTTCATTTTACGTCTCGAGATAGTTTTGTTTATACACTTAAAATACACTTGTTCCCATACAAATAATATACGTGGGGCTTCACAAGCTGCAAATTTTTATTGACCACACCGGGAATTGATCACGTGACCTACCGGTAGGAGAGCCATACCCATATTTTTACGTACAGTGAAGTTCTAAGTAAAATTTTCCAATAGACGCTATTTTATCTAGTAGATGTATTGATTGCCAACATTATCAACCATATGTGTCTGCGAGGACGTACACACTCGTGTGATCACCCAACCTGTGCTGTCTTGCACGGTAGAAGGCCAAGGTCGCGAGAGCCGGAGTCGGATACAGTGCGGTAACAGTGACTCTGTGACGCCACAGCCACACTGTCCTGACGTGACGCTTCCCAGAACAATTCTCTCATAACGGGCTGAACTTTATTAAATGCCAACCGAGACGGCAGCGGCATGTCGCACCACGACCTCTGTCGTCAGTGACTCCTGCTCGCTGCAGGTAAATTTGTGAGTTGAGTTTTCAAGGGAAAATTTGCGTTTCTATCTATGTTTGAAACAGAATTGAGGAGGATGTAATTGCTGCAATAATTGCATTGTAACACATAATTTCCAAACACATCACTCAATATAATAATTTCTTTCAGTCCATAATGACGTTCCTCCAAACGCATCATAATATATTCATGAATGAACAGTACTGTACTATTTCTCTGTGATCAACTTTGCAATGGTAAAATTTTAACATTCTCTCCCTCCCTCCCTCCCTCCCCCTCTCACCCCCCTCTCCCTCCCTCCCTCCGTTTTTTTTTTTTTTTTTAATCATTTTAGGTCCAGCCCATTACCAAAATCGAATCTCTTATTCTGTTATAGATACGCGATTTCAGATCTGCTTTCAACCGATTATGCGACTAGGGACGGGTGGATTGGCACGCGCGCGTGTGTGTGTGTTAATGCAAGCAGAAAACCGGTACTAAAACGAGCATTTTGCTGTTGGAATTTTATATTTTACTATCCTTTGTCCAAGGTTTCTTCCAAGGTCGGCGAGTTGGAAAAGTATTCAGAGAAAAAAAACCAATCCTTAAATGGAGCAAATCAAGCAGCCAGTGTATTTTCTAAAACACTTCGTCTTCATTTTTATCAAGGCCTAATTTATTTTCTTATGCCCAGACATTAAGATACAAAATCTATACATGAACTACGCACCAAGAAAATTGTAGGTACTTTTTCTGTTTTTTTTTTTTTTTTTTTTTTTTTTTTTTTTGCAATTTCTGTTGTTTTTATGTACCTGATGAGCAAGCTGTTGGCAATCGTGTACCTGATGAGACAATGAGACTACCACTTTACTTAGATTACATATTATTATTGTATTTTGTAGTCTAGATGTCTCTAATGCCCAAACGACATCTCTTCAGACGAAGATGACTCCAGATTCCAGGAGTCAAGTCTGTGACAGCGTCAGATACCAGACGCTGCAATAAGAGAAGGTGAACTTGAGCTAAACTCAACATTCAAATTAAAATAGTAATAATAAGCGAATCATTTAGGCTCCACGATTTCAGTTTTCCGGTGTTTGGTCCAATTCAAGATATTACAAAATCTTCTAACCCCTTCACTAATTCACAGGTATACAAACATCGCGTTTTTGAGATGCTCATGCATCAAAATTGAATTATTTAAACAAGTCAATGTCCAGTTATAAAAGAAAATATCTGCCAAAAAACGTAGTTATTGTTTAATTTTACAACTTTTAAATCACTGGCGGTGAAAATTCTTCAAAATTTCTCTATGGAGTTATATAAAAAGAATCTTAGTGTTATTTATTTTAAATATAATATAAAACTAACGTAACAAATATAATTATCGTTAAAACAAAAGCCTGTAAAGTCCTAAGGCACAATAAGTTTCTTGTATTTTCAAACTGTAGGTATCACAATTAAAAAGGGAGCTAGGATCTAGGAACATTATATTTTATACACGATGATTTTATATTGCCAACAACACAAACAATAAACGGTTTAAAAGCAGTAACGAGGATAAAATGAGGAGGTGAAATTAAGGTTAAAGAGTATACAATAAGAGTGCGTAACAGAGGTGCACAATACCTGTACTTGGGGAAAGATGGATGTAATAACTAGCCGCTTGCAGCACCTTCAGCTTTATCAGTTATCTTTATCCGTTCACTCCATTCGTTATCATTATCTATAATCTCTATCCGTTATCTTCATGTGCAATCTCTATCAGTTATCTCGATCCGTTCAGTTTATCTGCTAACTCTATCTCTCATCTTTACTATTAACTCTATCCGTTATCTCTCCAGAAGAAGCCATCCGATTTCTCAAGGTCTACTGTAGCTAGAAATCGAATCTCCCGCAACCCACCCAACAGCTGTAGCCAACAGCAGAGTTGTAAACAAGCAGGATGAAAGTAGTCCACCTTGTGTCCGATTGTAACAGCGAAAGTTCCTTCCCAGCCACCATTAAACACATAATCACTTGAATTCGTTTCCAACCTTCTTCAGAGATAAACGTCCTTGCCTCTGCCAATGTTAGATGTACATTCTTGTTCACAGATTAAACTGTTAACCTTCTGAAGGAAGCAGAATTTGCCATCATTCACTAATACAAGATATCAGTACCACTACGTCTCAGTTCCTGTACGATCTTTTCCTCAGATGGATGAATAAACTAACGCATAACTACAATTTAGGTCATTAGCAAATCATACCAAAGAGTTATGACAGGCACAATATACCTTCTTCTATGGACGAATCAATTTAATCCACAAATATACAATACAACTCCAGACAATATAGAAGGATCGCAACTGTTAAGTTTTCAGCATTTTTGACTGGATGAGTTAGTAATGGCAGAACTAAATAGTCTGTCACTCTTTTGATCGGTAGAGAGATTTCAATATCACCATATAAAGCTGAACATTACAGTTCCAGATATACGTTACGCTATTAATAAGAAAAAACATAGAGCCCAAAATGGAACCTTGAGGCAGTCCTGAATTGTCAATGAAACATTTTAGGATACACTCCATCAAAATGTTACTTCCATAAGGTAACGTTTCATCCAGCGAATAAGATTAGGATGATATTAGAGGAGAACCATAAAACAGATGATACAGGAGCTTGTCAAATGCCCAAAAAAATCAAGGTAGATAGTAATAACCTGACCTTGTCACCAAGCCGCAGGACCGGTCACTAAAAACTAGTTGTGGCAGCCGAACCTTGAATGTTTGAGACAGTTATGACACTCTAAAGAGATAAAAACTGTTCCAAAAACTCTCAACTTTTAGACTCCATTGCTGCATTTATAACGATTTAAATATATTTTAAGTTTCATAATGATTGGTTCCCAAACATGCCACCAATTACGAGAATTATATAGTTTCAATATATACATTCAATACACACCTTCCTTTTATAGAACTTGATAAGTTCGACATTAAATTCAATAGGCTTAGAATTAAGTACTATTTGATAGAGTGCATGTGAATTAGAGTAATGCACATGTACATGTCAGTTTAAGTACTTATAAAACAGCCATTCTGGCTCAGTTGGACGAAGCAGATAAATTTTATGACAACTTATACTCGTAGGCTATATTAACAATTTATTTCTTCTGGGATTTACATGTAATCGATGTTTTAAACACCATTTAGGACACAACAAGATATTTATTAAGCCAATTTTTGGAAATTTTGTACGAACATTTTTTATTTTGTTCCTCTAAAGTCTAGACCCAATAATAACGGAGTTGTGAATTTTTCAAATGTTTGAAACCGCCGCCATTTTGCAACGAAACGAAGCTGGCCAATGAACTTAGCTGAGATAGTTGTAAGATCAATATTTTACCAAGTTCCAAAATTTATATATATATATATATATATATATATATATATATATATATATATATATATATATAAATGTTAATAACCCAAAACCATCCCCGTTCCAAAGAGTATAGGCAATTGCAATAAGCTCATTCTGTACATACAATCTACCTAAAATGTATACTTTTCTATATGTTACACTGTAGTACAGACTGTCTCGAAACTGACAGCTGGATCGTCCTGACTTGGCGGTACATTATAACGAGTATACGCGTTATCCGGAGTGCGTGGGCTGCAGAGAAAGGCGGGCCATTCACAGACGCCAGTAGGCGTATCCGTGGGCCAAGATGGCACCGGCTTGTGAACACTGACTTCACTGTGCTATCGTTAAAACCGTGCCAGAATACGTTCAAGTTCTCTTTATCACCTTTGTCTAGGTATCGGTGGAGAATTGAACAATGAAAGAGCAATAAAAATTAACGCATATCTCAAACGTCTGATAGTTATAGCAATTCCAACTAGTTAAAACAGAATAATTTTTACAGTCAAACACGTTTTTAACTTCCTCTCAGTCTGTATGATGGTGACTTTTCCATTTTACACTTACTTTTTAAATTTCTATTTTATATTCTCGATTTAAATTATGAAATGGTTATGAAATTATTATACTGGATTTAAAATCTGAAGAGTCTATTCTACAAAGCTTTTATAATGTAGGAATACTTAATACAGCCCCCATTGTGAACCGAGCAACTGAAAGAAGTACAGTTAAATGCCTTAATTCTCGACGTAAGAAGAGTTTTTTTTTATTTATCTACGAAAGGAGTAGTAGGATGTCACCTAATGTGGGATCTCCCAGCACCTAATTTCACACCACCTAAACGTGTATTGTTGACACAGGGTTAAACACTCAAACGTTTAATAAGGTAGATTCTTCTAGTATATAACCTTATAGTGCGTAATATCACACCATCTAAAGAATCGTTCGAGAGTTTTAGAGCACTTAATGTGGGATCTCACAGCATATAATCTCACAACACCTAAACGTGTATTATTGTTACAGGGTTAAAAATTCAATCGTCTAATAGAGTACATTCTTCTAGTACGTAATAGTAACGTACCTTATATTACGTAGTATCACAGCATTTAAAGAATAGTTCGAGAGTTTTAGAGCACCTAATATGGGATCTCACAGCACCTAATCTCACACCACCTAAAAATATAAAATAAATAGGGGGTCATCGAATAGTACTTAATCTCATAGCATACTAGCTGTTTCCCGCGGCTTCGCACGCGTCTCTTAAGCTTTGCCCGTATATTTCTTTGCCTTCAAATAGTGTTTGGCTATTTAATAAACGTAACTGTGTCGTAATTGCAGTTCATAATGTGCAGGCGCTTTGATAACTGTTATATCTTGCAGTACAGCCTGGTGGTGAGTTACATCAATGGGCATTGCATATAAACCTTCTACATAGAAAAATACAAATTTTCATAGTGATCGGTCCAATAGTTTCTGAGTATATAAAGGACAAACACACAAACATTCATTTTTATATATTACTATAAGTGTAAAGAAATTTAAAATAGTAATTAAATTATATATAAATATATTTTTTTGTCGCATTATATATGTTTACAAAGAACAGCTGATTAAAAATTTGAAAAGACTCTTTCACTTAATAACATATGTTTGCTGCAATGCATTTCTTACGGGTATTTCTGTAACCAGTGGGGCGGAATCCTGAATCGGGAAAGGGATAAAAAGTATCCTATAACCTTCTACAGATCAAGACGAACAAATTTAAAAAAAAAATTAGGCGAATCCGTCCAGCCGTTTGTGAGTGATGCTGTTACACACGAACAGTTTCATTTTTATATTATAGAAGATAATATTAAAACAACTAAATTCATGAGTATTTTACTTTAGGTGGTATGAGATTATATGCTATAAGATTAGGTAATATGATACCGCAACTTGTATGATGCTACTTGACACCTGTCAAACTAGCGGGTTTAGTCTGTAAAAGAAACTAAACCAACGAATACAAACCTTATATAAGGTTTGTATTCATTGACTAAATCCTGTGTGACATCGACATTCAGACTGTCTCTGCCTCAAAAGTCCGAGGTCGAGTCAGTAAAATAATCTTCTCGTGTCGCTTTTGCGTCTTGTAGATCATTTCATCATCTGAAAGCGAGTCTACGTGAGTTTGGACCTGACATTTCAACAGTTTATAGGAGTCATGATTCTCATTTGAAATTAAATGAAATAACTGTTTATTTCCTAAAAGTACATAGTTAAAAAATACATTAGCATTTTAAAATACACTGCTAATTTTAGCAACCAAATTGAAATTGAACCAGTATTTAAAATCTATTACACTAAATACAAAAAAGAGGAATATTAATAAGGCGAGTCATAATGTAGGTAGTACTGTTCTAAAGGAATAACTTGCAACTATGTTAATGAGTCTACATGGACAAGCAGCCTGTGCATAGGCTCCAGCCTGGCTATAAGAGCATGAGACATGCAATGCTGCATGTATGCGCATAATGAACATTCAACTACCTACATACAAAAATTTGTTTTTACTATTGCCTTATATTATAGTCTTAATGAAAACAAAAAAGGTTAAAAACAAAAATATAGGAATTGTTCAAGAATGAGTATGTGTATCCTGTGTAGTCACCCTCTTAATCTGGTAATGTTATTGGCTGAGCGTTAGCGAAGCCTATTACTCTAGGGGGTGCAAAGATCTTATTTCTGTCTGCCTGTACCGTTTTCAAGAACGTAAATGATTGTCATGTCAAACAAGTCTGGTTCAGAGTAGTGGGTGTGTACAGTGTACAGGGTGTGTACAGCAGGGAATAAAATGACCACCAGAGCTGTAGGTGCTGCACGAAGTTGTGTGATTTCTCCAACTGGCCCATGTGTGGGATGGATTACTATTGTGGGTGCCAGTGCTTATTCTATAAATCTTTCCCGTTTATATCTTTACTCACCTTCGTTTCCATGGGCGTATATAAAGGGGGGTTTCAGGAAACACAATCACCCCCCTCCCCGAAATTTTGAAAGTCAAAGATTAAAATTGTACCCAGTAATGTATATACGCTAAAATAAACTTATGTGGCCTGGAAATTCACACAATTTTCTGGGGGGAAATTTTTTAGCAACGTTTTAGGGGGTATTTTATACTTACTAAACCACCTAGTGTGTCAGGCCCCCCAAATTAATTTTCTATCTACGCCACTACATGTATATGTGCTACTGACGTAAAACTTTTATAGTTTTACAAAATAAGTATTAATCACTAACAGTAAGAAAACACCATTTCATTGTAACATGCAAGAGTGAAAATGTCAAATACAATGCTGACAGTATTTTAGCTTTTATTTAAATCTATAGTGACTCAATTAAATCACATTTTGATAAAACGAATATTCCTTGAAACGCGAATAACAAATGGTTTCAATAAATTTGATAGCTTATCGCTTAGATAACAATGTTTCTCATTGCAAAGACGTTGTAGCTTTGATCGATTTGCAAGTATGGAACTTAAATTATTGCACGTTGTTTTCCGACCTTAAGTAACACTTCTGGAGTCATTTTTTAATCATATTTAGTCACATGTCAATTAATTTTAACTTTGATGTGAACAAATATTTTGCCATGCTAAATATAAAGGCAAAATTGCAGATTGAATGAAATTTGTGTAAAAATATTCATGCAGCACTTTATACAGTAATATGCATACATATAGTATAATAGTACAACTGGCACCGATATAAATCCATGGGGAAGCTAAGAAATACTTTTAACTGGTTTCAAAGTAAAGATCACTTGTTTAAAAAATATGTTACTTCGTCGAAATCACTGTTCGCCGGGAAGCGCGCGCCTTCTCAGATTTGATAAATGTTATCTAATTACTCTAACCTGCTTTTAGATAACGTAGAACAAGTACACAAAACGTAACGCGAGTTTTATAAAGTGTAACGCGCAAAACTGTATGAACCCTGTACTCGTATTCTGTCGGTTCTAGGAGAGTCTCTTCATTAGTTTTGATTTAATTAAGCATTCGGTTTTGTTTTGCTAAATTAAAATGTACGAGCTCTTAAGTGATTCTACACCGTATTGATCTTACTGAAGAACCGAAGCTCAATAAATAAGAGTTACAATTTACATTATAAATATATAAGTGTTCTACCTCTAAAATCGAGTTTGATACGTAAAGTATCAGTCCGAGGATTTTACATGTTACAGGGAATAAAAGCCGACTCTGTAATATCCTATTAAAATTAAAATTAACTCAAGAACTGCATTACTATATTGATCCTTCACTCTTTTACATTAAAAGAAATATTATTTTTATACTATTGTATTTTAACACCAAGGGCTTGATAAGCTTTTAGCGAAAATAATATTAGATAAACAGTAAATGAATTTTATCGCCAATCGCAGAGCTGTATAACATTTACGCTTTTTAGTATTTAAAGACTGGCAATTTGTAGTTGTTATTTTATATTATTATTATTCATAAATGTCAAAATTAATTGAGGTGGACACATTATAATACAAGACTTACAATTAAATAAAAAAAAAAACAAGAATAAAAAATCGCTTGGTTTGTTAATTAAATATAATTATATAAACAAAAATATACATAAACAATAAAGTACCTATATAATATAATATTTTTAAGCTTAAAAGAAATACAACAGTATGCGTCATGTATACACAATATATATGACAGTACAAGTTCAAATTTTTAGTAATTAATTATTGTATTGTCTCTAATAACAGTTTCAAAAATGGACAATAATTGCCGGAAGCCAAATAACTTATTAAAATTATTAGAAGTGTTAAAATTAAAGTATTGCATTGTTATTTATCTAACGTAACCTACCTTCATAGACATTCTGCGAAGATGCGGGTTGCCTCAGCAAAGAATACTAACTGCTGCATAGACCGAACGCACCAGGCAGACTGAGGGAAGAAGTGTCAAGCCACGGCCTTCTATGCACAGCGTGGCGCGTCGCCATCCACTCCTCTTGTGGTCCAGGTGGCAGTGGCAATGGCCCTACACACAAACAGCTGATTGTTGTTGATTTCGCGCGCGCTTGTGGTGAGTATAGTAGAGCAAGATAATTCCTTTGAAGACGATCAAAAGGGACAGAACTTAATACTCTCTTCGGACAATGAAGGCTGTCCCTATAGGATCAACATCCCCAGCAGCCGCCTTCGTCGCTGTGTTTTGTAGGCTACGCTAGAAAAGACGGAGCCTTCTTAAAATCCGTTGTTGCCCGTCTGTCTGTCTGTTGTCTGCGCGATAACTCTTAAAATTATATTAGAGACTTGAAAATTGTGTCATACGTTGCTCCTGGTTCAATGAACCAAATCAATGAGGAGTTTTTTTTTCAAAAATATTTTGGAATCGAAAGGTAAAAGTTCCTAAAGGTAGTCCGTCCAAAAGTCCGTTTTGAGCGACGATTCACTCTTTCGTTATACTTTCTATCGGATGCTTCGCTACTTTTGTATCGATTTATTTTTGCACCGAATCGATATAAAAGTGCCAAAATAGGTTTTATAATTGTTTTCAAGACCAAATTTAAAACCCTTACAAATCTTGAACCCTTATCTATAAAAATGCACCCCTTGAAATTTGGATTTCATATTCAATTTTACTTTCACAATATACAAATGTAACGCAACCGTTGAAAAAGTATGAGAAAACATTTGTTTTCTTGTAGTTACTGAATTTACGTTTATAAATTTGTTACTGTGGCGGGAAACTAACATTGTGTCGCTGTAAATAATCAATATTTTGGCAGGTGTTTAATTTAAAACGTGGTAAAAAACTTCGAATCTGCTAAGAATTAAGGATATATGTACCAAATATTTTGGTTTACCATTTGATTGGAATCCTTTATCACATATGTTATGTTACAATCATCTTTTTTCCATAGATTTTCCTAAAAATCTCCCGCCTCTCTTTTAAATTGGTACCTGTATGTCATATATTTTATTTACTTGCATTTTAATACTTTTTGAGGGGATAAAAATGAGAAAATAAACATGTTTATGTTTTATTTAAATTGCTCTCAATAGCTGTTCAAACTGTTTTCTATTCCTAAAAATAGTTTTAAATTACTTTTAAGTAAAGGAAACTTTACGTCCCACTTATACTTAAACAGACTAGTGATTGAAGTTGTCTTTTATTTTTATTTATTACGATTTCTTTAGTCGATATGATTGTCATCAGCTCTTATCTTGCTCTAATAAATTAATGAAAATTACGAAGGCCAGAGTTTAGAATGGAGTTAAAATTAACTTTAAATGCGAAATAATCGTATGCACTTATTTTTAAACTAAAGAAAACTGGTACTGTGTTCAAAGTTGGGATCTGTTTTAAAAATTCCAAGAACCGGTACCGTTTTCTTTGTTACTGACATAAATACTAACCGTTATTGTTTGTAAACTGTTTGCTTCTTGTTGTATAATGCAGAAATAAAGAAGCTAATATTTTAATGTAGTCCCATTATTGTAGATCTGTTAATTAGTTTGAGGTTAAGGTTCAAATTCGGGTATTTACACTTTTTGACCCGATCGTAAATATGTATCAATCTTAAACACAGTACAACACACTATTAATATCTCTACGGTAAAGAAGATGGGTCGTAGAAATATACAGGGTGAGGCAGACCAATGATGTATAGCAACTGAACTGAGAATCGTGCCTTCTTTGTTTTAATAAAAACCCTCATTTTTGTTTACACGCAAAAGATACTCCAAAAAGGCGCTTTGCGTGAGGGGGTCATTCTTGAAAGATTTTTAAGTGTAAAGGAAGGTAAGTAGAGCCTTAACACAATTTAAAGGTCTATTCACCGATAAATTTGAACACAATTTTAATTTAGTTCACTTCTTGTATGCAAGGTGATCCAAAATTTCAAATTTTACGTTTTCACAGTATTTTTTACTGTTATCTCGTTAGAAATTTTACAAATCCAAATTTTTATCCAACCTTACCAAAGAAGTACTTTCTCTGAAAATTTGTTACAGCTGTCACTTTTCAGCACATTACCAATGTCTTTTTAATAGATCAAATTTAAGATATTTCCATACTCGTTAAGCATAAAAATTCTAAAAGTGTAAGGTATGGCTATCATTACATCTATCAAGATCTCTCTTAAAAACTATTTTTTATTTAAGTTTGGATTTTTCTTGGATGATTGAGAAATGGCATCAAAAATACTAATTTTCACGACGTTTTGTTGCATTACAGCGCTTTTGACTCCTCTATTTATTTGCCGTAGGTACTCAGTGAATTATTGTTTAAATTTGTTTTGCCCTTTTCTCCTTTAGATGCTACAATTTAAGTAATTATTAGTGTTACAATTATTTAGGTTCTCTTATAATTAGTTAGGGTATAGTAAATCGTTATTCTGCATTATAAAACAATATTTTAGTACTATAATAGAGTACTGTGGTATTAGTTGAATAAACGGTAAAAGTAACTGCGAAATACGAGTAACCACGAACCTTCATATTGGAAGATGCTATGTAGTTACAGTACTCCGTTGTAAATACAGATATATATATTTGAAGGCGCCAAGAGTTTAGCCGGATGGGAAATATGGAAAACTCCAACAAAAATGATGGGCATTAAATTTAATGTTTTTAAAAATTGTTAGCTTTATATACACAGGTACATGTAAAGAATATATTGCACTATTGTATATTGTAGTTCAACAATGGGAAGGTTTTTAGAATGATTAATGGCTATTTTATTATGAGTTCTCTTAATTAAGTAGATACAATATTGTTTTGTGCTTACAATTTATTTTAACTTGCTTCTAAATTACGTCAACTTCAAGTTGCAATATGTCGGTTACTTTTCCCTTAATTTACTTGAACAATATCTCATTGGATATTGTTTCTAAAATAAAACGTTGTATCAATAAAACGTTTCTAAAAAAGGTTATTCTTAATAAATATTTGTAAAATGGTCGTGTTTTGAGTTATTCTAAGTCAAAACGTTTAAATAAACGCAATATTGAAATGGATAAAATGATCATTATAATTTTCTTTTAATATACAATATCAATGTTAACATCCACACAAAATTTGGTTAGTAGAGGTATGTAAGGGTTTCAAAGAAAATATGCTGTAGTAAAAACATGTACATATATACAGACAGAAGAACACCAAAAACTTAAAAACCCAACTATATTCAAAATGAGTTCATTATAAACATAAGGAATACGAGAATTTTGTAACTTCTGTTTATTTTTAAGTGACATTTACTGCTTATGAGATTAGAAGTTTTTAAATAAATATACTACCCAAACTCCCTTCCATCCCTAGAAACTAATCAAAGGTGTGAAAGTTTACTATGAATACAAAAGGTCCAATTCTATTTAAAGAGTGTCCAAGATAAGCATGATAATTCTTTATCGCATTCTCGCCCTCAGATTACAATAGATCGTAACAGTTTGAAAGTCTTTTCATTTAAGTTTAATGTTTACGTCTAGTGTGAATGTTCGGACAATAATTTTAAAGTTTGTAGTACTACTATTATTGAATACAGGAATGCAGGGAGGGAGGGTTAACATATTTTTTATGAATGAAAAAGTCAATAAACTAGTCCAAAATGTCCTAAGGGGTTTCTTATAGACGAATAAAAAAACAGCTAGAATTCTGGTAAAAAGTAACCATGACCACTAACGTACTCTAGTAGTGTAAGTGCGTACCTTACGTGTACTCCCAAGACCTCCATTCTGTCCTCCTGTCAATGCACTACGCCCTTGGACATTCGGAGCGTACTCTCGCTTCAGACGATTCACAAACAGACCCCCTCCCTTCCCTCCCGCGCTGTCATTGATCGCAGAGGCGAGTGCTTCTGACGTCACGCGATCTCCCGCCAACCCGGCAACTTTCAAGTTCCAATCCTCGTTTATAATGGAGTGTTAGTGCTCATTGTCACGACCAGGGGGGCGGTGTTCGAAGCGGCAACTGAGGCAACGTTTTAATCAGAACAAGTGGTGTAGTTTCAAAAAAACTGAAGGAGCAGAAGGGTTGTACGAAATAATTCGCGTAGTTTTTAAAGTAGGATAACCTAATTAACCTTGAGTCAAATTCCTCAATGAAATAGGAGGACTGGGCCTAATTCATCTTCACTTCCAAAATATGTAATAAAGACCCTGGTCTGAACTAATAAAGACCCGCTCTTTGTTTGAAGTTTATTTTTGACGATGGAAGGATTGTGAAGGAAACAGGATTTTCCGGATATTTGCCAGCGTTCAGTGAAACAAAAAAAAACAGTAACACTACGTTTCGAGATCTGCAATCTGATAAATAGTGAACTTGACACACAACATGGAGGTTGTGATTCCTGACTTGGCTTGTCACAACCTCTGGTATGATTTGTTTATTTTAACCTAGTTTGTAATTATGTGTAAGGTTAATTATTACCTGAAGAAGAGATCAGATTGCAGATCTCGAAACGTAGTGTTACTGATTATTTGTTTCACTGAACGATGGCAATTGTCCGGAAAAATCCTGTTTCCTTCACAAAGACCAGTTAACCTTAAACTAAAGGAAGGAAAAGGAAAATGCACATCTCATTAGAAGTATTGTAGAGCAAAGGCTGTGGCTCTCCAACCGAAGGTCATGAGTTCGATTTCCTGGGAGGTACATTAGTATTTGCAAATGAATTTGGACCCTTTTCACTCAAAAAATGTTTCATATAACCAATTAAAAGTTGCATCATGTGTAGAAAGAACCTCTTTAAAAAAAACGTAGCTAAATTACCCGAAATAATTCCCAATTTTAACAATATAGTCCCTTAGTTACTATCACCCTCACTGAAAGTTTGCAAAAAAGGAGGATGTGTGAACAAAACCTAGGTTAGTAGTCCTCTTACAGTTTTCACACATCTCCCAACAAAAGTCTTTTATACACTTTTCAAACCAAGACTGCGCCTTGAAAATTGTACTAAATGCAACTTTCAGTGCAGAAGACCTACGTGTATTCTAAGCACAGAATCAATACTCGATGATACATGAAGGATTCCAAGCCGTCACGTAAACATTGTACTCGTATTACTTCCTGCTGTCATGGAATTCTCGATAAACGAGGAATTTATTTGTTTCTTCAATAAAATAATTTTATTTCACGTGTCACCATAAAAGGTTGGTTTGAAAAATCCGTGCAAAAACAGAGAGATTAGTGGTTTTGTTCTTATCAACTTATCTCTGGTTCTTATCCTGTACTGGTTTCTTTAAAATTCCATAAAATACGCATACTACTCCACAGTTTTATCCTTGTTTGAACAAATTTTTGGCAGCCGTTTTATATATTGGAAGAAATGCGTTAATTCATGTACGATATCGGGGGGAAACCTTGAAAAGAAAATTTGGATAGAGATGGAACCGGGTCTTTTTCGTTTAAGGGCCAGCACCTTACAAACATACTCTACCTGACTGGCAGTGCATTTAATCGTCTTTTCAGTGTTATTAGTTCGTAGGGCAGTAGTCCAGGTACTACTTCTAGTATAAACTCGTCTTATCTTATCAGTGATAAAAGCGCGCCGCTTATCTTTTGCCTGTAATGAAACCTACGTCAGTTCTGTCTGAGTTTTGTGTGTGTGTAAGCATGGTGAGTTGATCTGGGCTTGGACTTTGCAAGCTCGAGTTAATTTTTTTTTCTAAAAGAGCAAGCAGCGCAAAGCGCTGCGCAGCGGGCAAGCATCGCGTGATCTGAGTTTTGAATAGCAAGCTAGGGTCTTTTGTGCTGGCCCTTAAACGAAAAAGACCCATGGAACCATGTCAGGAAGGTGTTATTTTGTAATGGGTCAGAACATTTTTGTGGGCTAGATATAGACGTTTACTTGCAACTGTTATTTCATTTAGTTTAGTGACAATCCATATTCTACCAGAACATCTACGACCATATCGACCTTTTCAAACTAGTAAAAAAATATTAATCAGTATGTATCTTCCTAATGAAATCTCTATTACCTTTTGAATCAAGATAGAGCATTTGTTCATTTTGATGGACGCTCTCATCTGGAACATCACTGTTTGGACTATTGTGGGGTTCCAGATTCGTAGTTGTGAATCCAGAATTCATGGAGAGATGGTTCAAGTCTTCTAGATTCCACTTGAACAGTGGAAAACCTCTTTTGGAATATAATACATTATTTTTTTAAGATTTCGTCCATTTAAAATACATTTCTATTATGATTAAGAAAACTTTTACACTGTGAAAAAGTCTAATAAGGCTGGAAATTGTGTCAAAAGATGCTATTAACTGATAACGATCATGTGTTAGCTCTTGCATTGATTTAATAAACCGCCCTTGCATAATTTTGCCAATTTACGTTGCAAAGACCACATAAAATACCATGACCACCCACCCAACAGGTCCTTCTAAATCAAGTCACTATCTGTCTGCCCGTCTATACGATAACTCTTCCTAGAAAAAAATTGTACACAGGCCCAATTCTTCAAGGAAAAACAGTTGATTTTGGGTTAAAGGATATTAGACTTTCAGTTAGTTATGTGAAGACCTTCGTTACGTTCTCTTGGATCTTTCCTTCGATACTTCGTTGGCTAATTGGCTGAGCGTTAGCGAAGCCTATCATTCGTGGGGCTAGAAAAATGTTCATTTCTGTCTATCTGTCTGTCTGTCAGTCCCAGAGATATCCAGAGAACGAACTGACCTATAGACATCAAGTTCGATAATGGTCCATGGGATTTGGCTGAGCGTTAGCGAAGGTGAGCGAAGGCCCACTTCGTTCAAGGAATAACTACTGATTTTGGGCTAATGGATATCAGATTTTCAGTTTTTCAGAATTTAACAGTTATTTCTGTGAAGACCTTCGTTGCGTTCTGTTGAGTTCTTTGATACTCCGTTGGCTAATTGGCTGAGCGTTAGCGAAGCCTATCATTCGTGGGGCTAGAAAAATAATCATTTCTGTCTATCTGTCTGTCTGTCAGTCCCAGAGATATCCAGAGTAAGAACTGACCTATAGACATCAAGTTCGATAATGGTTTATGGAATTTGGCTGAGCGTTAGCAAAGGTTTTTATAAATTGACACATGTAGCCTAAACGTATGTAAGATACCTCGTGAAATATGTCGTCTGTAGACTTTTAATTTTGCATGAACCTTCATTTGTACGAGACGTATACAAATATGAATGAGTTCTATAATGGAACATGTCTGTCAGTATAGGATTTGGCTGAGCGTCATTCGGTAGAGTGACCAAATTCCTCTTTAGTCTACCTAGGGATGTATATTTTTTCTGGATGATTGTCTGAAGGCTGTATATTTCAGTGTTACTAAAACTAAACAAATACACTTGTGTACTAAAATATTGGGATATTTTCTGGAACATTGGCATCACTGGAGGCACAACCTTTTTCCAACACCTCCGAACAGCGTTTAGTGTAGTGTATTTATTAATTTTTCATCACAATCATAAATAACTCATTTCACTGTTGTTACATAACAGTATGTAAAAGGAAGCGACGGACATAACATAACAAAACCCCATTCGAAGATTGGGACTTATCGATCACGGCCTTCTTGTTTAATACGATGACATTTCTGTGAACTTTATGTTATGACCTTTATGAAAATGTATAGTCCAGTCTACGAGAATACACAAAACTAAAATATGGCCTCCGCATTTATTAAAATTACTGATAGCCAGATTAAAAATACAATAGTCTTGAATTTCTTTGCTGTTTTATTATCAATATTTTACATATATTTTTCGGCTTTACTACTTAGAGTGAGTGGTAGAAAACATCATTGGGTATGGTATCGCACACATTTATCTGTTGTGTTTCCAATGGCAACTTTTATTGTCATAGGAACCATTATTAAGAGAGCTTAGAGCAATTTTATCATGAGGATACTCAACACGTTAATATAACGAGTATCATTAATATGTCTGGTATCTGACGCTGTCTTAGATTCGACTCCTGGAATCTGGAGTCATGTTCGTCTGAAGACACAGCAGTAAAAGAAAGGTGAACTGGAGTTAAACTCAAAATTCAATTGAGTCAACCCTTCCCACCATAGCTACGTTATGTGTAGAAAACTCGGTTGCTCCACCGTACTTAGAGATCGTGTCTATCACATCGTAGTGCACTCAATTGTGTACCTGATGAGACAATGAGACTACCACTTCACCTATTTATAGGTGTCTCTGATGTCAAAACAATGTAAATGTTTCTTTTTAGCTTCTTTGTTGTCGACTTTCTTTGGATCTCTTCAGACAAATATGACTCCAGACTCCAGGAGTCAAGTCTGATACAGCGTCAGATACCAGACGCTGCATAAAAGGAAGTTGAACTGGATCTAAACTTAAAATTCAAGAAAACTGTTATTATCATTAACACGAAGACGTTGGGATCATGGACTTTTTTATTATGAAGATAATTACGATCAATGCTATATTATTATGATCAGTATCAAGATGTCGGCATTATCATAAGAACGTCACTATTATGAAGACATCATTGATATGATGACCATTATCATAAGAACGTCATTTTCATCAAGAGAATAATCATGAGAGCATTATTTTCATTGTATCATTACCATGAACAGATTACTACTATAATCGTGATCATTATCATAAGAACTTTATCATCATAAGAACTACCATCATAAGGTTTTATTATAAATATGGTCATTATAATGAGAACGTTATTTTCATGAACATCACTATCACGAGGACAGTATTGTCATGACGATCATTATCATAAAGACGTTATATTGATGTAATTCAGTCGTGTTTTGGCGGCATTATTGTATGCTGTGAGGATGAGAGAGGAATGTAAATCGTTATAGTTCGGGATGCGATACTTATTTGCCCTTCATAAGAATATAACCTAGTCTTTGTAAATAAGGAATTTTCGTCTATGAAAGGAATCGATCTGTAGACAAGTTAATTTCGGTGGGTCTAATTGGGTGAGTAGCGACAATATCAAAATACCAAATTGATACGTTGTTTATAGGTTATGTTTTCTTATCTTTTAGCCTTCACTTAAAACCGTCGAATGCTTTACAGTAATCATTATATCAAGGCTAGCCAACAAGTGTAAAAGACTGAAAACGGGATTTTTGTTGCCATTTAGTCAGTGCGTTTTTGTCTGTATTTTAGATAAACTACACGACATTAGATAATGTGATACCCCTTGGCTTCAGCAAAATCCAAATGAGCATCGTAAAAGTCGTAGAAGAGTGGCGCTCCGTGTAGCAATTTCAGTAACTACGTCGACTTATCTACTGTACGTAGTACGTTGCAACTGGCTAATAATGTCTACATGAAGTGGTATACAGTATAAATCAAATGTATACTAATTGACCACAAAAGCACGCATTGCATTACTATAAAACTATATATTTCTTATTACAACTGACAAATTTACTTTTGTTTTATAATATTTATGAAATCCAAAATTCGCGTTTGAGTTTGCACTGATGATTGAATTGATTTTGTCATTAAGGTACCTACTCATTTTTTTCAATGAAATTGCTAATTTAACAACTCATATGAGTAAAGAAATAATTGAAATACATTTATAAAAAAGATAATGCTCGCTAAATTTATTAATAATTCAAATTGTAAGTTATATTTTTAAAAATATATTTTTTACTTTTATCAAAATAGTCATGTGAATTATTCTTTATTAATAAATAAATTTTGAACTTAATATTATAAATATAATAAATATATCGGTTTACCAATACATTCATAATTGCTTATGCACGTATAATAATAGATTGAAGTAATTTAATTTTACAAACAACGGTTAGAAATTCTCTAATAATATGCATTTTATTTTACGTGATTTATGTAAGCGTATAGATCGAAGATATACTTCTTAACAAAAGCTCTTGTATTGGTTTTTTGGTGTAGGGGAGGAGATAACATTGGGACATTTAAATGTGGGGGGGGGGAGAGCAAATTAAAGTCCTAAAATATAAAATATCAACAACAGTTTTAACGCATGTCAATAAAGTTATAATCAAATTACACAAAATGAATTACTGAATAGGTATGTTTGTGTTTGGTTCTCAAAGGCATTGCCATTACAATGTGTAATTGGGACTTGGCTAGTTTCTATTTTTATTTCATGTTCTGAGGAGGCATTACGTCAATATATTTATTCTGCATGAAAGGTTTTATGTTTACTGGAAACCGCCTTTTTTTACAGTTAAACAATTATTGTTTTAAATGGTTTTGTTTTAGAATAGAATAAACATAACAGTTAGTTTTTTAACAGGAAATGGTTTTGTAGGGTTGATTTTTATTCCATGTTTTGTCATTCGAATGCAATTAATTTTGTTGTATATTTTTAAGTATTAAGAGTTAATTATCCAAAGAAATACATTTTAACATTTACTATTTTATTCATGTTTAGGATTCCATTTAGGTTAATATTATTTTTGTTTAGTTAAACGGCCTTTTTAAATTTTTTTAAAATCTTAAAAAAGGGATTTCCAACGACACCAAAGTTATACATTTTTGCTAATGTTTCCAAACGTCTGTAATACAGTAATACATACTGAATGTATGTAAGACGTATGTATGAGTGTATGTACAATTGATAGTCGACTAAAAATCTAATAAAAACTATTATTCTTTTAAATCTAAAGAGAAATTGCTGGGTTTTAAGATATTCTACGTTTAAAGGTTTTAATTAGTAATGGTTTTTGAAAATACTAATTAACAAAAAATCGTCGTCCTAACTTAATAAAAAATACCACGTTTACCTCAATAACCGAAGTCCGAAGTAGTTGAAGTTCTAATCATTAGAGTTTTTCAGGCAGAGTATTTTATTTCCGACCGAAAGTGATTTTTTTGATTTTTTCCAATAATTATACTATACTCGCCTACAGTGTAATGATACAAAAAAATCGTCATTATAACTCATTCATAAATACCTCAATCAGTGAAATCTTAATTAGCCGAACTTCTAATCAGTAGAGATTTTCCGGTGCATTTCCCGACCGTTAGTTTGATCTGTACCCGAGCAACGCTCGAAAATTGCCCTCCTTTTCTAAAGGGTTTTCGGCCGTCAGTGGCCCAATGTACCCGAAGGGGTATTTCATTTTCTCCACAGAATATAGTTGTGTCAATTATAAGCTTGAGTGAAGCTCTGTTTTGTTCTTTTTATTTCTTATCCGTTGAATCCAACATCACATTGGTGCCTTCTACTCGGCCAGAATCGAACTTCGTTAAGTTTGTAGCTATACAAGAAAATTTGTGGTACTAGAGTTGCTGTGAGAGTTTAATTTGCCTATTACATCTTTCCACTTTCTATAAGGTGTAGTTACTAAAGCTCCATATTTTTGGTATTTACCTTTTACCAGTGAATTCATTGGCAAATAACACACAAAACGTCCCCCGGATCCCCCGGTTTAGGACCCCCCCCCAACGAAATTTCTGGCTACGCTACTGGACAGCATAATATTGTAAGAAATTCTTTGTTTAAAGTTTGTTGTTGACGAGGAATGTTTGAAAGGACAACAGGATTCCGGACATTTGCCATCTACATATATAGAACAGAACGAAGGAAAATAAAAGAGTTCAAACGTACTTGTGATTCGTACTCGGGACTTATATGCTGTGCAGTGACAACGCCTGGATTGGACTCCAAGCAGCTTTTGGGTATGTTGGAACCCTCTTCTTTCCCTTCGTTCTGTTCTTTATTTTTGAATGTATTAATACCTCCCCTACCTGATGAAGAGGATAGATTCTAATCCTCGAAACGTTGTGTTCTAACTTTTGTAACCTATAACTACGGCAAATGTCCGAAATCCTGTTATCCTTTCAAACCTTCCATAGTCAATTTCCCTTCTTTACTTCTTTCTGTTCTTTATTTTTGTTATCTTTTCCATTTAGTATGTACTACCTACCCCACCTGATGAAGAGGCATAGATTCTAATCCTCGAAACGTTGTGTCATACCTTTTGTAACCTATAACTACGGCAAATATCCGATATCCTGTTATCTTTTCATTGCACGAAGGTTTTTATTAATCTATTGAAAGTGACTAATTAATTTAACAAATTAACAGCGAAGTTATACATTTATAGTCATAGTCGTTCCGGAACAATAATGGCAATACATTAGTTACAGACGATGTACACAAATATAAAGCTTGTTGGTAGAGCGATGCGCGCAGGGTTATCCTCTAAACCCCACGAGAGCGGCGCCCTACAAGCACCTGTCCACTATCTCTGTCTCTTTCGCTCTTGGTTTCGCTTAACATCTGTTCCCCAACGGACATTTAACTGTCTCACTGCCCCGTCTCTGTGTCGTCTTTTATTGAGTGGTGAAACACAAGAAACTGAGAGCGTACATTTGTTTTTTTGTTTTTTTACCTTTCCCAATAAATTGTGTCTATCAGTGGAGGACGAGTGTTGGATATCTCCAAATTAGAGGAGGCAACAAGTAAATTATACGACTATGAGATTAAAATACTTAATTATGTCGCCTAACCTTTACTCAAGAGTATAACAAATGTACAGTAATCTAACAAGCTAGTTGTCCTGTAGTCGTAGCCAGTCAGAAAATACAAAATCCCAGGACCTATATTGTGATTAAGTTCCATTTACTCAAACTTTCTCATATAAAAACTCAAAATTCAAGTACTGAAAAGACTCAAAAGCACGTGTTTTGAGTAATCATTTGTTACCACAAACAAAAATTAGTCGAAGCATTTCTGAAAAAAGGGAAACAAAACATTCATAAACGTATTTAGGATAACCTAAGAGGGATAAGAGATAATCCCTCCCCCTTTTCACGGAATATATCAAATGATAATATTAAAAATTGTAAGTTTGATAGCCATCTGGAGCATTATTATTATTATCATTATTATTGTATTTGTACAAAACGCATATAACTTAAGCGAAAATCTAACCTCTTGGTTGGGGACCACCTTAAAACATAAAAGAATTTCAAGAAAACAACACCGTATTAAAGAGAATAACAGCGCCTTGGGAAAATAGCTATATCTTAAGAACTACAAAACACATCCTCCAATTTTTACCTAGAAGTTGTACATTATAAAATGGGCTTGCAGGAGGCATATATTTTACTTAAAACTACAGGCTTGTATTTGTATTACTTAAATATTTTCATTTATAAATATTTTTTTAATTTCAAACCTATAAATCTTACAAAATTGAACGTACTGTATTAAATGTATTATCATATTGTAATGTACCTATTTAAATATACTATACAGAAGTTGTAATTCATTTAATGATTCAATGCCCTTAAATTACAATGGCTTTTTGTAATACAAAGAAACACGTATAAGTCTAAAATATCGAATTTTAAATATGTTTAACTACACAAGGAAGTGAAAATGTAATGGCTAGGTGGAATTTGAGTCATCTTAAAATCACATAGGCTATTAGGATTCTCCATTTGATAACATATATTTCTAGGTTAAATTTCAGTGCATGGATCCATTTACGAAGATCACCTACTACTATTTCTAAACATAAATTGTGCTGTAGTAAAATTACCTGTACTGTAAAGTATTTTATCTACCCATAGTTTCACAGTAGTGTTCTTAACTCTCACAATTTATGTTTACAGCAGCGGTTTTATATTATGTATGCTGGTCAGTATGGGTAGCTGCAGGGGTCGGTCCGTAAACGACAAGTTGACGCATCATAAACCTGATATTGTATGTAAAGCGAAGACGACCCGTATGTGTAATATTATATTACCTCTCAGACAGCACGGGGAGCGCCTGTTTAGGATGTATAACTATGTGGCCAAATATTCAGTCATTATAAACGACCACTACTACTGGCTCGATTTGTAATCTACTATGATGATATCACACACTTTTTTCGAATTTGTGTTCACTTGGGGTAAAGTACGTTTCGTTCAGGTCGCTGATTTATTATTGTTTTACCTGGACCGGTTTATAGAATGCAAACGTGTGAGTTTTCAGATAATTCGCCATTGTGTGTCTCATAGCACCTAATCTCATACCACCTAAAATGTTCCACAACGCCGAAATTTTATGAGAATGTTGCGTTTAGCTTAATTTCACTTTCCGCTCAGTCCAGCGCCTGAAACTGACAATGCCGTGGAGTCTGGAATCCACATCAGCCTGAAGGGATGAAAAATATTCGGCGATAATGACGTTTGAAACGCGAACCCCTTGCATCGTTTCTACAAAAGCGTTGTTTCTAGTTTACCCAGCAGCCACCCAGTGTAATCTGTAATCTGTCTGAAGAGGTCTTCTCATTGTCTCATAAGGTGCACAATTGGCACGATTTCCACGAATTCTTATAGTACCTCATTTCACAACACCTAAAACCGACGGAGTGTGACACAGCACCTAATGCAAACGTCCTATAGTGCCTAAAATCGTACTACATAAAAGCAAAGTTCAGTAGAAGGGAGGTGGTCGGTGAAGAGTTAATCCTCGGTCAATTATTCTCCGTACTTTATTATGTTTATCCTGTTCGAGCGGCCATGTAGATTTTAAGTATACCAATATGTATTTTGGGTGCCAAAGAGTTTTTGAACACAATACTTTTGAGAAAGAGGTCGCATAGCCAATACAAATCTACGAAACAGTCGTAATTTGAAATATTTGTAATATTTCAGCATCTTGGTTATTGGTCTGTAATAAGCCGTAACGTTTCCAGAACCGATTTTGCAGTCTTTCACAACGAAAGAGAACCTCCAAGAATTTGTTTGCACAACAGTATTTACAATGCAGCTATTTCGATGGACGAATTCCTTCCGACCAAGTGAGAATAAATTAATAAAGAATGCCCGATAAACAGCTGGAACAATAACTGGCCCATATAATGGGAGCGGGATGCAAATACAGCGCCTTGCCGGTTTTGCATAAGCAACAATAGGACTGGGTTGCTGACAGACTTAACCAGAATGGTTAAGTCAGTTGTTATTTCATTAAGGCCAGCGAATGCCATAACCGATTAATATTAATCAGGCCAAGTCTGGTCACACTGAGACGGCAATAAATGAGAGTTTTGGGGCTCACTATTACTGCACAGTCGGTAAAAACGTAAATCATGCATGCATTAGCACTATCTCGTTGCTGAATTATTGCTGTCTTAAAAATTCAAAAGTAGAAAAACTTGCTATTACATATAAAATCGACAAGCCTCGACACCCTTCATCCTTGTCAAATCAACTTCCATTGCCAAATCGATATTGGTTGGATAAACAATGTTTATTCACTTTCTTCATGGTGCTCCGATATACATTTTACACTAAAGACTTAAATGTGTTGAGGTTATATTCATTTTTGGTTGATTCTTGTGTGAAACAGTTTTATCTCATCTCCCAGACAATTAATTCAGGACCTTGTCGTAAAATCATAAAAATGTAAGTGAATTTTGATTTTTGTTATTATGCTTTATAATTAATAAATCCAATAAAACTGGGTTTCCACGTAAAAACATTGTGCTGTTTTAAATAAAAACTTATTTAACAGATAAACAAACAAAATAAAAAATAGACAGTTGTTTTTTATCTTTTGTTGTTCATACTAAAAGCCTTTGTAAATATATTCTAAAAAAATTAAGTAAAAAATTATTTGGTGAAAGCAACACACACTATTAATATTGTAGAGCAACCAAATAGACTAAAATTTCCTGAAAAATTGACTAATTTATCTGTATCCAAACTCATTCTATTAATATTTTAGCACACGCATACATTTTGGCCAAATCAATTCAAACATTCAGTCCTAGACAGGCTAGGGTAATTGCTTCCTCAATGGGTTAAGTAAGATTAGTTTATACCTTCAGTTTGTCTATGAAGATATGGAATATTTCAAGGACTATAGTCGTTGCTTAAACATTGTAAATCAAACATACCATAACTAAGAAACTTTACGATTGGCGTTACCAATCAAATCCGTAGAAAGAGAGAGGCAGGAGGATGTCCTAGGCGGCAAAATTGTAGGGACGGAAAAATATATAAGTTGAGTCATTGCGTCACAACTGTTCACGCTGAGTTACGCCAGTCTCCGCGAGGAGCGCTTTACTCGCGAATCAAAAAGAATATTTATATATATATATCAGCTAAGTGAGTTTGAAGGTTAACCATAGTACAAAATAGTAGAGCTACAGTAACGGTAGGTATATTAAAAGTTAGCTTGTTTATTTCTCTGTTTAGACATATAAAGCAAATTATAAATTTCTACCAAACTGAAATTCGAACTTTGAAAACTGATAACTCCGAAATTTAAGATCCGATTAAGACCAACTTTTGTGTACAAGATAAGTACAAATGTACTGCTTTTAATACGAAATTTTAGAATTACTGTATATGGAAATGTTGTTATTAAACCGTCTTAGTTTTTGATCATGTTAAATGGAGTTCTCAAAGTCACTACCTTTGTAATATTATAAACCAAACCGCTATTTAAAACAATTAATTTATAACTAAAAAAGTTTTTGTTAACTTACGCTATTGCTTATTTAAACGCACAACCGTCAGACTACCGAAGCAACACCACCCTGGACAGTAAAAATAAGTTAACGAAAATATATTTTAAAGTCCAACTTTGCTTATTTACACCTTCAAGATGATACGAGTTTCATTCCGTCTTAAAATTCATAGCGAAAAACATTTGCGAGTAATTGTAATTGTAAATCGTAATCGCGTGCTTCTGAAGTGATGATATATTCAGGATGGTATGCCAGCTCTGCACTAGCCTCTCCAGTCAAAACAAGCAGTTTTAGAACATTCTTATGTACAAGCTAGGCTGCCTTTAACACTAGGGCTGGCCACACCATGGAGGAGCAAACAGTCGGAAGCGTGTCTCTCTCGGGTCAGTTACAATTTTGTCGGACACCTAATTCTCCATGCTTTCGAATGGGTCTCTGCTCGCGGAGGGAGCGCCTGTCTTGGAATGTCATGAGCCACTTGAAACAGTGGCAGATGCCTAACTCAAATGTTCCGAGTTCCGACAACCGTCGGAAGCAAAAAGTCCGTCCGTGTGCATACAACGGCAAATGAACATAACCTCACTTTTGTCGCGAGTATCGTATGTTTGTTTCTGTTGTTTTGTGTCACGAAAATTTCAAAAGAAGTTATTGAAGAATTGGTATATTTGGTCACTCATTGTGAATAAACTTCCTATCAGTTTACCTTCGTTGGATTCTTCGTCCATTGCATTCCTAACTGATTCAGAACACCAATAAACCGGTTTCCATGAGGACAGTAACTTTGCCATAAGAATATGAAGTAAGTGTAGACTTCGTCACAACTTTGATGATATATTAATTTGGATGGGAAAGAGGTGATGATCTCTTGGTTTTCACCATTCTTTAAATTTGTTTATGCACTTCAATACTAAAGGTATTTACATTTAAAACTCTTGAGTTATCCCCAAAATCCCGCATTTTTGGGGGACATAAAGAATTGTTATAATCTTCAAATGAGAGGGGTCACATGAGATGGGTTTAAATTAGAAACTCTTGATTTATCTCCAAAATTCCGCATTTTGGGGGGAGGGCATAAAGAATTGTTATAATCATCAAATAAGAGGGGTCACATGAGATGGGTTTAAATTAGAAACTCTTGATTTATCCCCAAAATCCCGCATTTTTTTTGGGGGGGGGACATAAAAAATTGTTGTAATCATCAAATGTGAGGGGTCACATGAGATGGGTTTAAATTAGAAACTCTTGATTTATCCCAAAATCCCGCATTTTTTTTGGGGGGGGGGGCATAAAGAATTGTTATAATCATCAAATGAGAGGGGTCACATGAGATGGGTTTAAATTAGAAACTCTTGAGTTATCCCCAAAATCCCGGAATTTGTTTGGGGGGGGGGGGCACAAAACATTTTCAAAATCATCAAATGAGAGGGGTCACTTGAGATGGGTATACATTTGAAAGTCTTTAGTTATCCCCGAAATCCGACGTCGAAACATTTTGGGGGAATTTACTAAATCATCAAATGAAACTTCCTTTCTACATTGCACCAATACTCAAAGGATATCTCCTCATATAACATTTTTTTTTAAAGTAGAGGGATGGTCCTGACTTTTTATTCACTCTGTATACGATGATATACAACTAACAAGTGTATAGACCGAGCAAAAAGTTTTAAAACGTACCAAACCGGAATGTTGACAAATGCAGCGAAGGTGGTGCCACTAATTATACTATTGAATTACTGCATTACAATATCTACATGTGGCTGTTCAGTTGGAGACCAGTTTTCCCCTCCCCCCGCCCACTCTAGTCGCTTCGCTCGGCCGGTCCCAACTCAATGTCGGCTCTTCAGTGGTCCTCGTGCCCCGACGCGGTAAGGTTGCGGCGTCTTCATTCCACGTGTTGTTTTTTTACTCTAATCCCAGTTTTTGCTGAACCGCTTCGTTATTCGCCCTGGAGCATTTTTATGCGCGCGTGCGCGTGGTGGAATTCTAGTGAAGTGTTTTGTGTTTTTCAAGTCGCCGTCGAGAATTGGATTACCTTTTTTCGGTAAGTTTGGAAATATATGTGCGTAGTAATTTTATTTTTAAACTTAATTGCGTTCTTTTTTTATAAACACGAGCCAACGACTAGGAAAATCGCGGTATCCCAACTCCAAGAACGAAGTATTGCCACAATAATGTACGTTACAGTTACATTTAACCTCACAACCTTTTATTAATTTTAGAGAAAAATACACATTTTTGAAACATTTCTTTGTACAGGTGTAATCATTTTGTATTAGGATTTATCATTATTATTTCCTCTGTTTTTCTCACAATTTGACAATGTTATTGATCTTTTTTCCTGATAATGAAATAACAATGCATCATGACATCTCCTATTTTTTTAATTTTTAAAATTCTAATATTTTAAACTTTGTATTTATTTCACTTGACATCAGTACATGGCGATGTTATGTTATAATTAGAAGGAAACTGACAAATTTGGTTTGATCAAATGGGTAAGTAACACGTTAGTAGAATGGATACTGAAGGGAACGCAGTACCGGAATGTGGTATATTCCGGTGTTCCAACAACGCATTTATATCTGTTAAAATAATGCTCGAAGGAATCCATCAGCACGTATCAGAATCAGTGACGTACCAATATTTAAATTAAGGTGGGGGGCACTAAAGAATGTGAGAACAGGAATGTGGGTTGTGTATGTATATAAAAGCGATCAATAAATTGAATTATCTTGCGTTGTAAAATCCTACTCACCTAGTACTTTTATGATTACTGAAGTTAATAAGATAAAAAATCATTTTGAGTGTAACAGAACTTAGAACTGGTTTGAACCGAATTCCTGACGAAATCGAATTACAAAATGATTCCCTCCCCCCCCCAACCCAACCCCTACAAATACAATGCCACTTTTTATACGGCGACTATGAACCCTTTCCTGTAGTGGTGAGGTCCGGGTGATTATTGTAGTGCTGAGGTCCGACCGGATGATTATTGTAGTGTTGAGGTCCGGATGATTATTGTAGTGTTGAGGTCCGGGCGATTATTGTAGTGCTGAGGTCCGGGCGATTATTGTAGTGTTGAGGTCCGGGCGATTATTGTAGTGTTGAGGTCCGGGCGATTATTGTAGTGTTGATCCGGGCGATTATTGATCCGGCTGATTCTGTAGTGCTGAGGTCGGGCGGTGTTGTCTTGCTGAGGTCCGACCGATTCCTGTAGTACTGTGATCCGGGCGATTATTGCAGTGCTGAGGTGCGGCTGATTCCATGTAGTGCTACAGGTCGGGCGTTGTTGTCTTGCTGAGATCCCTTCCGATCCCCTCCTAAGGCCTTATTCTGTCCGCCCTCATGGGCCACTGGCCTGTGCGAGGATCTTTATCAAACAGAATAAGGGGGAGAGTCGATACAGTACAGAGTCGATGGTACTGATAAAAAGTGCAATGGTCACTGACCAGGATTTGAAACCTGCGGCTACCTCTAACTCAGACCCAAAGTCCAACGGACTAAAGACGTTTCACACCGCAGTCACACTATGCCACGTTACGTAACGTGGCAGATGTCGCGTACAGTTCACACCGCCACCGACGTCTGTCACATACTGGGACATTGTTTCAGCTCTGTCAGTCGGTTTAGTTGAAAGCAGGTAACATGACAAGTGGGTGCCTCGGTTGGATAGTAGTTCGAGTAGTGAAGAGGAACTCATGCAGTTGTGTTTCGCACTTGTCCCCCCCCCCCCCCCCCCCCCCCCCCCCCCCCCCCCCCCCCCCCCCCCCCCGAAGCACTGGGTGCACCGTATCAAACCACTAGAACATACTTACTATGTTTGTTCCAGTTGCTCTGCTATTTCACCCCATGATGTGAGTCCTTTAAGTAATTCCTGTCCTCTATACTCCTCCAAATCTGTATTCCACAGCAGTGGACGCGTTCTGACGGCTTCTATTCAATTAACTGTTCCACAATAAATACACAAAAATAGCAATCCAGCTTCTTGATTCTTGTAAAGAGTTACAGCACGATTCTGCGCGACAGGTCTGGTCATGCGCGCTGGTGGGGTTTTGGCGAGCCAGTGCGCATTTCGCGAGGCCACTGGACGTCGACAGATGTTTTGAAAAGATCGCTCTCGGGAGCGATTCCGCAGATTCGTCTGTCGACGTCTGTGATGTCTGTGAGGTTCTGCGAGGTCGGTGGTGAATTACCCATTTAAAACTATGGAAACAAGCATATCCTTTGAAAAATCTGTCACGTTACGTAAAGTGACAGATGTCGCGTGACAGACGTACACTTCACACCAGGTACGTACCGACAATCTGGCACTAACAAAACATCCGCGCAGTCCAGTCAGCTCAAACACAGCCTAGACGTAAGAACAAGTCGACAAAAAGTAGCGACCAAGCCGCGTCGTCAGATGCATTGTTTCTGCTCTGTCCAGTCGGTTTAGTTACAGCAGGTAACATGGCAAGTGGTTCATGGTGCGATAGCGCGTTTACTAAAAAATGTTTTGCCTTGGTTGGATGACGGGCGATAGTTTTAGTTCGAGTAAGTGAAGAGGAACTCATGCTGTTGTATTCGGTTACAAACCGAATGCACTGGGTGCACCCTATCAACCAAAGATGGGAACAGTGCGGCGAGTATCATCATCTGATGAAGGATTTGGAGCTAGATGATGACAGATTCACAACATACTCACGGCTATCTAAACCTGAGTATGAAGAGATCTTAACATTTGACATGTAACGATATTAGTATAAAAAAAAGATACCAACTACACAAGATGTTTTTACAGCACAAGAGAAAGATTTGGCGCTATGCTACAAGGTAAGTTTACTAATCTTAACAACGAAAGAAGAATTTTCAACTATAGACTTTGTAGATGTAGAAGAGTAGTTTGTAAAATGCTTTTCGCATTCTTTCTTGCACAAAGATGGCGTATCCACTTCAAACCCTAAAACTGTAAGCAGCACTTAGTAAACATGATAGTCAAAGCAACAGCCTGTCCTCCACAAATTTATCTTTGCTCAAAGGGATCATTTTCTCCAGTAGTGGAAATTTTAGAAGCTTATGACAAAGCATGGAAACCTATTCCTTGTTATGGGTGCTCAGGCCCCATCTAAAGAAGCTACCGAGATAAGAAATCACTTTGTTAAATACTTCATGTCCAAAGAAGGAGTGTGCCATGGCAGTGGCGGAACCACCATCCTAATGAATAATCGAACAAACAACAATTAATTCTTCTAACAATTTGTATGTATTCTGGCTCTTGTGTATGATTAATATTAAAAAAATATGTTTTGCTTTACAGTTTGTGGCATGTAGTAAGAATGATTATTCTACTGTCTCTGTATATGAACAGTAATTTAATATGTAATTTCCGTTATTGAATCACTTTCGTATAAACATAATGGCCAATTTGTATTTAACATGCATGTTTGTGTTTTCTTTTTTTTTAAGTCGTGTTTTTTATAAAACCCTTGCGAGATTTTGTACTAAATTTAATTTGGGCTGTTCATTAAAGAGTAATAAATGACACAAATTTATGCTAATATTAAAGCCAGTGAAATAGGTATTAACACGCATTTTTTGTGGTTCAATATTATCTAAACTATACTCAATGTGAAGGGTTATTTGGATAGTTTTTACGCTTGAACAAGTACAATTAATGAACTACTTACTATTTTGTTCCAGTTGCTCTGCTATTTCACCCCATGCTGTGTCCTTTAAATTCCTGTCTCTATACTCCTTCAACATCTGTATTCCACAGCATTGGATGCGTTCTGAAGGCTTCAATAAACTGTTCCATAATAAGATAACAAAAATAAAGCAATCCAGCTGCTTGTAAAGAGTTACAGTAGCACAAAACTGCGCGACATGCGCACCGCGGGTTGCGTAAAGCCAGTGCGCATGCGCGACACACACAGGCCACATGTTGAGGAGGGACCGACGTCGACAGATGTTTTGAAAGAAGATCGCTCTCGGAGCGATTCCGCAGCTTCGTCTGTCGACGTCTGTGGGTGTCGGTGTGAGGTTCTGCTGCGAAAGGTCGGTGTGAATTACCCCATTCTATAAAACTATGGAAACAAAAACCTTTTGAAAAATCTGTCACGTTACGTAATATGACATAGTGTGACCGCGTGTGTGAAAACGGCCTTTAGACATCCACTCAGGCCATCTGGGCCAATCGCCACTACCCCCAACCGACCGATTCCTGTAGTGCCGTGGTCGGGCGGTGTTGTAGTGCTGAGGTCCGACCGATTCCTGTAGTGCTGTGATCCGGGCGATTATTGTAGTCCTGAGGTCCGGCTGATTCTGTAGTGATATGGTCGGGCGGTGTTGTAGCCCTCAGGTCCGACCGATTTATGTAGTGCGGTGATCCGGGCGATCTATTGTAGTGCTGAGGTCCGGGTGATTATTGTAGTGTTGAGGTCCGAAAGATTATTGTAGTGCTGAGGTCCGGGTGATTATTGTAGTGTTGAGGTCCGAAAGATTATTGTAGTGTTGAGGTCCGGGCGATTATTGTAGTGTTGAGGTCCGGGCGATTATTGTAGTGTTGAGGTCCGAGTGATTATTGTAGTGTTGAGGTCCGGGTGATTATTGTAGTGCTGAGGTCCGGGCGATTATTGTAGTGTTGAGGTCCGGGCGATTATTGTAGTGCTGAGGTCCGGGCGATTATTGTAGTGCTGAGGTCGGGGCGATTATTGTAGTGTTGAGGTCCGGCTGATTCCTGTAGTGCTGAGGTCCGTCCGATTCCTGTAGTGCTGTGATCCGGGAAATTATTGTAGTGCTGAGGTCCGGCTGATTCCTGTAGTACCTTGGTCGGGCGGTGTTGTAGTGGTCAGGTCCGACCGATTCTTGTAGTGCTGTGATCCGGGCGATTATTGTAGTGTTGAGGTCCGGGCGATTATTGTAGTGTTGATGTCCGGGCGATTATTGAAGTGTTGAGGTCCGGGTGATTATTGAAGTGCTGGTCGGGCGATTATTGTAGTGTTGAGGTCCGGGCGATTATTGTAGTGCTGAGGTCCGGGCGATTATTGTAGTGCTGAGGTCGGGGCGATTATTGCAGTGCTGAGGTCCGGCTGATTCCTGTAGTGCTGAGGTCCGTCCGATTCCTGTAGTGCTGTGATCCGGGAAATTATTGTAGTGCTGAGGTCCGGCTGATTCCTGTAGTACTTTGGTCGGGCGGTGTTGTAGTGGTCAGGTCCGACCGATTCCTGTAGTGCTGTGATCCGGGCGATTATTGTAGTGCTAAGGTCCGGCTGATTCCTGTAGTGCTATGGTCGGGCGGTGTTGTAGTGCTGAGGTCCGACCGATTCCTGTAGTGCTGTGATCCGGGCGATTATTGTAGTGCTAAGGTCCGGCTGATTCCTGTAGTGCTATGGTCTGGCGGTGTTGTAGTGCTCAGGTCCGACCGATTCATGTAGTGCTATGATCCGGGCGATTATTGCTGTGCTTAGGTCCGGCTGATTCCTGTAGTGCTGAGGTCCGTCCGATTCCTGTAGTGCTGAGGTCCGTCCGATTCCTGTAGTGCTGAGGTCCGTCCGATTCCTGTAGTGCTGTGATCCGGGAAATTATTGTAGTGCTGAGGTCCGGCTGATTCCTGTAGTGCTGAGGTCCGTCCGATTCCTGTAGTGCTGAGGTCCGACCGATTCCTGTTCCGATTCCTGTAGTGCTATGATCCGGGCGATTATTGCTGTGCTTAGGTCCGGCTGATTCCTGTAGTGCTGAGGTCCGTCCGATTCCTGTAGTGCTGAGGTCCGACCGATTCCTGTAGTGCTGAGGTCCGTCCGATTCCTGTAGTTCTGTGATCCGGGAAATTATTGTAGTGCTGAGGTCCGGCTGATTCCTGTAGTGCTTTGGTCCGGGCGGTGTTGTAGTGGTCAGGTCCGACCGATTCCTGTAGTGCTGTGATCCGGGCGATTATTGTAGTGCTGAGGTCCGGCTGATTCCTGTAGTGCTATGGTCCGGCGGTGTTGTAGTGCTGAGGTCCGACCGATTCCTGTAGTGCTGTGATCCGGGCGATTATTGTAGTGCTGAGGTCCGGCTGATTCCTGTAGTGCTATGGTCGGGCGGTGTTGTAGTGCTCAGGTCCGACCGATTCATGTAGTGCTATGATCCGGGCGATTATTGCTGTGCTTAGGTCCGGCTGATTCCTGTAGTGCTGAGGTCGGGCGGTGTTGTAGTGCTGAGGTCCGACCGATTCCTGTAGTGCTGTGATCCGGGCGATTATTGTAGTGCTGAGGTCCGGCTGATTCCTGTAGTGCTATGGTCCGGCGGTGTTGTAGTGCTCAGGTCCGACCGATTCATGTAGTGCTATGATCCGGACGATTATTGCTGTGCTTAGGTCCGGCTGATTCCTGTAGTGCTGAGGTCGGGCGGTGTTGTAGTGCCGAGGTCCGACCGATTCCTATAGAGCTGTGATCCGGGCGATTAGTGCAGTGCTTAGGCCCGGCTGATTCCTGTAGTGCTGAGGTCGGGCGGTGTTGTAGTGCCGAGGTCCGACCGATTCCTATAGAGCTGTGATCCGGGCGATTAGTGCAGTGCTTAGGTCCGGCTGATTCCTGTAGTGCTGAGGTCGGGCGGTGTTGTAGTGCTGAGGTCCGACCGATTCCTATAGAGCTGTGATCCGGGCGATTAGTGCAGTGCTGAGGTCCGGCTGATTCCTGTAGTGCTGAGGTCGGGCGGTGTTGTAGTGCCGAGGTCCGACCGATTCCTGTAGTGCTGTGATCCGGGCGATTATTGCAGTGCTTAGGTCCGGCTGATTCCTGTAGTGCTGAGGTCGGGCGGTGTTGTAGTGCTGAGGTCCGACCGATTCGTATAGTGCTGTGATCCGGGCGATTATTGCAGTGCTGAGGTCTGGCTGATTCCTGCAGTGCTGAGGTCTGGCTGATTATTGTAGTGCTGAGGCCCGGCTGATTCCTGTAGTGCTGAGGTCCGACCGATTCCTGTAGTGCTGTGATCCGGGCGATTATTGCAGTGCTGAGGTCTGGCTGATTCCTGCATTGCTGAGGTCTGGCTGATTATTGTAGTGCTGAGGTCCGGCTGATTCCTGTAGTGCTGAGGTCCGACCGATTCCTGTAGTGCTGTGATCCGGGCGATTATTGCAGTGCAGAGGTCTGGCTGATTCCTGCAGTGCTGAGGTCTGGCTGATTATTGTAGTGCTGAGGTCCGGCTGATTCCTGTAGTTCTATGGTCGGGCAGTGTTGTAGTGCTGAGCTCCGACCGATCCTGTAGTGCTAAGGGCCGGGCGAGTATTGCAGTGCTGAGGTCCGACCGATTCCTGTAGTGCTGTGATCCGAGCGATAATTGTACTGCTGAGATCGGGCTATTATTGTAGTGTTGAGGTCTAGGCGAGTATTGTAGTGTTGAGGTCTGGCGATTATTATAGTGCTGAGGTTCGGGCTGAGGTCTGGGTAATGATTGTGGTGTAATCTTATGCACTAAAATAGTTGTAATGTTTGACCTAAATATATAAAAAGGCAGGTTTTCATACTCAGATCACCGTATTATAATTGCTTCGTAATGTACGAGTAGGCAGTTCACGCTATCCGTTGTTTAAGTAAGCCTAAGTAATGGTATACCGACAGTGTTAGTGTAATGGGGTGGAATGATAGTTGCCCCGTCATTAAACCCCACGCCCTCCCCCTGCCCACTCCTAATGGTGACCCCAAGCTGCAGGGTACATTCCACCCCAGGACCCCAATTAATAACTAGGGATGATGGGTTTTTTGCCCTGAGGCATGCAGCTGCACCTCTTCAGGCGGTTATATCCACTCTCTGTGAAATCGGTCGGATGGTTATTTATTACTGACGTCACAGGGTGGCCGTTGTTGCTGACCGTCCTGTCCAAATTAGATCTACAAGTCTCTTGGGACACTTTGGTAAGCGATCATGTCGGTGTCTTCACAAATATAAGCGCATAAAACAAATTAAGTTCTTCCTTCTCATTCTTTTGGTGAGCTCTACTCTTCCGTGCTTTATTAATATACAGGGTGTTCCAAAGTTTATGCACACTGAAGGCGTCTAGGATCAGCAAAGATTAAATGGACATAATTGTGCATAATAATAAGACCGACAAAATATGTGGAAGATAATCATCGGTATCGTCGTCCACTATCGGGTTGTAGTCAAATTCTTCAAACTGTCACAGTTCTCTTATTAATACCTACAATAGAACCTTTTTTACATGAAATTCCTTATATTTTTTAAAGATTTTAATTTAAAAGAATTCACAACCAGCAAGTAAGTCAGGGTTCGATTCAATTTTTTACTCAATCAGAAGGAAGTAGAATTTTACTAACTTTCAATTAAACACCATATATTATGTTATACTTCCCTCGAGAGTTTCGTCAAATAATTAATTGAATCCCGTATTTTGTTCGGTTGTCTGAAGGGAATTGTTATTCTGCTATTCGGATGGTTGGTCAACCTGACTGATATTTTACTGCACATAGCGTTGGAATCAGCTGTTTAAAACACCCGGTAGAATAAATAGTGTTCACAGCGTGGCATCGTATTTTCGTCAAGTTCGAAATATTAAAGCACGGGTCTTTTCTAATATGTCCCCGCATTCACAAAGATCGTATAGTTAAAGCGGTTAATTCATTGTCAATTGAAAAGCGGGAAATCCTGAAACTCTGGTTGGTCACTTTTAACCGACGAATCACAAGTTTGGCCACCCCCTACCTGTATAGGGTGCGTTTTCCACTCGTATTATCTTATCAGTGATAAACGCGCGCCGCTTGATCTGGGATTGGACTTCGCAAGCTCGAGTTAATTTTTTTCCTAAAAGAGCAAGCAGCGCGAAGCTGCGCAGCAGGCAAGTATCGCGTGATCTAACCCATTCTGAAAATTTGGTTGATCCTACAACAGGAGCACACACACAGAGAATCGAATCGCTCTGGGCGTCGGCAAAACGGCGTAATAGGAACGAATGCGGTACAAGTCGCAACTTGCTAGACTCATACTTGTGTGAGTTTCTGTGGAAACATCGCCACCAACACACAGATTTGTTCGAACAAACCCTGGAGGACATTAAAGCGTTCTGGCCACCAGAATAGTATATTATTTTAAACATCTTTCATTACTAATTTGTGTTTTTTCGTACAAATTAATACACTCGTTTTTCAATTGTTTTTACAAATTATTGTCAAAAACCTTAACCTAACCTCAATTACCTTTAGAAATTACATTTGCAGCTCTAGTAACGTAATCTAACTTATAGAAATTAAAATAGAGAATGCGGGGACATACTAGAAAAGACCCTAAAGCACTATTCAGCCATATTTAATTATCTGACCACCATACGCGCGGTGGTATCTATTAAATAGGCTAATTTCGACGGTATTTTTGATGTAAAGAGATGATTTTTGAGACATTACAAGCCTCCGTGGAAATTCACTTATTTTTTCAATAATAAAAAAATATATTTGTCAATTTAAAAAAAAAAAAACCAGAGTTTCCAAGTAGTGTGGGTCAATTTCCTTTTTTTTGGGACACCCTGTAAGTTAATTTATGATAACTCCAAGCAAAAACTTATTAGTCTCCCCCTAAAATTAACCGGTTTTAAGCTACGGGTGCTCAAATAGCAGTATATAAACATTTAATTTTTGACATTTTAAAGTTGCCATGAAATAAAATGGTTTAATCAATGATAGATAGTCTATTAGTTAAAATCTTAGGGTTGAATTTGTGTAACAGGGTGAAATAATAAAATAATTAGTTAACCCAAGATTATGGCCTAGTTTTCATTATTTGACCAACCCCTCACAATGGGTCTTTAATTTAAGTCCACTGTATTCCTAAATGTTTATATATATATATATATATATATATATATATATATATATATATATATATATTAAAAATAATAAGTCTCAGTAGTGTACTTATACGTTTACCAGAATCGCGATCCGCCATATTGAATTTCCGTTTTACATTAACACAACATCCCACAATAAATGCAAGTATTAAAATAAACTTTCTATCTGAAAAATTATCATAATATTTTAGTTGTTCTGTAAATAGTGAAATTGACCGTCATATTTAAAAACGGTGGTCATTTTGAAAATTAGTAAAATACATAGTTTTAGTATTGAGAACTTAGGTAAAGTTTCTTCATAAACTTTGCTCTATCTCTGCAGGATTAAAATATGAGGGTCACAAGATAATAACCATGTATATTCAGATTTTTTAAATATTTATAATATATTGTATCTTGCATTCCAAAATTGCTTTATGCCAGTTTAAATTAAAAATATTAGTTGGATAACATATAACAAATATCTTTAGATTAAATAGTAATTAACTTTGCATCTGGAAAATAAGCAATATTGACTGAAATGTTACCCTATTAATCTTTAGTAGGACTATTTACGTAAGATAAATAAATTAAAAATAAATAAAAAAATAAATAAATAAATTAAAAAAAAATTTGATAAATGATTAAATCAAATCAAATCAAAAAATTGATGGTGTTTTTTTTTATTTGAAATGATAAATTTGATTTATCATTTCAAATTTTGAAATGATAATCTCATTTATGGGTGCCAAAGAAACATTTATTCAAAAAACACCAAAGACTAAAATTTAAAAAAAAACTTATTTTACAAAACCATGCGATTTTCAGTTAAAATCAAGTCATTTATAAACTCACTCAACAAATTCATAAAGGAAGATTTCGAGGAATATAGTCATTAACAACATTGGTTCCCACATGTCACAAAATTTTCAAGAGCATCCCAAATTTGAATTGGAAGTAAGGATCGATTCATCCTTTCGGTCTTTTGAGTCTTCTTCAAGGTGAACCTCATAGAAAATAAAAAATTATTTTTTAGGTATATTGTGTTAATTAAGCAGCAGTTACATGCTAGTACTCAATGTATATTAAAACAAATAATTTTTAGAAAAAAAAATTGGATTTAGGAGAATTGTCAACCAGCTCATTAAAAAAATCTTATTCAATATTAAATTGGATTCTACAAACATTGTGTCTCCTTCTACCACTTCAGCAAATCAATGCAAATATTCAAAGATGAATAACTTGTTGAGCTAATTGCTCTGTTTGGACGAAGAAAATATCTGTCTAATTAAGTCATTTTACATTTTACGTAAGACTGACTTTATAAAGATAATATTAGCATATCTATTCCGGTATAATTTATACAGCGAAGTTGTCTGCAATGGAAGTGGATTCAAATATTTAATCATTCTTGCTCTTATCTGTAGGAGGATATAAATGGAACAACAATTTCTAATTGAAGCAAGTTAACGGCAAGTTTGTTGGTCTGTTTCCTTAAGTAAACAAATGCCTCGTTTTATCTGGTAAACGGACTGTAGGTCCACGTCATAAAACTGCCGGAAGCATCATTTCTTACCTACTTCTTAAGGGGTGGACAGTAGGTCCACGGTCCCGGCTTGGGACCCACTGTCCGACTCACGGGTTTCTTTTGACGAGGGGTTGACAAGGGATCGTCGTACTCACACTGCAGCACTTGAATGGATGTTTCGAGATCTAAACTCTATATCTGCTAAATAGTTTTCAGTACACTACATAAAGACAGCTGCAAAAAGAATGAAACGAAATTATATACACAAAATAAAGTCAGGTTAGTTAAGCCATTTCTAACTTAAGAATGTCTGTAACGATTATAGTGGTCTTTGCTTTATTGGATACGTTTTCGCTCCGACTAGGAGAACAACGATTAAAATATCGTAAGAATGCACAGAAAAATCAAAAATCAAGTAAAGAGAACAAGTCATTTATATAATAATATAAGAGCCTGTTAACTTTAGTCAATTGTTCTGTGTAAACATTGTTTTATAGTAGCACAATCATAAATTACCTTACATTTAGTCGTGAAAGCATAGAGTAAGCTTGATAATAACAACACTTCTTATTTCAAACTTTTTTGCGACCACTGTTGAGCACAAGTAATACAAATATTTAGATAAGAAAACTATTTTACTATATAAAAGTTGTATTAAAAGTCTACTTTTAACAGTACACTTTAGTAAATATTGAGTATGCATGATGAGTACTGTATGCAGACATCAAAGGAATGTACTATATAACTTTTATATAGTTATAAAACTCATAGCTTATTTGACTTTAGACAGAAGTAGGCTTCTCAGAAGTTTGTATGTTCCTTGTTCGAGAAAACAAAGCAATATTAACTAGAGCTTTTTTACTAACTAAACATCAAATTTTAAAACTTTTAACGGTTAACGGTTTATTTTAAAGGGGAATAAAACTAATAGGACTAATAAAACTAAAATTAATCAGATAGTAATATAATGCTATATGGAATTCGCTAAGATATAATCCCTATTAGTAATCCACTTCATATGTGATAGCTTGAGTAAACTGTTGTTAATATTTGCTGCTTTAGCAGTACGCTGTGCGAATGTAGTGGAAGCATCACTGACCAAAATAAAGAATAAGTGCAGGTAGAAAAACTAATGCACGGCCAAGTCAGTTTTGAAAAGTAGGACAGTTAGTCCACGCCGATACCTGTGGACTAACTGTATCGGCGTACCTGCAGAAAAGTGACGTCAGCCACCCTCGTCAAACTAGGCGTGGACCTACAGTCCTACAATCGTTTTATCTAGCATACTGTTATCTTCATAGGTAGAAAATAAATCGGGGTCTTTTGCGTTATACGATCTAATTTCTTTAAACGTTTTCTACGTTTACTTAGAGTATTTAACTTACCTGAAATAGTGATTTGATGTAGTGAACAAATGTTCTGCACTATATTCTACACACACAAAAACACTATATTTCAATAAAAAACACACACACAACATAACTTAAACTTACGAACTTAACAAACGAATTCCTTAAACGTTTGGTGGCCAAAAGCCACGTCTTTGGTTTATTTGTTCGAATGCATATATCTATCTCTTTATATTGTTGCCGAAAAAGAAATTCACATAAATCGGAATCAATCGTCTCACAACAAGACACTGCGACTGCATAGGTAGACCGGAACCTGCGCCAATACCAGATAAAACCGGATTTTGCGATAAGATAAGGAACAATGAATACTGGTTGCCGCTCACTGATTACTGCTTACCTACTTTCATGTATTGATGTAATACAGGTCTAAAAAATTGTTCCTAGCATTAATGCATCACAGTAACTCTCTTATTAAACGTAGGAAACGTTTAAAGCAATTAGGTCGTATAACGCAAAATACCCATAAATCGTTTTGAGTGGCCTGTAACATATTTCTGGGAATAAATCTTATTTCAGATGGGAAGTTATCTACAATGCAACTTTCTCTATAAAATATTTAACCTCAAAATTGCTTATTGTCATTTTACAACTGACAATCCAAGGTGATAGTATACAAATTAAAACAAGACATTCCAATGAAAGGTCATTTCTAATGAATCATCCCAAATGTGCACTCACCACAACTATTGAAACGAGTAAAAGGTCCTCAGGTAGAAGCTGGAGGAAGTAGACCCGGAGATGAAAACAGGGCCGAGATAATCTCGACAGGAAATGAAAGTAATCGGAAGAAGACTCGATTTCGGCACGACTTTCTCACCTAAACCAACTGTCGAGAACCGGTTGACTTACATTCTGGGAATAGAAGTGGGATGTAATAATCTGTCGTGTATTATCTGTGATAAATTTGAAGGATCAAGGAAGTATGAACCGTCATCACATTACTCCAATTTAGATGATTACTTGTTTGCGGGCAAAGATTCCGTGTCCGAGCCGGAAATTCGAACCCGGAACCCTGGGGGACATGACACGCGGACCACTTTGCTACCTGAGCGATAGCAACGGCAGCTAATCAGTACTACAAGATAGTACCATATTGTCTCAAAGGTAATTCCGTCGGGTTCCTCAATATAGACGGATACCAAATGCATCTTTTTCATCAAAGATAGAGGAACCATTTTCCTTTCAAGATTCTTGGACGTTAATTTCGTACTCGTCACAAGTACTGTACATCACGGGGAAATGGCAATCACCGGAGGAGCGGGCGAGACCCTAGTTGTAGCCTTGAACGTGCTAACATTGGTCGGCCGCCAACGCAACGCTCACGGCCGTGAAATCTTTCATGAATGTAGAGGGGCCGGGTGGAGAGGGAGATTCATGAAAGGACTTGATTATGCGCGAGTTCTGCATTCTTGGGACTAGCGCAAGGTTCCATCTTTGGTCCCTCGCTGTTCCGTAACCGCTCTTGTTCTTGCGGCCGGCCCTGAAATACAGAATGGACATGCAATAAAATTGCGAAGAGTAAGGTGGTGGAATTTTCTCAAAAAGGAGTATCTTTAGGACTACGCATTCAACCAATCTCGATTATCTACCTTACCAAAAATATATTATCACTCATGAAACTTCATCAACTACGTAAATTCCACATTCTTTCTATTCTACATTTCATTTAATTTCAACTAAATTTATTCATAGAAGACATTAAAAATTTATAACAAGCCCCATCCATGCACTACAAAATGTGCCTGCGGGGAAAAATAAATATTATTATTACAATAATCAATATTACAAATATTAGCAGCCGGTGTACATGTCCACTCTGTCCTTATGTTTGGTGTCAACATCTCAAACACTAAGAATTTTACTAAAATACAGACAAAAATATCTACTTTGATGTACATATAAATATATATATATATATATATATATATATATATATATATATATATATACTTATACATATACATTACAATAATCATCTACTTTAACATTTACTATAATTTATGTTTGTATAAAAACATACCATCTACTGGTATATAATTTTACTACAGCAAATAGAATTTGCATACAATCAATTTGAATATGCAAATGTATAAGAAATGATTATTTATAAAATAAAGAATTGGAATTAGTAATAGTGAAATAAATTAGCAATTATAACAGAAAAATAACACTTTCAAGTACTTTAACAATTACGACAAAAATTACAACGATAACAGGTCAATTTAACCAATTATATTACAGGGATATCATAAAATTAAACAAACAATAAACTTTCAAAAAGATCACAACATTTAATTATCAAACAAAAATACCCTGTTTATCTGTCCGATAATTTCAACTTTATCTCTGATTTTAGTGAACGACTTATAAGGAGGTGAGCCACATTACTATCAATTCCAATTCATCGTTCAACAATTTTAAATAGGTCCTTTACTGTTCAGGCTTGCCACCTTTGGAACGCTCTCCCCGATAATATCAGATGTATTGAGGACCGTGCTCGTTTCGGGCCGTGGGTTAGGGGCTTGCTGCTGGGGGGCCTGTGGGGGTGACGGGTGGTACTGCTTGTTGCGGTCATGTGGTCAATCGGTGTGTTAGAGTGATTGAATGTTTCTTGCTTCTTGCTCTTCATTTTTTATTATCTTTTATTTATCATAAAATGTAAAAATGTTTTCTTTTGTATTTTAAGTATTCATTTAAATATATACTACATTTTTACTTTAAGATCATTTAATTTTGTATAAGTTAAGCATTTTTGTTTTTCTATTCATAATAAGTTAATAATTTACCACAATTGTATAAAACTATTGTAAATTTACTGTATATAAGATGAGGTTGAGTGGTAGAGAGGGCTTAATAGCCCCAACTCTGCCTCTTTAATAAAGACATTTTTCATTCATTCATTATGTTTAAATGTTGTGTTACACACATATGAAATCAATACTGTATGCAATAATAATGCTGGAAATTTTTAATGTTCAATAACAAATACACATATTGTAGCAAACACAAACAATTTTTGAGCAACATTTATCAATGTCTACTTAAACATCACCCTCTAAGGGTTTCGATAAAATATTTTCTTTGAATATTGTGTTGTTTAGAACATTATCATTAAAAGGTTCAGTAATAGTTTGGACTGTATACTCTGTCTGGAAAGACGTGGCTCTGGTGGATTATTGAGCCCACCGCTCACTAAAGTCACTCTTGACACAACTAGTCGCCATTGCTATGAGTCAACAACTGTACCATTGCATACAAAAACAACGTTTTATTTTTAAAACTTTTTCGAAATAGCACTTTATTACCTTTAGTAAATAAAAATGAATCCAATCATGGTGTAAACGTGATATATTAATTTAGCGGATTAGTAATTTTAAGGGCCGTCTGTAGTATAAATGTCCTTGGGTCTTTCTAATTTTGATCTTCATGCAAGTTTGACACCCCTATTTTAGATATTGTTATTTGGCAGGTGCCTCACTTCAAAGATATACAGGGTACCCCATAATTAATGACCAAGGCATACTACAGGTGAAAACAAACAAATTTCGTCATATAATGTCTATAAAGGAATATTCCTGTCCTGCTTAGTGTTTTTTAGAAAATTATTTGTACCTACGAAATGGGTTGAGATACCAAGTTTAAACTGCAAAAGTGTAATGATCTTATTAGTGTGCATCTAATATAACAATTTGAAAATAATATCATTTACAGAAACAAAATTGTGGTCATTTAAAAATATCAAAGCGTAATAACTTTAAAACGAGTGATTTTTATTAAAAAATAATAAGAATGATGAAAAATTGCCTTTTTAATACGAACATTTTGGTACTATGTTGAATATTCTATTATAGTTAAAGAACTTCAACATATTACCATACGTTTGTATTAAAAGGGCCATTTTTATAATTCTTATTATTTTTTTATAATATCGCTTGTCTTAAAGTTATTATTAGGCTTTGAACATTTTTAATGGAAACCATTTTCTTGCTGTGAATATGATTTTCAAACTTTTATCTAAGATGTACACCAAGAACATCATTATGCTTTCAATTTCAAGTTGATATCTACAACCATTTTTTCGGTACAAATAATTTTCTAAAAAACACATACAGTCAGACTGACAAAACACTAAATAGGATAACAGGATATGCCTTTAAATTATATGATGAAATTTGTTTGTTTTCACCTGTTTTATACCTGGGTAAAGTTTTGGTCATTAGTTAGGGACACCTTTATAATTAATATGCATCCAAATACTATTTGTTTGGTGTTTTTATAGATTGTATAGGCTACTTTTTGAATATTTAGAAAATGAAGTAAAACAATTTAGATCCTTTCCTGAATAACCCATAAAAAAAAAAAAAAAAAAAAAAAAAACAGTAGCAGTCGTGGGACTGCCGATAGAAGTGAAAACGGAACTATTAAGTTGAGAGTAATTAAAACTATATGCAAAAAATTATATGAAATGTTTTATGTTTTATTTATTAGTTACTTATGATGGGTTTAAACAAATCATGAACAAAATATAAATACAAAGTGGTTGAAAAAATAATTAATATACAATTATCTTAACAATATCTTAATAAAAAGGTACTGTAAGTATTAAAGAATATTATTTAATGAAAAAAAGTTCAATGCAATCATTATACTTGTTGTAATTGCTCAATATTAATAGTTAGTTAAACATAGAATACAAGTGAGTAAACACAGAGTGAACAACAGTGAGTTGAACACCGTTGTAAATAAAACAGTTATTGCTACGGATAAAGTATATAATTGCAATAACAATTAAACCCAAAATATTTTTAAAACTAATAAATTAGTTTAAATTAACTTGGTTCTTTCGTAAAGGTATTTTTATTGCACAATAAACTAATTTATTGAGTTAATACGGTATCAGTGAGCCAATGCGCCAACTACAGTTCCGGCAGAAACGTTCACTCATCACTTCATACGCTACTACAGGCTAAACTAAACTTCCAATAAAAAATGATAAATTACAAAAAAAATACTCATCTATTTTCACACAACTTTCTCGCTGACAAATTTTGTCTGACCAAAAAATAAAAAAAAAATCCTCGCTTACTACTTTTTTTCTTGTCATTGTAAACGCTATGTAAAATGTAAACAATAATCAAAATTATTTCGAAATTTTTTTAATATTTAAAAAATGTAACCAATAGATTGCCAATATTAAGAGCTTTAATTTGACGCATCTTACAGAATTGTACGACATTGGCTTCACTTTTAAATCGCGAGAGGAAGCCGTAAAGGTCACTGATTTTCGCAGTCTGTTTTCATACTCCGCCGGGACAGTTTTAACACAGCGAGACTGACTTTTTCATGCAGGTTAGTAGTCCGCGGCCAAGTCTACGGTTAAAAAAACACAGCGAGACTGACTTTTTCATGCAGGTTAGTATCATTAGCATGTCGGTGACGCGAACCGAGGATTTTACCCTCTACCAAAACGCTCAACGCGCCTAAAGAAGTTTTCACTTCAAAAAAACTGAAAAAGCGTTTGGATTCCTATTAATTAAAACGGGGAGACTAATAAGCAACATACACTCGTTATTCGGTTGTTTTATCGAACAATTCGATATGTACATATCGAACTTCGATATGTAAAAATCGTACACAATAAGAGTAATAATAAATTACCGTAACAAGAAAAATCTCTTACATTACAATTTTAAAACGTAAATTTAACACTAACATTACTAAACAACAAAACCAACTATGGCCTAGACGCAGATATCAAAGAAACTTTTACAATATTTATAACTTGCCCAGCTTCATGTGAATGAGTAACCGTTTTTTCGGAAATCTCGTCACTTGTGAGAAATATCTTACATATTTTCCTCATATTCATCGCCATTTTCAAAGTGTCAAAATATTAGTTACTTCTTGCTGTTTATTGTTTACATTAAAAGTTACTATAACTAATAAGTTGAAATCATATTCTAAGTTAAATAAATTGTAATATCAAATTATCCCTTCGGATAAAAACATCGAATCATTCGATAAAAACAACCGAATATCGAGTGTAGACCGCATAGAAAGTCTACTCATTACTACCTTTAAAATGAGTCATGTCACATGGTTCTACGACTAAAATAAGAGCGTAAACTGCAAAAAGCTTTAACAGTTTTACTGAGAAAAACAGAACGTAATTTTACTAATGCCGGCTTTAGGATATGTCCCCTGTATATTAAAAATGATAGTTTAACAATTTCATACCTAAATTGTTTGGGTTCCTTTTTTTAATATTTGGCACGTGCGAATTTCTGGAAAGAGTCCAATTTTGTGTCAGATTCCGTTATATGCCCCCAACGCTTAAACTTTTTTTAAATGAAATTAGAACGTTATAAAACGATGTAGTTGAGTAACAGAACTAATATTATGCCCCCATTTTTCATTTACGGATGATTATAATGAATTACAATTGGTTGCTAGCTAAGAAAAAAGGGTACTTACGTATTATATCGACCACACCCCTAAATTTCTCCAAATACAAAAATTCAACAAAAATAAAAATTACCAAACAAAAACTGAACTCTTTATTGAAAAAAAACACACAAAACTTGTTTTTATTCTTGATCACAATCCGCCACCCAAAATGCGAGTGCCTCCGGCCATAAGCGCGGGGCAGCACCGAAAGAAAAACATACCTATCAGATAGTACCTATCAGTAAAATATCAAATTCTAGAGGGGCTGATCAGAAATATAAATTTAATTGTAATGGAAAGGCAATTAATTATGTAGGTACCGTGTAAAAAACTTAAATAATCATGTGATGCCGCGCGGCCTGCCGTAATCGGGATTCTCGAGAAAGATAAGATAACAGCGACAACAATACCGACCGCAATACCTGGAAATGCTTGTTGATTGATGGAATGTTAGTTCTATTACTCAACTACATCGTTTTATAATGTTCTAAGTCCATTGAAAACGTTTAAGCGTTGATGGGCCTATAACGGAATCTGACCTATTTTTGTCATTGGTCTGCCTAATGTTCTGTTTGGAGCTGAACAATTAAAAGGGATTTTTTTAAAACTACTCACAAACACGGTGAGTAGTTTAAGTACCCGACACGTGTTCGGCACTTAGTCATTCGGTGGTTTGGCAATTCGTTACTTTAGCCCGGGGCCGCATAACCGACAACGGTATATTCGACATGCCTAGCACTCGCTGTGCTGATTTACTACTCGAGTACAGCCATAATTATACTATCAGCTTTAATGGGGTATTATGTACAAACCGAACGAGCCCGTCATTGTAATATTGATGGCCCATCAGAGGAGATTATCGATTTATCACCATCGAGTAGTCGATAGTAAAATCGAATCTTTTGTTTTACACTGCGATCAATGGTTTGGTTACAGCCTAACAAGGTGTCTTAAAAGTGCGTATCCTGTTCAATCAGTACCTTATTGACAACTTAACTTATAAAAGTAGAAACCTAGCCTAAAAAAAGAATACTTTTAATGCCTATTAATATTGATAATTACTAATGATATATCAGAAAAACCCGAATAATTACTATTTTTATGAATGTTTGAGTCTACCTTATTGTAACTCCTAAATTCGCCACTACATACATAAGTTATTTTTTTGCATCACTTTTTATAAATGGTCTTTGTAATCATCTTTATCAGGTTCATGCAAACTTTATAATTGTTCCTTACTTAGATCGGTGTCCAATGTGATTTATACTCAATGTATACTAGCATTCCTTAATTTATCATTATTACAAAATAACACAAAATTCATTCATAACGCGATATTTTATTTGCATAGCTGTCTTCTTTTTGAAATACTTAAACTACTTATATATATTATATAATGTGAGTATAAATTGACTGTTTTTGGTGGTAATATACATTTGGGAGTTACGGTGAAAATATTGTTTTTTATTTTATTCAATCTTAGCTCAGAACGACTGTTGATATCAAAGTTACAAATGAAAGTTGTCATGAACCTTGTTCGCTTTAGGACACAATGATTTTCTGGGCTCGGGAGTATTTTAGAAGATATAAAAAAATCGAATTATTTTTCATAAAATCATTAAATCTAATTTCAGAATAGATTTTTAATGCTATTGCGTTTTTTGTAAATTTATATACAGCATTTTTTATTGTACTGTTATTATTTTGTACTAATCTAAATTGGAACTGGACAGAAATTGTCATACCTTTTTTGGAAATGCCTTGAAAATACATGTATTTTACCTTAAGTTTGGAGTTTTTTATATATTTTTTATACACAAAACTAAGAAGTTGAACCTTGTACACCCTGCCAAAGGAAGGTCTTTTGGGTTTGGAAGTTATTATAGGAATTACGATAAAAGTCATACTCCATTCTTTGAAGTAATCGACTCTCAGCTGTAAACAATTGCTGGGGCTTGTGAGACTACAACCATAAAGTGGTCTAACCCCGGTCAATCCCACTGAGAGGAATATCTCCTGGGCTCGAACGCTACACAAAAGACGAGACAGACGGACACATAAGCAATAAAGAGATAACAAGGCTGTCTGTGTTGCTTGATATATAGCGGACATGTGGCAGTACCGAGGCAGACTTGTACCGTAATGGCTGTGCACTGGAAGGAAACGAAGCGATCCCAGAGTAAATCCTTGAGGGACACCGTGTCCTATAAAGCGTATATAACAACCGATCTGAAACAGCTTCACTTCGCAAATAAATGTACTTTCATAATTTATTTATTGCTATGTGAATGTCCTCATACTAATGATTTCATATTTTTTATATGTTTTTATTCAATAATGCTTTTGTAACTATGTTAGAATAATCAGTTAGTGTTTGACAATATGACAAAATGCAGGCGCGTGCCTGTCCTGCATAAACAACATGCGTAAACAACAAATATAGAACCGTTAAAAACTTGGACAATTAAGGAATCATTAAGGATCCGCCAGGCCCTTCTTAAAATCATGCCGTTGTATGTTCTTCTTTGTGATAACTCTTGATAGTAAGTTAGGTAGAGACTTGAAATTTGCTGCTTCATAGGTCCCTCTTGAACTAAAGAATAACTCTGTTTTTTTGGAGTCAAAAGATCTAAGGGTAGTAATGTTGCAAATAACTCCGAAAGGAATGCCGCTGCCGTTAAAATTGCCTTTTCACTTCGATATTCTGCTTATTTATGATTTATTTACGTATGTACATGGACATTTTTCTAGAATGCAATATTTTAAAATTTAGTAGTTAACTTTATAAAAACATTCTGTGCGAAAATCTAATCATATACCAGTGTACAGGTCATCGTTAGACAAAAAAAATCCGTGAAATCGCGGAAATATATTCTCATAAATATCAAATTTAATTGAAAAGCAAAGTAATAACAGAAATTCCGAGAGTAAATAGTCTTTGAGGAAGCACGATGCCAAAAGACGTGTAGTTTCATATTATTGCGGAGTGAGGAGTCTTCATCAGAATTCCATGTGTGCCAAATCATGTACACACTAATTTGATGATTTTCATCAAAATGGAAAGAAGAATTAAGGTATATTGGTGAATAATTTCACTGTTTTATGTATCCCTAGATTAGTAGAAAATTATTGTATATCTTTTACTTCTTCAAGAAGAAAAATATTCTGGGTTCGAAGAGTATAAAAATAAATGTATGCCCGACTGAGTTGAGGACTTTCTTTACCCCGACCATTCCTCGAGTTTGAAGAAAAGCCTCGCAATCCAAACAATGGTCCCCCGTGGCTGACTATATTCAGGCCACTTTTTACCAACACCCGGGATTGTTGTAGGGCCACTGGCCGTGAAATTGCCCCTGATCACCCATTGTGTGGACCCCACCCGCCCCACCATCATCGCACGAGCATCTTCTTTAATCAACAATAACAGTTCTTCTCGGTGGACTCTGACCGACTCTTCTTCTTCAAGGTATGTTTACGTTAGTTCAGCAATAGTGTTGTCAACGAGGAGACTTTGTGGATTTGTGCTTTCGTTTTTGGAGTGGATACGCAAACGAGCTAAGCACATCACTTTTTGGGATATCCTCAAACATGAACTTAAAGCGTAGCTATGGTGGGAAGGGCTGATTCAATGTGAATGTTCATTTCATCTTCCGCTCAATGAAGCGTCTGAAATATGACTTTGTCACAGACTTGATTTCTGGAATCTGGAGTCCACGTCCTCTGAAGAGATCAAACAATTCGGCGGCGAAGGCGGACGAAACGAATTCTGCATCGTTTCGAAATCAGAGACACCCTGTGCACTTGATGAGACAATGAGATAACCTCTTCATCTATATACCACTGGATAGCTCCTGGGTAAGCCAGGAAGACCTCTTTTGTAGTCTGGGTGTCTCTGATTTGGAATTGATGCAAAGAGTTTCGTTTTTAAACTCTTCATCTTTTTGGATCTGTTCAGGTGAACTCCAGATTCCAGGAGTCAAGTCTGTGACAGTGTCAGATGTCAGATGCTACACTAAGTGGAAGGTGGAAATGGTGCTAAACGCAACATTCGCATCCACTAAAAGTTGTCAGTGAAAATGAGAAATCAGTAGTAATCCCAATTGCATTGGTTTGATTGTTTTTGTTCCTAAATATCCTAAAGTAATTTGAACGTTTTTGCATTTATTCAAATACCTACTAAAGGACTTTAACATTTTTTTATATAGTTCCAACGAATAGTACACGCTAGTTCGACTAGTTGTTGACTCTATAAAATCCACTGGATAGTTCTAAACAATCCCTAGTCCCCGGTTCTCACAGGATGTTCCCAACGATCTGGGTTAGTTTAGGGTTCCCACTACGCACACAGGCCTCTAAATGTCCCACGCGCAGTTAGCATTAGTGACAACAGTGGAAATGAGTGGATTGTTTTCACTGTCGCACTGCATATTTAGATACATTATGAAAATGATAAGACTGAAATATTCATTTACGATTAACTATCATCAGAGAGACATTTATACTTTATTACATTTCGCTCGCTTTAGTAAGTTCGAGGTACGCTCATATGGGAAAGATTCTCCCCTTTGTTCAACTTTACCACGTGCTTCTGTCATGTCCAGTCTCACATATTATTACTTCCCACACTCTCACCTTGGAGAATCCTCCTCATACTATCGCACAAACTCATCATCTAAACATGTTTCAGACAATAGAAGGCGGTTGACAGAACAGAGGAAATTGAGGTACTTTGGAATTTTATTCGGAGGCCACCATCTTTTATCAGCTTTCCTTACCGGGGACCTAAACTTATTAGAAATAACAGACTTGATTTGACTCACTGTGAAAATTACACGTCGTTAAGACGATCGATTCGTGTTTTCTGCCTCCCAAGAGGAAGAGATGTCGAGGTGAAATAGGCACTTCTTGTTAATATATTATGTTATTATAAATATATAACTAGTAGTGCCAAAGTTAAAGGTGACATTTACGACCGCTCACGTGATCTGAGCTTGAAGTTAAGTAGTACCTCGATGGATGTTTTTCTTTATTCACCAGAAGTGCGGGTTGCACCTTTGCGCCATCGGAGCCTGCACTTATGGCCAGGGTTATTCCCATTCGATACTTTCCCGATCTTAGATCACGTCCCTAGACCGTCCAACCTTTCTGACGTCAAATCACGTGCCAGATCGTCGAACGTCGAGGTCGGGAAAGTACCGATCGGAAATAACACTGGCCATAAGTGCAGACTTCGGTGGCGCGAAGACAATAACCCGCTCTTCTAGGGGTAAAAAAAAAAAAAAAAAAAAAAAAAAAAAAAAAAAAAAAAAAAAAAAAAAAAAAAAAAAAAAAAAAACGCCTCTCGAGAAAGTACATAAATTCAAGCGCAGATAACGTAAGCGCTCGTAAAGGTTAAATTTAAGTTGTTTTATACGTATAATACGTTTTTACCTACGTAGTAACAAATAGAAGATAGGACAGGGGATTAAGACGTATTTCTTTAAAATTATTATTATTATAAGTTTAATTTACCTTTCCAACACCTGCAGTTGTCTGAAATGCTATTAAAAACGTCCACTTTTTCATATAGGTATTCCAATAACAAGAAAATGAAGTTGATACAGTAATTGTACAGAATCACCGAGACTTTAATTTTCTAAAACCTTACCAGGTAAAATCTTTCACCACCATCTTTTCTCATATGGGCTTTGAACGTTCAATGGCAGCATTATAAACGTTTTTGTTTTGTGCATTTATTTTATTTTATGATTTAGTAAAACTTATTCATTATTATCAGGAAGGTCAGAATGGAGTTATGTTTTATCACAATCACTTTCTGAGTGTAAGCTCTCAAGATTATTGGTTAAAATTGTGGAAGATCTCAAGCAAAATGATCCTTTTTCCAATAGTGATTTTCCATTGCCATGACACCTTGCCTATAATTCCGGAGTTACAGATCAAAAGTCTTTCTTGGCACAAATATTTGGCAGTGTTTATACTATTACTAACGTGAAATTGGAGGACAAAAGCAGTGGCATGGCTGTACCTCTAATAGGTCCTAAGTAACACTTAACTTTAGAAGTACATCATTTCTGCGCCGACAGTAATAAAAAGCAACTCCTTCCATGTTATGTGAGAGTTCCCGCAGAGCCCAGGATGACCTGCAAGGCCAAGTTCGAAGTAGCCTAGTCGGTTTACCTCTCAGACAGAGAGACTCTGACCGGAGGCGTTAGACTCGCGTGCCTCCCAGATCGTTATACCGCAGTCGTGAGTGCCACATAAAGGTGTGATGCAGGTGCTATCTGGTGCCATCTTGGGTGCTATAACAAGCCATCAAGCCTCTCTAGTGTTGCGTGCACTTGTGCTGTGTCATCTACTGCATGTGCCCCTTCCGCAGAATGGATGAATTACAGTCATCGGGAACTGACTATTCGAGCTCTCATTGAAGAATCTCAATTGTGCTGCTCTTGGTGCATCAAGCCTCTCTAGTGTTGCGTGCACTTGTGCTGTGTCATCCTACTGCATGTGCCCCTTCCGCAGAATAGATAAATTACAGTAATCGGGAACTGACTATTCGAGCTCTCATTGAAGAACCTTATCTCAATTGTGCTGTTCTTGGTGCATCAAGCTTCTCTAGTGTTGCGTGCACTTGTGCTGTGTCATACTGCTGCATGTGCCCCTTCCGCAGAATGGATAAATTACAGTCATCGGAAACTGACTATTCGAGCTCTCATTGAAGAACCTTATCTCAGTTGTGCTGTTCTTGGCACATCAAGCTTCTCTAGAGTTGCGTGCGTTTGTGCTGTGTCATCCTGCTGCATGTGCCCCTTCCGCAGAATAGATAAATTACAGTAATCGGAAACTGACTATTCGAGCTCTCATTGAAGAATCTTATTTCAATTGTGCTGCTCTTGGTGCATCAAGCCTCTCTAGTGTTGCGTGCATTTGTGCTGTGTGATCTACTGCATGTGCCCCTTCCGCAGAATGGATGAATTACAGTCATCGGGAACTGACTATTCGAGCTCTCATTGAAGAATCTTATCTTAATTGTGCTGCTCTTGGTGCATCAAACCTCTCTAGTGTTGCGTGCACTGGTGCTGTGTCATGTACTGCATGTGCCCCTTCCCGCGGAATGGATGAATTACAGTAATCGAGAACTGACTATTCGAGCTCTCATTGAGGAACCTTATCTCAATTATGCTGTTCTTGGTGCATCAAGCCTCTCTAGTGTTGCGTGCACTTGTGCTGTGTCATCCTGCTGCATGTGCCCCTTCCGCAGAATAGATAAATTACAGTAATCGGGAACTGACTATTCGAGCTCTCATTTGAAGAACCTTTTCACAGTTGTGCTGTTCTGGCACATTAAGCTTCTCTAGAGTTGCATGCATTTGTGCTGTGTGATCTACTGTATGTGTCCCTTCCGCAGAATGGATAAATTACAGTAATCGAGAACTGACTATTCGAGCTCTCATTTGAAGAACCTTTTCACAGTTGTGCTGTTCCTGGCACATTAAGCTTCTCTAGAGTTGCGTGCATTTGTGCTGTGTGATCTACTGCATGTGCCCCTTCCGCAGAATGGATGAATTACAGTCATCGGGAACTGACTATTCGAGCTCTCATTGGAGAATCTTACCTAAATTGTGCTGTTCTTGGTGCATCAAGCCTCTCTAGTGTTGCGTGCACTTGTGCTCTGTCTTCTTTTTCATTTTTTTTTTATTTGTTTGTTATTCTGCCCTCATCAATTCGTGCAAAAAATAATACTTATTGTAATTAGTTATCAAGAAATATATTTTAACACAAATTAATGTAAACCTGCAGGTCTTCGATAATAACGTTTATGAAACAACAGGAATAAATTTTGATAATTACTCTTTTAAAAAGGGAAATAAATACATAAGGGGCATGAATGAATTTTAATAACTTTTGTGCTCTATCGTTTAAATATTAAAAAGTTACGCTTTACAAAAAAAATTGATGCGTAGTGACCATATTTTTAAAATAAGACACCAACCATAACTCTACTGCCAAAACAGTCATTTCACATTGATTTTATGGAGCAAACCTCAAAATCGATTCACCAAAGCATCAAGGGTTCATTATCTCTAGACAATCAATTTTAATTGCTTCGACAACAAGTAATTGAGATTTATTTTAATCGCAGTTGAATTTACGGTACTAAATATAACAAAATATTAACACTACATTTCGAAGATTGGAATCTATCTTCTTCTTCACATGTAAGAGGTTAAATTCTAATTCTCGAAAAGTAATGTTCTGTTTTTGTAGAAAAAAACTGTAAAAAAATGTCCGAACTCTTTTTATCCTTTAAAATCATCCGTCGTCAGTAATACATTTTTAACTAGAACTAAATACTTGTCCAATTTACATACAGAAAATCTTTCTCTTTTTTGAAACTACGGTTGGCTGTCACCGCAGTCAGCACGGTCTACAACTGATGGCTTTTCACAACAAAGAGTGAAAGTTGTGGAGTCCGGCGATTTTTCGTGGAAGATTTGGTGTCCAGTTTCGCAATTCGATTATCCAAGCGAGGCAGGGACAGCTGATCGAAGGTAGCGAGGTAGCCGCCAGCCCGCAGACCCGGCAACAGCAGACAGAGGTAATTCATTTCCGTAAAATTACAGGTTAGGGATTTAACTGGATAACGGATTGGCCAATTCTACAATGGCACGGGTTCGATTCGTGAGTGCCCTGGACACGATTGTGGGGCCTTGGCCCACAACCGTTGTCACTTAGCCAACCCTACGGCGACGTCTTCTGTTCTTCGTCCATGGATGCAAATTGCTCTGAGAGAACTCAAAGAAAGACATTTCCGGCCATCTTTGACTAGAATGTTAGCGTGTAGACTAGATGCTGGTGGCTGAGATTCGTGGAATTTGAGGTTATGTCTTCAAGCAACTCCTTGTCCATTTGGACACAAATAGAGACATCTGGAGAGTTCGTATCCACAAGGAATCTTGAATCGAACTCGGAAGTCTGCGACCAGTAACGATTTTGAGAATTTAGGTTCGATATTACATTTTTGACTTAATAATGTGGTTTCTCTGGCAGTAGAATTATTAAATAATAATTTTTCTAAAAGCCAATGATCTTAGATGCCAAAGACATCAAAGGACATTATGCGTATTCATTCTAAATTTAATTCGTCTCATATGACGAATTTATACTTACACATTTGTGTAAACACCCCTCTTTTATTCAAGCAAAACTACAAGGGATTTCAAATGTATGCGCCACACTCACATAACTAAGTACTATTTTAGAGTTATCAAGGAATGGGGAATGAAAGGGCGTCAATTTTAAGATAGAACAAATTACTTAACTTAATCTTAAGTTCGGGAATGATTCGATTATTGATAAACGTGAGGCGAGCGGGTGTGTTTACTTTATAATGCCAAACTTTTAAAGCTATATGATATGATAGTATATCAGGATCAGTTTTAAATTTTGAAGACATTTTTGCAAGTCATTTATACTATTGTATTTCGTTTTAATCACAGTGTACAATTCTCTATAAGGCAAGGTACATGTAATATATAAAGCAAAAATTTCTTTTTGAATGATTGAACGACGCGTCGTTCGTCAGAAATTTTGAAAATTATATATATCTAATACCAACCAAATACTGTAATCAATCTTTAAGTGGTATCCAAGCAATTTAAGCAGTATTATTAAAGTAAAAAAAATCAAATCTATTACAAATAACTAGGAGCTAAACTCAAAATCAAATTGACTCAACCCTTCCTACCATAGCTATGTCATTGTAGAACACTCTGTTGCTTAAAGATCGTGTCTATCACATCGTAGTGCACTCTGATGAGACAATAAGAATACCAGCACATATTTATAGGTGTCTCTGATGTCGAAACGATGTAAACGATTTGTTTTGAGCTTTTTCGTCTTCGAATTCTTCGGATCTCTTTAGACGAAAATGACTCCAGATTCCAAGAGTCAAGCCTGAGACAGCGTCAGATACCAGACACTGCAAAACTCAAAATTCAACAGACTAAGTTAGTTCTTAGCTTGAATTGAGCATTCTACATAAAGGATCGCAGCATATTATGGATTCCTACAAAGAAGGTTCACAGCTTTTATAGAGTTACAAAACAGACCCACAATCTCCAAAACAATGGCTCTTCAATAAACTGCGTGGATCTATCAGCAGGTCGTTATTGAAAGTAAATAAAATCTTCATCTACTTCAATTTATCTTTTCTAAATTGTACTAATCAAAACTATTTAATTCAAAAGGAATTCCTTTTTGAGGTAATCCAATATAATCAACATTTTCACCCGAAGAACCAGTTTTCTTTCAAAGGCACCTTTAATTCTTTAATGCATTATATGATCCTCTTAAAGCAGAATCTAGCGCAAAGGTGTTGGACAGTTATGTAAATAAACGCTTGGGAACACATTATATGCTGTTAGTGAAGAACTCATAGATTGGTACAATATGTTAATAAAATGGAGTAACTTCAGTTCTGGATTTTGCGTTTAGCTGTACATGAGTGTTGGAAGGAATGGTAGTACACCCTGGGTACTTTTTTGCTCAACGCAATCCGAGAAGATATGAGGGTACCTGTATATCGAGTGGAGGGAGAAGCCGCCATCTTTCAATAGCCTATAGCAACAAATAATACATCGATTTTGGTAACTCGCATCATTGTTTTAAAAGCCTATATCAACAACGCACATACATAGTGTGACAACTTGTAATTGAGCTGATTTCGTCCTTAAACTCAGTGCCGTTACAGATGTAGCTGTACGTCCTTCTTCATTCGGGGATTCGGGGACCTTGTCAGAAATAGCTTCAGATTCCATACAGTCTTGCTCATCTTTTACTATTACCACTAATTTCGAATAGTCGTAACTGCATGTACCATGTAGCAAACCTTCCTTTTTCTCGATTCAAATAAATTTATTTCTAGATTTAGTCATTTCTTAATTTGAGATCGGGAGCAGTTTAAGACTCGGTTGTTAGTTTTCGGTGCACAAACTCATTAGAAATTTCAGTAGCCCAATGTAATTATTCTATTATTCAAGTAATGTGGAAAAGAGACATACGAAGATTTACCTTCTAAACAGAATCATTTAGGCTATAACCTTAGGATTGTCTTTCGAAGTTCATGAACTTGTCAATAATTCCAGTAGGCACTGTTGTAGCTTTTTGCCTTTGCAGTACAATATATATATATATATATATATATATATATATATATATATATATATATATATTTACCGGATGAGTTTTTTAAAGTGATCCAATAGCTAACTTTTTAATTACACAACTTATCACCACACTTTAAATTTGGAACTTGCTCAATTTTAAGTTTCACTCAGGAATAGACTTTCAAATTTCTTAAAGAAGGCCACCATTTTTCAATATGGCAGCCAACTTTAAAATCTTTTATGGAACACCCTGTATTTTATGTTGTTTTTAGATTCTACTCTACAAAATAAGACATTTTTGCTTTTCTAAGTTTTTCTATATCTCTAATGGTTCAGGAGCTACGTGGACTGGAAGTTTTCGGATTTTTTCGGACTGATGATGAAAACTTCCAGTGTGGTGCTAAGTCGTGTAATTAAAAAGTTAGCTATTGGATCACTTTAAAAAACTCACCCGGTATGTATATATCCACTCTAAATAAAGAAATGAAAATCTACAAATTAAAATAGTGGTATAACAACTCTTAGAAGAAAGAAGAAATAATGAGGAATTTATGAGCAAATGAACCGTCTGCGTCCCCATGTTACATTTTGTGTTACGGATTTAGGCCTAATTTGTTGCTGGAGAAACGCCGGCAATGTCACACACCGAAATGACTCACTTTGTGTTCGGAACTGCTTTTACTAGCTGAACATTCCCGATCCAGTGAAAACCAGTGGAGCGGGCGACAATGAAATTGGACGGGAACCAACCGACCGTGGTACCGGAAACGGAAGAGTTCGGCATAAAGCTTTGCACAGTCATGCAGTCACTGTCATGCATGCACGTAACTAGCGTAGTTTAACGTACAAACTGTTACGTCACTCTGCATAAAAGCTTGCATTTTGCAACGTCACCTTGATACACACGTAAGAGCGCATCGCTTTCACAACGTTATAACTGTGAAAAGGACGACGTCAACGTAGTTAGGCAGGCGACGTTTTATTGTTGCTGGCGATGTTTCACTTCTAGAAACTGCGCTGTTGTATTAGTTTGTTCGTTATGGTCACAATCGCGCAAGGTAAGTATAGCGATTTTAAAGCTACATCGGTTTATTTTTATAATTAAAACTTAAATTAAATGAAAATTTTGGGAAAGAAATATTGGGATTTAATTTTAAATTAGATTGTGAGAAGTTAGGATAAAAAACTAATATGTAATCCTTTGGCAAGTTAGTACTGGTAGTTTTAAATTGTTAGGAAGGCGGTTCACTGCCTTGAATTGATCAGAACTTGTCTTGTTACGGCTATTGTTCTCCTAGTTAGATACAGCTGGGCCAATGAGAGAACGCCGCGGATGTCCATCAGAATTGGTTAGAAGGGGAAGTATATAAGCGCCAGCTCATAATTGTCGCCCTTTTTTGGTAATTTTCGTGAATTAAGATGATTACAGTGCGCCGAGTTTCTAATTTTTTTCCACGAGGGATTTTGAGGAAAAATTAAATTCATAGAAACTACAGAGCAATCTGCATAATTAATTCTCGATGAACAATAGAGCATAATAGAATCATACAAGTTAAATTTGGTTCAAACTTGCAAGAAAAGTGAATTAAAATTGAACTTTGTCAATAACTTTAATTGAAATTTGGAAATTTTGTAATTTATTAATATTTAATTGGAACTGTTTTATTGTCAATTGTTAATTGGTAATTAATTGAACTTTAATAATTGTTTGAGAGAGTTGTAAGTTAAGGTTTAACTAGTGGAAAGAGAAGTTTAATTTTTTTATTTTTGAATTGTGAGTGAACTTAGAACATGTTTATTTTAGTTATTTCCAAGTGGTATTTGATTTTTATTTTAAAAATTTATTATTTTATTTTAGAAGAGAGCTCTGATTTTTAGTTTGATATATTTGATTAATATTTTTATTTCTTGCCAAAGGAACTTTTAAATTTACCAAACAGTTTGTCAATTCTTTGTGGAAAATAGAATGATGAAAATTCTAACATTGAACTTATTATTTTGCCGGTTTAAAATAAATCCATTATTTTAATTTAGAACTGTGATTTTTATTTTAGACAAACCAAATTATATTAATAGTTTAAAAAACTAGTAATAAATTTTACTGAATATTTCACTCGGAGCTTACTAATAAAAAAATATCTTATATCGTCTTGGATGTCTGAATATTAATATCTATAATCCAAGTCGTTATAGTAAATTACGTACTTTCAAGTAGTGAGTAAAAGTACTAAGCGTACTTAGTAGCCCGATACTAAAGTCTACACCGCTTGATGAAAACGTCATTGTATGGGCGCCAACGAAGTTTAGTAACAAACCCAAGCAATATGAAGAACCTTGTCTTTCTTTCCACATAGTGTGTTCATTTTTTTTATAAGACATCTCGAAACGCGTTACACTTGTTTGCGCTATACAATATTCCAATTGTAAATTCAATATATATATATATATATATATATATATATATATATATATGTGTGTGTGTGTGTGTGTATATTGTAGGAATTCTAGTTCTTTCGCACTTCTGGGAAATAGTTCATGAGGTGATTGGAATAAATGATAAGTGTAAGCATAGATACAGTTGTCCTTGGTCCTTTAAAGCCTTTGTAGGGCAAAAGTTGTAATGTAAGAAATGAAATGTAAACGATCTTAATGGAAAAAACTGTAGCCTTCTTCAATTTTGGGTTGGACTAGTATGAGAAGTAACTTAATGGGAACAGGCAAGCATATGTCAAATTGAGGTACGGTAATATAAATTTGGATAGCTTTAGTATGATAGTAAATAACTGTGTGTTGTTGAATGTTTTCTGACTTCACTCACTGTCTCTCTTGATGAGCTCCGACCAAAACGATGAGTTAAAATGAATGTTTAGCCTTTAACGGAAAGAGTTTCTCTAGTCAGAATAAGAACGTAGACAAAAAAATATTTGGGGGGGTCCCAGACAACTGATATTTTCCTGAAGTGGACAGAGAGTAAGGCCCCATTTTGTTTCTTAAAACGTTCTTAACCCGTTTCTTTGTTGAGAACGGTCGTTCAGCAGTGCATGTCAGTAATACTGAATTATTTAAATAATAATCGCTTACTAAAAAAGTATTTGAAAATTTGGGGGGTCCCGGCCCCTTGGAACCCCTCGCTGGCTACGTCCTTGGTCAACAAATTCGAAACAGGCGTAGGTTCGAGACAGAGAGTATAATAATGTTGGTTTATATCTACACATTGTCAAAATTTTTTAATTTATTCAAGTAACACCGAGCAGGACTGTTAATCTGACTTTGCTCTTTGGATTGCTGCTGGAATATTCCAGCACACCTGGAGCCTGGTCTGGAGGATGGATGAGACACGGCTGTCATTATGATTCATGAGGCCACGACTACGACTGCCACTTCTCAGACTGTCCGCGTCGTGTACCAACCTTCCCGCCGCGCGTCTACAAAGAAGTCTAGAGGCCAGTGGTGTAGCGAAGCTGTGGGGGTCGTGGTAGACTAGTGGTTAGCGTCGCAGCGCGCCACCTAAGTGTCTCGGGTTCGATTCTCAGTGTGAACTTACAGATTTTTGTAGCTTACCAAAATACTGTTCGAGCTTCAGCTGTAGATTTTTCATAGAAGATAGAGTCCAACGCGTAGTAGGATATTTCAATCAGAAATCGCCTGTCTCTGATAATTAATAAACGTCTTATTTAAGTAAGGTTGTTGGATTTGAAAACGTACGTCTTAATAAGCTCGTTGAATGCGTCAAACTTAGGAACACAGGCGAAAATCATGCAATATATGCACACAGGTATCAATTTTTACAAGTTGTTATCCAAAATTACTACAAGACTTAAAACAAAATCAGAATATTTCTTTAATAATTTGAACCAATTATGCAGTTATACAAATATGTATATATCTATGTTAGTAGCCTATGTATTTTCTTTCCTTGTACGTATTACTGTTTACCATTATATTTTGTTTTTTGTAATGTTTTGAACTATTAATAGTTCTAATTAGAACTTAATAATAGGGAGTCCATTAAGAAAGTACAATAATAAAACCGATTTAAAATATTCGTTTTAAATTCAAGAATGGGACCTGTACTTTTCTTAAAGAAAGTTAAAGTTTATGTTATTAGTATAAATGGTATTATTGTTTATATTTTTTTGTAACAATAATATATTGTATTGTTCAAATTTGAAAAGAATATTTTCAAGAGGATTATTTTTTGGTTTGACTGTCAAACAAAAAAAGCAGATTCTTTAAGAAACAAATTTCTTTCTTTCTCTTTTGTAGTTATTGACCATACAACATTTTATACTGATTACGCTTTATAAATAAATACCGTTTTCGTAGCATCGTAAAAAAACTCAAAACTAAAAATCACACTTGGAAACAAGAGATTCTAAAACAACCAGCATTAAACCTTTAGGTCTAAAGGTGGGGCTTTTAGGTGTCTAATGCTGGACAGCTAAAACGATTTTCATCGCTTTTATAACAAAGATGTTACATTAAAGAGATTTTATTGTAACGAATGTAAAATTATTCAGAATACTATTGGGAAACTTGAATTCTATTTTGATAAGTTGGGAAGTGAAACATGAGTTAAGTATTGAGTTATGTTCAAAGTTCAGTAGCGTCCTGCACTGAGTTAATGTGTGTAGTGCGGACGGTATTATAAGTTAGACTTCCTTGAGTTAACTCTCGTAAGTATTGTGTATAGTGTAACGTAAATACACTAGTAAACATTTTAGTTTATAGCCCAAATACTAGCAGAGCTTTCTAAAAAACAGATTGTTATCTCTTAAACAATCTTAAATTGTAGGTTTGTAAAGGTTGATTGTATTTCTTTTATAAGAATAGAAAAGTGGTTATTTTTATAAAAAAATTATTTTAGAAACCACGCATTTTACATTTATTACACTAATAAAACATGTAGCAGCCGCTGATAAAAACTAAAAACAAGAATGGGCCCAAGGGTAAACATTATGGTAGTCTAAATCATGTACAACTTCATCTAAACGTAAGTGTATGTCAAGAATATTTCCACAATTCGCTTAGCTTAAATGTATTGATTGCAATGGTCTATAACTTGTCATATCTAATAAAAAATATAATTTTTAACCAAGGAATTCAATAATTATAATAAAAATTCTCTTATCAAGAATTGTCTTGTTATTGACCTTTTAAACAAATAGACGTTTTCAGTCAATCAAAAACTAAACGTTTTATATACTTCTACGTTAGTTGTCATATCACACTATATAATTTAAAACATGCACTAAATCGATCATTGATTGTTACAGTCAACTATTAAGTAATAAATAACCAATTAATAATGTAATGGTATTTAACACAAAGTTTTATATATGTTTTAAAAATTAAAATCAAGAAAAAGTATCTTACTGGAATTCTAATACTTTGGCTTGTAAAACCTTATTTATGTATATAATCTAGATACATAAGTTGTTTTAAAGCAATGCATGTTAATGATTCGGTAAGTTTTGTAAATACTTCATTGAAATTCAACTTGAGTAATTTATGTAAGTTACTGTATTCCGATCTATTTATCATCTAAAAGCGAGTTAATATAGAATTGATGGCTTAACCAAAAAGCTTTAGAAGGAAAAATATAATTTTTTTAATCTAAAACAAGTAAAAGTTATATTCACTTTCTTAGTTTTTCTGGCTTGAACTAAAAATTATCACTTCGGGAACGTAATGAGAACTTGAATACTTTTATTAGCACATAATATGGCATTTAAATGGACCTTTTGTCCAGCCAGATGTTGAATGAGTGGACTGTCCCCTCCAACCCCCTCCCCCCCCACAAAAAGAAGAGCCAAGAAGGGAGCGTCCCCACGCGTCTTGTCTCTGTCTCAATGTCGGTTTCAAATTCAATGTCAGCTCCTAGTTCATTCCCCGCGCTCTTTTTGACAGTGAAGTCGCGATAGACTTCAACTTCAATCATCCTCGCGCGTTACGGTGTTTTAATCTCTGCAAGTTTAGATTATTTGTTTGTCTATTCGTGTAGTGTACAGTGCTAATTCTGTGAAGTGCCAGACAGTGTTCTAGAATTATATATCCAACTTAGATACTTATTTTCTTCCATTTGGTATGTATTTAGTGCTACAGTAATTTTTTATTCTTTGTACGAAGATGACAGCTCGTAGTTTGTTTTTGACAATGGATGACATTCAGGATTCTAGAATTTCGGACATCAGTCTTCGTTATATGTTACAAAAATATAACACTAAGTTTCTAGGATTGAAATCCATCTTTTTTTCAGGTGTCGAACATTCTAATACATAAACATGAACAAAAACCTTACAAACTCAATGAATCGCCGTTCGAAAACTCGAGTAGTTTTTAAGTCTTTTGGGCGTGTTTAAACAAACACATTTGTACACACACATTAGGGGTGTTTTGAACCTAAAGAAGAGGGTTGTGTTTTATTGTGTTGTAGCAAATAACAGTTTATGAGTTAGCTGTGATGCTCAGCACCCAAGAGGATAATCCTAAGCGTTTAAAATATACACTGAAAATTGTATCCTTTTTAGTACTCTTTGGAAAAAGAATAGTAGGTATTTATTTACAATACCGTGACCATGGAAAATGAACTTTTTTCATGGGTTGCCATTTATAGCCTAGTATTATTATCACAGGTGCATATAAACTGGGGGGAAAGAATATTATTGTATTATATTGATGTCTTTCGGGCATTATTGCGTTAAGGAGCAGGGGCAGCACGTGATCTGGGATTCGACTTTTGCAAGCTCGAGTTAATTTTTTTTCTAAAAGAGCAAGCAGTGCGCAGCACTGCGCAGCGGGCAGGCATCGTTGACTGGATTAACGTACTAGTCACTGTCATTTCAGTAACTTATCACTTACCTTAATGTTCAGGTGGGGAATTGCTTCCACGTAAGATACCGAACATCCAACACAAAGGTGTGCCATTACCACTACTGAACTAGGAGGTTAAAAATAGACACGGAGGAACAAAATAGTTTAAAATGGCGTCCCTTCTTTATTTGAGAGAGCCGCGGAGTAATACCAAACTGTCAAATAAGGAGGTTAGGAATAGACACGGAGGAACAAAATAGTTTAAAATGGCGTCCCTTCTTTATTTGAGAGACCCGCGGAGTAATACCAAACTGTCAAATAAGGAGGTTAGGAATAGACACGGAGGAACAAAATAGTTTAAAATGGCGTCCCTTCTTTATTTGAGAGAGCCGCGGAGTAATACCAAACTGTCAAATAAGGAGGTTAGGAATAGACACGGAGGAACAAAATAGTTTAAAATGGCGTCCCTTCTTTATTTGAGAGACCCGCGGAGTAATACCAAACTGTCAAATAAGGAGGTTAGGAATAGACACGGAGGAACAAAATAGTTTAAAATGGCGTCCCTTCTTTATTTGAGAGACCCGCGGAGTAATACCAAACTGTCAAATAAGGAGGTTAGGAATAGACACGGAGGAACAAAATAGTTTAAAATGGCGTCCCTTCTTTATTTGAGAGAGCCGCGGAGTAATACCAAACTGTCAAATATGGATAGTGTTGCCAGAGGTACTGTCAAAAACAGAGTTTTCAGAGAATTTCAAAAAATCGTAACTCCTTTGATTATCGTTGCCGACGAATTTTTTTTCACTATTGTTTTCAGGAAAAATTGTAGTTTTCAGGAAAAAAAATGAACATACCTTTCCATGGTCACGATATTGTAAATTGATACCGAATAGTATAACCTAAAACTTTACTCTTGTATAACCGAACAGATATTCTCGTGATGTTACCAACCCTTAAGTAGACTAAACGTCAAGGATGATAAATTTATATTAAACTAGCTGTTACCCGCGGCTTCGCACGCACTTTCATTTTGGGACATCACCAACATGTTCTCTTTAGATGGCATTCCAAACAATCCTGGGATAAGCGATAGTCATTGAAAGATCTCCTGATCCATTTTAAATGTAAGTTTGAAAATGGGACCCTGAAGTCGGAGAGTAAAGCCGTTCTTTAAGTACCTACCTCGGACGTTTTTCAAATTTCTCTGTAATATTTAATGATATTTTATTGAATAGCTCCAACGATATCAGTAACAATTCACCTATTTCAGGCCAGTGTGGAGAGATCCTTAGTCTAAAGGGAGACTAAAGTCGAAGTCCTTAGCTTCTCAGTTACCATGCTTACCATGTGGTAAATGATGTAATTTTACTGTACTTGATTAAAATACCAATAAAAACAAACCCAGGCAAAGAAAAGCTTCTGCAAGTTACATGACATTTGTAAAGTGCATCTGACTTTGACAGATTAATAACAACAAATATTTTACTAACACGTGTTTGAATGTGTATAAACTTATTGTACTTATAATTCTTGACTTTGTCAGGCGGTTAAGAACACATTTACTATCTGCTGCTTGAGCCAATTCCATTAAATATAATGGATAATGGAGTGTTAAGAGAGTTTGCAAGACCGGTGGGGCGTAGCCCGAAGGGATTTTTGAAATAGGAATAGGCCTGTACGTTAACCAGGGATTCTAACAATGTCCAGGTAAACTTTTAGTACAATAGTTCGAGTAGTTTTTACGTGACTTAGTAAAACACAACTCACAAACAGAGACACCTATAGATTTCTACATATTAGTATAGATTAATTACACAGAAAAAGTATTAATTGTGCAAATAATATTATACATTTTAGATTATCGTTTAAAAATATTATTTATTATTACAAAGTTTAATATATTAATACGTATTTAAAAATTGCTTATAAGTTTGATTAACAACAAGGACATAACCAGCGAAGGGATCCCAAGGGGCCCGGACCTCCTCCCCAAATTTGTACTTTTTTAGTAAAACGATTATTATGATTTAAATAATTCAGTATTACTGATATATACTGATGAAAGATTTTTCTAAGCAAAGGAATGGGTCAAGAATTGTTTAAGGAAAAAAATTGGGCCTTACTATTGTCCTCTACGGGTAATCAGTTGTATGGAGCTCCCTTTCCTGGCTATGTTCTTGATTAACCCTGCGCTACTCGCGTGATGTTTTGTTACGCCAATACTCGCATGGGCTACAGTTGTAGCCCACGACTTTTTTTTGTTTTTTGTACAGGGACATTTGACTTTAGCACTGTTTTAGATATTTTTTTATTATTTTCAACATATATTCATACTTAAATTAATATTTCAATGTATTACACAACAACAATTTTTAAATAAAAAAATAAAATTGTAAAGTTACGTTATTTTGTATTTTGCTGGTTTTGAAAATTTGCCTATCTTTAAGGTCGTAAAACTTCAAAAAAGTTCAGGACATGAATGATGGAAAAATACTTCACTTATAAACATGTTTATTACAAAATCAATAAAATATATAAATTAGTTTTAAATTGCTTATTTACATAAAAGTCTTGAATTGGCAGTTGCCTCTAAACTTGAACAATTGTTCGTCAACAGTGCAATACTCACTGGGTGTGAAGAACGTCCTAAATTTCTGCACAATCAGCTCAAAAAACGATGTAATAGGTGCTAGATTATCTACAACTTTTCTTTGTGGACGATCTCGAATATCATCGAATCGCATACACCTCATTAGAAAATGAAAACGATTTTCACTCATTGACAAAGAACACGATTCTGCGCCACTTCCACGATTATTGTCCCAAATATGCTTTGTGTGTTTCCTTCAACTGCCCAAACAACCAGAGAGAAGTAGAATTCCTATAAAAGCACGAATTTCAGTGTTATATATTGGTCTTGCATCTCTTTCACGCTCAAATTGGTCTTTTATACCTAATATGTAAATGTTAGTTCCATTTACTATCATTTCTATAACATCATCATCAAAATATAAATTAAACAATCAATCTCAGTTTTAGTGTTCCGAGCCTCACCTCTAGGCCCTGGCAATCGCAACACAATGTTTGATGCCCTTTTACGAATGTTACTGTCTTATTCCACTTCATCACTCTCTTCTGTTTGTCTTTTGAATAAAAAACATTACCTAAAGGAGTATTATCTTCATCACCACACTCACTCATGTCCTGTGGACTGGAAGGGGAAGTAGGCGCCATTTCTGCATCTTCTTCATCGGGTAAATGGATTTAGTCTTCCAAATGATCTACTTCTCCATCACTGTCCACGGCAACGCAATCCTCCTCATCAGAACTTAAAGGATTGTCAATCTCATCAAGAATATCTCGTTTGGTCAATCTGGCACGCTTCGGATTACTCATGACACAAACAATCGCGCGGGCTACGGTTGTAGCCCAGATCACTTTGAAGTAAAACCACACGGACACTTTTACTCTATGCAGTGCAAGAGCACACTGACTGGACTGAGCAGCTATTTGTTTGAAGGTACTGAGGCTCCGACCCTCCTAGGAACACATCACTCCTAGTAGTAGGTGAACAAATTACACTGGGCTACACATATAGCCCGCGCGAGCACCGCAGGGTTAACAAGGTTGTTATATAACAATTCTTTATGTATGAAGCAACATAATATCTTTTATATAAGATACGTCCACTTACGTCTCTTGCAACCTTCTTTCGGTCTAAGATATATCCAGTGCCATAATTGAGTTTGCCACGTTGTCCTGATGGATACACGTAACACTGAGAAACCTACTTCTGTCAAAAAGGGTCCACTTATGTCTTTTGCAATCTTCTTTCGGTCTACGATATATCCAGTGCCATAATTGAGTTTGCCACGTTGTCCTGATGGATACACGTAAACCTGAGAAACCTACTTCGGTCAAAAAGGGTCCACTTATGTCTTTTGCAATCTTTTTTCTGTCTACGTACGATATATCCAGTGCCATAATTGAGTTTGCCACGTTGTCCTGATGGATACACGTAAAACTGAGAAACCTACTTCTGTCAAAAAGGGTCCACTTATGTCTTTTGCAATCTTCTCTCGGTCTACGATATATCCAGTGCCATAATTGAGTTTGCCACGTTGTCCTGATGGATACACGTAAAACTGAGAAACCTACTTCTGTCAAAAAGGGTCCACTTATGTCTTTTGCAATCTTCTTTCGGTCTACGATATATCCAGTGCCATAATTGAGTTTGCCACGTTGTCCTGATGGATACACGTCAAACTGAGAAACCTACTTCTGTCAAAAAGGGTCCACTTATGTCTTTTGCAATCTTCTTTCGGTCTACGATATATCCAGTGCCATAATTGAGTTTACCACGTTGTCCTGATGGATACACGTAAAACTGAGAAACCTACTTCTGTCAAAAAGGGTCCACTTATGTCTTTTGCAATCTTCTTTCGGTCTACGATATATCCAGTGCCATAATTGAGTTTGCCACGTTGTCCTGATGGATACACGTGAAACTGAGAAACCTACTTCTGTCAAAAAGGGTCCACTTATGTCTTTTGCAATCTTCTTTCGGTCTACGATATATCCAGTGCCATAATTGAGTTTGCCACGTTGTCCTGATGGATACACGTGAAACTGAGAAACCTACTTCTGTCAAAAAGGGTCCACTTATGTCTTTTGCAATCTTCTTTCGGTCTACGATATATCCAGTGCCATAATTGAGTTTGCCACGTTGTCCTGATGGATACACGTAAAACTGAGAAACCTACTTCTGTCAAAAAGGGTCCACTTATGTCTTTTGCAATCTTCTCTCGGTCTACGATATATCCAGTGCCATAATTGAGTTTGCCACGTTGTCCTGATGGATACACGTAAAACTGAGAAACCTACTTTTGTCAAAAAGGGTCCACTTATGTCTTTTGCAATCTTCTTTCGGTCTACGATATATCCAGTGCCATAATTGAGTTTGCCACGTTGTCCTGATGGATACACGTAAAACTGAGAAACCTACTTCTGTCAAAAAGGGTCCACTTATGTCTTTTGCAATCTTCTTTCGTTCTACGATATATCCAGTGCCATAATTGAGTTTGCCAAGTTGTCCTGATGGATACACGTCAAACTGAGAAACCTACTTCTGTCAAAAAGGGTCCACTTATGTCTTTTGCAATCTTCTTTCGGTCTACGATATATCCAGTGCCATAATTGAGTTTGCCACGTTGTCCTGATGGATACACGTAAAACTGAGAAACCTACTTCTGTCAAAAAGGGTCCACTTATGTCTTTTGCAATCTTCTTTCGTTCTACGATATATCCAGTGCCATAATTAAGTTTGGATTATTATCACGACGAAGAAAATATACATACATACTTGGTAAATCTACTTCGGTCAAAGACAAATTACTTCTGGTATAAGGGGGAAATCCTTATACGAAAGTTTATAATATCGGTTTCGAGTTGTAGAAGACTTGATTTTCGGTCGGAAGGCTGGGAAAGAATGGCTTGTTGAAGCATGGCAGTGTAAAAATACCACATCATAATGTCAAGGAAGCCATAATGTCTTGACCATCTAGAAACTCTTGCACATAAAGATTCACAGTCATTATGAAACTTAAATATATCATTAAAACAATGGTTAAATTTTTTAAACATATGGTTGCGCTTTCATAGAACAATGGTTACACAGAACAGTTGATTGAATTTAACAAGCTCTTTCAATTAATATTTCGCTGCTTTAGGGACCAAGATGGGATTTGTAACTGCTTTAGAGACCAGTGTAGCCCAGTGCGGCTTTAGAAATAAGTATATACCTATATTCATCCCAGGAACTCTAAGAATGACCATGCAAACTTTCAATACAATCGATTGAATAGTTTATGCTTGAGAGCAAAACTAAAGCATTTATAGTATTATTAAGATTAAGATCATTTATCTCATAACTATTGCTTCTTCCGCTAATACCAAACTCAAGCTCCACAGCGTTTGAAGCTTTAAAAGTCAAATATTATTTTATTAGAACTATCATCTTTCTCACGAAACTATTCCAATTTAGTTCTTTTAAAGTATTATGGATACTGACTTATAACGTGATTTTTAGAATGCATCTGAAGAAGAGTTACAATTCCAACCCTCGAAACGCAGTGTTCTATTCTCGCAACTTCTAACGATAGTAGTTATCCAATATTGTCATCCACTCACTTTTTTGTACTCATAAAGCGCTTTTTAATTCGAAACATTCTTGAAATCCAAAATTGAATATGTCAAACTGCTTAAGTTCAGTAGCGATGTGATACTGGCAGGCATGAAACTCAAAATAACATCAATTACCTACTTGACGGGAATGAAGGCGGATATGAATGAAGGATAATGAGGAATTGTTGAGCGAGGCGTAGCCTTGTCACCAGACTAGATCGGCAGTTGCTCAACAAGCGTCACTAATTAATTAATTGCCCATTCAATAAGTACATATGCCAGCTAGAAAGTGCTGTATTTTATCTAGAGTATATTGGCAGGCTGCTTGTAAAATTAAGTTTTTCTTCACAATCAGAGAATTGCCTCTAGCAGGGCTTTATGTTAAAAGTGTCACAGAAACCAAATTGAGCTCTATTTAAAATTGTTTGTCCTTAAAATCCCACTACCAGCTGACAAGAACACGTTACAATCAGTCCAATGCAGTGGTACAGTTTAAACTGCTATTCTAAAACAAATAGTAAGAAAACGTTGTGGAGTTTAAACCAAATAATTGAATTATCAAGGAGCTTAAACAATGGTTAACATGTTTAGGTGACTACTTGTGGTAATACTGTACAGCTACAGAATTAGACTGATAAACACAGATAATAATTCTTGGAATGTGCGAGCGATAATGTCGAAACCCCTAGTGCCGAATCCCCTAGTACCCCTAGTTCCGAATCCTCCAGTGCCGAAAACACTTTTAGTCGTGTGTCACCGAATAAGGAATTGTCTGACAGCGCCGAACATATTACGCCTGGGCCAAATTTTACTTTTCTTTCAGCTCTAAACCAAGAAGGACCTACAATACTGCAATCACAACATTTTATCATCGTTGAAGAGAGTATTCCTACTTAGGTATCTAAGTCCTCAACCTACTGCCAGAAGTAACAACAGACTGTGCTGCTGCAAAGACCGTTTTACAACAAGAAAATTATTTCCTGTTTCACTTGTGATTCCTTCTGTAACTAGACCAATTATTTTCTTTCACAATTGACCTGTACCTTTGTAGACTATGTTTAACAGTTTTGACGCAATTCTATATTCCTCGTTAACGAATAAAGGTTTTGCTTCTGAAAGACTAATTGTTGACTTGTTTTAGTTTACCAGTGTGAAGAGGGAATTTCCTCACATACCAGGTCACTCTGGCTCCCTGATTGCGTTAAACCTACACATCCACCAGTTTCACGAGTAGAAGGCAGTTAATTAATATAACGGTTTCCCAATCAGATTTTTCTGCAAACAAGTTCCTATCTGGATTAACATACAAGGTTTGCGGATAACCAGCTGTACAAATGGGAGTGGATTGGTCGCGAAAGCCCACGCCAGTGCGCCCCCCTAGGGGGACCCCCGCTGGGCCCGGGATGAGTTACGCCTCTGGGCTGCCTCTGCTGGCAGAACACAACGCCCACTCCCACGTCTCTGTTAGCACTTTGATCACTGTATAATCTTCTGCTTTGGTCAAAACAAATCGAGATAGTGAATTCGAATGTGAATATGCTAATGCATTCAGCACAACTACGCCAATCGACCTGGTTTATTGGATTATCTGGGCTCTTTATAATTATGATGTTGTCCTTTGTTTGAAATTTATTATTGGCAATAATTCTCTAACATCTACCTTTTCGCTGTTTGTAAGGATAACCGATTTTCGTGCATTTTTGGACACACTCGCTGGGAATTGTATTTGTGTTTACCAACACAAAAACGTAGAGTAGTATTAATCATCTGTAAGATGTACGTGATCAATTTTGATCTTTGTTTTAATTTTATTATTGGCAATAATTCTATAACAACCACAGATTCTCGGTTTGTAAAAATAACCGATTTTCGGGCATTTTCAGTGGATTCGGTGCTATTGGACATATCCGCTGGGAATTGTATTTGTGTTTACCAACACAAAAACGTAGAGTAGTATTAATCCTCTGTAAGATGTACGTGATCAATTTTGATCTTTGTTTTAATTTTATTATTGGCAATAATTCTATAACAACCACAGATTCTCGGTTTGTAAAAATAACCGATTTTAGGGCATTTTCAGTGGATTCGGTGCTATTGGACCAACCCGCTGGGAATTATATTTGTGTTTACCAACGCAAAGGTGTAGAGTAGAAGAAATCAGCCATCTGTAAGATGTACGTGATAACCTTAAGTTTTTGGGGTGATCCAAATCTTTAGTTCATACTTCACAGCCTTTACTTACTATTTGTTTCAGAATGGTAGTTTAATCTACAACTGGAATGGGCTGGTAGTAATGTATTCATATCAATAATTGGTAGTAGGATTTTAAGACTAATTCGAGATTATATTTATTGTTAACTGGGTTACCGTGACACCTGTCGTCCTTACTACGTTTTTTTACATAACTCCATGATAAAATTCACCTTCAGATTATGAAAAACACCTGAATCAGACAGACAGCTTTTCAATATTCATCGGGCCGGAATTATAAACTACAGAGCTTTCTTAGCCGACATAATCTGAACTTATTGGATGGATAGGCAATTACATAATTAATTAATGACACTTGTTAAGAATCAATCAATGTAGTCCGGTAATGAGGCTACAACTCATTCACCACTTCCATCATTATCCTTCATTCATGCCCGCCTTCATTCCTGTCAAGCACGTAATTGATGTTGTCCCCCTGCTTCTTTCTTGCTCTTCCAGTGTGGCAGTATTACGGAGTTTCTGCTTGGGTCAAAGCAGTTTGGAATAGTCAGTATTAGATTTGAAGAATGTTTCAAATTTTAACCTTAGCTTACCAGTTAGCCTACCTTTACCACTCATCACTTTACCAACTGCTAATTTCATAAACTAAATCGATTATGGCAAGCAAAGCCGGCTGCATACGATCATATAAAATTTATATTCTATAAGAAATCACATATCATTCATTTGATATGTGTTTATATATATTTTTTAAATATATGGAACAATTTTATTAAGTGCAAGTTTTAGAGTTAATGAAGTTAACACACGACATGGTGGTTGTGATTCTTGACTTAGGCGTACGATTTGTTTATTTTAATCTAGTTTGTAATTATGTATTGGGTTAGTTATTCACCTGAAGAAGAGATCATATTTCAGATCTCGAAACGTAGTGTTACTGATTATTTTGTTTCACTGAACGTTGGCAAATGTCCGGAAAAATCCTGTTTCCTCCACAATCTTTCCATCGTAAAAAATAAACTTCAAACAAAGCATCTCATAATAAAATACAAAAGATAAGTAGAATAGTCACAAATCAGTTTACTGGCAAAAGGTTTACTAAAACAACAGGTTTTCTTAAAAACTGAAGAAAAATCATCAAGTAAAATACTTTTCTGTTCATACATTTGAATACTTTTGATAAATAAAGTAATAGTTTTAGAAATAAAAATAAATAAATTGGTAGGAAAGATTTGAATATAATTTTAGATTTTTATTGCTGTACAAGGCCGTCTTTTTATTAAAATAAAGATTTTAAAAAATGAAGATCAGTTTTAAATTTGTAACCTTGCAATAGCCTCCTCAGGATTTGCATCTGCAAGCCTGCGATAAAACCGATCTGCCCTGCAACAAAAATCTTCGACAGAACCGTTTATAACATTTTGTTACTTTCTGTTAAGAGGTTCTTTGAATTCTCCCCCCCCCCCCATAGCGTCAATTTTCTGACTTACCATCTGGTGCCCCGGGCGCCAACAGGAGTAACTACGGCCCTGCCTGTAAGTGTCACGGCACTACTGTGTTCCCACAGTGTCTCTTCTGCAGCACATTGCGGTTCTCAGGTTGTTTACACATCGCTTATAGCACACTTCGGCCTAACGGGGCTCAACCACAGTTCGGACAGCTACTGGTGGGCTAACTTACTCGGTTGTTTTTATCGAACAATTCGATACGAGTATATTATCCAACTTCGATGTGTAAAAATCAAACACAATAAGAGTTGTAATAAATTACCGTAACAAGAAGAATCTCGTGCATTACAACTTTAATAACATAAATTTAACACTAACTTTACAAAACCAACTATGGCCTAGACTTAGATATCGAAGCAACCTTACAATATTTATAACTTGCCCAACTTGATATCGATATGTAACCGATTTTGTGAAATGGAGGAAAGAATTCTCCCCATGTGTTACCAGGAGTTGAAATCATATGCTAAGTTAGATAATTTGTAATATCGAACTATTCATTCGGATAAAAACATCGAACCATTCGATAAAAACAACCGAATAACGAGTATAGGCTGCTTTTTAAAGTCTACCCCACATTTGTACTGTTTCACTTCTATTCGTTAGCAATTACTCGTAGTCGATTTCTTAAGAAAAATTTGCGTACTTAATTTAAGTTCAGGTAGTTTGAGAAATCATCACGGTGGTTTTTTTTTACCTTATTCATAGATTTAAGAAAACTTACAATTTCCGGTATTCAACCATTTGGTAACAGGGACTTACAGCTGACTGACCAGTATAGAGAAACTAATCAAGCTACTAAGCCTTATTGATTATACGTTCCATGCCGCCGTTAAAATACTATATATAGTAAAGAACATAATTTTATTAAAAACGCAATTATTCGTGATCATTTTGTTATAACATAAGTGATCATTTAATGATGTTTTATATTGCATACAAAATTTTTCCTTGAACGTCCGTATATACCGACATTGGGTCGTTGGGATTGAAAGGGGTTCAAGTGGGGAGGAGAGTTATTTTCGTTGCATTTGGTCATAACTATTATTGGGTGGACGTTGTTTTTATTTCTTCCAAAAACTTCATCTTTATTCATAAATAAATCTGTATTCCTTCCAATGCCACCCTGTCATGTCCAATTTAGTTTAATTCTACAACTTGAGTGGGGGGTCCATCTCCATATTTCCCCCCTTTAGGTACGTCCCTGGATGGAATCGGCTTGATTTACCAGAATAATAAATAGGCCACATACTGGAAGAAGCCGACTGTTTAAAGTCATTGGAAACATCTCCCCAAAGCGGATATTTGAAAATTTTTTAAACATATTTTTATTATTAACATCCCTACTAATATTATAAATGCGAATGTACTGTAAGTTTGTTTGTTAGGCTACGTTTTCACGTTGGAACTACTTAACCGATCATCATGAAAATTTGTATATTCTTGGAGGTATTGGAAGTAACATACGATACTTTTTATTAGTAAATAATGTATCAAAAAATCTCAAAATCTAACTACTTCAACGCCATCTAGCATTCCAGTATTAAAGTTCCCACCCTGAGTACTGTAATACCGTCACACTGTATCATCGGTGGTCACGTTAATATCCAATCCAATCCAATCCATCCAATTGATTATAATTTCAGCTGTTTGGAATTATTCTATATTTAACGTTATTTTCTTCTGTCATTGTTACATGCAGTGTAAAACTATTTGAATTTTTGAGATTAGGTGTCATTTTTGTGGTTGGATACCATTTGTTTTTGAAACTTCATTGCGTGTAGTAAATTTTGAGAATTGCTAGCTAAGCAATAAAATATAGTTATCATATTAATTCATTTCTATTGTAATGATCTCCGATGCTTATTTAATAGCTTAAATGCGAGCGAAGCCGCGGGTAAACGCTAGTTTAATATAAACGGACATAAAGGAGTATTTAAGTACACGGTATAAGATCCAAAAATGTTTTACCTTAAATTTAGACCTCTTTTACTTCAAAATTATCAGTTTCTTTCTTTGGATCAAGAGGAACCTATGTAGCAAGTTATGTCTCTAGGAAAATTTTATAAAAAGTTCTTATACTTACCAACAGACAACATCAGGATTTTAAGAAGGCTGCGTCAGGTCCTCAAACAACAATGCTTTATCTGCGTGAAGTAAGTACTGTATGCGCTAATGCGCCATCCTTCACATCTTGAAGACGGGATTCACAAACAGCTTCGTGGAATCCAGAGGCCAAGTCTGTTGATTTAATATTGAATAATCACTTTCGATTAGAGCCTGTTAGAAATTGGCCTGTAACTGAAATAACCTGGTTTATAGTATATAAACCGCCGTCGTTACTAATGTTGTACTGCTGAATATTTATGAAGTGATAGGTTTCGCGGTTGTAACTGTAACTGCCAGGATCCTTCCAGGTACAACTTGTAAGTAGTCCCGCCTTATTGATGGTAACGGAAGTGTAATTTATGACGCGCCATACACGGTACGCCATTAGACGTAATCTACTACAGACGTAGTATGGAGAGGAGCAGATCCATGTAGGTACTCCGCAGGTCTCCTCCATGGGGCCACTTTTATTTGCATTTTTATTTAGTACGGTCACGACTCCGCGTGGAACCGGTCCGATATAAATTAGTTCCTCCATACAAGTTCTATTCCTCGGTTCCCCATAAATAAGTGACCTTGAACACTCCGACCGTGTTCCGTGAATTTGTAACACCATTAGTGCGTTTTACTGCTCGATTACAGTGTATCCGTGTGAATCACATCGATAAAACCGCAGTACAGTAGGTCTACTTAGGCCGCGTTACGTTATGTAGCAAAAACTGTTACATGTAGCTTTTGCTAATGAAACCATATATACGTATACGTTACAAGTAGCGAGACTAATACAAGTTTTTTTTCTCAGAAAATGAGAAGGATGGAGATATTGTTCACCATTCTAGGCTCGTCCATAACTTCAAGTAACGTATCAATGATAGGAAAGGTTTACAACGTAAATTTTGAGTTTAAAACTCTAGTTCACGTCTTCTTAGAGCAGCGTCTGAAATCTGACTCTGTCACAGACTTGAATCCTGGAATCTGGAGTCATGTTCGTCTGAAGAGATCAAAAGTCGGCAACGAAAAAGCTCAAAACGAACCATGCTTAGAGATCGTGTGTAGAACATCGTAGTGCACTCAACTGTGCACCTAGAGAGACAATAATAATACTTTTTTCACACTATATTTGTAGTCTTTTGGGTGCCTTTAGGCGAACGTGACTTCAGAGTCAAGTCTGTGACAGCGTCAGATTCCAGACACTGCACTAAGAGGAAGGTGAACTGAAGCTAAACAACATTCACAATCATTTATGAATGAATCATCATCGATCAGGGTAGTCGTGGTCAACAACTCTGCGATAGTGTCCGTGTATGTGCGTGCGCGCAATACGTTTGAGTCCATCTGAGCGTTTTTCACTCGTGGACAATTTAATGCAGTGCTGAGTTTTCTTAACCTTCCAGGCCTTGAACAGCAGGTAGGTTTGCTCGAGTGGGAGGATTCAAGTTATTGTCAGTTTCCGGCCTCCAGAGCCCGACTTCCGGCGGAAACGGAGTCGTCACGGTTCGCTTACCACCCCATCAGAAGGTTGGTGGGTGGGTGGGGAGGGGGGTTGTACCTGCACACCCAGGGTCATAGATAACGCAGTGTCTGACCTCTATTTCGAAACAGGTTGTCCCGCATTGTCTTGTGTTGTTTTCTTAATTTGTTTTTCCTTTGTGTGGTAAAGCGTAGCAGTGTAATTTGAGTGTGAGTTCACAATAAATAAAAGTTAAGACCGAACTAGTCGTTAGGGAAGCATTGAGTGAAGTCCGTTCAGTAAAAAATTTCGTTTAGAACGGAAAGGGATTTTTCACGCAATGTGAAGCCATGCATTTTGTTTTTGTATTATTCACAATTGTATCTGTGATACGCGTCTCACGCACTAACCTCAGTGTTGTAGCCTATTTTGTGGCTTATCCAGCTGCGAAGCATCGAACTACACTAAATCACTGGTCATTTACAATATCAACTTCCTCAAGCCAATACGGAAAGCGTTTTTATTACCTGTTATTATTATTTATTACCTTTATTTTATTATTTACAATATATTCCATAACATATGAATATAAGTAAATATGATACATTAGAGAAACATTGGTTGATTAGCGTCCAAAGACATTAACCAACATAAAGATAAAGAACTTTAAAGCGATCTCTTAAATCAAGGAAGTCGTTCCCTTTCATTAAGTCTATACACATGCTCACAATTTTTATTATTATTATTAAATAAAAGCCGATCCCCTTTTAAGCCTTATTCTGCCCGACCTCATGGGCCACTGGCCTGTGCGAGGATCTTATCAAACAGAATAAGGGGAGAGTCGATACAGTACAAGATCGATCGATGGTACTGATAAAAAGTGCAAGGGTCACAGACAGGTTTCAAACCTGCACTATCTCTAACTCAGACTCAAAGTCCAACGTCTTAGACAGTTCGGCCATCAGTACTCCCAAACCGATGGTTGAATTTATTGCCTAGTAAATTCAAAGCAAGATGATTTTGATGTTCTTCAGGCTTAGCTATGTAGAGTAAACTAAACTTTGAGATCCCCTATTCTACATATACTACTCCAGTGCCTCTGTGAATTACCGCATTTGTAATCATTACAACCACGGAGTTTACAGTATTGTTCTCAGCATTATAGATTGGGAACTTTGAATTATTTTCAGATTCGATAAAGATGCAGTGCCCCACAGCTGAATCCCATATGTCCAGATTGGTTTCTAGACAACTTTGTACAGTAACTTTTATTTTCAGCAGAGATGTGAATTTCTACCAAAGAGCCAATATATAGTAGAAAACTTTGTATTTAAGTGCAGTAGTTTGTTCCAAACTTTGGTTTGCCATGTTACTGACCTCTCTAGATGAATTTAAAAAATAATTATTTTAACTTCTATTGCAGTCAATTGCCACATTTTTCAGATTTTTGAAATGTCTTAGGCTCGTTTTTACACTTGAAGAAGAGGGTGGATTTCAATAATCGAAACGTAATGTTATAATTTTTTTTACGACGGTAAATGTTCGAAATCCTATTACCTTTTCCACCTTAAAAACCTCAATGGAGAGGGTTGTGACCCATCATAGCTCCCTCTTGGTTACGCCCCTGAAGCGACAGGCAGTGGCGGATTTAGGATTTGATGACAAGAGACGTTCAGGAGGATACCGAAAGTATGAAACCCTAATATCATCTATTCAACACAAACGTGGGGGACATTGGTTCAAATTATGGTGCAAATAAACAAAGCTTAATTCCCTTCAGAAAGAACGCCCTAGAAGCATTGAACCTAGAGGCTCTCATGAATTCTTCACTGTTGATAAGGAGCGGGTTGGGTTGGAGTTGAAGTTGGAGCTGAAGTTGGAGATACAGACGTGACCCTTCATTACGCCCATTCACTCCAACATCTTCGTCCTGCAACACAACACCTTGACATAAACAATGGCTTACTATTTTCAACGGGTTTAATTAATAAGATAGTACGCCAAACCACTTGTGCGTAAACATGCTCTACTGAGGTTGCAAGTATTGTCAAATCTATACCTCAATTCATTCTCGAGATGTTTTGTGAACAGGTAGACAATTATAGAGAAAAGACATTTTTACATCCTTCAGGCAGACAAACGGAAATTCTGCGTATTTACTGAGTGATAGGCTTCATTGCCGCTCAGCCAACTTCCATGGTTAGACTTGTACCATCATAGAACTCATTCTTGTCTATAAAGAAATGAAATACCACGCAAAACTTAAAAGTGTCCAGATGAAATATTTCTCGAAATATCCTTCCACGCGATGCAATAACATTTTTGTTCCTTAAAATTTCATAGGGTTAAATAAGAATTAAATTAAATTAAATCCAGTCACAGATTTTTTTAACACTAACATTTCACTATGTAAATCAATATTTCATATGTTAAAATCTCATGAGAATCTACTCAGATCGTTTGCGAATTTATGTATTCTGTTATTTTTTCGTTGGTATCATGGTTACCTATAAGTAATGAAAAGATTTGCAAACGCTCAGCCAAATCCACTGGAGTGACATGCAGTATCATCAAACCTAGTGTTGCCTACTTATGAATGAAGCTTCACGCATAGTCTAAAGGTAAGTTCGTTTCCGAGATATCACTCAGAAAGATGGACAAAAATGCAGAATGTTCCTGCCCCTCAAGTCATAGGCTTCGCTAACGCTCAGCAAAATCAACTGGAGTGACACGCACTATCTTCGAACTCAGTGATGCCTACGTATCAATAAAGCTTCACGCATAGTCTATGGACCAGTTCGTTTTCGAGAAATCACGCGCACAGACAGACAGAAACAAAATTTTCAGCTCCTCAAGCCATAGGCTTCGCTAACGCTCAAAACCGCAAATTAACGCGAGGCTTTCCAATATTATTGTATTGCAACAGGCGTATTGACAATTGAGTGATTTTATTGCCTGTAAAGGAAAATACTAGCTGGAGTAGGCGCCCGTTAGCCTTCAAATCAATGACGAAGGTAGTAATTTGCGTAGACGCGGACAGGAAGCAATCAACTTGTGCCTCACTTAATCTTATAATGGAGGAATCAATAAAATAAACAGAGCTTCACTGCGGTCTAAAGTAAGTCAGTCAGACGAAGGTTTCAATCCGTGTTTTCTCCCTGAAGTTTATGTTGGAAACGGAAGTTCGAAAGCGTGACCCATCGTTGTTTCAGAGGGCTTTCGTCGATATTTGTTGCAAAAAATGTTAATTAACTAGCAGTTGCCCGCGGATTGGCACGCAATTTCTTGTTGAAAAACAGTACACTTTCTTTCTTCTTATTTTTTTTTAATAAAAAGGAGAAGCCGATCCCCTTTTAAACCTTATTCTGTCCGTCCTCATGGGCCACTGGCCTGTTCTGGCGAGGATCTTATCAAACAGAATAAGGGGGAGAGTCGATACAGTACAAGGTCAATGGTACTGATAAAAAGTACAAGGGTCACAGACAGGATCTGAACCTGCGCTATTTCTAACTCAGACCCAAAGCCCAACGTCCTAGACCGCTCGGCTATCGGCCCTATAATCACGTATTCTTTTTCTATCACATTCTAAACATTCCTGAGATAATTGATAGTCGTTCCTTCGTGAGCCTCTTGGGTGCATTATGAATGTATGTACCATATTTCCTGCCTCTATATTTCGTGATTTTACTAGGTGTTAATAAGTTATTCAGTAAAATTAATTTATATGGATGAATGTCAATAAACTAATTAGGTTATAAATAATCAAATTCGGTTTGTTAAAATTAATTTTCTGTCTAAGATATTTCCAGTATTATGTTATAGTTTGACTTGTGCTCCGATAAAGAAAATGTATCAACGAAACCAATTTCGATCATAAAGCGTCTTCTTTTCATTTACCTTCGATCTAACCAAATTGGATTACCTTATGTGCAAACATTCAAGGCTTTTTAAAATGAGGTGGTTTTTATACCAGCGTTTAATACTATTTTCATTGCATTAGACAGTTTATTGATCATTGGTGCAATCTAAATTTAAAATTATATAGCAATAGCTTCTTCTATGCAACCTGCATTACACTACTGATCAAGCACTTTACAATAATAATTTTATACATTTCAAATGTAAACAAGTGTTTCTGCCTCTTTGATGAACTTCAGCTGAAAGTATTAACAGCAGCTGTTAAGTATCAGTTCGCTTTGCATTACGTGTCGTAGTGCAGTCTGCCGGATAGAAGGTAAAACATTTCAAAATCGACAACAACTTATAAATAAAACATTAATGAAATAAACTATTTATATTGGACAGAGTTGTAAATCTAAACCATTCTCGAATCCCCTTCAACACACACAAAATATTTAGTCAAAATCGGTCCAGTCGTTTAGGAGGAGTTCAGTGACATACACAATTCATGCAAACAAGAAATATATATATAACTAGCTGTTTCCCGCGGCTTCGCACGCTTTTCGTAAGCGTTACCCGTGTATGTGCACTTCTGGCTCAAGTAAATTATATTTCCAACGCCGATGTAGAGTTTGCTTTGTTGCCACGATCAAGAAAATCTGTACATCTGTACAAGACAAATATACATCATAACTTAGCGCCTTCAAATAGTGTTTGGCTATTAAATATTCGTAACTGTCTCGTAATTGCAGTTTATAATGTGCAGGCGCTTTGAAAACTATTATCTTTGGCAACACCACCTGGAGGCGAGTTACATCAATAGACATAGCATAGAAACCTTCTTCGTGGAAAAATACATATACATACAAATTTTCATAATGCTCGGTCAAATAGTTTCTGAGTCTATAAAGGACAAACACACAAACATTCATTTTTATATATATAGACTAGCGGCCCGGCGCGCTTTGCTGCGCATTTCAATAAATTTTTTGCAAAAGTTGCCCGCGGCTTCGCACGCAATTTCCCGTTGAAAACAGTACACTATATTCACCTTATTCTTTTTCTATCACATTCTAAACATTGCTGAGATAATTGATAGTCGTTCCATCGTGAGCCTCTTGGGCGTATTATGAAGGTATGTACCATATTCCTGCCTCTATCTAGCTGTTTACCCACGCCTTCGCACGCAAATCTTAAGAACCGAAGTCCTTATATTACTTAGTAAATTTTTTTTTTACTATAATAAATTTTAGATTAAATTAGTTATATCTCCGATGCCACGATGAGCTTGCTTTGTTTGTCTCGATCGAGAGAATATGTACACACGGAGTTTTGAGAACCATACTTCTGTCAAAAAAAACAACTAAGGTTGATTTTATAACATTCTTTATATTTTGTAGCCAACGTAAGATAGTAAATTATGATATCTGCATTACTCTTCTGATCAAGCATGAGCATGGTTTTATATTAAATAAATATTGCAGTTAAAGGTGAATTTTTACGTCAAATTTGAATTGTATTACCTGGATAGTAAAGTCTAATGTTTAACAGTGATTGCAAAAAACAGTTTTAAAACAAAATTTGTCGTTTCTCTTAAGCTTACTCTATGCTTTAAAACTATAAGTGTAATATATGTTTACAAAGAACAGCTGATTAAAAATTTGAAAAGACGTTAACATATGTTTGCTGCAATGCATTTCTTTATGGGTATTTCTGTAACCAGTGGGGCGGAATCCTGAATCGGAAAGGGATGGGCATAGCTTATAAACCTTCTCCGTGGAAAAATACATATACGTAACAAATTTTCATCATGATCGGTTCCAATAGTTCACGATTCCATAAAGGACAAACATACAAACATTCATTTTTATATATATAGATATATATATATATATATATATATATATATATATATATGTCCCGTGCGGAGCAAGTACTTTTTGCGATTCAATGTTTATTGATATATATATATATATATATATAATATATATATATATATATAAAATGCAGTACATCCTTAGTACATCTATATATATATATATATATATATATATATATATATATATATATATATATATATATATATATATATATATATATATATATACAGGGTGAGCTCAGAAATATGGTAAAAAAAATATTTTAAGACGTGATTGTAGAGCTAAAAATAAGAAAAAAATGTTATATAAAGGTAGGTCCGGAAACGCTCCATTACTGAGTAAATGGCTGGCGAAAGATTTTACTTTGTTTTCAGTACACCTGGTGAAATTAAGTGATTCTGAAAGGTTTTGTTCTTACTTTTTAACTCAAATAAGAGGGATATATAAAGAAAATCATCTGAAAAAATCAAATAAAAACCACTCTAGAGGTGGTAGTGTGAATAGTTTTTGAGAAAAAGTATGAAATTTGCCAAAAATCTAATAACAAAAATGCCACCGTCTTAAATGTTTGATGTCGAATAACATTGTTAAATAACCAATAAACAAATTGGTTTTTTTTCCTAATACAGATTGTAGAGAATTTAATTCTTGAAAACAACTGTAATAAACAAAGTTAACTAAATGTGTAAAAAAGTTATGAAATTGACTCCCCACGTATCACACTACACAGCAAACTTTTGCTGTTTTATAATAAGGAATGAGTATCTGATTGGTAACAGCTGGTGAAAAAATAAACATTTTTAATTCAAAATCTTATTTTTAAATACAATAAACATCTACAATCGCTTTTTAGTCTCACCGGAAGATAAAAAAGGATGCTCTAAATGACCTCCATCGTTCAAAATGCATGCGTCATCAGGCGTCTTGTCATCAAGTTTCGGACCCATTCAAAAACTCCAGGTGTCTGCTTAATGGTTTCTATTCCATTAGAAATGTTTAATCGGAGTTCTTCAATGGTATCTATTTTTTGGGAAGAGTAAACTAATGTTTTTAAAATGTCCCCAAAGGTAAAAAAGTCCAAAGGATTTAAGTCCGGTGATCTTGCTGGCCATGAAACTGGTTCACCTCGGCCTATCGATTGATTTGTGAAACTCTCATTTAGGTGTCTACGAACAGCCAGAGAGTAGTGCGCAGGTACCCGTCATGCATAAACCATATGTTTTGGCGCAAATGCAGAGGTACATCATCAAGCAGGTTAGGTAGCTCGTCTCTTAAAAAGTTCAAGTACACCACGCCATTAAGCCTAGGGGAAGCACGAATACGACTAAAATGAACTGCTAAGATTCCAGCCGAACATTTACTGAAAACTGATGTTGTGGGCGATTAGGTTTGACAGCATGAGGATTTCTGTCTGCCCAAATGTGGTTGTTATGGAAGTTAATGATAGCTGTTCTTGTAAAGTGAGCCTCATTTGTAAACAAAATTGTATTCAAAAAGTTTGGATCAGCACATTTTAACAAAAGCCATCGACAAAAACAACATGGGGAGCGTAGTCTTGTGGCAAAAGAGTTGCTGGAACATGGAGTTGCTTGGACATGCTGAAAGTGGTATGGGTGTAACTGGTACTACTACGTGTAGTATTCCTCCGAATACTAGATTGGCTGACATTGAACTGTAGTGACAATTCTCTAGTGCTCTTTTCAGGATAATCAGAAATTTTATTAAGAACCAACTCTTCTAATTCAACAGTCCTACATAATCGGGCGATGCCTGCATTACTATGCTCCAAAGACTTCAAAGAACCTGTTTCAGATAGGCGTTGATGAATAGTGGCAAAAATCTTGCGCTTTGACACCTGCGGTTTAGGAAAGTTTCTTTTGCTAGACAGACGTCTTGCTGCGGTACTATTGCAGCGTTCCAAACCAAACATTAAAATGCATGTCTGCTAAATCAGAGTTTGAATACACATGAATATTACATTCCATTTTTTAATAAATAAAACACACAACACAAAATTACTAATAAAAATGGATGGAAATAACTAGTTAAAATACTTAACACAAGCACAAAATAGTAATCTTTAACAGTTTTGTTGTTTTGTTTCAACAATGAGGTGACATATGTCTTCTAATAATAAATGCCCAGCTGATTATTTATTATTTAAAAATGTTTTAAATAGAAACCATTAAGCAGACACCTGGAGTTTTTGAATGGGTCCGAAACTTGATGACAAGACGCCTGAACGCATGCATTTTGAACGATGTGAGGTCATTTAGAGCATCCTTTTTAATCTTCCGGTGAGACTAAAAAGCGATTGTAGATGTTTATTGTATTTTAAAATAAGATTTTGAATTAAAAATGTTTATTTTTTCACCAGCTGTTACCAATCAGATACTCATTCCTTATTATAAAACAGCAAAAGTTTGCTGTGTAGTGTGATACGTGGGGAGTCAATTTCATAACTTTTTTACACATTTAGTTAACTTTTTTTATTACAGTTGTTTTCAGAATAAATTCTCTACAATCTGTATTAGGAAAAACCATTTGTTTATTGGTTATTTTAACAATGTTATTCGATATCAAACATTTAAGACGGTATTTGTGTTATTAGATTTTTTGGCAAATTTCATACTTTTTCTCAAAAACTATTCACACTAACACCTCTAGAGTGGTTTTATATTTTGATTTTTCAGGATGATTTTCTTTATATATCCCTCTTATTTGAGTTAAAAAAGTAAGAACAAAACCTTTCAGAATCACTTAATTTCACCAGGTGTATTGAAAACAAAGTAAAATCTTTCGCCAGCCATTACTCAGTAATGGAGCGTTTTCCGGACCTACCTTTATATAACATTTTTTTCTTATTTTTAGCTCTGCAATCACGTCTTAAAATATTTTACCATATTTCTGACTCACCCTGTATATATATATATATAGATGTACTAAGGATGTACTAGGATCTGTGATTATATGATTTATCCTATATTTCCTACAAGGTTTATTGGTGTACTGTATATTTGGTGGTTTTTTGTACAGGAGGGGTATGAACGTAGCGAGATGACCAGAATGGGTTCAGCCTCTCAAGGGGAGACCGTAGTGCGCCGCCTCGGCAAGCTCAACAGGTACCATAAATAAAAATAACTCCTTACAGTTAAGTAGAGATTTTACTTTGAATACAGCAAATTTAGTGTATAACAGGTTAAAATGATATCCAAAAAAACACCATAATTTCATTACATATTACTCATCTCCAGTAGCGTAGCCAGAAATTTCGTTCAGGGGGGGTCCGAAACCGGGGGATCCGCGGGACGTTTTGTGTGTTATTTGCCAATGAATTCACTGGTAAAAAAGGTACGAAAGGACAATAATATTTTTAACAACGGTCACTTCAATCAGTGAAATCAATCAATTTAATGTTTGTAGACAAGAGTAATGATAACTGTCCTTTTTCCTGCCCCATGCTTTATTTTTTAATATGTCTTAAAATTTCGGGGGGGGGGGGGTCCGGACCCCCTGGACCCCCCCCCCTTCGCTACGCCACTGCTCATCTCTTTACGTACATTCTACATGCTCTAACTTTGTAACTGGAGACAATTTAACTTTTAATATTTCAAACAGTACAATACTGATGAATTTAGCTATCCATCCAGATTGTATCTCATGTAGTAACCTTCTTTACTTATTACCATAGTGAATTTATTATTGTTTGTTATTAATTTTTATTGCTAAATTTACTTTTCAAACAGATGTAGATGAAATTTATATAGACCTATCTTATGAATAAATTTTGGAAAATTAAACAAATATTTAGATAATTTCATTGCATTATTTTGAATTCGTAAACCTTTAAAAATTGCTGCAAATTAGGTGTATTATCATTTTATTATTTGAAAAAAACTGACAAGTTAAATTAAATGATTTGTAAAATTCAGTATCAAGTAATGAGTCATCTTACATAACAAAGTGTTGTCTAAATGTCGTGTTCACACTAAATAGTAATTTTTTTAATGATTAGCGTAGCTGCTTAATTTAGTAAGTACTTTTAAGGTTATGTAAGTTTACTTAATGACCAAACAGAGGACTCAGGAAATGTTGTTTGTTATACACATATCTGTGTTAATTTTGGATCAACCCCTGTTCTTGCCTGATTTCCATGTTATTTTTAGAGGCGGCAAGCAAGGGGCGCTCTACTCAGACTACTATGAGGAAGAGAAAGAGGAGTCCCTGGGGCCACAGCAGCGCAGCATCTCCCTGGTCAGTATACAGTATAGATCAGTCTAGTAACATTCTACATAAGTCGTCCCTGGTAGCTCAGTGGTTAGCGTCTCAGTTTGTCACACTCGGGGATCCGGGTTCAATTCTCGGCTTGGATAACACATTTTTATATGCTGACAAATACCAGATTAAGTCGAAACTGACGTGATCTGGTGGAAAAGGCAAATTCCGCAACTCAGATTATTTAAAAAAATTAGTAATCACCACACCAGCATCGAATCAGTTTGGAGTGAAGTGACTTTTGTTTCTATTCTGCGTTTGCAATAGAATACTAACGGTTCCACCTGTAAAAAAACCAGTTCACGGCAAGGTGTGTCAGATCTTCCCAGGGTTTTTTGTCCTCAATCAATTATTAGAAATACAATGAAGTTTCAAAATGCTCGTCAGGATGATTTAGGTATCCTGGCTCCAGCACTTCAGAAGAATAACAGACATCCGACGAACCATTGAATTACAATTCTTCACCTGTTTTCTCAAAACTTTAACATTTTAAATGGTAAAAATTCTTTCCTTTCAACCGAATGAAATTAAATCGTAAGCTGAGCCATATTTAAGTTCGATCGTTATAAGTTTACAACAATACTTTCGTTTACTTGGATTTCGTCACCAAATGCGAATCAAATTGGACAAGTTTGTTATTGTTGCAACGTTCCACATTTAATATATTGATAACTTATACGATTTTAAACATTAAGTTCATGTTACACTTTTTGCTACGAAGGAAGAATCTTTTTACATAGTAAATATTACTAATTGAATAAGCTGTATTGTGAACTTCTGTAACGTAGAACGGCTTGTTTATTTGGAATTACAGAACATCATCTTCGCAATTTCATATTATGTTCAATTGAACATAGAGGATTGGTTTGAATTCGGAAGTCAAGGATTTATCTGTTTAAGTGCGATTTCAATAAACCTAGTGATTATACTTTACTACTACAATTATAACTGTGGAACTGTTGTATAGTAACATTATTTTGTAATCATATTAGTATGTAAGAACATGTAGCCATGATTGTATGTATTATTTAATGTGTATCAATAACTGGAATAGTGTTAGCGTGAGAAGAGTAGACGTTAGATAAGTAATAGATATACAACATTATCATTAACAAATTGTCACTGCTCACGCAGCAATCTACAGATCATTAGCACTTTGGACAATGATATGTACAGAGCGATAATCGCTCTTAATGGGTTGTGTTATTTAAGCCCTGCGAGACGCAGCAGTAATCATCAGTCTCCGCAGACTGCACAGTGAGGAACGGTCACGGTGTTGGGATCAGTCTCCGCAGACTGCACAGCGAGGAACCGGTCGCGGTAGTAGGCAGAATAGTTAGATGTTGGAATTGTGAAACATAAGTACCACAAAGTATAGTGTTAATAGTTTATTCTCAGTAGTAATTTTATACAGGTGTTTTCATTTTACATGTTGTGAACAGAGTTGTGCCAAGTGACTATTTTCAATAAACTTATTTTTAACCCGATGTACCGAGTCATCTCTTGAGTTCCTACTCTTCAAGGTGAACATTGTTACGGGTTATCTTGCCACTCGGGTAGCCCGCTAACCGTCCCCGCAACAGAACTTAGAATAATAGAATACTAGAATTCCTGTACTGAAATTTTACATGGACATTCTTAGGGTCCCAGGTAAACATATAGGTAGGCCTATTCTTAATTCGAAAATCACTCTGGGCTACATTCCAGTAGCCTCTAAAGCTGCATTACTCCATACAAATATGGTTAATTAAAAGAGCCTGATAAATATAATCAATTGTTTTGTGAAAACATTGTTTTACGATAGCACTACCTTATGTTTATAATGTAACCACTATTATCAATTTGTTTGCATTGTATAGTGTTAAAAGCATAGAGAAACATTGATAGTAACAATACTTCTTATTTCAACCTTTTCTTCAACTGCTGTTGAGCACAGAGTAAGAAAATATCCAGTTAAGAAAACGTTGTAGTACAAATACACTTTTAACAGTTATTTTAGCAAATACTAAAATAGGCTATGCAGCGCTTTGTCAATACTGTAAATGCAGATACCAAGATACAATTAACAAGGCAAAATCAACTATGGCGCAAAAATTCTAATACCGGAGTACATTAGAATGGCTATAAATATACAAATTTTGACATACTTTCTTGGCCTTGGCAACGAGGCAAACTCAACATTGGCGTCGGAAATATAATTCACTCGAACCAGAAGAAGTGTTGATTCACGTGCAAAGCTTATGCAATCACAATCGAAGCCGCGGGTAACTGCTAGATATAGTATAGAACATTACTAGAATCCGTGACAACCGATCCTTACTTAAACGCTCTAACAAGAACATTACTTAAATTACTTCTTCGATTTATCTCGTACTTAGCAACTATTAGATTCTGATCTCTGCATTTTGCAATGTTATATTGATAGCAGTGCATATTATTTATTAGATATGTTTTGTCTGATATGGGTTAATATTTATTTTTTACAATAGTCTAAATGTGTCACTTGATAATGTGGGAGTGTTGCGACCGCCAGTTTTAAATTCCTTTTACTTTAATAGCTATAAAAAATTAATTTTATTATAATAATTACTAATTTATATAAAAAAAGTGTTAAAATTACATCTCAAAATGTATTATAATTTACGCTGCTCGAAATAAATATTTCTAAACAACTGCGGTAAGAAAATTACAACATAATTTCGCTATTGTAAACTATAGGTAGCTTTAATGTAATCAAAAAAAGTAAGTGATTCCGGCCGGGATCGAACCGGCGACCTTCTGCGTGTAAAGCAGACGTGATAACCACTACACCACGGAACCCGCTGAGCTCGCCGGTCGTTTAATTAATACTTCGTCGCCGCCATTTGGTTCTAGGAAAGTTATTTGCGTACATTTTTCTTTCTCTAAAGAAGGTTCCAATTTATCTTCAGAGATTATATAGAAATAGAACGTCTATTATTGACGACGGAGAATTTGAATTAATTCACTAAAAGTGATTTAAACAGGGGTTATAGTTTACTGTACTTTTGATACTACAAATAATAACAGTAATTTTTAATAACGATAGTAGAGTTTTTCCGAGCGTCCCTATTTACGGATGTTTGCACTAAAAGGGTTAATGTGTCGTATACGTAATGTATATACTATGTTGTGATATACATAACCTAATATACATTATACATATACATGTCATAATAAATAGGCCATATGTATCCTAATTAATACTAACCAAATTTCAATTATTGTAAATAAAGTAGGTACCATTACCGGTAATATGTTTGCATACAAGCAGGAAAAGTTAATTTTTTCACAGTTAATCTGATCCGATCGTTATAGATAATCATAAAAATGTGTGTTTATATGAAATATATATATATATATATATATATATATATATATATATATATTTTAAATTAATAATTTAAAATGAATAATTTAATAAACTAAATAAAATTAATTTAATTTAATAAATTAATAAATAAATAAATTAATTAATTAATTTTAAATGATAATAGCTCATTGTATATAGTACGTAAAATGGTTAGCGTCTAGAATATTCACTTTCTCAGTCGGAATTCGAACCTCCCCCCCCCGTACCCACTCAAAAGGAGCTCCAATTGTATAAGAAACAGACGATAGAATTTTAAATGCATTGTGTGGTCAATACAATGTGAATGTTGAGTTTAGCTCCAGTTCACCTTCCTCTTAGTGCAGTGTCTGGAATCTGACGGTGTCTCAGACTTCACTCCTAGAACCTGGAGTCATACTCGTCTGAAGAGATAAAAAAAAAAAAACAGTGACTAATTTCAAACGCTACTCTAAGGAAAAGGTGAACTGGAGCCAAACCCAACATTCGCATTAATTCAACCCTTCCCACCATAGCTACATTATGATCAATAATGTGTTATTATCCTGTAAAAGGGTTTGTGTCTTCATAGCATATTGTAAAATAATGATAAGCGAGTAGTTACATTTGAAACAGTGCAATGCAATTTATGAATATGAGAGGAAAGATTCAAGAAATACAAAACAGTGCACAATCTAACACAATTTATTTCCGTGTCATTGGGCATTCACAAAATTTGTATCTAATGAATTAACTTATTAACCAATACAATACTGAACGAGTATTAGCCTAATAAACTGGGCAGAATATTAAAGGATTAGAGTCGAATTAGCCATTACAAGTGTTATTTATATTTCCAGATTAGTTAGAAGTAAGCTGAAACACAGAGAAAGACATACCGGAGATCACTTTGCTTTTTCCCTGTGTCTAAAGGGTAGGGTACGATAAGCGGACCCGGTTTTTTATATCGAATTTGGCAAACGATATTACTTAATCATAACCATCGATATAATCAATCGATACTGATTAATTATTTTGAACTATTAACTTAAATAATCTATATCAACGGCTGTAAACACTCGAAAATAATACACGTAGGATAATATTTCAATTTTACATAAGTAATTCTGATTATTAAAAATGGCAGTCAATTTTAGAAAACTACACGACGTTGTTTTTTCGTGGCTTCAACATGTTGGACTCGTACCGAAAAACCCATTATGTGAAATTTGTGGGAAAGAAACAACTGTAACTGTGAGAGGAGTAAATATGGTCGTCTTCAGTTTTCCTAATTTTGGTTATAATAATTTGTTTGATCACTGTAAATATTAAATTCATATTTTAATTTAAAACATATGATTGTTATTGAGGGCTATAGGTACTTTTATATCGATTGATAGTCTAGGATTTGAGATGCGAATATTAGGTATCGATGACTATATTCTTGGATATAAAAAACCGGGTCCGCTTATCGTACCCTACCCCTATTCGTACAACTATAAAAACTTTAAATCGATTTAAGATCTTAAATGTATAGTTGTTACAATTCCCAACTGGACTAACACTGATAATCATAATTTTTAGTAAAACAATAATACTTTTAACAACGCCAAGATGATAAAATTATCCACCTCTGATGAAATACTTATTAGCTGATAAAGAGAACTTTTGTTTTGCTCAATGAATAAGTGTACCGAAGCGATTGCGTTAGCAAGTCACGTAATTTTACGCCTAACGCACAGCCTGTAATTTGTGGATGAAGCCTTTCGTTACTCAACGTTGAAATTAACACTGACCTTGGCAAACAGCTTTAAATTATGTGTAATTACATATCTGAGTAGTTTTTCTATTCAGTTTAATTACACGTAGGGAAGAATCTTGATTTGGTGTAATTTGATATTACATGTATGTTATTACAAATCATTAAAATGCCGGGAGAGTTGTTGAAGTTTAATGAAATAATATCTATGTAAAAGAGCCTTCAAATCGTTATCTATCAAGATATCATACAACATTCTCGTCAAATAATCAATACATAATATTTATGATTATCGTACTTCCTTACTGACTTATAAAACTGTTTCTCAAGTTTATAAACATAAAAGTTGTAAGTACATAATATGTTGTAAATATTAAAAATAAAAATAAAGCGCTAATTTTTTTGCTGCGCACTAATTCCGAGAATGGCTAGATTAATTTAGCTGATTCTTTTTTAAATATTCGTTGAAGTCCAAGAAACGTTTGCAGGAAGATAAAGATAGAAATATCTTTTCCGATCACTTAAAATTTGGAAAAATATTGATAATATTGATTTTTCACGGTAAAAATTAAACTGACGTTGAACAGCTGTTGACACTTCAAAACCTTCTTTGATGTTTCAGCTGAAGCTAGTTGAAAGAAGTTGAAACATCTGTTAACATTTTAATTTTATATTATTAAGTAGGCCTACATAATGCATGATCAGTAGTGGAATGCAGATAACAGAGATAAAGTTACCGTATAACTGTTATTCCAGATTGTGCCAGAGACGAATCAGAAACATCTAATGCATTGGAAATCGACTATTTTAAAATGTTGAATAAACTTAAAAATTTGCCCCTTATACCGATTAGATGTTTTAGGATTAGATTAGATGTTTTAGATGGATTAGATGTTTTTTAACCGTGGTGAACTTCTCATTCCTAAGCATCTATGTATATTTTCTTCATCGGAACAATAAGGCAAACTCAACTATATTTGTTATTAAATTTGTGTAATTGGCGATAGCCTGATATAATTTCAATACACGTTTAATCATAAAAAGTACTTGCTCCACTGGGGCTCTAATTGTTTTTATTAATTTAGTGAAATGTATAATAATTAGTCTGTTAGTCCGAGTGAAATTGTTTTTAGATAATAATGATTGTACGGAAATCTTTAAAAGACGTGCTTTTTAAATTGTATTTGTATTCTTAATTGAAGATAAGTCGTCGTTTGTAACGACATTCCATTTGTCGTTTGATCGCAGGAACTGTTATTGACTTTTCCGTTTGAATGCACGATGTAAATAAACACGATCGAGATTGGTAAATTAAATTTAAGATTAATATTTTAAAACTAATAGTCACAGCTTCTTCGAAACTGTAATGAACGATATTATAATAGTAGACTATAATAGCGTTACAGTTATTAGATTGAGCTATTTCGTTCGTCGACACGATCCTTTCAAATAATCGTGTGTCGGGGCCCGGTCCGGGCCCCTTGAGAAACTTGGCCCCAATAAAATGTAAGAGTACGGGCCTGGTTACACAACTATGATCTACTGTAAACAATCTCATTACGTTATCGTATCTAAGTACAACTCGGTGTTTGTTTTTATTTTATTCACACCGTATTTACAAACCCTAATTAAATTTATTTATAGGTTAGAAATCGAGTATTTTATTTTTGTACGAGCAAAATCACGTGCCATAATATAATGTTATTGTACTTAATAGATTACAAAAAGTGTCAAACAGTATAAATTAACTTCCATTTTTATTTGCAAAATCAGGTGTGATCAAACGAAATGAAAACAGCTCCATTTAAAATTCCGTACGCGCCAAGGTAGCAGCTGGAACATTACATCAATTGAGTCGCGCGGTAATGTCAGTGATGGAATGGTGGAATGAACTGGACCGATTAAGATGATGGACGACGTGATGCGCGCGCATCGGTCACTGCCAGTGTCAAGTAAGCGACTGACAGCTGTCAACAGATCAGACCAGCTGTTGTCACTCCGTCTCTATCAGCTGATTCGATCAGAGCAGTCGCTTCCTTCTGTTCCATACGTCGCCGCCACAACTTCCTCATTAAGTGCAACAGTACTTACAGAAGATTAGGTATACATTATGCTGTCAAAATAACACGCTAAAATTAAAATAACCGCGATAACAACACACAAATTCTGTTAAATACGCACAGTACTTCTGTTTTAGTAAGTAAATACAGTCTCCAGGAGGGTTCACTTCTGGCTGGTTTATACCTTCCAGTTGAACCCACAGTGGGTACAACTAAAACCGATATTTACCGTTGTCACTTAAATCTGGGAAACCTTATGGATGTCCAGGAGCGGCACATCACTAACCGCAAATGTCGAGATTCTGGGGCGCAAGAGTAATTCGATAGGTGTAGGTGGGATTTGTTCCCTAAGAGTCAAATGTTCTTGCCAACATAGACATAAGGAAGGGTGTGCCACCCCTGCGTGCTTTTACTGGAGAGGCTGGTTCAGAGCTGGCTTCTCCTTCTTCTTAGGGGACATGACGAAATTAATTATCTAAACTTTTTTCATGAATCTCGACAGGAGACGGCCCCTACTCTCAACCTTATCCATCCAAAATATCCTGTCACTCCGGAAGCAGCGCACAGGTTCTTATAGAACTCGGTGCATGTTTCTTGTCCTAAGAGAACAACAAAAAAGTAAATACAGTTTAGGTAGAAGTTTTATTACGAGTTGTTTAACAAGTAAATGTTATTAAAATGCTGCAAAACAAAACTCACCATAACTTTAAGCATTACAATAATTAGTGACGTTGTATTAAAAAAGGAAAAATATACATTTTTAATTGTTCTTATTTTATTAGTATAGTGTATCTTTATGCGAATTTTCATCCTTGGCTGAGCGTCAGCGAAGCCTATCACTCCAGGAGTTTGAAAAAAATCATTTCTGTATGTTTGTCCGTACGGTGTTTTGAGAACGAACTGACCTACAAACCTTTTGCATGCAACTTCGTTTCTTTATAAGCTACACCGAGTTCGATGACGGAGCACGCCACTCCACGAGATTTGGCTGAGCGTTAGTGGACATATTTACTTATGGGTAACCATGATGGAACGATAGCATCTCAGAATAAGGTAGAATTTGTAAACTAACTGAGTACATTAATAATATGGCACTTTTACGTGTGACAAAGTAGTAGTCTAAACGAATGAGATGTAGATTTGAAGTCTTGCATGCAACCTCATGTTACGCGACACCTGATGTTGCATGCAACCTAAGCGAAGCATGCTACGCCCCTACCTAGTTTCTGTTGATAATATGAATACTTAGCTGTGAGCGGTTTATCAGATAACCAAGCACGCTGAGACTATATTTCGTACCGTGTGAAAATACCTTACCCGAACCAGAATTTGAACCCGGATCCCCTGGGGATAACCTGAGACGCGACAACTTGGCTACCAGGAACGGCGATAGTTGTATTAGAACAATGCCAACACAATATACGGAATTTGTACCCATTTAGCGGGTTCATTCGCGGGGCGAGTCGATAATTTTGCGCCCTCAACAAAAACCCGTTACGGTTGAGGGCCTCGAGTTAGGAACACAAATCACAGGAAGGCAATATTTTAAAAAAGGTTTCGGCAAAAAATGAAGTTCGGTCCGAAGCCAATGAGCTCCGGAATTCCGACCAAGGAGTCGTAAACGACCGTCTTCATTATCCCTGTTTGGCGAAAGAGCTGTAAAACATAAAAATCCCAACGTTTCTAGAGCTGAGAAATTACTGAGAAGAATCATAATGGAAGAATTATCCAGGTTTTGCTACTTGACTCTTCCCACGGATTTTGAATCATTTTGACATTTAAAATGTGTTTAGTTTCAAAAGTTCGGTAGATATGGAATGTTAGGAAATTGAATAAAGGAAATAATAACGTTTTAAACACAACTGGTTGTCCGTTAGTGTTTTGTCTGTCCTTCTGTCTATCTGTAGGATACCTCAAGAACGTGATGAGCTATAATTTTGACATTTTCAGAACTTGCATTTCTACAGAGGCAAAATTGTTGTATTTCACATAGTCGATATCAAGTTGTACTTCACATAGCCGATATCAAGTTGTGTTTCACATAGCCAATATCAAGTTGTATTTTACATAGCCGATATCAAGTTGTACTTCACATAGCCGATATCAAGTTGTATTTCACATAGCCGATATCAAGTTGTATTTCACATAGCCAATATCAAGTTGTATTTCACATAGCCAATATCAAGTTGTATTTCACATAGCCAATATCAAGTTGTACTTCACATAGCCAATATCAAGTTGTACTTCACATAGCCAATATCAAGTTGTACTTCACATAGCCAATATCAAGTTGTACTTCACATAGCCAATATCAAGTTGTACTTCACATAGCCGATATCAAGTTGTACTTCACATAGCCAATATCAAGTTGTATTTCACATAGCCAATATCAAGTTGTATTTCACATAGCCAATATCAAGTTGTATTTCACATATCCAATATCAAGTTGTATTTCACATAGCCGATATCAAGTTGTATTTCACATAGCCAATATCAAGTTGTATTTCACATATCCAATATCAAGTTGTATTTCACACAGCCAATATCAAGTTGTATTTCACATATCCGATATCAAGTTGTATTTCACATATCCAATATCAAGTTGTATTTCACATATCCAATATCAAGTTGTACTTCACATATCCAATATCAAGTTGTACTTCACATAGCCGATATCAAGTTGTACTTCACATAGCCAATATCAAGTTGTATTTCACATAGCCAATATCAAGTTGTATTTCACATAGCCGATATCAAGTTGTATTTCACATAGCCAATATCAAGTTGTATTTCACATAGCCAATATCAAGTTGTATTTCACATAGCAACAATATCAAGTTGTATTTCACATATCCAATATCAAGTTGTATTTCACATAGCCAATATTAAGTTGTATTTCACATAGCCAATATCAAGTTGTATTTCACAGCATAGCCAATATCAAGTTGTTTATCAAGTTGTATTTCACATAGCCGATATCAAGTTGTACTTCACATAGCCAATATCAAGTTGTCACATATCCAATATCAAGTTGTCGATATCAAGTTGTATTTAGTTGTATTTTCGATCAAGTTGTCAATATCAAGTTGTATTTCACATAGCCGATATCAAGTTGTATTTCACATAGCCGATATCAAGTTGTGTTTCACATAGCCAATATCAAGTTGTATTTCACATAGCCGATATCAAGTTGTATTTCACATAGCCGATATCAAGTTGTATTTCACATAGCCGATATCAAGTTGTATTTCACATAGCCGATATCAAGTTGTATTTCACATAGCCGATATCAAGTTGTATTTCACATAGCCGATATCAAGTTGTATTTCACACAGCCAATATCAAGTTGTACTTCACATACAGTCCAATATCAAGTTGTATTTCACACAGCCAATATCAAGTTGTATTTCACACAGCCAATATCAAGTTGTACTTCACACAGCCAATATCAAGTTGTATTTCACATAGCCAATATCAAGTTGTATTTCACACAGCCAATATCAAGTTGTACTTCACAGCCATATCTATCAAGTTGTATTTCACATAGCCGATATCAAGTTGTATTTCACATAGCCAATATCAAGTTGTACTTCACACAGCCAATATCAAGTTGTATTTCACATAGCCAATATCAAGTTGTATTTCACATAGCCAATATCAAGTTGTATTTCACATATAGCCAATATCAAGTTGTACTTCACATAGCCGATATCAAGTTGTATTTCACATAGCCAATATCAAGTTGTACTTCACATAGCCAATATCAAGTTGTATTTCACATAGCCGATATCAAGTTGTACTTCACATAGCCGATATCAAGTTGTATTTCACATAGCCGATATCAAGTTGTATTTCACATAGCCAATATCAAGTTGTATTTCACATAGCCAATATCAAGTTGTACTTCACATAGCCAATATCAAGTTGTACTTCACATAGCCAATATCAAGTTGTACTTTCACATAGCCAATATCAAGTTGTATTTCACATAGCCAATATCAAGTTGTATTTCACATAGCCGATATCAAGTTGTACTTCACATAGCCGATATCAAGTTGTATTTCACATAGCCGATATCAAGTTGTATTTCACATAGCCGATATCAAGTTGTATTTCACATAGCCGATATCAAGTTGTATTTCACATAGCCAATATCAAGTTGTATTTCACATAGCCGATATCAAGTTGTATTTCACATAGCCGATATCAAGTTGTATTTCACATAGCCGATATCAAGTTGTATTTCACATAGCCGATATCAAGTTGTATTTCACATAGCCGATATCAAGTTGTGTTTCACATAGCCGATATCAAGTTGTATTTCACATAGCCAATATCAAGTTGTATTTCACATAGCCAATATCAAGTTGTATTTCACATAGCCAATATCAAGTTGTATTTCACATAGCCGATATCAAGTTGTATTTCACATAGCCGATATCAAGTTGTGTTTCACATAGCCGATATCAAGTTGTATTTCACATAGCCTATATCAAGTTGTATTTCACATAGCGTTATCAAGTTGTGTTTCACATAGCCGATATCAAGTTGTATTTCACATAGCCGATATCAAGTTGTAAATCACATAGCCAATATCTCCATTAGATGTTCCATAACCCGTAAAAGAATCTATAGGTGCCATATAGACACGTCGATACGTACAATATTCTCTCCCGAGTGTGGGATTCTCACTCCATTATCTTGGATTCATTACGAAATGTTCCTAATATGGTCTACCCTTGCGCACCACTTCCTTTTTTTATTTACTTCAATGTTTGTTCAAAACCTACTCATATATACTTGGGTATGAGTAGTTTAAAAATATGATAGAGCGGTGAAATGTTACAAGCGCCTTTTTCTATACCTTTCTAGTTTTAATACGATGTTTCCTAAATGAAACATTTATTTATTTTCGAATCGCATGCTTACATTAGAGCGCCATTTAAGTAGTAATTTATAGTTTACAAATTACTGTGTCTGTAGTGCATACACATTATTCATAGTGTACGTATAATGGCCTACTTGATGTAAATTAATGTTACTAACTTAATTTTAATATTATACCTTGCATTTGTTTAAGTTAGTGGGAACAGCATTTTAAAACTATACTAATTCACAATGGTTATCTTTCAAGTAAATACAAGTGTTATCTTGTTTATTGAACGATTTGCTTGAATCGTGTGTTATGAACATATTGTTGTTCAGTAAAACAATATGTCTAATGTCCTTTATATAGACTACATGTAAAGTTTAAATTATAAATGCAACGCAATTTTAGAGCAAAACGTGTTATATCACTTTTGGAAAAATTAAAATGTGGCATCCTGGAAATATGGTTTTATTGCTTAAATCCTTTATTCCTTAAAGTGGGGATCGTTCAGAATCATCTACAACTGCAAATTTGCTACAATTTAATATACTAAATATATCAATAAAACTCTACGTTTCACATTAAACTTTATTACTACCTCATAATAAACGGTAAGAACGTAACTTTTAATAAAAACACTAACAAAACTAAAAATATTAAGAGGACGAAGCCGGACCGGTTACCTCGCACCAAACAAATTGCCTCTAATTTCAACTAATTCTCCTCAGTTCTAAGAAAATTATATATAGAGTCACGCAACTAGACACTGGAATTCCGAGACCTGCTAGAAGCCCGCCTCTCAACATTCCAGGTGTAGAAAAACTTTGATGCGGCTCTGCCTTCGTCCAGCGGGTGGCGATGTGGATGTAACAGTGATCGATATGTAAAACATTGCACGTAATTTTGTACCTGCTCTGCTCGTAATACACATATTGTTTGACTTGTGTTTGTTTTTCACCCAGAGACGGACAAACAGACGGACTGCCCTGTGATATTCCTACCCTCAATAGGGCTGTTCCTTAAACCGCAAGGAAGCTATACACCAAATTTCAAGTATCTAGAATCTTTCTACTAAGAATTATCACACTGACAGACAAACAGACAACAGATAGACAGGCGAACTCCTCTCTAACCGTTTCACCCTAGAACTAACACTATTCTTACTTGAACTGAGAGGAACCTACCAAGTATCAAGTCGTTAGGGATTTTCTATCGAGTTATTACACAGACGGACAGACATCACAGATGGACAGACATCACAGATGGACAGACATCACAGATGGACAGACATCACAGATGGACAGACATCACAGATGGACAGACATCACAGATGGACAGACATCACAGATGGACAGACATCACAGATGGACAGGACAACACAGATGTACAGACATCACAGATGGACATACATCACAGATGGACAGCCATCACAGATGGACAGACAAACACAGATGGACAGACAGACATCATAGATGGACAGACATCACAGATGGACAGACACATCACAGATGGACAGGACATCACAGATGGACAGACATCACAGATGGACAGACATCACATGTACAGACATCACAGATGTACAGACATCACAGATGGACATACATCACAGATGGACAGACATCACATATGTACAGACAACACAGATGTACAGACATCACAGATGGACAGACATCACAGATGGACAGACATCACAGATGGACAGGCATCACAGATGGACAGACATCACAGATGTACAGACAACACAGATGTACAGACATCACAGATGGACAGACATCACAGATGTACAGACATCACAGATGTACAGACATCACAGATGTACAGACAACACAGATGTACAGACAACACAGATGTACAGACAACACAGATGTACAGACATCACAGATGGACAGACAACACAGATGGACAGACAACACAGATGGACAGACATCACAGATGGACAGGCATCACAGATGGACAGACAACACAGATGTACAGACATAACAGATGTACAGACATCACAGATGTACAGACAACACAGATGGACAGACATCACAGATGGACAGGCATCACAGATGGACAGGCATCACAGATGTACAGACAACACAGATGGACAGACATCACAGATGGACAGGCATCAAAGATGGACAGGCATCAAAGATGGACAGACACCACAGATGGACAGACATTGTAGATGGACAGACATCAAAGATGGACAGACACCACAAAAGGACATACATTGTAGATGGACATACATTGTAGATGGACAGACATCACAGATGTACAGACATCACAGATGGACAGACATCACAGATGGACAGACATCAAAGATGGACATACATCACAGATGTACAGACACCCCAGATGGACAGACATCACAGATGGACAGGCATCACAGATGGACAGGCATCACAGATGGACAGGCATCAAAGATGGACAGGCATCAAAGATGGACAGGCATCAAAGATGGACATACATCACAGATGGACAGGCATCAAAGATGGACAGGCATCAAAGATGGACAGACACCTCAAAAGGACATACATTGTAGATGGACAGACATCACAGATGTACAGGCATCACAGATGGACAGGCATCACAGATGGACAACCATCACAGATGGACAGGCATCAAAGATGGACAGACATCACAGATGTACAGACAACACAGATGGACAGTCATCACAACAAAAGTACGATCTCAACAAGGTTCTGTCAGTTCCTTAGTAAATAGCCAATGTATCGCTTCTCTAGAAAAAACTAGAGGAGTGTATCAATTTTTTTATTATTTTTTTAAAAACCTAATTACCAATAAAATCTGTGTTTTTTAAACATTACCTAGTAGTAGGAATGGTTTTCCTAGTTTTATGTAATCTTGAAGGAAGTTGACAGCAACTTGTATAAGCGAACTGCGACCTACGGGGAAATATAAAAAGTTTGAGTATAATTTTGAGCTATGAAATACATTTCTCATCCCTATCCGAGAACACTTAGTTACCTTGCCATGTTTAGAGATATAAGACCATGGATAAAATCAATTGTCGAGATCCCAAATCCTCTAAATCTAAAAAAGATATCTCGGTATTTACTGGACTAGACTATGGCGCAAGAGCACTGGATGAATTAAAGATTCCTCATTGCTCTGAAGACGTAACATAGAGCTTGATCAAGTTTTAACACCAGATGTTTGAGTCGTGGTATTGGCAACGATTTACTGAAAGTCTCGTTGGTGTGACTGACGCTGCAGAGCGGCGACTCTCCAACGCGATGGATTGTGTGGTAATGTGGCGCCGTGTGGTCTGTGGGAGGGTCTAGCCATTGGTCAAGGCCGCAGCTCGACCGTGGAGATGTGGATCGTAAATTATTACACCTCCGATCCATGCAAAAATAGCCGTGGAAGGCTTATTGGACGTCTGACTGTGTTGCCTGGAGATCGTGCTAGAGCATCTTTACCTCTTGGGGAATTTGAGATTAGGTATTAGAATTCCTGGATGATTTGGGATTTTGGGTGACGGTCCTTGTGATAAATCAATGGTTTATAGATCAAACACAACATTGTATATCAGTCAGAGCAATAAAAAGACCGGGATAGCCAAGAATGCCATTGCCAAATTTAGTAAGATGAGGATTTTTTTATAGTACCCCAAAGAAGGAGTGACAGATATGACAAGAATCACAAGAATACGAAAGTAAAGTAGAACAATGAGCAGTACCTTATCAAGATTTGTCTAAAATCATCTTTAAAATAATACTGAGGTGAGAAAGGTAGGACTGTACAATGTTGCCTAAATGGCATGGGAATAGTAATAATTGAACTTTGGCAGGGTGTTAACTTACCAGAATCTTCACCTATAGGTACGTAAGTGTATGCCTTTGATGAAGGACCATTCCAGTCAATTTAAGATGGCCAGAAAAATCCTTATTTTAACCTTTTTGGCAATGTTACTTTCTTGGATCCCGATGCCTATTTTGCAGCATATAGAGTAAGACGTTTGTTATAGATTATAGATGTCCGTGGACTTTTCGTTATTAAAGTTTTTGGCTAGTTATGTTCATCATCCTTTCCTCGAATCCAGATCTTAATCATCGGATTTGATTTAAACCCATGGGCTGTTGTGGTTTTTTTAGTTTTCATCAAATCCATATATCAAGTTCATTTCATATCATTCGACCTCACATCAAGATTACCAAATTTAAACCTAAGATGAGCTGACCATTCAGTTCCAGGTCGCCCAGTGTCGGCGTTACCTTTCCAGATTGGATGTTCACAAGTAATAGCCTTCTAATGCAGACTTCCGCGAAAGATTCTGTGCCATCCCTCTAAATCTCTAATGGATGCTCTCGTTTTACACCACGGCGAGTATTTCCTGTACGAGTTCTCTTTGTACTATAAAACTATCAACAACTGCACGCCAATTACTCCTGTTTTCAGTTATTTCACTGTTGGGTTCACTCCACTTCGCCTTCCACTACATTTATTTTCGGTTGATTCAATTGATTTTTAATCCCATTATTCGGAATATTCAGTTTTAATTTTGTAGTTTTGTTGAATAAATTAAATCGCGCAACATTTTTCTTCAGTATATTTTCGTAGAGCTTTTATTACTGGATACATTGTAACTTTTTTATATGATCTTTTTAAATGTATATTTTTACTTAAACTTCTCTTTATTTCTACTTAAAAAGGTTTAACAAACTCTTTAATTTATAAAGTTGTCTGTAATATTTAAAAAAAATTGACTGGCGAAGGAAGACAAACTACATTAAATTGAATACAGTCTCTGCAATCTCATTGGCCAGATAAAACACGAAATAATTCTTGACAACTTTGTAAAACATAATAGCTTGTCCATTTTAGACGACTTAAGATCCTAGACGTAGCCTATGTGAAGAAGATGCTACTCGTTAAAATTGTGGACATCAAAATCAGATGAGAAAACTTGGCAGTTTGTGAAATACTTGGGTCTGAATGACAATTTCTGGACAACCTATGAGAATAAAGTTTTTGGTTAGTATTAGAACACGTGGAGATGTTACCTGTGTAGATTTTAGGCATGGTAACTTGGATAATTTGTGAACTACTTTAATTTGTGGATGTCTCGAAAAGTAGGTATCTGGACAATATTGGACACGTGATGGTATTAACTGTGTAGTTTATTGTCATCATCTCATAAAAAAGTGTAACGTGGACTGTTTGTGATTGTGAAGAACTTTAATTTCTGGATGACTCTTAAGAAAAGTAGGTTTCTGGACAATATTGGACAGATGTGAAGTTATTAACTGTGTAGTTTATTCATCATCTCATAAAAAAGTGTAACGTAGACTGTTTGTGATTGTGAAGAACTTTAATTTCTGGATGACTCTTAAGAAAAGTAGGTTTCTGGACAATATTGGACAGATGTGAAGTTATTATAATAGTACAGTTTCTGGAGATCACAACATGAAAACACGTAACTTAGGCAGTTTGTGAACTAAGTTCTTCAGTTTCTGGACGGCGTTACGCTGGAACAACGTTTCTTCATTGTCGCTTTCGGGAATTTATTCTTCAATGCCTTGTCAAATTTATGATCATGTGATAAAATCCTTTATCTGAGACCCCTTTGAAGTTAGAGATAATGAGAATTTTTCAGTCACTTCTTACCCTTTCTATAAAAACCTTTTTCATTTAATTTCACTTTTGTGATGCAGTAAAAGGAGGTCTGGCCACGTTTTCGCAATAGAGAACAAGGAGGAGGTCCACGCACGAGGTTTAGGTCCCCCGGCCATGCCACGGAGTGGGTGGTTAGCGGGGGGGGGGAGGGGCTTGCTCTCGTATATCTGCCTCAATACGCGTGAGACCCGCGGACATCCTGCCTCGTACAATCTACATGTCCTGACCTTTCGACTCCGTCTCTCCAGTCCTCCTCAGGTGACCGCGGCTTTGTTCCGACTACCGTTATGTCTTTTGTCTTCGCACCGCGTTCTTCATCTTCTCATTCCCGATAAAGATACACCGACCTTATCCGGATCCTTTGATCTCAACTTCTTCATGCTTGGTTCTACGTTTTCTGAGTTAAAAATATTCAGTAATGGCGTGACTCTTCAATATTCTTACAAAGCGTTGGAGAAAGTTCGAAATTTAAGAACGAACACTTTTACAACAAGTTTAAAAATATGTATGTAGTCTACAAATCCAATTCTGAAAAGAATTATGGTTATTACAATCCAAATTTCACGTTTTCTATTAATTTTTATGAAAGTTTTTATATGTATTTACATGATCAAACACTGTTTCAGTTATCGTTCTCCACTGACGGTTTCTTATTTTGCTTCATTTCAATGTCGACTTCTACAACGTGTCAATTTATATGATCTAATCAGTTATAGGAGCCAGAGCTAACTCAAATTGCCTAAGCACACGACCTAGTTCTTCTGGAGTGATTGTGGAATTTAATCTAGGAAGAAATCGATTGATAACCGCTCTAGGTTTTAGTGGGAGTGTCGAAAGGAACCTCGGATCATAACACGTTTATCTTGGCACACTTAAACCATCGGCAGACACTTAAAGGTTATGTCCGCGTTGGTCAACCATATTTCTAGCAAGTTTTCAAATGTTTGGCTGACAATAGTGAATTTCAGCATCTTAATTTAGTTGTAGAGTGATATGAATACTTGCATAAATTACGTGTTTGGATGTTGGTTTTGAAGTGTGTCAAACTATAAAATACATTGTTCGAAGAAAAATCAGTGATATGATTTACCATTTCAGTACCCTCATTTCAACCCCTACTAAAACTAGGGCGCCTGTCTTAGCAGAAATTCCCTGTCGATTTCACGAAAAACTAGTTTGCTGGCTCCTGTCTAACACATTGACGCCATAACTCATCTTCAAGAAACATCAAAAGCTTTATTATACGTAAATAATAATTTATTTTACTCTGCATTTTTCATGTCAAATGTCTAGACTTGGTCAAAGCAACGAAAAATTTGATCCAATGCCGAGGCGAATTCCTTTTCATACAGATGCACAACAAGAAGCACGCGCATCATCTGAGGAAATTAGACGTTTTTAATCCGATCATTAACTTACACCCATTTGCCAGTTTGAGTCGGAAGAGTAAAAAGCCGGGAAGTATTAGTTGTTACTCGAGGAGTGTCGTTACAGCGCTATCATGCAGGCACACTCAGAATCATCTGGTAGACGAAGCCTGATGATGAAGACATAACCTCACTTCCGCCGGTGATTGCGGTTCATACAGAAACTAACGGTTAGCGTACGCTTCTTCACTGATAGCTCATCTGCGACCCCTTTCCTGTAAATTCATAGCCGCTATCAAGCCGGTATTCTCTGGTCATTTACCCAGAGCTATGCGTCCTGAAATGGGCCTGGATTTAAGCGTGTCAAAGACAACTCTGGGATGATTGAGTTGTCAGTACTGAGCTTCAAGTTGTCGCTGTCTAGAATGATAATCTGTGCCCTTTTCTCTCTTGCCTTGTTTGAAGGACGTAAAACTAGAACCATATATTAATTTTAAAATTTAGGAATAGAACACAATAAAGATAGTCCGGACCTTTTTCCTTAATTTAGTATCATAGTATTTTCAGTGGTTCGTTTAATGTATTTCCGTGCGATGTGAGAGATACGCAGTGTATTTTTGCAATTATTGTTTTGTCTTTAATGTATTTGGTAACTGATAAGCGGTGTGCATCTCTGTTTTAGCTTATCGCAAAGCGATAGATAAGCCGTCCCTTCCTGCTCGCCGGTCAGTCTAAAGTCACTCGATCGGTGATTTGCAACGTAATGGTTGAGTTGAGTGCGTGGGGACAACAGTGAAAGTCTCCGCCCAAAATAAACATTATTAAATATCAAAGAGGGGAACGTTTGATTTTGCTAAAAACTTTAGAAAACCAATAATTATTTTATCGCAAATAATGGAAAATGTATTGTGTTGTTATTATTACTTATTATATTGTGTTTACTAACTAAGTCACAGTGACTAACAACATAATTAAGGGGGGGGGGGATAGTGAACCTCTCTATGCTAGCAAGGCATTTTAGAGTCTTAGCAAGATATATTTGAAAAATCTATAAAAACATAGTTATCATTATCCCATCATGTTGAATACAGTTTTATTCACAAGGAAATTTTCTTTCGTATTATATCATACTTATAATTCTTTGTAACCTTTTAAACACACTGCTGATGTATAGAACAAAAAATGTTTGTCGTACAACTATAAAATGTCAAAAAATAGTATTTGCATTTTGCATTTGAAAAATAGTAAAAAAATGTATATGTATATATTATACATAAAAATAGTAAGAACGTATATTTATACAATCACAAATAAAATTCATGTAGTTCAATATAGTGAAAGTAATACATATTTTAAAATATCAGTTTTTTTTTTGTTTTGAAATTTTAAAACATCATGCCGTCGAAATTATTTCTTATACATTGCAATTTGAAGAAAATGATTTGGTCCACAGAAATCAAGATGGGATTCCTAGATAAATTTGTATTTGTTTATTTTATTTTCTGCCGAATCAGTAATTGAAATTTTTAGGAAGAAATGTACAAGAAGATTTTTCTATAGAAGATTTCTATAAAATAAATACCAAATTTGTTTTACAGAAAGCAAAATAACACCAAACTTGAAAAAAATATTCAACTCCAATAATTAAGCTAGAAAATGGTAGTATACCAAATGAAATCTTCATCATTGGCGCTGCCAAGTTTCAACTTGAACTTTAAAATTACTTTCATATGTAATTTATATTGACTGTACAAATGAAAAAAGCGGAAGTCTACGTTCACTAATTATCTGTGTGCATAATTGACAGTAATGAATACTGCAACCACCTAAAGTGATGATTGTCAGTCGTTCCCACATTCAGTGTGGATAAAAAGCAATCTTGGGATATAACTGAGATAATATAACTGGCTCGGTTTCGGGAGCAACTTGTGGTCGACCGCAGAACACAGCTCGGCAGCTGCGGTGAGGGGGAGGGGGGTCAAACGAGGTGTCATTACCTAAGTGTCACAGTGACGTAAGTAATTCAATCTAGGCCTATTCTGGTTTGCGCTGGTAGCCTAATGTTTTGTTCCGGTCTAGTTATGATTTGCTATTTATTACGAGAGTGTAACAAAGACGTGTAGCAAAGACGGGGCGTGGCCTATACAGGCCGCCACTTAGCCTCATCCAACAAGAGTTAGTTAGTGATGGGAGAATCGATTAGTATTCGATATTCACATATTCGAATACCTCAAATTGGATTCGAATACTTTTTAAATGAATACGATTTTTCTGGAAGAATCGGATTCAAACTTACAGTATTCATTCGTTTGGACGAATAGTAGTCAAATAAGATATTCAATAGCTGTATTCGTATTCGTATACATTAAGGGGGAATTCATAATTTTGAATAAGTAATTAAAAATTTTCAATTTTAACAATATGTATAATTGTACAAATATTCAATAAATAAATAAATACATTTGTAAACAATAAAGACCAAAATTGATGTTTATTTAATGTTGTGTAAAAACAAAATATGATAGAGGTTTCTGGCTTCAATTTATTTCTACGATCATTGGTGACAAAACCTGCAGTAGAAAAGAATCTTTTAGACGGGACTGAAGTAGCAGGTCAACAAATATATTTCTTCTTGAGTACATAAATCATGGGTATGACATGTATGTAGGAGGCACGAAAAAAGCAAAGGATTTTCCCACCTTTTGACAGGGCAATTCCAAATACCCAAGAAACAATGGATTATGGGAAGGAAGTTAGACACTTCTAGACTTGTCTGTTAGAAAAAGTATTCGAATACTTGTATCCGATTGCATATTCGAATACAAGGGTGCTTTTGAATACACCGTAATCGATTCTTTTGAGTATTCTAATTGACATCACTAACCTGAGTTATACTGCGTTACCAAACTGTCCTCCCACCTGATGCAGAGCTTGGCTCAGAGTCCTTCTCAATCTTAACTTGAGCGCTGTGAAAAAATATTCAAAGCTGTTACGCTCAAATGGTCTACGTTTTGTAAAAATATCATTTCTCTAGGCTTAAAATTTAGGTACTCAAAATTCATAGACTAAGTGCCGGAACTGTATAATTGACGAAAATAGGGTACTCTAACTTGTCAAAAACAACTCCAAATGTTGCAGGTTCCATTGCATATTTCGGAAGGTAAGTTCCATCACCAGGTGGTTAAAACAGTTCAAAGTGCCCGACGTGGGGTTATCAGTGTTTTAAAAATTAAAAAAACAACACGTATACAGGAATTCACGCGGTCATGAGCATATGCGCGCGATAGTTCTGAGGCGTGACGCTAGGGGCGCCACGTAACTTTGATTGTTACAGTTCAGGTATTTACTACTTGAGCGTCTCACTCCACAGATGATGGAGCGTCCTAGCGTCCTAGCGCTCGCTTATCTGCACTTCAATTTATAGCATTGGATGAATTATCTCTATTGTAACTACTACAATCAAAGCTTTTACATACATTAGCTAAGAGAATTAATATTTCACGCTCCTTTTATTAGTGACGAATTTGACTGTTTATACAATATTTTTTTTGTTTAGTTGTTTTTTTTATAAAATGTTGTATTATTTTTTGTAAAATTTGTAATTTTTTATTGACAAAATTTGATGAATTTTTGTTAAACTTTGCTATGCATTTTTTTCGTTCTAAGAAAAAATGAAGAATTTCTTGTAAATCCATGACAATAAACTGTATAGATTTTTGAATAGTTTTGAAACACATGTACTGGTTTACTTTTGTAGATTCGTTTTTAGTACCTTCATACATATATATATATATATATATATATATATATATATATATATATACCATATATAAATGAATGTTTGTGTGTTTGTCGTTTATGGAATCGCAAAATATTAGACAGACCATTATGAAAATTTGTATGTATACGTACTTTTCCACGGAGAAGGTTTATAAGCTATGCCCATTGATGTAACTCACCATCAAGCGGCGCTGCAACAGATGAAAGGTTTAAAAGCGCCTACACACTATAAACTGCAATTACGAGACAGTTACGTATATTACATAGCCAAACACTATTTGAAGGCGCTAAGTTATTATTTTGTCTTTAAGATACATTTCTGATTGAACTTAAAGTTTGAGTGTTAGACCACTTTATAATAAAGTACATGTACGTGCACAATGGCTATAAACATAAACAGATTTTTCTTGATCGTGGCAACAAGGCAAACTCTACATCGGCGTTGGAAATATAATTCAATTAAACCAAAAGTTCACATACACGGGCAAAGCGTGCAAAGCCGCGGAAAACAGCTAGTTATTTATAGTTTTTTAAATTAATTTTGTATGGCTGTTTATGGTATTTTAAACAGTATTTATACTTGAACATTGAATGTATCCGAAAGTGTCGTAGGAACCTCATTTTCTGATCTACTCATATGTATACATACATGTATTGTATGACCTTATAAAAAGAATACAAAATTAAATATATAAATATTAATTATGTATGGTAGCCTAATTTATGATATTTCTGTTAGAGTTTATTATAGACTATTTTGTTGTTGATCTGTTGTTGTTTACTGTATATTATTGTTGATTTGTATTTGTTTATTTATTGCCGATTTTGTTGTTAGATGTAGCGTAAAAAAGTATTGTTGATTTTTAATAGTATAGTTTATTATTACTGTTGATATGTCTGTTAAAATTGGCAGTTATATATTTTGTCGCGTAATTTACTGTTCAAAACATAGAAAATGCATGTTGTTACTTTGTTGTATGTTGAAGGTGATGATATAGTGAGGAACTAATAATTTATTGTAAAAAGACTGACTGACAACTAATAATGTATGCCGTAACTTTTTTTCTTGTGTTAATGGTATTTCCGCGCGAGCTCTGTGAGCTCTTGGAAAGTTTAAATTTATTGAAAACTTTCTTTAAATAAAGCATTTGTCTACCGTCTACTGTCTACTTTCCACCTACAAAAAATTGGTGTGACTCTATCCAAACGAGATTCCCACCTCGCCTTTCCTGCGTTCTCAGTCTAGTAGCAGCAGACCAGACTGTACCTGGACTATTTGTTGCCATAGCAACGTAACCAATTACAAGAGACATTTAACATGCTCTCGGCCTCATCTGTTTGGGAAGTGGTAATTACGAGTTGGGTCGGGACCTGGGTTTCGTCTGAAGACATCGTTATTATTTAAAGAGTGGCCCCTAGGCAACAACAGTACGGGTATTAATAGCGGAACGGTTAAACTCTATTCAGATCTCCACGTATCCCCTCGACCTCACGTACGGTGATTCCCTCGGTGAAGAGGTTGTCCATGGACATCGTCAACCTATCTATGTCAGTCATCATTTTCTATAAAAGTTATTTTTAATCAATATAATAGTATTAATAATTTATTCCATCAATAGTTTTACAAAGTATAATTCACAATAACTTCTTTGGAATGTACTGACAACTATTACCAGTAGCGTGGCCAGTGATATAATTTAATAATAATATTAAGACACTGAATCTAGAGTCCAGCAACTTATATAGTTGTATACAATTTAGCTTACAATTGTGGTGTTTTCTTTTTATTTAATTTTTTTTTATTTAAATACTATTGACGTGGACCAGAACTAATAGGTTTATATGAATATTCAAATATTGTTAAATAACGCCAGCTAACAGTGATTTTATTTCCATTGATTGCCTAACCTGTTCAGAGAGCAAAATTTCAGTTTTGCCTTTTGACAGCGGTTCGTCCAAACTGTGCCGGACTCGGTCGTGCATTAGCCGGCAACCTTCTAGATACTCAGTGACACAATTCGAAATAAATATTAAACTATCCATTAACAATTTGCTATGCTATCCACATTGTGTTTTCCTATATTTTGTTGAAACTGCCACAAGCGGCTGTGTTGTGAAAACTAATAGTTGTGATTGTGTTGTTGAAATTAATACAAGTATTGTGTTGTTTGTAATTAACCTCTAAGACGTAAATATACATCTAAGACGCATAATTTATTTATTTTATTATGATTTCTAATTCGTAACTAAACAATACAGATTTCATCAAACGAGTTTGTCATTGATGGCGAGTGATTTTGAAAGAATAAGATATGTATATGTTATAAAAATACGTGTAGAAGATTGGAATCTATCCTATCAACAGGTGTTCTTCATTAAAGCATAAGGTTAAACATGAACAAAAAATTAAAAAAATAAGTAAATATGTTGCGATAAAGTTGCCGAAGTCATGGACAGCAAATGAACAATTTTCTACAATATTAGGTTCTTTTGTGCTATATGCTATAATTATAAATAATATGATTCCGAGTGCTACTTTCTGCAGTCGAAAAATGTACTTGATCCTAAAATTAGGAATGGCGTACACAAATTGAGGTTAAAAACCATAATAGAGTGTAACATAACATATGAGTTTGAATATTATGACAGTATTCGAAGTGCCAATAAGCAATAAATATGCCAAGCAGTTATTTTCTTAATTGGATACCAAATTTCAGATTACTATCAAGGCTCAAACAAAAAGACACGATTCTAGATTAGTAACCTCAGATTCGCCCAGCATAATAGGCATGTGTTGTCAAAGCAGTCACTTCTCAATTTGACATTTTAAAGGTGCGCTTTTCGGTATTAACAACCAAAAGTTTCCAATAAACCACTGATGCAAGGGTTTTGATTCAGTGAAGGCATCAACCCTTAATTCTAAGTTGTTTGAGGCAGTCATCAAGAGAGTCGTATCATTTTCTAAAAGGCATAAATCTGCTTTCTTTTTATCTCATTGATGAAAGTCAAGAAAAAAATTAATCCAAAAACGGATCTCTGAGGATCTCCCATTTTCATCTGAAGCACTAGCAAAAGATCATGCTTACCACAACCTTTATTTGTACTTTCTTGCTTCGCAAATATACAATCACGAGGTTACATTTTTTTGAATTTTAAATGTGTTATATTCCATTCTTAAAAATGAGTTTCCACCATATTTTGTAAACGATTTCAAATTTATTTGTAACAATGGAAACGCAAGAAATGCCCGCACTGGATCGTCTATGCTGCAGATTCCATGTCATAGAACAGCGAAATTTAATAAATCCTTCATTGTTGCTGCATCCAGAATTAGTAATTCCCTTCCACATAGCATTAAAGAACTGGAAAGCCGGGCACGGTTCAATGCAGCTTTGAAAAAATTTTCTTGGTTCGGATGACCGCGGCTGCTGAAACCGATTGCGCGAGCATGGGTGTAATCGGATGGAATGAATGACTGAGTGAATGGGTTTGAAAATGTGTTTTCTTTGTAATGTAATATAATGTTATTATGCAGCGTAATATTAGTATTTATTTTTAAATAATTTAAAAAAGCTATAAACAGGTTTTGATTATTTTTTTTTTCAACTGGAGTTATCTGTTTAGAAGTTGGATTTTGTTGAGGTTAAATGTAAGATATTTGTCTCGTTAATTACTGAATGGCCCTCGTATATTCTTGAAGTATTTCGGTCTCGATGTGGAGAATTATTGCTGAAATAAGCGTGTTAAGTTGTAATTTAGATCGAATGAAATGTCACATATTTTAAGTAAATTTAAATAATGTAATAGTCAGAGTAAAGAATGAATAATTCAATATCAAACTTACTCGGAGGTTATGTTTAGACGCAACGACATTGAGATAGCCGGAGCGCGACGATGTGATGGCCGTGGACACCGTCACGGATATCGAGATCGTCGTGAGGTATCAGATTCAGAATCCGCCTCGCTGCCTCCGGGCTGTGTGCAGACGTAACCATAGAGTAATAAACAATTAACTGCTCTCTACGATATGTTACTCTGTGGGCGGCAGTCTTCCCGTCGCGCCGCTCCCTTGCAAGGCACATTGACTTTTGATATTATAGGGAATAAAGTAGGTAGTAAAGGCCTCGGTCGTGGTAAATTGCAGACTATAATATGGAAGTGTGAGATTACGGTTTTAAATCTTACAAATCCATAAATGCCATACATACACTAAGGAGACTGTTGCAAACCTGTTAGGAAATTGTTTATAACAGTACATTGACGTAAACTTTATTACAAGTTAATCCTCTGTAAGAATGTCATTTTCTTTTAGTTCGTTAACATGACAAGTTTGCAAGTACGTCCGACCAGCTATTAAGATAGTCCGAACTGGTAGCAGTGAGACGGTTACGACTATAATAATGCCTGCTTTGTATGCTTGATGGAAGTCACCAGGTTTTAAATTTTTATATTCCAACTATTTTATCATATGTTTTTTTTTCTATTTTATACACATGTTTTTCTGTAAACAATAACTGATGATGCCTTAACCGGCGAAATCGCTTTTAAAACAAATTTAAATTGTGGAAGAATAAAAAATGTCTTTTATATTATAATAATGCCCTCTAAACTTTATTTCCATTTTTAAAAGCAGAGCTCAGATGCGTCGGTACATAACTAACGTACCCTCTTAACATATGAAGAAAGTCTGAAATTTTGTAGCACGATTCCATATTTTATAAAAGAAATAATAATTTCCAAAATGGTGGACCATATACAGCGGTCGGAAGTGTCAACTCGACTAAAATAAAATATTAATATTTGTTGACCGTCGATGAACAGTGCTTTGGCGTTGATTTCTGAAGACGTGTAGAACAGTTTGGTGAAAGGTCAAAACCCACTCTGTACAATAAAACCGGAACTTTGCGTGTGCTGAAGTGAATTCGTGTACCTCCATTCGGTCTTATACTCACTCTGTGAGTTCCAGACTGATCTCTCCATTATTTCGACGAGAAAGCTGTCAAGAAATAATGACAAAAACACAACAAAGACCAGTATCGTTTACTCATCGTGATCTTCAGAGGACCCGCAGTGGCGATCTCACGTCTTCTCCGACATCCTACTCCCTGCCAGCTGGTATGCCATACTGTACCATAGTAGCTCGCTGGTCACTGCCTGCCACTGACCTCGAGCCGCATGACCTCTGACCCCGTGGGTCACGAGTCTATTGTAGTCCTTGCCACATCTCCCGCGAATTGCCGCGAGCACCATGATTTATTGTCTCTCTCTCGACCTGTCACGTTCGGACGCCGAGGCCCAGTTCTGTCGAAAATTAAGGAGAGCCTGCCCAGAGATTTAATACAAAGATAAAGCCATTATATATTACAAAGAATAGAACAATAGTATTGAGATTTGGAACTTATCCTTTTTCAGTAGTGAAAACCTTAAGGCGTAAGGTTAAATATAGACAACCGTAAAACACCCAGTCTCTCAATTTCTCTTGTTCGTGCAGATGTGTTGTTCAGCGCGCATGTTTTGAGTAGAGAAATGGTCGGTATTTGTTCTAATTAGTCTGGCCCTTCAGCGCCTTCAGGTATTTGCTTGATTTCTTTTACGTACAACTCGTTTTGCTGTCAACCTTACTAGACTTGGGCGACTTTATCGCCTTATATTGCTAATCCTCGAGTGTTTAAGGGTTTCTGACCCCTGAAGAAGAAGATGGATTCCAATACTTGTGTCTGTTCAGGATCGGCATTAGACCTATTCCACACTCTTGATCCCGAATGTCTAGGGAAGGCAATAGACCTATTCTACATAAACATAAAAATTCTACATAAAAAGGTTTTCACACATAAACAATATCCACAAAGATAATTTTATATAGTTGGAGTATCGTGAGTTTGAATTCCTGCTCTTAACCTTACACTCAGTTATGAAGTTATTACTGAATTAATTAAGTCATTAATTAGAGTAACATATGACATTATTTTGGTACAAAATGTAATATATGTTACGTTAAAAATACACACACACACACACACACACACACACACACACACACACACACACACACACACACACACACACACACACACACACACACATATATATATATATATATATAATATAAAAGTAACTATTGGTTGTTTATGACAATATTTTGTTTCATGGATGGATATCTTTCTTCAATTAATTCTTATGATTACTTCAACTCCAACTGTTTTAAACTTAGGATGTTTTGAGAGTTGGCGAAATTGTCTTTATCATGGTAAAGAGGGCATGGAAATTTAAATTGTTGTTAAAAAGTTGTCAAATACTGTAAGTGAGTATATATCTAAATGATTATTTAAAAACATTTTATAGTCATGCCTACTACACTCATTGCTGTACACTGTGAGATGAAATATCTAACAAAACTTTATGTCTTTGTTCCAGAGCGCTCTTCACACCGGGTCTGGAACAGGAACTGGAGCCCCTCTGGAACCAAGGATGGCTCAGCTGGAAACGTTGGAGGCGAAGGTAAGTTATATCACAAACTGTACAGTGTTCATTTGGTCCACATGGCTGTATTGTTTGTAGGTTTTAATACTAATATACCTCGTTTGAATCTAAAAATAAATTGTGAATTCTCTTGTTTTATGAATGGATGAGCAATTTAAATTGATGAGAAATTGTGGAAATTTAAAATGAGTGCTAGTACCTTGTATAGTATAGTAGCTTTGGATAAATTATGAAGCCTTCAGATTATAGTGCATGGCTGCCTTTGTAGACTAGAATTTTGGTCTGAAAGTTAATTAACTTATTAGGTAAGTTAACTTTTTAACTTGTAAATCCTTCACACATGCTGAAACCCAATGACTTTCAACCTTTTCTTTAACTAACCAAGGAGTAATTCGTGGTTTTCTTAAATGATTTATCATTGTCTTAGTAACTCTTGGAATCATTGATGATGATGACTGATGATCACTCCATTCCACAGATGGCTAGCATAGAGGTCTCGCTGTCCACAACACCTCGGCGTAAGAAGCCTGCGAGTGCCGCCTCCACCCCCACACCTCCTGCCAACACCACCACCAACCTCTTCCGCTCCTCCAAGGATGTCGCCCAAGAGTTGGAGATGTTGAGGACCACGCTGAGAGACAAGGAGAATGTCATCCATAGGTATGATCATGGGTACTCACCAGGGTTCACTTCTGGCTGGTTTATGCCTTCCAGTTGAACCTGCCATTGGGCACAGCAAAAAAACAATGTGTCACTTAAATCTGAGCAACCTTATTGATGTCCAGGAGTGGCACATCACTAACAGCAAATGTTGAGGTTCTGGGGTGTATGGGTAATTGATTCGATAGGTCTAGTCTACTGCAGAGATGACTGTTGGAGTTTGGTGGGGTTCGTTCCCTAACTATCACAGGTTCTTAAGAATCAAGAATCTTTATTGTCAACCCACAGTAACTGCATTGACAATGTCATCAGATGGTTTATACATATACACAGTATAACACCAACATTAAAGAATAAAATAATACATACTACATACTTATGGTAAATAGTACAAGTCACAAAGCATAAAAACTCTTGCTTGTCTAAACAAGGGTGTGCCACCCCCAGCCTGCTTTGACTGGAGAGACTGGTTCAGAACTGGCCTCCCCTTCTTCCGGAGGGACATAACTTTGAGATTAGTGCCCTAATTCTTCCTCATGGATCTCGATAGGAGGTGGCCCCTACCCCCTAACCTTACCCATCCTGAATATCCTGTCACTCTGGAAGCAGCGCTAAGGTTCTTACAGGACTAAGTGCAATTCATAAGCTTTTTATCCGAAGAGAACGAAAAAAAAAACTGATCATGGAAAAAAATTTAAGACAAAAGACAACATTACTTTATTAGTGAGATGTGATGGTCCTATTCCCTGTTTTAACCATAGATATAGCCTACTTACCCTTCCTCAATAATTATCATAGAAATCAAATTATTTAGTAATGAAAGTTAAATTGTAATTTATACTACATTATTATGAACATTTCATGTAAGAAAGCATGCATTTTAAGTATTTCTAAAGATTTTCTGTTAAAAATTTAAACACTATCAGGTGATTTTGATTATTTTTCAAAACATTGCTTATTAGAGAAATTGGCTGAAATTTAACTATCTGATTTCGTTGCCAGCCTGAAAGGTCAACTCTGCACGTCACTCAGCATCAGCCGTTTGTCAGCCTCATTCCTGCAGCGACAGGCGCAGTCCCACGGGCAGCCTCTGACAGAGCAGGAGCGACGTGCGGCTGAAGATCGCCTGACGAGGCTCAGGGCTGAGTTGGACACTAAGAGACTGGCCATCAAAAACATCAAGTTGGCTTTGGAGCGACTGGATATCACTGAGTAAGTATCCATGAGTTCAAAAATGAAGAAATGTCATATTAATGAACAATTCTTTATTTTTGACGATGGAAAGATTGTGAAAGAAACAGGATTTTTCCGGTCATTTCCCATTGTTCAGTGAGACAAAAAATCAGTAACACTACGATTCAAGATCTGCAATCTGATGCAATATTGAAGTTGACACACAACATGGTGGTTGTGATTCCTGACTTAGGCGTGTCACAACGTTCTGGTCTTAAAGTATAATCCGGTTATATCGTCTCCCCCACTTGCAGCGGCCCGCCGACGTTGTAAGCGGGAAAACGTTATATACCCGAAAATTCGGAAAAAGCTGGTAACGGTGCTCAGGCTTGCCAGGTTCTCCTCCGAGGTTACTGGACAGGGAGCATCCTCGCTGTCGGCGTCATCGTCGCTCTCGGTGTTCTCCACTTCCATGCCGTCGGCAGGCTGGTATCGTCTAGACTCAGCTCATCGCACACCACCAGATCATCGTCATTCCTGACGAAGGCGTCGAAAGATGGAGTCTCACCGTCGTCGCCGACAGCGCTGACCATGCTGCAGACGTCTTGCCCCCTTGAATTAAGAGACGTTTTGCCCCCTCCCTCCGCGCCCCGCTCCAACTCCGATCGCAACCCTTTGGTGGCGAGATCCTGGCGGCGCGACAGTACGTCATGTCAAAAGTGGCGTTTCTCTCACTGAACTGGATTAAAAAATGCTCTCTCAGAACAACTGAAAATGTTATAAGCAGTCGAAATGCATCCGAAACCGTACCTTAAACTCGTACAAAAGTAATAAGGGGGAAACTTTATATGCAGCGAAACGGGGTTTGATTTTTACCGGGGTGGCGCTATTCCAACTTTATAAGCGGGCTAACGTTATAACCGGCTTATACTGTATTTGTTTAGTGTAACCTAGTTTGTAATTGTGTATTAGGTTAGTTATTTACTTGAAGAAGAGATCAGATTGAAGATCTCGAAACGTAGTCTAACTGATTTTTTGTCTCACTGAACGATGGCAAATGTCCGGAAAAATCCAGTTTCCTTCATAATGAACAATATTGTAAAAAATCTTAAAGAAGCTATGTACTTCAAGGGAAGATTATTCTAACTCAGTGGTGCACCCAGGAATCTTCTCTGGGGGATGTTTTGAACATCAGAAGTCATGGTATAGAATGCCATCTGCTCTGTAAGAATGAGTATCTGGGGGCCTCCCCAAGGAAATTTTTGTTTTGGAATACAGGTCCTAAAACGTTATTTTATAATACTTCTTAAATTGTAAAGGGAGGTCAAGTATATGCTTAAACTAAAATGTTTATACTAAAACCACTCTACAACTAGTCACTGGGAAGTTTACACAGGGATAAATAAAATCTTTTGTAACAAATACAGTTATATAGTCTATTTAACAATTGTAATCATAACAATAACAAACAGAATATTGAGTTACATCTGTAAAGATTTTAGTTTAAGGCATAGATCACGATGAAAGCTAAATTTTAATGTCTACTCAAAGATCAAAGAGTTAAATACCTGAGTTGAAGTTGACTGCTCACGAACTAATAGAACTACAACAATGGGAGTTACATTAGAGCATAGCTTGTTTATTTCTACGTTTAGTCGCATAAAAGAAACAATTCACTAACAATAACTTCCAGTTTATAAATAGATTCCAACAAAAAGGCATACCGGCTTTTGACGCATTTCAACATTCATAACTCGGAAACTTGTAATCCAATTTTTTATGCAAACTAAATTTTTATACAAGACAGGTAAAAATATAATGTAATTGAGTATGTAATTTTAGAACTTTTCACAAGAAAGTTTTCCCACAAACGTCAAAAAATAGGCTATTAGGCAATCGCCGCTTGTTCTTAGGGAGGGGGGGGCACAACTCATTCTCCCCCCCTTTGGTGTGCCCATGATCCAACTATCATTCTTATAATTGTATAAGGAAAGTATTTTGTAGCTTTTTTAATGTGCCTTGGATAACCTTCACATATTGCAGACTGTGGAGTGGAATGGTTAAAATCAGATTGAAAGCTAAGTATAAACTGGTGGATACTCCTGCTCACTTGAATGCCAACTCTGGCATGCTATGCTGTGTATTCAATCATTTATTTTCCTTCAGCATTGCAAAGTTTGTCATATACTTAATGACTAATAGACTCATTTTTATATTAAAATGTCATAAACATTTGAAGAAGTAGATTGAAGTTCAAAGTTATTTACACTACTATTTCTTTGACTTTAAACCACAAAAGTTTTCTTTTTTTTTGTTCTCTTAGGACAAGAAGCTTATAAATTGCACTTTGTCCTGTAAGGACCTTTGCGCTGCTTCCGGAGTGATAGGATATTCAGGATGGGTAAGGTTAGGGAGTAGGGGCTGCCTCCTATCGAGATTCATGAGGAAGAATTAGGACATTACATCTCAAAGTCATCCCGGAAGAAGGGAGGCCAGCTGTGAACCAGCCTCTCCAGTCAAAGTAGGGCAGGGGGTGGCACACCCTTGTTGAGGTTAACAAGAGCCTCTGAGGTAAGGGAACAAACCCCACCAACTCCAACAGCTATCCTCCAAAGTAGGCTAGACCTATCGAATTGCCCATGAACCCCAGAATCTCAACATTTGCGGTTAGTGATGTGCCGCTACTGGACATCCATAAGGTTGCCCAGATTGAAGTGGCACATCGGTTTTTGCTATGCCCAGTGGTGGGTTCAACTGGTAGGTATAAACCAGCCAGAAGTGATCCCTGCTGGGTAACCACAAAAGTTAAAGCAGTTCGATAAACAGCTATTTAAATAGAAACATAACGTTTTATGACCCTTGCCCGACGTTCTTGAGTTTAAAGCAAACCAAAAAAGAATGTACTAAACATGTTTAGTTTTCGGTCTGTCTTTTATCTGTATTCAAACTGATTTCAATCGAACTTGTGGCCAAACATTTTAATTATTCGGGTCTATTAGTACAAAAATTTAGGTTGAGCTCATTTATTAATTCTAGAATAACAAGCAGTGGAACTGTACACAAGAAAGATCCTGTCTATTATCTTGTACCATCTTTAACTGGAGGAAGGGATTAAGAAGATAACTGAAAAATTATTGAACTGAAAAGCTTCTCGAGCAGCTGTAGTAAAATGACTGAGTTTTCCCCCATAAGAATAATGTTAAACCTCATGCAGTTTTATGCCCTTATTTTGATTTGTTGCGTCATGAAAAATGTCTTATTTTAAAGATATCATGAATATGCTACCAAATTTATTTTATAAAGTGTATACTTCTTGAATATCTAAACAATGAAGTACAACAAATTTTGAGATATTTTTTTCTGAATAATCGATAAAATTTTGAAAATATAACTGCCGACGTGTTCTCATTTGTTCTCGAACCTAATAAAGCCTATTGTCTATTGTCTACCTACATATTCTCATTGGTTCCCAAAGCTTTATGTTCTCATTGGTTTCCAAACCTATACACTCTCATTGTTACCCAAGGTTATTGGACGGCACTTATGAACAGCTGCTCAGAGTCTAATGAAAAAAACAGTAAATTGTCCATCTCAACATCTGCTTTTGTTTCAAATTTTGTTTAAATTAGATTTTCTAGAGAATCGAATTTGAAACACGCCCAAGTGCCAAAAAGAATTCTAATTTTCTCTCTTTAGACGACACAAAACGTGTTTCAATACAAAAATACCAGGAATATGGAGATACAGTACTTATTCCTGTTGCCAAGGTACTTATGTTTTATGTTAGTGTTATTGCACAATTCAAATCACCACAGAGACAGTAATTATTCATGAGGTATTATAAAACAGGAATAAAATTTAAAATCAGTTCCCAGCAAGGAAACCTACACTCTCAGTTATAACGTTATGGCAGCCATAAAATGTAAACTATGAATTAGAATTTCTTAAAGCGAAGTGTTCTAATTGTTGGCTACAGCTCAATTACCAAGCGGATAATTGCTGGCAAAGGAACACAATTTACGCTTGGATTGTCGACTTAGGTTATGTAGCGGTTCTGATAAAGTACTGGTTAACTGTCTCATTGTCTCTATTGTCCATTGTATTGTAATGACCCTCCAACATTACAAATTAATAAAAAAGCTCGTGAATTATTATGTATAATTGTCACTCTTCCATTTAGCTGGTTGTGTTACCTTGTTTCTTCGTTATCTAAATCTAATATGATTGATTAGTTTTCAGAATACTTGTAGTACTGTATAATTTAATCTTCTCCTTGACTGGAAGGATTAATATTTCAAAGAATCATAATCTTCCTATCCTATAAAAACTCTTAGTATTATTATTAATACTTTTACTCTGAAAATTAATCCTTCATTATTTTTTCCGGATTGTGAGCAGTATAATCAGGAGAAAGTACATCGCGCAGGAGTGTAGTTTCAAAACTTTAATTACACTTTAAAAACGAAAAAATAAGACAAACTACTTGCCATTTATTTGATCAAAATTAAGGAGTCTCTTCTTTGTAGCCTAACTATGCTCAATTGATGCTTTGTGTTGACAGCAACATCGATGTCCGGATTCAGCAGGCTGAGCTGGAGTATCAACTGGGCAGAGAGGAACTGAACCTGCTGACGATACTGGAGGAGACCAGGAATCTGCAGGCCGCTCTGGAGGATACGGTGAACAACAGACAGTCGGCCACCATCTTCAGGTAACTATGGACGTCAAGCTGGACAACGGTTTGTCCAATGTTGGAGCCAATTCTGTCTTATTAAATAGTGATGCTTCTACAGTCACTTGCATTCTCCATAGGTTTGAGACTCTAAAATTGTAAATAAGAAATGTACAAGAATCATCAATTGATCAGTACAAATAATTAATTATTTAATCTGTGCCAAAAAAGTCAATTAAAATCAAAATCGTAAAATAGTCAGTTTATAGTTTGATTTATTTACTATGGATAAAATCGACCACAATTATAAAAAAGCTGACTACTGTAAACAATTAGAAACTGAATCATTGCATTAGTCCATTCACATCGACTACCGTTGTTATCTAATGGCCAAATCCAGTTGTAATAGATTTAAGTTGTCATTTGTGTAACAGTACTGTACAGTTATTCATGGATAATTAAGATACCAAAGGACTGATAAAGGTACTCTTCCCCACTCACAGATCATAATATAGTCTTTGTGGGGACTTTTCACTATACATATATATTGTCAACTGATTGTAACGTATAAATATGTGAATAAATTTAATTCAATTCATTTTTTCAATTCAATTGTATGGTTGGAGACACAGTGGCTAATGGTGTTGGAAGGTTGGCAGGGGAATCTATAAGTCCAGTATTTGGACGTATTTGACATTAATGATCAGTTCGAAATAAAATTAAAAGTGGTAATTTCTTTGGAATATATCATTTTAGGTGGATGTATACGAAATAAGTCTATTGCAACCGTCCTCATGGTAGGTTAAGGCAAATTTCCACACAACTTCAACGAAAATAATTTCCAGAGCCCAAAAAACCGTAACTGTCCCAAAATAATGTGCATACAAATGAAACTTGATATAAAAATGCATCTAATAAATATCGCAGTTAAGTGCATTGGCTACCTCTCCAAGTCATATAGCTCTCATTCTACCTCTCATTCCAATAAGGCGGCTGTTTAAACTTTGAAAAAAGCACAACTCCGTTATTAACGGATCTAGAGAAATAATACCAGGTGTTATGACATGCTTATAACAGTACCTACATTTTTTATTATCTCAAACAGTTTTTGAGACTGATCAACTTGTAAATCCTGTACAAATTTATCAATCACAAAGAACTGGTAAAGAAATGCTGAAACTAGATCACACTCAGTATAAGGATTGAATTTATATATCCCTCCTCGCTTTAGTAAATTTTATCTTTTAATAGGGGTTTTAATTTAATTTTAAATAAAATTGTTTTTATTTTTTATGTTATTTGGTATTTTATTAAATAATTTTTTTCTGAAAGTAGTTTTTTGTTTTCCATAAAATGCTGTTTGGTCTTCAATTTTTATCAATAGTTAGTGTCCTACTATGTTTGAATTGTCTAAAACTATATTCCATTGCTGATAGTGCCAATTTGAAAATAGTTTATACCTTTTGTAGAAATACTAGTATCTCCAATATGTAAATAAAATTGTCAATAAACATTAAAAATGGCCGTTTTAAAATGTTGGCTTTTTCTTTGATTAATTTTATACACCTCAGCAGTAAAAAGTTGTAATGTTACTAACTCAGTTAGTGCATGGAATAATTCAGTAGTTTGCATTTCTGATTTTAACTCGCCACCACTACATTCCATGTTCTTCTTCTTCTAACTTTCTAATATTTTATACTCCAGGAAAAGTACTTGAGATATTACAAGACATCAAGTCATTACTTCTCCTTATGTTGGGTCAGTACTGCTGCTTTCACATTTTATTATCCTGGTGGTGATATCATCTCACTTGCACTATTTTCCCCTCTCAACCGTTGCTATACGAATTGTAAATGTTTTCACCCTTCAAATTGCTGCGATGTCTGTTGAGTTTACTTTCTCTTCTGAGCACACATTTTAGCACAACAATGTTTGGCATAATATCTACTCACAAATGCTTACACTTATCATTCATTCTCTTTGCAACCAACATATAGGATCATTTTTGGGCAAGTACTTATAACAGTACAGTTTGCACTGGAGGCAAGGTTCAGTTATCAGTTACTGTCTCATGATATTCTATTACTTCACGGTTTAATCAGTATTTACACAAACTATTTCAAGGAATTGCATTGGTAGAGGTTTTTCACTCTCACGATAGCAACTATATCCTGTTTCAGCTATGTCAAGGATAGTTCAGCAGTGACGCTCCATGCCGTCGAACTTGTCTACGATCCCAAGAGTCCAAGGTTTGGGGCTGCACCACGAGAAGATGGCTCCGGCCTCTATGTCGACTGGGCCGCTGAGGACTCTGGACTCGTCAAGGGTGACAGGTCAGTCCACAGATTGAGAAATTCTAGATAGATATCGAGAAATGAGGACTTACCTGAACATGCTAATCAACGAGAATGAGTGGGGGAATCCACAATATGATACAAGAATATCCTGGGCTTAATAGCCATTGTCTTTTAGAAGTTAGAAGCTAGAGATCCATGCTAAAATTTTGATCTTATCATGCAGACGAGCAGCTCTGAAGGCTTTACAAACCTGTGAGTGAGTCAAGGTTGGAAATGAGCTGTAACCAAGGTTGAAGGAAATAGTAAAACAACCACATAGTATAATTAATATTGCCGAAAAAGCTAAAAATTAGTTTCTTCCAATTAATAATTTAATGTTAAAAAAACCTAAAACTCTGAGATTCTAACATCTGCACCACATATTAACCCTTCCCACGCCATAGATGGATATGTCACAATGACATACTTTGACCGAAACGCCAAATACATCCGATATTATAGATTATGTCTCTTGGAGTTTTTTAGTTCTCAAAAGGCCTTTGCAATGCTCGGTGCGCACACGCACACATCGTGCTTATCACAGTTGTCAAGGAAGTATTTATAAACGACCTTCACTCAGCAGTAGGGGGACGGGAAGTGCCCTTTGTCTAACTCTGACCACCTGCTCGTCAGTTCTGCGTCTCATACAGAGCCATAACCCAACATATCCGTGGCGTGTATTACTGATTTCTCGGTTGTCACGAGTGAGTGTCTACTACATATCTCGTTATTATTGTTCATCATGTGGTAATGTTGTGATTAGTTCGAAATGTTTATCTTGTTTTATAGTAAAATGTAATTAAACAATTAAATTGAAATTTATTTTAAATAAACAGTTTTGTAAATACATCTTTTTTATTTTTATCAACAAACATGCTAATTTCAAGTGAAATGCCCTGTTTTATACTTTTTTACTCTTACCTTTTATGATTTAGTTATAGTAAAAATTAGCTTTGAACTTAACGAAACAAAATCTTTTTACATGTCTTGGCGCCATAGGAAAGTTAATAGATTTATTAGTGGCATGCAAAGGCTTAAGAGAAAAGTGAATAAAGTGTAAGTTTAATGGGTGTGTGAGATTGTGTCCTTGTTACAAGCTAAGATTTAATTTTCTTATTGCCGTTAATGAATAGCCCTGTAACCTAACAACCAAGGGGAATCTGCAGTTTTTGCAGAGTTTGAACCACAGATATTCCTGTGTTGGCACTAGTTTCACACAGTGTTATATTTATTGGTGGTTTCAGGTTGCTGGAAGCGAATGGAAAGCTTGTGCTGGCTAAGAGTAAAGAAGAGCTGCAGAAGCTACTGGCAGTGTCCCCTGACCCCGCTCAGCTAGTGGTGATGCGTAGACAACCACCACATCTGGAACAACTGATGGCTTCTCTTCGTGCAGAGTTGGTCTGTGTACGTGCACAGGCCGGTGAGGCCGAGCGTTCCAGAGACACAGTGCGCAGTGACAACCTGCGGCTCACCCACCGGATCTCCTACCTCGAAGAACAGGTCGCAGAGATGTTAGAACGTTCCAGACCACAGAGTTCAGCGGCTTCGTCTACCTCCAGCGTTAAGTCTGCGCAGAACTCTTCGTCACCTAAACCAGAAGTGCAAGTCTTTCAGAAGGGTCCACAAGTGACAGCATTGGTCGCGAACCTCCCAGGACTTGAGGTAGGGAAGAACGTGTCTGAACCTGTCCAAAAACTGCCCACTGTACGAATGCAGGTGAAACCGACTGAAAATGACAAACCAGAATTGATCAAACCCGTGGAGAAGATCTCTACTTCCGATACTGAAAAGATTTACAGGTCCAAAAAGAAAGATCTTCACACCGCCAGGAGTATAAACTCCTTGGATGTTGAAAGCTCAATATTTACCAAGTGCCATAAATATAATAATAATGTTGAGAAGAAGATTTTGGATTACAATTCGGAAACATCAAATTCAGAAAGAAAATCTCATAGGAGGCATTCAGAAAACCATCAAGAACGTTTGGAACAGAGACAGAGGCACCTGCGGGAGGCAAGAACATCGCTTTTTGAGTTTGTCGAGAAAGACAAACTCAATGGCCTCAATGGAAGATTAGATTTTGACTCCGAGCCAAGTTATAATCGACCCAGTTCCTGCCAGTTGACAACAAAACATAGTGATACTCTGAGCCAAAAATCGTTGGATTATAGCTCCGAATCTTCTTCGAGGTATTATAAAAAACACTCGGATCCGAGAGTGATGCGACCTGTTCCACCCAAGAAACCACTGAGACTGTCACTACACAGGGCGACAAGTCTACAATCCGTGGAGACCTCCGCTGACAAGAAACCAATGAAGAGGAACCACAAGGGAGAGAATCCACAGGGATTGCTGTGGCCTTCCGCAGTGGCATCATTGCACAAAGCTGCAACATTACGCAGCAAATCCAGCCTTGCAGAGAAATGGTGTTGAAATACACAATGTCTGATAGTTTTTAAACCATAATGGTGTTTCAAACAGAATTATCCACTTTTAAAGGTCACTGAGTTTTGGATGGACTGATGTTGAGTTTTAAAATCAAAGTATTTAATTACATATATGTAATAAAAACATAAAATATTCCGAAGTATTAAAAATTGTTTCCTTTGGACGCTTAAGAACACACCACACAGAAAATGAGTCACTGTTGCTGCAATTTATCTCATTTCAAAATGAATACAGGGTGTTTGTTCTAGTGGTCAAACGGCTAACTGTAGATATTTAGTTTAAAGTATTTTTAAATCTGTAAAAATACAGGGTGTTCAAAAAACAGAGAGTTCCATGTTCAAATCTCAAAACTTCTAAATGCAAACCACACCATTTTGTTGTACATCATTTTAAAGGTGTTTAATCCTAAACATTTTGGCCAAATGTCCTAATTAAATATTTTCTTCAAATGTTAGCATACAAAGACCTTTAAATGATATACTGATAATATTTACCCATACAAATTATTTTCCACAGACTAATTCCATTCTTTACAAGAATGATACATCTTTTTAAACATCAACTTTTAAGCATGAAACTTTTAAGGTTGATAATTTTGTCAAGTCTGTTAAATGTTTCGGTGATAATAATGAATGAAAGTGAAATTGTATTTTTAGTATCTAAGTAAAACACTTTCTTGACTTATATATCTTCTAGACCATCTTGTAATAATGTATCAAACATTATTTTATAATAGACAGCTATTTTATAAATTTCCAATCATATTTAATGTAAAGATTGATAAAAAACGAGCATTTATTTTGTAGTTTTGTTATCATTGACAACTGTGCTGCAGATACAATTGTATGATGAATGAGAATGAATAATTTATTACAGATTTTATACTTGTAATTCTGAAATGTATAAACTATACATTTCAGAATTTTTAATGGAAGTATGCTAACATCATTGTTTATTTCAATGGCCGAATATGGTTTTGCAGACTTATTGTTTTTTATAATGTGATTACCTTTTAGCTGAATTATAATGCATTATTTTACAAATTAAATTAAGAAAAAAGACCATATGTAGAATACATGTAAATATCTAGAATAGATAAACAATAATTACTACATAAGCCCCTCCTTGTGACTAAGGAGTTTTAAAACAATTCCTTAAATCATTATTCCTTCGTAATTGTGTTATATTTAGTTGTTTAAGCCATCTTTTATTATTTTGTTTCAGAGTTTTTGTTGCAAAAATGTTGCTTTAAAAATATTTATGTAAATATTTTTAAAATAAATGTTAATTTATACAGTACAGTCTTATATAATCATTATAAAATCCTAACACTTTGTGTTTCTGAAATTGTTGCAATTGTTTTAAATTTAAATGCAACTAAAGAAAGTTATTTTATTTGCAGTAAATCGTTAGAGTCTTCCATGAAGAAGGTAAATAGAAAGATAAAGAGACAAAGTTAGGACTATTATAGGTAAACCGCTAACAAAAAAACCTTGGTTGATTTGAGTTCACGCAGGGTGGGGTAAATATCCCTCCGCCGCCCCTCCGAGCATCCCCACCACTGCTCGGCGCTCACTCTATTTCGATCTAATAAAATCAGCTGACTAATCCGGCTCAGTCGGTATCGTTCACTGCTGCGACCCGTTCAGTTGAACCGGCCAGTACAGAGTTACTAAGCCTTCCCGCTAGAGCGTGTTTTACCGGTCAACGTGTTGACTGAACAAAATGAACGAATGAACGACTGGATGTAATGACCAAGTGAACGAAAGGATCTGCTTGCAAAAATGTGTTCGGATAGAGGAAGAAACAACATATTTTACAGTGAATGGATAGATATATAACAATAAATGTACTGTTTCAGGAATCTAGTAAATGTAAATATACATTATTAACAGAAATGATTAACAAAAATTCACTGTACGTTACTATATGCATTACTAAATATTTTAAACGTTAATACTTAAGAACAATGGACTTGGTTGATTAATATGCCTTTGATTTATCATAAGATTATTTCACTACAAATGTTTCAATAAATTACTAAACATCAAACAGACACATTGCATTGTTTGAAAATAATTTATTTTTATAAATAACAACACATTTTAAACATTTAATCGATTAAGTTACCACCACTTTTCATAATACCCAGGCTGAGTCATTAAAATAATATTACGCACACTACTACACAGAACGCCTCCTCTCAGATCGACCCTGCACATCGCACCTATATCGACCACGTGTTACCACATGATAACCTTTTAAATGCTAATTGGCAATCAATTTTTAACAGCACTAATGTTAATGTTTTTACATTACAACTTCAGAATATTATTACAATTTCAATAGCCAATCGAATAAATTTTAAACGAGGTCAAAAAAATCTAAAGCCATGTAGGCTATTACTTCAGATTTAGTCCATGCTATAAGACAAAGAGATAAATTACGTAAATTAGTGAAAAAGCAACCATTTAATGTGAAGCTTAAAACCCACTATGTCAATCGCAGGAACATTTTAAGCAGAAATTTAAAGCAACTAAGAAATATTATTTTTGTGATAAATTCGACCAAGCTAATGAGGATTTAAATATGTTTTAGGGGGTTTTAATTAAATTGACTGGTAGAGGGGTTAACAAAGTTTCTTCCCTAAATAAATATTTGCCAAATACCAAATTATTCAATGACAAAATTAAGCTTGAAGTAGCTAACGAATTTAATAAATTCTTTACTAGTGTGGGTCAGAACTTGGCGAACTCTAATGGCTCAAATATAACAATTTTTTCGAAGACAGATCTTATAGGCTTCATTCGACCTTTAACTTACGCACTGTTACAAGAGGTTATACGTTACGTATCCAGTTTGAGAGGAAATTTCGCTCTTGGGCACGATTCAATACCTGCAAGTATATTTTAAAAAATCACATCATAATGTGAATGTGTAAAAACACATTCATTTTTTGACAAATAAAATCCGCAAGTACATTTTTGCCTTCAGACAAAATTACGAGAAGTACTCACTCACAGATAAGGAAATTAAAGTGGTCTATTTTGCTTTCGTTCAATCCCAACTTTTATTTGGTATTATAGTCCATGGTGCTGCTTTCAAAACTATTGAGCCATTAATTTTTGAACAAAAAATAATACTAAAAATAATGTTCTTTAAGAGTACAACATATTCTTTAGAATTGATTTTCTTCGAGGAAGAACTAATGACTATAAGAAATTTGTTAATCAAAACCATTCTTACTTACTTATACATTAATTTTCATACTCTTTTAGCGTTGAGAACTTATACTCATAACACACGGTACTCGCAACAAGTCGTCATTACAATTTCTATACTAAAAAAAACATTCAGCGTAACAAATTTGTATTATATTTCTCAAGTTTTGTACCGTAACGTGTGTTTGAGTTACAACTTCGCTATTGTGTTGCAATTACCTAATCTTTACTGGTTTAAAAACGCGTGAAGTATGGGTTACTATCGTTAGATGGCGAAGAAGTATATAGACTTACAGGCCCTTGTTATCGCTGAACTTCTAACCCTTCCTAGCTATTTATTGTTATTCGGTCTGTCCTTCACTATAATTACCATAACTAATACTTCATGCTACAGTGCAGCAAAACTAGATTTATACTCGGTTACGTATCATTATCAATGTGACTCATCAATTGCCTGCGTGGTCTCTGTTGTCATTGCCATCCAGCCGGATTAAAAATAAATTCTAAAACCATTAATAATATCAAAAATTACTAAACTACTATTTTTTACTTATAAAATCATTTGTTCTATTATTAGTTTTGAGTTCCAATATTCACGACCAGAGCCTACGCACAGGTCCTAGGCCCATGTAGGCTCATCCCGGTTATACTACTCTTCTTATTTCAAATTTTAATTGAACTAAATAGAATTAATGCAAGGTTTATTATAATCTATATATATAAAAAAATGAATGTTTGTATGTTTGTCCTTTATGGAATCGTGAACTATTGGACCGATCATGATGAAAATTTGTACGTATATGTATTTTTCCACGGAGAAGGTTTATAAGCTATGCCCATCCCTTTCCCGATTCAGGATTCCGCCCCACTGGTTACAGAAATACCCATAAGAAATGCATTGCAGCAAACATATGTTAACGTCTTTTCAAATTTTTAATCAGCTGTTCTTTGTAAACATATATTACACTTATAGTTTTAAAGCATAGAGTAAGCTTAAGAGAAACGACAAATTTTGTTTAAACTGTTTTTGCAATCACTGTTAAACATAGACTTTACTATCCAGATAATACAATTCAAATTTGACGTAAAAATTCACCTTTAACTGCAATATTTATTTAATATAAACCATGCTCATGCTTGATCAGAAGAGTAATGCAGATATCATAATTACTATCTTACGTTGGCTACAAATATAAAGAATGTAATAAAATCAACCTTAGTTGTTTTTTTTGACAGAAGTATGGTTCTCAAAACTCCGTGTGTACATATTCTCTCGATCGAGACAACAAAGCAAGCTCAATCGTGGCATCGGAGATATAACTAATTTAATCTAAAATTTATTATAGTAAAAAAAAAAATTTACTAAGTAATATAAGGACTTCGGTTCTTAAGATTTGCGTGCGAAGCCGTGGGTAACAGCTAGATAGAGGCAGGAATATGGTACATACCTTCATAATACGCCCAAGAGGCTCACGATGGAACGACTATCAATTATCTCAGCAATGTTTAGAATGTGATAGAAAAAGAATAAGTGAATATAGTGTACTGTTTTCAACGGGAAATTGCGTGCGAAGCCGCGGGCAACTTTTGCAAAAAATTATTGAAATGCGCAGCAAAGCGCGCCGGGCCCGCTAGTAAGAAATAATTAACTACGTATAAGTACCGTATTGTTACACTCTGATACATGATTTCAGACATTGTATATATTTGCTTACGTTTGTTGCAAAACGTGTATATGTGTTTTATTGTACTATTTTAAGAAAATAAACCATTTTCATTTCATTTTCCATTTCACCTGATTTGGAAAAAAGTATCAAATTTATTCAGTTGCCAGGCCAAATTGAACAAAACTTTCAAAGTGAACGGGTCTTTTGAAACACTCCGATCCGGATCACTCGTTCACCTGACTGACTCGTTCGAATTGAACGGGCCAAGTAAGTAACTGCAGTATAAACAATATGGCGCGAGCAAGACAAGATTTAAACAGCTGACAAGAAGATGCTCCGCCCACTCACCACTCCCCCCCGCCGGAGGGGGGCCCCTCCTGCGCTGTGCTGCTCAAATATTTGCTTCTGCGCAGGTTTCTTTATTAGCGGTTCACCTATAAATCCTAACCTTGACAAAATATGCATGCTTGATTTTCTATTTCCTCACTCCCCATCTATCATCCCAAAACACCACACCCCAATAAAGATATAAACAAGTCTGTGAAAATTAAAAAAGCTATAAAGAAAAATAGAGTACTTCTCTGTTGAATTTTAACGCAAAATAAATTTTATAGTGATAATTTACGTGTTTTCAGTTTGAATAAGTTGGTTTTATAATGAAACATGCATTGAACTTTATTTTTCCATTTAAATAAGTTTTTATCAATTTAAATGTAACATTAAAAATTAATATATAAAAAAAGCAGTATTGGACTTCAAATATTTCGATTTCGGCTGCCATTTTGTGTCTCTAATCATCAGAAGTTGTAATTTTCAGTGTTTTTATTTTTGCTACCTTTATAAAGGAGTGTATGGGTTTTTGGAATAATTGGAGGAGAAATGAGCAACAATTAACAAATTAAATACCATATTTCTTTTAAGGACATTCTTTAAATTGGTAAATTAATTGATTCATTTCTTTGGTGTCTGTCTGAAAATTGTGATACTTTCAAAGTTCAAAATGATTTTCAACAGGAGTATTCCTATAAAATAAGACGATTTTCAAGCTAGTTTTACAGAAAAAGAAGGGGAAATACAATTAATTGTGCTCATATAAGAACAAACTTTTTATTATAAAATATTATACATACAAATATATACATAGTAGAAATACAATATTCCCTTCACAAGCAAATAGTATAAAAGTTGTATACAACAGTTGTTTGTGTTTCCACGAGGTCCAGCCTTTATGTGGTGATATTGGGAAAATAGGGTTTAAGCTTTATTCTGTTTCACAGATTGAAATTGTTTGAGGACGACCATTTAAAACTATTTTTCATTTTTAGACTAAAAACTCAAAACCTCTGATTGAAAATTTTTTAAATGCCAATTCTTTTTTTTATTGAGTTAGTAACTAAATACTCAAATTCATAAAATATGAGCGGATGGCTGACAGGTGCATAAGTAATACAAATTTGAATATTTTTCAAACCTTAGTTAGTTCAGTAACCTAATCATCAAATCAAGCTTTTGTGTTAGGAATCGATCACCCAAAATCAATTCCTACCAGTCTATTCAGCAATTGGTAGTTACTTGCCACATTTTATCAGCAAAAATTAAAAGGTTACTAGCTTAACAGCATGAAGTATATTAAAGATGTGAACAAATTAAAAAATAATTTCTAAAAAAATACATGGCTGAGGCTTGTGTCAGTAAAATTATCCTACGTATGCTAACTCAGTCTTCGTGCCAACTTAACATAGCCTAACTGACAATAAATTGTTAACTCAGTAAACATTTTATTAATAAAAACATGTCTAAAGACAGTTTTAAAGAATTGCAATTTGGTACTTGCTCTGTGAGCAATCCATATAACCACAATATACATCACGGGAAATAATAAAACCAAAATAGTGGCACTTTGAGAACAGCAAAATATATGGCTTAGCGGGTTTTCAAATACAGAGAGTGAATAACACATTTGATTATTTTAATGTCTGTTGAAACCTGTTCTTAAAACAAATCAGAATTTACCGATGCTACTGTAATTTTATGAAACAAACTTTAGGAAAATCATCAGCTCACTAGAAAACACAATCCAACTCCAAAATGTAAGAGATGAAAGAATACTAAACACCCAATCTCAAAGGCCACGACAACTAACGGGCAGAGCAATTAAAAAGGACTCCATTTTGTTTAAATAAGAAAAAAATTAAGTGCAGCTTAAAACTGTTGTTGCAATAAAATTTAAAAACCATTGAGCCAACCATCATGTTGGCAAACAATGGAGTGTGAAATTTCATAACAGACGATTTCATAATGAGATTTTCTAATTTACAAACAAATATTTGTCTCAACATTTAATACATGGGAGTAAATGAAACAATAACATTCATCACAATACCTGTTAAAATAGAACCGTTTAAAATAACCCCTAGAATGACTATCGATTTCATCGGTCATCCACCGGTTCTTTCTTTATTTTGATCGGTTCTGGGAAGAGTCCACTGAAGAGCTTGGTGAGACTGATGACTGAATAGCCGCTGCACGCCAACGTGCGTGCCACGTGTTCCTTGAGCGCACAGTACGCATTGAAAGTGTCTATGTTTATGCTCATTTCACTGTAGGGCGGCTTGTTGATGTCAAACACGTGCTGGAAATAACTCAGCTGGGTGTACAACTGCTTCTCCGAGTACTGGAACAATTGGGCTTTGGTCAGGTCAAAAAGATCATGATTGAATTCTATGTTGAGGTAATTTTTAACAATTCCTCATACTTAACGTACAAAACACTCTTTTCTAGGGAAAAGTTTGAAACAGCCATTACTAGCGTATTAAACCTTTGGCCTAGTCAGGCCACAAAGTGTGGCCCTTACTGATGTCTCGTTTAGCTGGGATAGCCACACGTAGTGGTCAGCTATGTCCTGTGCCATCATTTGGCGAATAATCATGTACAAAACTCTGACTCGGATTTAAATAGCAGTATATAAACTTCGACCCTTTAAATGACTTGTATATACATCCAATTCTTAAACACAATGTTTACTAGCTCTATGTTTAACATTTTTTTGGACTCTTAATTATTTAACCGTAAATGTACCTAATAGTATGTGATTGAAGCTACGGTTTAACCTAAATTAAAACAATTTTTATTTGCATTATAAAATTAAAATAAGTCCTTAGTGGATCTTTAATATCCACAGAATGTGAATATTGAGTTAAGCTCCATTTCACATTCCACTTAGTGCAGTATGTGAAATCTTACAGTGTCACAGACTTAACTCCTGGAATCTGGAGTCCACATCTGTCTGAAAAGCTCCATAAAAAGTCAGTGACGGAGATGTTCAAAACAAACTCTTTGCGAAGGAAACAGGATTTTTCCGGACATTTGCCATAATTCGGTGATACATTAACGATGGCAAATGTCCGAAAAAATCCCGTTTCCTTCACAATACAATCCTTCCATCGTCAAAAACAAACTTCAAACAAAGAACTTCTTGCATCGTTTTGACAGGAGTCAATCCGTACTCGAGTCAGATTTCAGATGCTGCACTAAGCAGAAGGTGAAATATAGCTTAACTCGATATTCGCATTGAATCAACTCCTCATAGCTACGTTATCTAAACAATATCCACTTATTTTCTTATTTAACCCTTTCAGGGCCAGGACCAAATATGAGATGTTGCAAAATTTTTTCACATATCATATCCCCTTGTGACTAGTCAAAAGTGCTAGGCTAAAATTTACGATTTTGCAGTCTCTTAGATTAAAATTTATAACTTTTCATAAACATTAGAGAATGACCTAAAAGTTGCACCAAATTACTCGTATAGATATATACTATCAACAAAAAAATATATATATGTAGTTTTAAGTAATTTAAAATTAAAAAAAATAATGTTTTAATGGATTACATAAAAATTTTTTTATTTTTTTTATTTTTTTTGTAAATAACTAAAAAAGGAAAAAATAATTTTAGTGTAGGAAGCTATGTTATTATATTGTACATTTATAAAGGAACAACCATACAAAATTTTGTGTTATTTCTCTCATAAATAAATTTTTTTATGACACATTTTGTATAAATACGCATAATTGTACTTCGCAACAAGTGATAAAGCAACTGACTCTTACACTGCAAGAAACTTAAAATAAATATTCACATTATGGATGTACCGGTAAACAGATGATTGTAGGATCCATAAGCAGTTTCAATACAGTTAAAAACACTATTTACCAAGAAATATTTACACAATTTTATTTGAAATTTATTTACACTTTTTCTATTTACAAATATGCTACTTACAATTTCACTCCCGTGATATCGCAAATTGTCAGTCATTGTAACTACTACACACAATAGCTAAGCAGGTAACACTACTAATATTTACAACCACTAAATAAAATAATGAAGAAGAATCCAGCATACAATAGTACAATAATTACACTAAAGCATAAAGAATTAACAACAATAGATCGAGTCACCTGATAATGTCACGTGACACTTACGAAATAAAAATGCATAGACCTCCAAAATAAAAATTATATTCATATTAACTATCTACAAATATAGCAGGGAATAAAAAAACATAAAACTTTAATCATTTTACGTCGTATTTATTTAAGAAAACGACGAATATCAAGGCGGCAATATATTCGCGTATGTCACCGGACGGCAATATATTGCCGCCTGGCACTTTTCAGACACGATCTATGGCGGCAATATATTGCCGCCTGGCCCGGAAAGGGTTAAAGGTTTGACTTCACCAAATGCATTAGTAATTCAATAAATTGATAGGATATTCTATAGCACCTAGAGTGCTAACACTCGGATAAAAAAACAAAAACTGTAAAACAATGTTTGCTATGGTATATGCTGCAAATAGTGAAATATTTATTTAGTTCCTTATTTGGCTGAAAGATTGCAGCACTTCCCAGCCATGCCTGGATAAGAATTGAATTTTATGACTGCACAATAGGATGAGCCACTGACCAGACGTACAGCTCTAGGAGGACATGTAAACCTTTTTAATTTTTGTCCTCCAGGCTTTTGAAAGTTATGCAAAATGTCCAGCTTTTTGGGGAACGCTTAAAGTTCGAAAATAGTAGCAACAAATTACAAAATTCTTCCGATTTCCAAAGTCCTGAGGATAGACCATGAAAAGTTATTGCAGCACACATGCAATGCCATGGCATGTGAACTTCTGTTAAGTTCAGTTGTACGTTGTGTATTGTTGGTAGTATAACTGACTCACCGTTCTTCCTATCTGTTCAGCTCCACTGGCGCTACTACCCCTTGATTTCCTATTTATGTATTATGAATGATAGGTTAATTTTGTTACAACACGTTATACATGTTTCTGTAATAGTGATAATTTCCGATATATGTCTGTAGTATAGCTTACTAATAATATAATGAATCAATGCGATGGATTAATTCCAATTATATCAAATTATTTTTAACGTTATTCTAAAAGTTTGGGTTCAAATCAGTTCTAATGTTTAAAGAGTAAAATTCTAACGAATGAAAACAAAATAATAGCCTCAAATAATACTTTTATCTACCAATATATTCTTTAATAACGTTTCATTTTTCAATTTATATTTCAAAACAAACCCAATTATTTGCATTATAATATGCTTAAATGTAGTACTAATTTATAATGTACGTTTCCAAAAAAATGTATAAATAAAAATAAATTTTTTGGCAAATTGTATAAGAATATTAAATTATGTCCTCCTTTTTCACCCCCAAAGTCCTTTTAGGAATTTCCGTCTGATCACCCTGCCACTGACATTTGCCTAGCAACCTGGAAAATCATGGAGGCCATTTAATATGGCTTGCCAACCTGAGGGACCGGAGGTGATCACAATCCTCCATTCTGTGAAAAATAAAAATGCTAAGGCCACCATAAGGCTCACTGTGATCTGAGGGATATTCACATATGTTGAAAAACAAGCACTGAGACCAAAATTTGTTTTTAAATGCAAACACCACTAAAAAGAATGCAAGTTCAAACACAGCAGATCCTCACCTCCCGGTACATGTTGTTCTTGCCGCAGTGGGTACAGACTGGATACTTGTTCTCAAAGTGGAGGGGGAGTCTGCGAGTTCTCTGGGGGCAGCCAGGATCCTCACATATCAGCCACCCCTGCGACAGAAGACATGTCACAGATTAAAAAAGAAAAAGCTGTCAGATTAATCACTGACTTCACTTACAGTAGAAAGTGTACAAGTAGAAATTTCAGAACTTGCCCATCTTAAACTCAAGCTCGGAAATTGCTCTGGCCAATGAGGAAGTGTCAGGTAAAAATTTACCACCCCGCATCACTGCACCCACTCTTATATTTATCAACCATGTTGTCTAAAAACCCCTTCGTTGTTTCTTTTTACGTCCTTAACTTTATGCACTAAAAGGCAGTATTTATAATTTGTCCTTGGAGCTCTATTGGCCACCGCCATTTTGTCAGAAGCGCGGATTAATTTTTGCCTTAATGTTATCTCAGCTCGTATGTCCAGCTGTACTGGCCACTAAACATAGCAGTTATTTTCTAATATTCTCTTTGTTTTATAATGAATGGTGGATGCTGAAACCTATCGAGCAGCTGTTTAAAAAAATAATTTTTAGGTAAATCAGTAAATTTTAAATTAGCCAATAACTTTTCTATAAATACTGACTGTGCAAATCAGACGAATGACGCATAGCGAGCCTACCATATTTACATTCAGTCTAAATTTTTGTACGGAGTAAAGCTTATAAAAATACACACGTATGTGTAGTCAAGAATAGTTAGCAGATGTCTTCTAGTAAATTTTTTTAGGTTTCTATCACTTCAGTGTATAGGCCCAATACACGTGATTTGTTTTGTTTGCACAGTCAGTGTTTAAAAAAGAATTATAGGCTAATTAAAAATTTACTGCTTTACTTAAAAATTACTTTAAAAAACAGCTGCTCGATAGGTTTCAACACTCACCATCTATATATACTGTATATATATATATATATATCAAAATGAATGTTTGTGTGTTTGTCCTTTATGGAATCGTACACTATTTGACCGATCATTATGAAAATTTGAATGTATATGTACTTTTCAACGGAGAAGGTTTATATGCTATACTCATTTATAAAACTCACCATGAGGTGGCGCTGCAAAATATAAAAGTTTTCAAAGCGCCTGCACATTATAAACTGCAATTACGAGACAGTTACGTGTATTAATTTGCCAAAGACTATTTGAAGGCACTAAGTTAGGATATATGTTTGTCTTTATGATAAATATATGGTCGAACTTAAAGCTTGACTGTTAGACCGCTTTATAATAAAATACATGTACGTGCTTAGGTAAAGTGTGCGAAGCCGCGGGAAACAGCTAGTTCATTATCAAACAAAGAGAATATATAATATAAGAAAATAACTGCTGTATTTAGTGGCTAGTGGTGCTGGCTTTATGAGCTATGGGCGTATTATATCTTGGTCATTAGAGCTGGCCATACGAGCTCCAAGGACAAATATTATAAACACTGCCTTAATGTGCACAGGGTTAAAAACCAATCTTATGTTCGTATTATATCCTGAAATATACAAATTTTATTTATTTTAATCATGTCAATTCTACCTAGCAGGAATCCTAAATTACTTTAAAGTATTAAACACTAATATCGTAAAGGAATTGTATTCTCTCTAATAATTTTAATACACCACAAACACTAACCTGATAGTACTTGACGATGTACGACCTCATGGCCAGCGTGAGGGAGTTGCGTATGTCAGCCAAGTACTGGAGAGGCTGCACCTTACACTCCGGGTTGGAACATCTCTCCAACACCAACTGTGTCTGACTGCTCGTGTCCTGCACATCAACACACTGCCTGTAGTGGCTAACATTGGACATCAATGTTTATGGTATTATACAAGGGGGTGTTTTTAAGTGAGAATTAATTTGTAATATGAGCAGAACAACCTTATTTATGAACATGAATAGTCAAGAATCAGGACCACGGGTACAATGATCATCAAAACTGACGTTATCTGAGTAGTCATCCATGATTTTTAAAATGCGTAAATTAACATATCATATGCCAAAGTGAATTTACCCTGTATTACCATTCCATCAGAGTAATATATGAGATTCAATATTATGGTAAAAATTGTGGTGCATGAATATACATGCAACATTTCTTTTCATCCTACAAATGTATGTTCTAAAGTGGTTAGTTTTCTAATAATATATTAAGTTTTCATGAAAACGGAAAACTTCACAAAAGATTTTGAAAAACAATAAAATCTTCATACAAAAATGACTTGTGCCCGGAACTTGCATTCTCTGCAGTGACAATGCCTGAACTAGACTCCAAGCAGCTTTTGGGTATGTTTGAACCCTTTTCTTTCCCTTCTTTTCTTCTTTATTTATGTATGTACTAATACCTCCCACCTGCGAAGAGGATAGATTCCAATCCTTGAAACGTTGTGTTATACCTTTTGTAAGGATGGCAAAAGTCCGAAATCCTGTTTTCCTGTCAAACCTTCCTTCGTCAATAACAACTTAAAACAAAGAAATACCTTCAGTTTTAATGCAGAATCAAATGGTATATCATTTATTGCAGTCAAACTATGAATAATAGAAAAACCAATGATTATGGAAAAAAAACCAAAATCTATTAATAATAGAATGTTAGCTTTAGTTATAGTGTTATATTTTAAAATTTACTTTACATTGTCTATATACCGTAAAACGTTAATGCAATAGATTTTTCATCGTTAAAATAGACATGCAAAGATGCAAAAAATATGTTGACAATCTGCAAAAAATTAACTTATTGAAGAGAGCAGAACAAACAGAAAAATAAAACTTTATTTCTGTGGGACTGACATCTTTCAAAGCTATACTATACGATCTTTATTTTATCCCATGTACGATAATTAGGATTTTTATTTATAGCGACACTACGATTACCAGTTAGACGAGTGGGAGTTGATTGTAACTAATTCTTTACCAGTAATCTATTAAGTAAGTAATTCAAACTTATAACAAAGTTTATAACATCAAGCTAATACTTCACTCACAGTTTTTCTGACCGGACCTTCGACCGCAATCTCACAACAGCACTCAGGATTCACACACTTGAATACAAATCTAAGAAAACAAAACAAAACATTACCTTCGAATAAATAAAATATCTTATCAACACCTAATGCAATTTTCAAACTGATAATTACTTACTTATCACAATTCTTGAACCTTTCTGTGTCTTTCAGAAGAATGGCTTCACCCGCTCCGAAATCGTCGGTTGGCTTTGGCTTCTCTTTGAACTGAGTTGGATCAAGGCCTAGGATCAAAATTAAAGTCGTAAATATAAATTCCATACTACACAACACAGGTTAAATTATTTAGTTGTCAAAGGGACATTAAATATTTTTAACCATAATAAAACATTACAATTAACATTGTAATTAATAAAACATATGTATTTACAATAGTCCACATTTCTAAACATAAAACTGCTACAACAAAACCAAATTTTCATTGTTCTTATATTAAAAAACATGTATAATTTAGAAAGCTTAATTTTTCAGGTACAATTGTAAATATTTCAAATATCTTTGAACCCTAGTGTGTATTCTTTGTTCCAAACTACAAGTATCATTTTGGAACCCACCCACAATTATGAAACCACGAATAGGAGTAGAATAGCTGTTGAAAAGCAAAGATTACAATTTTTCAAAAAGAAATCAAGTTATAAAGTTAGAATAAGTCAATATAAGTTATAATGATGCAACTATTTTTAAAAATTTACCAAGCCAATTAAAGAAACAAATTTTAATAATAAAAAAAGCACTAAGGCAATTACTTACGATTTTAATTTTGAAACCGTTGTATGAGTAAGATGAACTTGCTAAAATTACTATTATGTTTAATTTTAAATTACTATTTATATTTTGATATGCTTACGTTATTATGAATAAACTTGTTATGAATGTTTAGATTTACAACGCTTTTCAACGTATAATACGCCTATATTTAAAGGAATAGAGATGTTTTCAATTCAATTCGGTGTTTCTAGGCTACACATTTTATACACTTGACTCATAGCGTAAAATCTAGAAACATATTTGATGATTTACCAAGACATTCGGCGACCTGCGCGCTGTCTGTGCCTTCTACCGGCTCTATCAGCCGACTGACCACGGGGTGTATCTGCTGGCTCAGGTAGTACTTGACGTCCAGTCGGAGGGTGTCTGATGTCTTCAGCTCGTCCACATGGTAGGCTCGTTGAGTGGCTGGGTTGCTGGTGCCGTCCTCGCAGATCACGTAGTGCACAGTGTCTCCGCCCTTCAGTCTCGCTCCTTTCGCATTCAGTCTCAAGGCCACCTGTAGCAAACACTCGTAAGCCATTCAATAGATCAAATAATGCACAGTGTCTCCATCCTTCAGTCTCGCTCCTTTCGCATTCAGTCTCAGGGCCACCTGTAGCAAACTCTTGTAAGCCATTCAATAGATCAAATAATGCACAGTGTCTCCACCCTTCAGTCTCGCTCCTTTCGCATTCAGTTCTATAAATATTTGTAGAAAGGTCAAAGGATATACATTAGTATAGAAAATCATGACTCTACAATGTTTAAGAACTCATAAACATTAAAACAAAAAGCAGCCTAAGGATAGCCCGCTCGTCTTTTTCAGACCATCGTGGTGTTCCCCAGGGCTCAGTGCTGGGTCCACTATTATTTCTAATCTACGTGAACGATTTTCCACTTAGCCTAACTACATCTGTAGTCCTGTTTGCTAATGACACCACTTTTACTATCAAAACAGAAACTCTTTATGAGTTACAGAACAAAAATAACCAAGCAACTAATGAAGCAGGACAGTGGTTTTCAGCAAATGGGCTACTGCTCAATGAAAATAAAAGCCAATTATTAATATTTTCAACACACCAATCGGCAAGCACGTATATTAATTTTAACCTAACTAATATTAAAGTAACATCGTTATGTAAAATTTTTGGGTTAAGTTGTGGATAATTCAATATCAAGAAAAGAACACACAGCCTTTATAGAAAAGAAGTTACATTCAGACTGTTTCGCATTGAGAACTATCTCTCATGTGGCTAGTTTAGATACTGTGAAAGCAGTTTACTATGGTTATGTTTACTCGCATCTGAGGTATGGGGTGGTATTTTGGAGAAATTCAGTGTTATCAAAACAAATTTTCAAAACTCAGAAATATATCATTAGAATCATGTTCAAACTTAAAAAGAGACAATCCTGGAAACCACTTTAAAAAAACCATAACATTCTCACTTTACCATCTCTATATATTCTAGAAACCCTGTTACTATTTAAAACTAATAACAACTCTTTAAAAAAATCAAGTATTGTAACATTATAATATCAGAAATCAACCCTTACAATACCCCATACACAGATAAAAACTATTCAAGCAGGGGCCCTTATTATTCAGCTCTCAAAAATCTATAATAAATTGCCTCCAAATCTAAATAGGGATAATTCCTAAATGCATTTAAAACTTCCCTAAAATGCTACCTCATTAACCAGGTATACTATTCAGTTGATGAATATTTAAATGAATAACAATTGTTTACGAGTACTTATTATTGAATTTTTAGACTAAGCTCACTAAGCTTTACAAATATGTAAATATTTCTTGATTGGTTTAGTTTATTTTATTTTTAAATATTGTCAATTCACATGTTTATCTTTAGCTATGCTGAAAATTATAAACCTATGTGAAGCTTATAATAAGTAAAAAAATAAATAAAAATAATTTGTGGAATGTACATAGCCCACTTGTTCTACAAGTGTTAAAGAATTGAGGAACAGAATGAGTCTTTATCTTCGTGCATTGTTAAAATAGGTAGATAACACTATAGAAATCAAAACCAAATAAATTAAAAAAGAAATGTATAACACCCATATTCAAAAGTCAAAAAATGGAGGGATATTTTTTAAATTCTTCAAACTATTTCTCTTAGTGTTATACTCATTTCAATAAACAAGCTGGATGTAACCAAACACTAAAAGTTCATATCTGACTTAAGTCAAAATTAACTGAATAATTTGCTTTATAACTGATTAATAAAAATTTAAACTATTTAGAACAATTTATTCCTTACCAATATTTACAAGGGAAGCTACAAATATAACAGAGTACGTTCGGGATCGTAAATAGGATGTCAGGATCCTTTGATGTATCATAATAGAAAATCCTAAACAATGAGTTGTATGTGGCAATCTCCAAACACTATTATTACTTGATCTACCACACATCTCAACCATTGGTGGTGGTTCGGAAGTCACCTTTAAGCCGTTGGTCCCCAGGTCGATTTTTTTTTTTTTTTTTTTTTTTTTTTTTTTTTTCCCCTCTTAGAACAAGAAGCTTATAAATTGCACTTAGTCCTGTAAGAACCTTTGCGCTGCTTCCGGAGTGATAGGATATTCAGGATGGGTAAGGTTAGGGAGTAGGGGCCGCCTCCTATCGAGATCCATGAGGAATAATTAGGGCACTACATCTCAAAGTCATCCCGGAAGAAGGGGAGGCCAGCTCTGAACCAGCCTCTCCAGTCAAAGTAGGCAGGGGGTGGCACACCCTTGTTGAGGTTAACAAGAACCTCTGAGGTAAGGGAACAAACCCCACCAACTCCAACAGTCATCTTCCACAGTAGACTAGACCTATCGAATTGCCCATGAACCCCAGAATCTCAACATTTGCGGTTAGTGATGTGCCGCTACTGGACATCCATAAGGTTGCCCAGATTGAAGTGGCACATCGGTTTTTGCTGTGCCCAGTGGTGGGTTCAACTGGTAGAAGTGATCCCTGCTGGGTTCAGGTTAATTGTTAGAGAGGGCTTCTTAGCCCTTACTATGCCTGGTAAAATAAGACATCTTTACTTTACATCTCTCAACAAGGGGTTACGTTATGGTGACCAGAAGTGACGTTCACACGAGAAGTTCAAAGACTGCTTCAGTTAAGTTACCTGAACATGTGGTTGACTCTTCTTGTCCGAGTACTCGTCGGGAGCCTTGGTCAGCTGTTTGGTGATGGTCATAAGCGACAGAGGAACCTTGCCCTCCCTCAGGTCGTTGCCCACCTTCGTCAGCTGAGCATGGATATTCTGGATACGTTCATCTGGCTCCAGATCAGACAGAATCTGAGTCAGTACAAACCTGTACAGCAAAACATTTGATCTATAACAACTCTTCAACATGGTCCCTGTAAATTTTGTACTGTATAAACTATAAAACAACACTGAAATAATATACTACACAAATTTATTATCCACCCTCTACTACTTCATTAGATATATGTAGATGGCCATATATATATATATATATATATATATATATATATATGTGTTGGTGCCAAAGTGAAGTCCAAAATGGTCATCCTGTTTTTAGCACTTTACAAGCTTTTTTTAAAATATTGATAAAAAACAGACTTTTTTTTACAGGAAACATAGATTACAGTAGTAATATGAGGAATGATCAAAGTGAATTTTAAAAATCTCAAACGATGAATGAAATTTGTTTTGAAGTTCTTTCTCTTTTTAGAGATAGTAAGTTATGTATAGTCCCTCTAAGTCCAACCCCCTCGTCCTCGTCGTGAGGGACGGGCAACGGCTCAAAGGAGACGGCTAAACGGGGCTTCTGGTGAAGCTACGTCAGGTCTAGCAAGCCGGTAGTGGATAAAACTTGCTTTCAAAAATAAGAACAGCCTCGGAAAGGATGGAAATTTATGGCAACGACCCGGCAATTGTTTAAGGTTAGAGATTTGGTACAATAAATGTTGTGACGCTTAGGAACAAGTTAGAAGAGGTAGTAGAGATGATGAAGAGAAGAAGAATAAACATAATGGGAATCAGTGAAACAAAGTGGAAAGGTAGTGGAAGTAGAGAAGTGGGACAGGGATACAGGATTTGGTGGTCCTGGAGGAGAAATTGGAAGAAGAAATGGAGTAAGCTATAGTCATGGACAAAAAGGATGACAAGCAAGTGATGAAAGTGGATGTGGTAAGTGAAAGAATTATTAAGGTTACGGTCAGAATGGAGGGGGAGCATAATGGACATAATACACGGTATACGCACCACAAACAGGATGCACGGACGATGAGAAGAGAGAGTTTGAAGATGGATCTGGAAAGACAAGTAAAAGAAGAGAGAACAATAATAATTGGGGATTTTAACGCACAAGTGGGTAAGTTTAGACAAGGATATGAAGAGGTAATGGGATGTTATGGAGTAGGAACAAGGAATTTAGAAGGAGAAAAATTTACTGGATTTTTGTTTAAGGAATGATATAGTGATGAGGGAACACCTGGAACAAGAAAAGGGATAGCCACAAATACACAAGATACAATTGGAATGGTGAACAGCCAAGTTTAATAGATTATATATTAGTGAGGAAATGCCTGCAGCCATACATGGCAGAATGTAAAAGTTATACCCCAGTATGAAAGTATGGGAGGAGATCACAGGCTGGTGGTAGCTGATTTTCAAAGAATGAGGTTTGGAAAGGATACATGCAAAAGACTAACAAGAATCAAGACATGGAAGTTAAAAGATACGAAAGTTAGAGAGGAGTTTGTAAATAACATTAGAGGAACGATACCCAAGGGGGAGGTCAAAACAGGAGAGGAGGAATGGACAAATTTCAAGAATGCTATAGTCAAAGCTGCAGAAGAAACATGTGGACGAAACTTCAGGTAAAAGAAGGGATAAAGAGACCCCTTGGTGGAATGAAAGAATTGCTGAAGCAGTTAAAAACAAAATAGAGCTTGGCGAGAATGGTTTAAGGATAGGTCAAACGAAAAGAAGGGATAAATGGAAGAGACTTGCAAGGGCATCAGCAAAGATGATGAAGGAGGCAAAGGAGAAGGACATGGAAGGATTTTGAAGAAAAGCTGAAATCAAACTTCAAAGGAAATAAGAAGATTTTTTATGGGGTGATAAGGAACAAGACGAAACCTAAAGAAATGTTGACTAAGGTGGTGGATGTTTCAGGGGGAAATCAAATGGGAGGAGAAAGAGGTTTTGAAGACGTGGAAAGAGTATTTTTAAGGAAACTACTGAAGGAACAGAAAATGAAGAGGAAAGAAGAGATATGACAGAGGAAACAGAAGATGAAGAGGATTTTAGTATGTGCGAATTGGAAAAAGGGGTTAAAGAGATGAAAGAGGGGAAATCTGCGGGAATAGACGAGCTGACGGCTGAGAAGGATAAAGGCGGCGGGCCCATTGGGAATTCAATGGTTGTACAGAGTGATGAGAGTGATTTGGAAGGAAAAGAAGATACCAGAAGACTGGAAAATGGGAATAATAGTGCCGATTTTTAAGAAAGGCAATAAGCAAAAAATGCGAGAATTACAGGGGAATAACTTTGTTGTGCCATATACAAAAAAATTTATGAAAAAAAATACTGTTGCAGAAAATTAGACCAGTACTGGATGAAACAGGAAGAGAGGAGCAATGTGGTTTTAGGAAAGGTAGGTCAACGCGTGGATGCTATTTTGTGATGAGACAAGTGTTAGAAAAGAGGTGGGAATACGGAAAAGATACAATGGTAGCGTTTATTAGACACCTACAGAAGGCATATGATAAGGTACTGAGAGAAAGGATATGGGAGAGTATGAGAAAGAGAGGATTGCGTGAGGGAATAGTAGAAAGAATAAAGAACCTGTACGGCATATGTAAAAACAGAGTAAGAATTGAAGAAAAAATATACAGATACTTTTTAAAAACAGAGAGAGGAGTAAGGCAGGGAAGCATATTTGTCAATATTATAATGGATGAAATTATTCTAGAAGTACAAGGAAACAGAGGAGCAGAAGAACTTAAGACAATAGCTATGCGGATGACATAATGATATGGGAAAATAGGGAAGTAGAGTTAGAACGAGAGTTAAACAAATGGGCAAAAGTGGCGAAGAAATATGGTTTTAGAGATGAACATACAAAAATGTAAAGTAATGAAAGTAGAGAGAAGGGATGGAAATAACAAAGACGTGTTAGTTGAAGGAAAAAGACTTGAAAAGGTGAAGGAATTCTGTTATTTAGGAAGTATATAACAGATAGGGGCACAATAAGAGAAGAGATAGGAAACAGAATATGGAAGAGTGGAAAGTTTTTCAATATGGTAAAGAAGATTGTGTGGAGTTGGAACATTGGGAAAGAATCAAAAGTATTGATGTATAAATCTTATTTCCAACCAATTTTATTATATGGAGCAGAGACGTGGACGTGGACTAAAAATGATTTAAGCAGATTGCAAGCTGCAGAAATGAGATTTTTAAGAGGGATAGAGAAGACTACAAGAAGAGATAGAATATTAGGAACGAAATAACCAGAGAAAGATTGAAGGTAGTTTTCACTGCAAGAGACAATGGAAGGAAGAAGAATACAGTGGATGGGCATGTGAAGGAGGATGGGAGATAATAGAATGCCTAGAATAGCACTGGAGAAGGAGGAAGGAGGAAGAAGACCAAGAGGAAGACCGAGAGGAAGATGGGAGGACCAAAGTGTGGTAGAAGGACATAGAGAGAAGGGGACTACAGGAAAATACAGGTGGATGAAGAGGAGACATGGAACGATAGACTAAAGTGGAGGAGGCTGTGTACGACGACCCGTGAGAACGGAAACGTCTAACGATGATGATGATGATGATGATGAAGTTATGTATACTTTTTAACAGGAATGTGTAAAAAGACCTTTTATTTTGTATTTTTTTCTACACATTTAAATTTTCTCTTCTCATTGACTGTGAAAAAGGCTGTCCTTCGTTCATTCATAAAAATGTTTTCTTTGAAAATTGCCCATATCCGCGTGTAGATTTTTTCGAATTTTTCCGAATTGGCCACATGAGAGATTTCAAAGGCAAGCTCTGGTCACATATATGTGTGGTTAAATCAGATCAAGGTTCAAACATATTAATTACAAAAGATAAAAAAATATTGACTGTGGTGTCCTTGTTCGTGTCTGAGGTGATATGCTGTCTTGCAGAACATCACAAGATTGGGATACGGACATTCCTACAACACCCGGAACACCATAAATTACGCTCTACCAACACATTGCCTTGAACTGCGTAAGAAGAAACCAAATTATGCAGGACCCAAGCTCTTCAACTTTCTTCCAGACCATCTAAAAGAAACCAGTGGACAAAAATGTTTCAAGAAGAAACTCCAAGATTGGCATCTACAAAATACATTTAATTCACTTGAATAATTTACTGGAGGATCCACGAATCTTAGTATGACCAATGGTTTCTTCATTTTGTCTCTTCTTTGTTGACCAAGGTGTATTGTTAATAACATTTCTTCCCTGATGCCAATTTTGTTACTCTATGTACATGAATAAAGAAAATGTCAAAAAATTTATCATAACGTCTCATAACGATTTCGAAACAATCCCTTGGCAAAAATCACTACCTGAAATCAGCCAAGGAAATGTGGCAACTAGACCCCTGATAAAATCAAAGCGTATGGAGCTGCACTTATTCATACATGAACCAACAAAACTGTCATTGAGAGTCTCTGTTTTTTGGTGGGTTTTAAAAAACGTTCCATTTATACACACAAAGAAGGTTTTGTATTTGCCAGGCATAGTTAGCGAAGTTCTACCATGCAAAAAACAAAAATGACTCTACTCGTTAATTAATCAGGACACAATTTGAATGACTTTCTTCATTTTGTTCAATGTCTAAAGAGTTGATTCAATATTCATATTCATTCCATAATTGCACGATATCCATAGGCAAATTCACTTTTATGGTTAAAAAATCATTTTCCAATTTGTTACTAAGGCAGTATAGCTTCATAACATTGATCTCCGCTTTTAACTCAGGTTTAACATAGTATTAACCTACATAAAATCACCCGTCACAATTCCCTTCCGAAGGAAAAAAGAATGTCTTCAGTAGTCCACATCGTAGCAAATAGAATACACAAAGCTTTGTGGTTATCAGCAATAATTTTCAGCACCCAAATGACAAAAAAAAACTTGTGGTAGCCCAACGATTTAGTTGCTAATTCATGCAACAGTCTAGTCTTTCATATCTGAGGAAAACATTCTGAGATTTCAGACTATGTACTGCATCTTACCAAAAAACTCTTTCTTTAATTTTCTGACTGGTAGGTGAGCAACATGTTTCGTAATTTCTACTTTAACATACGTTCTTAAAAAGCCATTAATATTGATGAAATACATTCAAGATTATTATTTATTGACCATAGCAGTGTTTACCCGGTTAAATGCGCTTTTACAAGTGCTCCATTAAGATGAACCTTGCTGGATCCTGATCAATTTATCATAACTTTTCTGGCTCAAAGCTATTTTCAAAATCGATATTAGAGGTTTCTACACATAACGTAGATATAGTGGAAAGGAACAATTCAATGTGAACGTTGAGTTCAGCTCCATTGCACTTTCTAAAACCACAAGACTCCTGCAGGGAAGCTTTTAAAGATTTCAAGATTTTGACAATAACCTCACTATACATACGTGATGTTATAATATATGCGTTAAGATCAGACCAAGCCAGATTAGTGGATCAACATAACTACAACACCCGAAACAGACACAACTTTCAACTACAGGCACATCGACTCAGCTTGTATGAAAAGAAGCCTTCTTATCGAGGTGCTGCCTTCTTTAACCGGCTACCAAAAGACCTACAGAAACTACAGGATAAACAGTTCAAGAAAGCACTCTCAGACTGGCTCTTAGACCGATCCATATACACCATACAGGAGTTTCAGGACTGGAGGAGTCTATAGAACTGAAACTACTCTCATTATTATTGTTATGACGCAACACTGTACTCAATGTATATGTGAATAAAGATGGATTTGATTTGATTTGATTCTGCCTAGTGCAACGTCACAAATCTGATCGTGTCACAGACTTGACTCCTGGTATCTGGAATCCATGTCCATGATAAAGAGGTGTAATAGAGGCTTCATCTAGATTAAACTTGATTTTGTAGTCTAGATGTCTGTGATATTGAACAAAATACTAAAAGTTCATTTTAAGCTTCTCTGTTATAAACTTCTTTGGATCTCTTTAGACGGATGTGGACTCATATTCCAGGAATCAAGTCTGAGACAGGATTAGATTTCAGATGCTACACTAAGCAGGATGATGAAATTGGAGCTGAACTCAATGTTCGCACTAAAAATTTACTACCGAGTATTATAATCAAGATTTTCATTTGTAAATTTTAAACAAGTCATATTTTGCCACAGAAAGTAATCAAGCCAAAATACACGTAAATTGGTGATGGTTTGTACCTCTAACTGAATGAACAAAGGTCTACTGTGAGCTTTTTTTTCTGATTTTGTTATTACCCTAAATGATTTTTTTTTATAAATCATAATTTCAACAATCCTAGGACTGTTGCCAAATAAAATTAAACTGTATTGAATGTCTCGTTGAAAATAGGCATATGCTTTTTTAAATAGTGAATTTGGTACATTAATTTGTCATTTGTTTCAAAAGATATTTCCTCTTGATAACTTTGAGGATTTATATGAAACTGTAGACTTACTTAATTATCAATGTAGATTCCTACAAATTTTGTCTTGGGAAAACATATGCTCTTTACTATAATGTTTTCTAATAGTTCTTAAATTATAAATAACATTGTTTAGGTTTTATTTTTATTAACGCATTCACGATGACATGTATTACAATTGGGTACGTGGGATCTTTTCACAACTGCCATCATGTACCAGATCGGGTACATACGGGCTTTCGTAAAGCCCGATGAGGTACACGTTGCTATGCATTTCCTTATTGCGTTTTTGTTTGCCTGTCTTGGTGATTTGTTAAATTTGATCCCGCACTTAAATAAATACCTCAGACTATCGTGTATCCCGTCAGGTGCACGACGTGATTAATTTTTAAGACAAATAAATTATTTAGGTAACCCTTGGGGTACACGGAGAAACATTGAAAAAGCATATTGAAATACATTTTTTTGTGCAAAATTGTGAAGCCTACATACATTTCTTGTTATACTTTGGACGTTTAACATAAAAAAAAAACTATCACGGTTTTTTGCCACTATTATTGAAACATTTTACAGCAAATACAAAAGTTCTGAAATAAGCTGCTATGTACGTGTTAAGTAAAAATCCAATGTTTTGAATCAAGTAACAGCATGTTATAAGAGCTTGAGATAGTAAAAATTTTATAGTGTCAGCAGTAATTTATTAAGAAAGTAGTATCGCCAGGATATAATAAGGCTTTTGTGATTGAGCTTTCGCTTTTTGTAAAGATTTTCAATTGATACCAAATAAAGGTTTAAAACAATAGTTATAAATGCCTAAAATCCTTGTAAACAAATTAGGAAATTACTTTATTTATAAGGATGGAATTTTACAATCCTTTAAGAGTATTTTCATAAACAAAATGGATTCTTGCAGTGAAAAGAAAAAACCGGATGATCACAAGACACATACCTGCCGGCCTCTGCGGCTAGTTGTGACCAGTCTCGTCTCACCATGTCCAGCCCTTTGACCTCCTGAGAGCACACCAGCTCCCCATTGGGTAACTTTGTCACCGAGACCGCTGCGTACTTCTTCTTCTTCAACAGCAGCATGTACTTGAACACACCGTCAATGTCCAGCTCCACGTGCTTGTACATCTTGTTCACCTCCGCTTTGATCTGTACCAACAAACAGTAGGTATGTCACACATCCCATAACCTTTGATTGTTCTTCAACTCACTTGGCGTACCCAGCAGAAATCACTTCTGACTGGTTTATACCTTCCAGTAGAACCTTCCACTGGGCACAGCATAAACCGATGTATCATTTAAATCTGGGCTGCCTTATGGATGTCCAGGAGCGGCACATCACTAACCGCAAATGTCGAGATTTTGGGGTGCAAGGGCAATTCGATAGGTCTGGTGTACTGCGGGCGATGACTGTTGGAGTTGATGGGGTTTGTTCGTTCCCCAACTATCCGAGGTTCTTACTAGCCTCAACAAGGGTGTGCCACCCCTGTTTGCTTTGACTGGAGAGGCTGGTTCAGAGCTGTCCTCCCCTTCTCCCAGGGAGATATGACTTTGAGATTAGTCCCCTAATTCTTCCTCAAGGATCTCGATAGAAGGCGGCACCTACCCCTAATCTTACCCATCCTGAATATCCTGTAACTCCGGAAGCAGTGCTAAGGTTCTTATAGGACTAAGTGCAACTGATAAGCTTCTTGTCCTAAGAGAACAAAATAAAAACTCAGCAAACCTAGTCTTGTATTTTCTTAGGCAATTGAAAATACCTATTGCAATCAGATCTTAACCTTTTTACTGCCGGCCATTTTTTTATTGTACCAGTCAAAGTTGCCAAGGAGGAAAAATCGCTGTCGTGCATTCATTTACAAAAAATGCTGTATCTTTTTTATTTTTTCATTAGATTTGCATGAATTTTTATTTTATTTACTCATATTTAAATGCTGTTTTTTAAATAATAAAAAGACATATTAATTTGAAACAAAACTCATTATTTAATTTTAAAAATTATGTAAATAAAAAAATATAAATTGTGTTTGGCATTTGATAATTTATTTTTAAAATTATACTAAAAATTATGAGCATGATATCATTATAAACTAGAGCAATTGCTTAGAACATATACCAAATTTGAAGGTGCTACCTTAAAACATAGCTGCACTATGAGGATTTTCCCAAAACTGGTAGGCCTCCTCTAGGTAAAGTTGAAGGTAAACTTATCTGTGCCACATCCCCCTCACTATCTAATAACTCCTCATTATCTGATGGTAAGATAAAGTCAGGATCGTCATCAGTGTCATCCACATCACTTTGATTGTCATCACTAGCCCTAACACTAATATCATATTCGTTCTCGGCATCTGAATCTGATAAATTCTGAAGGAAATTGTCACTCAGTTTGTCTTGCACTTGTACACCACCTTCGATTAGACTGTTAATTATTGTTCCCTCACTCACAGGAGAGTTAGATGTAACTCTTTTACTCATTTTATCCTTGATCAACAAAAGTAACACTTCAAAAACTTTCAATAACATTGTAAACAACAACGATGAACGGAGATTTCAGTAACATAACCCGATCAACTGGTTTTGATAGCTGTCTAGGTAGTTCGTCAATTCTAGTCAAAGACGATGAAAATAGAAATCCAAAGTTCTTCAAATGGCTTCTTTCATTATCCTTTGCTCCTAAACAACCAAAATACCGAATATTTCGGCATTTGAACATAACAGTAGCCAGTAACAATTAAAAAAAAACAGACGTCCGACATATCGGACGTTGGCAGTAAAAGGGTTAAATAGATTTTGCCACCAGCTAAAAAGTAAGTTGCATTGAAGAGTTGGGTTACTTCATGATTTTGATAGGACTGTTTTCATACTACATCAACTTATATTATAATTTACTAAACACTATTACACTATACCTAATCTTCAAAAAATGATAGAATTTTGAACAACCGTAAATGCGGTTGTTTTAACCTGTGCTGTAACCGTTATTGAGAGACTTTTCTGAACAAAGGTGGTATAAATACACAAAGTACCCTCAATATCTTACCTAATTTTGGTCAGATTCTAAAATGTGGTAATTTGGATTCTAAATTGATGTGCGACATTCATACAAAGCATTTATGTACTTGCCTTTCTATATTTTTATTTCTGATCTGTAAATGTAAAAATGTGTAACTCATTTAGATTTATTAACCCAAGCTTATTACGCATTTTTTCATTCACATTTACTTTATGGTATTACTCTTTGGGGTAATTCCAGTGGAGCTCAAGAAGTTTTCATGTGGCAAAAAAACTCACAGGTGTATAAAAGGTCTGTAGAGATTCATGTTGAACTATATTTCCTGAGCTTAAAATACTCACATTACTAGTCTATTTATCTTCTACAGTCTCACCCATGTCAAAAAACTTAAATAGTTTTATGTAAGAGGTTCAATCACTGTTACAATACCAGAGGTCTATAGATCTATTGGATGTAAGATATGCTAAACTGAGTAAAACCCAAAAGTCTTTTAGCTTTATTTGTATAAAACTTTTTAATAAATTGCCCTTGCACATTAGAAACCTTCCAATTAACGCTTTTAAAACAAAAATTAAAAATTGGCTGATTAGTCAAGCATTTTATAGTGTAGCTGAATTTGAATATGGGAATTTCTATTCTGTAAAAATTGTAATCCAAGATATTATGTAAATATGTGTTTTTTACTTGAATCTTTACATTTATTTGTGTGTTTAATTTATTTATAGGTTTTATTCATTTATATGTTTTTAACTTATTACACTTATTGTTATACATTTTAAATGTAGATTTACCTTATCTTATTCAGCTTTTGTTGACTATAGATGTATTCTATTTGACATGTGACCTTTAATATCTAAGATTAACTCACAACTAAACTGTGTAAGTTTGACTATGTCTATTGCAACTACTGTTGATTAATGACAAACATATTTCATTTCATTTAGATCTATCTGTTTCACTCACTCATAGTAAAACTCACAATAAATGTAATGTAATAATTTTTTTATTAAATTGTTTTGTACGCTTAAACTCATTTATTATTGTCAGACACCAATGAAAAGTAATGTCTGTTTAACGGTCTATTTAGGTTATCCTTTGCTGTCCTTTTAACATATCATCATAACTTATAGATAACATGTCACAATACCACAGTTTTCTAAAATAAATTCAATTTTACTGCTGTAAATAATCCACAAATAAATCCCGGTAGACAATACACCGATTTGTTCATTCATGTTGCCACAACTGCAAACAGCTGACAAACCCCTGTTGAACATTGACAATATTTAATAAAACTAGAATGAAAAACAATAGCGTGCGAATATGTATTCCTCATTTTGTCTGCAACATTCTCTTATAGATACTTAGCCAGAATAATTCAAGATTTGTCCACGAGATAGAAACACGACGGGCTATCACAACGCATTACATAGACGTCAAACCACATAATGAGATCGTAAATTGATGCATCGATGTAACATTAAACCACATCAAAGGGTTAAAAATAGGACAGCCTGCAATCCAGCGAGGTTTTAACAGTTTAAAACAAAACAGCCAGTTAATAAATTATAAAATTACCAAAAGGTCCACAATATATTTTTCTAACCAGTAGTTTTTGCACCTTGGAAGAATAAAAATCTTTAATCAATTAGAAACTGTTTGCACTGTAAATCTCCCCTACTCTACATTTGCCAAAAATAGACTACCAAGGTGAGCCAGCATCTGACCTTGTTGCCGATCTTGAAGACCTGCTCATACTCCAGAATGTTGGTGTTGATCATGATAGAGTCAGTGTCTCCGTAGATCACTTCGTAGCTCAATTTCTGCACAAGATCCTTTGTGTTCATCAGTATCTCTCTGCCTTTAGCTGCCAACAAACAAGGACTGTGATAAAAGTCGATTGTTTATGTAAAATAAATATTAAACAAAAATTTATTACAACTGACTTGATGAGGATAAGAGTTAGGTAAACTATCTTATAACAATATTTTTAAATAATTAACAATATTTGAGGTAGCCTATTCTTCGTTTACAGTTTACAATGGATGATTTGAAAGGGTAACAGGTGTCTGGATATTAGCCATCGCTATATGTTATTAACATGACAAGGCCTCTACTATTCAGTGGTAGTTCTAGATGAAAAGAAATTATAAATGCCTTTAGTAAAGAGGTGGCGTTAGGGCTATCAAGCCCTCCCTACCACTCAACCTCATATTGTATACAGTAAAGTTACAATAGTTTTGTACAATTTTGGTAAACTATTAACCTATAGTTTAAATATAAAATAACAAATTTTCTTAACCTGTAGAAAATTAAGTTCAATTCAACAAATCAAAAATGTATGTAAAGGGATTTTATGAAACTTGCAGATCTCTCTATAATGTTAATATACTGTAGTTTGGTTTTTTTATAAAAACAGACTGGTAAGAGCAGACTTTTTTTCACATGTCTACTTAAAAAAAGTCTAGAATCTACAAATCTGCGCCAACAGGGGAGAAACTAACCTGTGATAAGAGCTGCAAGAGGTTTAGCGTAGAACCGTGAGTTGGAGAAGCCCAGACACCCATACATGCTGTTAGCCGTCAGTTTCAAGGCCATCTGTCTAATATCATACTGAAACAAAGCACATTACACCTGCTATGGTAAACTATTTAAATGAACAGACTTTGCACCTAGCAGTAAATAATGAATCACTGGTTAAAGTATACACTGCTATTGGTTAATGTGTGGTCCAGCTGTACTTCGCCACACAAATAGGAATTATTCTCTCGCATAAGGTCGTATTTATTTCTTACAGCAATTTCATACTTAGAAATAGTATTATTTATTAAATGTAAAATATGAATTTTTCAATTAAATTATATCCAGTTTTGTAAATTATTTAGTGACAAACTGAGGAAAATTCCATTAAAATTAAAATTTAATACATGCAAAGATTTGAGAATGAAGGAATTTATCATTCTTTACATTATTTTACTTAGAAAATTGTTATTTTATATATCATGTTCTGTTATCTGGGAATAAACTTTAATTCATTTCATTTCTATAGATTAACATCAAGCAAAATAATGGTTTGATCCTTAGGTACAAATTATAGAATTTAAGGAATGTAGCTTAAGTAACTTTAAATAAATCATTCAACGAATATATCAAACAATGCTAAAAATAGTGCCAGGGGATTTTTTTCAGCTATCACTTAGATGTCACTGCCCACCTAGTCTCGTAGAGATTAATGGGTCGATTTAAGTTACAAATTAATTAAAATCTATAAACCCCCCTCCAAAAAGGGTGAAATTATTATAATCATCTATGAAAATTTATGAATAGAAACCTCAACAACACATTATTCATATAATATGGACAATTAACCTTTTAAGCTCTGTATTTAATTTTTAGTTAAACAGCTAAAAATTCCACTAAATTGAGTACAGGTATGGTAATTCTGTTTACACACCATCAATTAAAACGTTAAAGTGTTGTAATCTTTCTGGTTTACGGTGCATTGAAACATTGACAACAAATATTGACCAGTACAGCCAATAATAAGCATCTTTCTCTACAGGTGAATTAAGAAAATAAGAATTAAGATTACTAACCTCTACGGGGTGGAAATGTACTTCAAATTTCAAATGCCAGTTTAAAAAAGAACCAATCTTATAAAATCAAACACCTGTAATTTGAGATCTGCAGGAAGACCGGAGGCCTTCATCATTTTCTTAACATCCCTTCGACTCTCCACCAGCTTTCCGGATTTCAGTGGGCAAGATACCCAACTCCTCGTCTGTGTCCGGAGGTTCTGCCGACACCACCTCCCCCTCATTCTGTCAAGAAAGTACATAACACTGTCAAGAAAGACATAGACGATACATCATTCCACAACTCCAAAAATAACTGATCTTTTTCTTTCTCATCAGTGATAAATCAGATTGACAGTACCTATTAAGTTATCAAGAAATAATAATGGTAACGATTATCTATCCCATTATGATTATCCATCCATTTCATATACCGGGTGTACTGTTCAATTCTATTATTACGAGTACTATTCATATTTTTATAACAAGTTCTCAAATCGGTTATTTAGGGAACAAATCAATCATCAATTTCTCAGATTCATAATGGAATAAATAATCATCGATGGATATAGATTACTTACATACACTATTAACTAACAAAATTATTATAGGTTAAGCATAAAAAACACTGTTTTGGCTACGATTCTTAATTTTTTACATAATTTTTCTCAAAACCTGCAAAATTGAATTTTAAGATTTATTTAATTTAATTCTTAATGTTAAATAATAAATATTATGAGAAAATAAATCTTGTCCTAAAGATTTCAATACTATCTAATTTTATTGGAGGAGCTAAATCCCAGTTACATCATTTGCTGGGTAGGCACTTGCCAACAAAGCGTTTAAGGACAAAGTTTATAGGAATTTTTCTTATTTTCATATGAGGAATAAACTCACAATTTCTGCATTTATCTGTTGATAAAATACATTTGACTACAATTATTGAATAATTCAAAACTATTGAGTAATTTTAATCTAAAACTTAATTCAATAAATCACTATCATATTTGATTCAAAATTTCAAATATTATCACCCTCTTATACTTTACAACTAATCCCATCCTTAGCGTGATGACAAAGAGAGATAACAACCTTTGATGAGAAGAATGAACCTAAAATAGAGAGACTAAAGCCAAGTACACTTTGGTTTAAAGTTTGCTATCGACGATGGATGATTTGAAAGGATAAGAGGATTCCGGACATTTGCCATCGTTATATGTTACGAAAACTAGAACACTAGGTTTCGAGGATAGAAATCTGCTGTCTTTCTCGGGTTTCAAAAAAACCCTAATATACAGGTTATAAATTCCTAATACATCAGGATATATTCCAAATGCATTTCGATATCGATGTAAAAACTTCACCGTATCTATTAAAATAATTTTATGAACTTTTTGAAGGATAAACATTTTCGCCCTTTTTGAAAGGGGGGCAGAGGGGGGAGGGTCACTTGAAATTTTCACATAAAGTCCAGAGTGGTGAGAATGAAGCCAAGCGATGTCACTGCGCAGAACCACGAGCACTACACGACAGTCACACTCACCAGGGTAGGTGGAAAACTGAAGTGCTTGAATGTTAAGTATACGGATTTTTTGACATTTGAAGAAGAGGGTAGATTTCAATCCTCAAGACGTAGTGTTCTATTGCAACTGTATGAATTAGTCCTATTATCCTTTCAAAGCCAAGTAATTACCATACACCCCCTACACAAACAACGGATTTTTAAAACAACTCACACTTATCATGATGATCTTCCTCACTGTAGTGAAGCAGATGTTGTACTCATGGATGATGCTCGGGTACAGTGAGTTAAAGTCCATCAGCAGGATCAGCTTGTCGTAGAAGCCAACTTTGGGGTCCAACACCAGACCTCCGGAGTATGCTGGTTTCTTACGTCCTCCCTTCTTGTTGGGTACTCCCTCCACCAACAGCTCCTCCATGTCCATGTGCTCGTCCTTTAACAGTTAGTCAATTTATCAATTCATTGATGTGATGTAGAAGCCAACTTTAGGGTCCAACACCAGACCTCCGGAGTATGCTGGTTTCTTTCGTCCTCCCTTCTTGTTGGGTACTCCCTCCCCCAACAGCTCCTCCATGTCCATGTGCTCGTCCTTTAACAGTTAGTCAATTTATCAATTCATTGATGTGATGTAGAAGCCAACTTTAGGGTCCAATACCAGACCTCCGGAGTATGCTGGTTTCTTTCGTCCTCCCTTCTTGTTGGGTACTCCCTCCACCAACAGCTCCTCCATGTCCATGTGCTCGTCCTTTAACAGTTAGTCAATTTATCAATTCATTGATGTGATGTAGAAGCCAACTTTGGGGTCCAACACCAGACCTCCGGAGTATGCTGGTTTCTTTCGTCCTCCCTTCTTGTTGGGTACTCCCTCCCCCAACAGCTCCTCCATGTCCATGTGCTCATCCTATAACAGTTAGTCAATTAATCAATTCATTAATGTGATGTAGAAGCCAACTTTGGGGTCCAACACCAGACCTCCGGAGTATGCTGGTTTCTTTCGTCCTCCCTTCTTGTTGGGTACTCCCTCCCCCAACAGCTCCTCCATGTCCATGTGCTCGTCCTTTAACAGTTAGTCAATTTATCAATTCATTGATGTGATGTAGAAGCCAACTTTGGGGTCCAACACCAGACCTCCGGAGTATGCTGGTTTCTTTCGTCCTCCCTTCTTGTTGGGTACTCCCTCCACCAACAGCTCCTCCATGTCCATGTGCTCGTCCTTTAACAGTTAGTCAATTTATCAATTCATTGATGTGATGTAGAAGCCAACTTTAGGGTCCAACACCAGACCTCCGGAGTATGCTGGTTTCTTGCACCCTCCCTTCTTGTTGGGTACTCCCTCCCCAACAGCTCCTCCATGTCCATGTGCTCGTCCTTTAACAGTTAGTCAATTTATCAATTCATATTCCTTGATCTGATGTAAAAGCCCCTTTACGGTTTACTGTCAGACCTTGGGTAAAACTTAGAACTATTCGTCCACCCTTCTTGTTGGATACTTCTTGCCTACAACAATATTAAAACAACTTTATTTGCAAAGTTGAATATAGTTTGAATATAGCTTTTGTTTTTAGTTGAATATAGCTTCAGTGTTTATAATATATACACCTGTTGCTTATATGTATAATTTAAAATTTGTGAAACATTAATGAAAAGCAATAATATAAATATAATGAAATCAATAACAATCTTACTTAAACACTTATTAATTTTAAGCAAACCAAAATATAAGTTCAACTTAAAAATGTTAAAATACCACCTTATACTTAGTACAATTTGAAGTCTTTTCTTATCTATTCCATGCCAATAATATTATGCACAACCTCCTACCTTTATTGGCTTCTTGCCATACTGCTTGTCAGGCACGATGTAGTCCTTCTCCGTGAAAGCGTGCAGCAACAGGAACTCGTTTCTTTCCGCTCTTCCACCCATCAGAGTCCGGGACATCACATTTCCTGTGCGACATGAATACTTTCTGACTTGACAGGTAGGCTACAGTTTACCATCATTTGATGATATGAGCTGGCTTAGAAAATTGGAACTGCTCATTACAGTGAAATTTAGATTATTGATTGTCTGGTTTCGAAAATACACCAAACCAGAATTTTTCTCTTAAGTAATTAGGTAATTGGGAATACACATTTAATTATTTTGTTCTCAATGAAAATTACCATTCCTGAAAACAAAAAGTACATTCCACAGTTAAAAAAAGATTAATTTCCATAAATTCCTCAATGCCAATTCTTTTAAGCTATGATGACGCAATGTGTTTTTTTATTTTACCATACATTTTAATTTTATACAAATGTACCATTTAATAACAAAATATTTTAATTTAAACTATTCAAATTAAATATTACGTTATGGGATGAATTATTCTAATGACATTACATACATATGAAATAATATAATTCTATAAGAATATGAATTCTTACATTCAATATGAATTCAACATTGTAGATGGTTGATCTGGTTCCTTCTTCTTGTAGCTTCAATCAGTAACCCGTAATAGTAATTACATTTTTATAATAAAACAAACGTGTTTTAATAATGTAAATATGTTCCTTGATGTTATTTTGAATTTTGGAAACTTATTGATTATTGCAGCAATAGAATATTTATTACAGTATTGCATTTTTCTTAACAGGATTTAAGATCCAGAGAACATGGTCTGGACACTTTTCCTGTACTTGGTATTCAAGAATAAAGCATTCCTGACTTCTGATTCTGATCATCTATCTTTTACAATGTTAATCAATAAATCATTCCATAATATGTACAAGGTATAAAGAATAGTATGACTTCAATGAAATTAAATACTAATAATAATTTGAATATGTAATGTTTTTAAATAGTAACTTGTTTAATTAAATGCACTATAATAGCTTACATCTTAACAATTTATCTTCAATTCTTCTTTAAATTAATTAATTAGTTTTTAGATTATATATAGATTAGATTATATATGTTTGTCTTAGCTGTTTATAGGATTCCTACCTATAATTGCGAACAGTTCCTGAGCAGTATAAGTGATTGTTTAGACAGTGTTTTTTATCAGGAAAAAACACCTAGTTGTTGTAGGCGACTTTAATATAGACTTGTCATCTGCGTCATCATGGTGTAAAAGATTTCTCCACACAATGGCATCGTTTGATCTGCGTCATACAATCACATCCTACACTAGAGAGGTAAAAGACTCTAAGACTGTGATTGATAACATTTTTACTAACATAGATGATCGGCTGGTAAACAGTGAGGTTGTGTTAACCGCATTATCTGATCATCATGGTCAGTTAGCTACTTTTAACCTCTCTGTCGCTGACTTGAACTCTGGCCCTTTGTACAGGTTATCACGTCAATTCACACCGCAAAATATTCGTAGTTTCCACTTTCATCTCAAAAGGGAGCTTTGGAGTGAAGTTTTTGAATTGGGTGGTCTTGATACATTGTTTGATGTCTTCATGAATAAGTTGAAATATTATTTTGATATTTTCTTTCCCTTTACTCAGGAAGCCTATGAAAGGTAGAAACTCAACTTTGAAACCTAAACTTACTCCACAACTGTTATCTATGAAGGATCAGCTGCATTCTCTCTATTCTGACTCGAATCATCTAGAAGCAGCTCACCCTCTCCGATCTGAATACCGGCAACTGAGAAGGATGTACAAAAAGGAGATTCGTAAGCACAAGTCTGATGCTGTGTTAAATAGGATCCAGAAGTCTACCAACAAAACAAAGACAACGTGGGAAATCATCAACGACCTTAAATCATCCAACAGTGAGCGAACTTATTTCATCCATCTGTCTGACGAGAAAGGATCCAGGATGGTGGAACCCAATCTGGTGGCTGAAGTGTTTAGTTCATTTTATTCCAGTTATCGGTCAACCAATGTCTACAGGCAGTAGTATTGGGTCGTCGCACGGAGTTGTACAGCCGGAAATGATCAGTAAAAACACTCTTCATTTTTTCCTACCTCAGAAGAAGAGGTGATGAGGGAAATTAGATCTCTAAAGCCTAAAAGTTCTGCTGGATGATGAAATCTCTCCAAAGCTATTGAAGCATGTCGCTGATGCAATAGTCAAACCTCTTACGTATCTTATAAAACCTGTCGTTCAACCTGGGTCAGTTCCCTTCATCACTAAAAAATGCAATTATAAGACCAGTTCATAAAAGGGGACAGAAGGCTGACGACTGTAACAACTATAGGCCCATCTCGCTCACTTCCACATTGTCTAAGGTGTTTGAGCGATATTCCTAACAAGACTCCTCTCATTCATGAATTCAAACCAGGTGTTTTCTTTGAATCAGTTTGGGTTTATGAAGAATAGATCGACATCCTGATGCCATGCATTGTTTGGTTTCTTCTGTGGTTCAGTCCCTGGATTCTGGCTTGAAAAAAAGTACTGGGATCTTTTTCGACTTGTCAAAAAGCATTTGACATGATTGATCATGACATCCTGTTACGTAGGCTGTCTTGTCTTGGACTAAGATGGTGTCGCTCATTCGTGGATTTCTAGCTATCTTGGTGGAAGAGGTCAATTGGTTCAAATACCTTATGTGGATAGCAGTGGCTGTTCTAACATCGGTTCGGTCATCACGGGCATTGGTCTCTAGGGGAGTTCCCCAGGGGTCAGTGCTTGGTCCCATTCTCTTCCTTCTCTTTGTGAATGAGCTACCCAAACAGGTCACTAGAGGAAAAGTCTGCCTTTTTGCAGGACGACACTACCTTTTCAATTTCAGCTCGGCATCACAATGAACTTGAGGTTGCTATTTATGAGGAGACAGGTGCTTTAATGCAGTGGTTTCAGGAGAACCGCTTACTCTTAAACAGTTGGAAAAAACTAAAGTCGTTGACTTTTAAGATTGCGAGTTCTGTCTGTGATGATAACAGAATGTTTCAAATTGGTGATGATACAATCGAACCATGTCTTAACATTAAGTTTCTTGGGATCATCGTTGACAGAGGTCTTAATTTTGCTCAGCAAGTTGATGCGGTCTGTAAAAAGGATTAGCTCGGGAATCTTTGTGTTGAGGCGCTGTCTGCTTTTCGCTGGTACCGATGTCTTACTAGCTGCTTATTATGGCATTTGTGTATCCTTCTCTATCATATGCCATTGAAAATTTGGGGCTTTGAGTGCACAAGGACCAAAGTATTATTCAAGCTTCAAAAGAAAGCAATTAGAATAATATTTGGGAAATTCATGGCGTTCTTCTTGCAAACCTCTTTTTACTGACAACAATATATTAACTTTTTCCATCCATTTACATTCTACATGTTGTCAAGTATGTCCATAGAAACTTACCTTTGTTCAAGTCTGACACTCTTCCACACATCTACGATCTCCGGGAATCGGGGAAAAAAATTCTCTGTTCCTAGGCATAATATTAAAACTGCTTTTTATGAACACAACCACCTTAAATATAATGGGATCAGGCTTTACAATGCACTACCGGGGGAGCTCAAGTCAGAGAATAATTTCAATTCTTTCGGAAACGGGGGGTAAAGAAAATTCTATTACAGCGGTTGTTGTTACAGCATCGGGGATTTCTTGTCCTGATGACGAATTGAATGTAAATAGGTATGGAACGAGCTAGTTGTAGATAGCTCTTTTTCTTATTGTAACCCATAGAAATGTGCAATGTGATAATCATATGTAATTACTGTTGTACTGGATTACTTCGTTTATTTTTTGGTTGACACTATTGTATGGTTAAAAAAACCTGTAAAAATAAAGATTTTTGAGTTTGAGTTTGAGTTTGAGATTATAAAATTCTTCAAAATAATACAAAGACAACTCAGTTAAAAAAAACCCTTTTCTTTTTTTTAAAGTTAACAGATCTGTTTCTATTATAAATTCTGTTGTTAGATTACGTAAATATTTAAACCTCTGTAATTTGTTCTCTTTTTATAAGATTCGAAATTGTGTTGATCGATATGTTTGTTAAAACAAGTATTCTTTGTACGTTTATTAGTTTAAGTATGGGATAAACAAATTGTTACACCCAAAAACCCAATGAATAAGAACAATTGAGGTAAAGGATAGAACCCTGGGGCACAACAGTGCTACAGTGTCTGCAGCTGTGATCTACGAGCCCTCATTTACTGACTGATATTGTGAAAAATTATTTCTTCTATTTGTACCTATTGTTTTTGGTTTGTTAAATATAAATTGAACAAGGCCTGCCATCATCCATTGTTTAATTTATCGTTACACAGTTCGGAAGATTTCCTAATTTAGAAGTATTTACATAAACTACTTCTATTTCAGCTTTGGGAAAAAATCTGAAGAATTTACTTCACCCTTAATTCTTTGACTAGTTATCCAGAAACGGATTCCGGAGCAAACTACATGACGCCTGCAGTAATCCCGACAGCTGTGTGGGAAGCCCTATGACACTTTATAATAATGTTTCGTGATGAATAATCTCTCGCTTGAATACGAATGTGATCTAGTGGGAAAAAATAAGAAACAGTTTCAATTAGTTTTCACCTTTCCCAATAGACCACAGCTGCTCTTTTATTTATTTCTTTCAGATCCAATTGACGGTATTCAGGTCATATAACGGTATTCAATTAATTGTTCCAAGTAATCAGCTGATTCTATTTCTGTTTTTGTTGTGAATACAGGTTGTAACCTCACTTTTACGTTATCAGTTGCCTTGGTTATAAATGTTTTGTTGTGTTTACTGTGAGTAAATAAATGTGGCTGTTTGAGTAATTACTGATTATGTAGAATGGCGCGAGAAAGACTTACAGAGGAATTTTTGGCTAAGATGCTCCCCTGAGACTTACTGATTAGCATTTTCCCACCACCATCCCTGCTACAGATAAGAAGCAGAAGAGAGCATGCCACATGTGCAGATACACCAGTGTCGGCAAGGAGCAGCGGCACCAGGACACGATGTGCCGGGATTTCTACATTCTGCTTTGTGTATCCGACTGTATTCACGCCTTTCATACCATCAAAGATTTCCGAGGAGACTTGTGTACTGTTACTAACTTATACCTTAGTATGTTTATGAGAAAATGCTAAATATATTACTTTATTCTCGTATTTTGTAAATATTATGACTTTTGGGTATAATTAGATTAATTTCTGTATAAATAATTTTTTTTAAACTGGAAAAACGTTTAATTGAGTGTATTTCATAACACATCTGCTGCAGTAAACCAAAATCACCTAAAAAAACAAAATCGAAAATTAAAAGAACTCGCATTTTAGGGCACTTTTACTGAAAAAAACCCACCATTCAAATGGTTAAACAACAATAGCTTGGGATGAATAAGAACTGATCTATGAACTGACCCGCAATGTTGGTGATCTGCAGTGCCAGAGGGATGACGTTCAGCTCATACATGAGTCGCAGCACGTACACAGAGTCTACCATTGTCGCTCTAACCAGCTCCACTAGACTACTGCTGGAGCTGTACTTGGCTTTCACCTCGTCTGGGGTCACTTCCAGCCTCTCTACATTCACATGTAACACCTGCAGCAACAGTACGAAACAATGTAGTAGCATAAAATATTTGGCACAACACAAACTATGTTCTCAACTTTGTAGTGTTTTTTTTTTTAACTAATTGTAGTCAAAGAGTGACAAAGCCAATTCATCATTATTTACGTTGCAACATTTGAATAGTGTTAAAATTATACAAATACTGGCCTAGTTACAAAAAAATCATAAAACTTAAATTTTTTTTGTATTTTCACCTTAAATATTGTTGACCATTTTCTTATACCCTCTTAAATGATATTTACCAAAATTAGTGCAGCTGACAAAAAAATTCAATTGATTTAAAAAAATAAACTAGACTGTGTGCTTAAACAATCCAAATTTGCTTGTATCCCTTGGACTAATTTGACAGCTATTATACGACAACTATTATATATGAATCTTCTTGTCCTTTATACTTGAATGCCTGCACCAAAGCAATGGTATGTTGTGTATCTCTCACAGAATACTAGAAAGCTGGTACTCACAGACTGACAGAGGGTGCCCAGCTCGTAGCTCCTGGCTCTGATGAGCTCCTTAGCCGAGAGTTTTACGTCACAAACGAGTCGTCCGCACATTGGATATCTCTCTACTTGGAATCGTGCCTGAACATACAGTATGCATTAGTTTTATGAGCATTTAATTAAAACTATTGGATTTTATAACAATACACATTAATTTGGTTTTGACAGATAAATACAAGATACAATTGTTTTCTTGACACTTCCCACACCATAGACAGATATATCAGAATGATAGGCTTTGACCAAAATGCCAAACACAAGTATATCCAATATTTATACATTGTGTATCTTGGAGAGTTTTTTTCAGGTGCATGCTCCGTGCCTATCACGGTTGCTAAGGAAGTATTTATAGGCGCCCTTCGCTCCTCGTTGGAGGTAGAGGGGTGTCCTTTGTCTAGTGCTGTCCTCCTGCTCATCTGTTCTGTGTGTCCTACAGAGCCATAACCAAATATATCCTTTGTCTGTCCAGATGATAAGATGATAGACCTTATTTGTGAAACCTTTGATAAGGAAATGCTCCAATAACTAGTAGTTTATATAATTTATCATATTTCTATAACTTGAATTTAGACCAAATTCACAGTATGGTAAATCGTTATTTTTAGTTCTTAATCTATAAATATGATAATTTTACTAAAATTCCCCATTTATTATTTTTTTGCGTTTACCTTTTATAGCATATTTAAAGTAAAAAATTAGCTCTGAACTTAAAGAAAAATATATTTTATAGATGTTTTAGCATTATAGAGAAATTAATGTATTTATTAGTGGCGTGCGAAGGGTTAATATTGAATCTGTGCCAATGTTAAACTAAAATTAATTGCTGAATTTCTCTTATATGATCCTACTATACTCTTTGGGGGGGGGGGGACTCCGCTTCGAATATCAGAAGTGATGTTGTACAGTGCTGGGAATCAGGAATGGAGTTGTCTAGGAAGTACCCATAATTGTTCTCTTAACTGAGTGACATGAGCACTGCTGAACCATAAAAGGGTACAATATATATTCAGCATTGGAAAAAACTAAGGATAAAGTTTCATTAACAGAACACTTCTCCGCACTAGGTCATACATTGAGGGAAGGTCAATAAACACTGCAGAAGATTTTGTTCTTATCAAACCACTCCTCAATAAATCTATTAAGAATGAGAACATGCTATAGAAGATTGCTAACAAATATTCGTTAAATTCAATCCAATTGATTCAATAAGTGTTTACAGAATCTGACCATATTAAGACTAAAAAAATCATCAGTAGGGTCAAACTATTAGAATATGCATCGTACAGGTTCTAAAAATGTTATTTTACAAAATCTTTGGTTGAGACTGTGCCAAAGATAAAAATACATATAAAGAATTAGCATTATGGCTAATAAGTAATAAAACAATGAAAATAAATAACAGAGTCCAACTTAACCATCTTTGAAACTCTGTTACATAACTATAAACAACAGATTTAAAAAAAATTAAATAACACAATAGTATATACAAACAAAATTTGTACAGAGTACATTATACGAATTATACCACCATCATAATATATAAATTAACAAATAACTTAAAGAACCTAATAAAAAGTGGAACTAGCACATCAAGGATGTACATTCTACTTGTTTATTTGATTTATATATTATTTGTTTATATTATTATTATTTCTTTCTTTATTTATTCACTTTTTTATAGTTTTTAATTGTTGTTACCTATAGATAAACCCCTTACAAAAAGACACTGGGGGATTTGAGTTCACGCAGGGTGGGGTAAATACCCCTCTGATGCTGTGATGTCGCCCTCTCCCAGTATCCACACCACTGCTCGGCACTCACCCGCTCGTTCTATCCCGTGACCTGGCCACTGCCACTTAGCGGCTAACCTCACAGCAAAACACAAGCTCCCTGGATACGTTTATGGGTACATTAGTCTGTTCAGTTAATATTTATGCTTGTATAGGCCTATACACAAAAATACAATATACTTATAGAATAGGTAAGTAGCTGCAGTGTAAACAAAATGGCGCGAGCGAGCGAGACATGATCCACACAGCTAATAAAATAGAGCCGAGGAGATGCTTGTCCCACTCCCCACCACTGGAGGGAGCCCTCCTGCCCATGGCTGCTCTCATATTTGCTTCTACGCAGGTTTCTTGCGAGTGGTTGATCTATAGTACAGTAAATTTTTATTAGTAATAGTAGACTAAGGACAGAGTTGTCTATTCTTTCTTATTTTTAAACAACACCACGTAAATAAATATTACAATGTAACATTATAATGACGCTCTGCTCTCACCTTCCCTGGAGGTGGGATATTGGCTCGCTTAAGCCGTCCGATCCTCGACCAGTTGGGGATCTTGAGATGCGCCAGCCGGTGTACAAGAACATCCAGGTCTCCCCCCAGTAGCCCGTGACCCACCACCAAGTCCGGGTCCAGCTTGCTGAGCTTGGCCAGCAGGTAACACAGCAGGGCGCGTTCGCTGTCACAGCGTTCTACGTGGAGACGTCCCTCACTGCGCAGCCGGTCGCGCAGGTCCACCGGGAACATCGCATCCGACGGCCTCGTCAACGCTGCAACAACAGTTATTCTCAACAGTGACATCCAAGAGTGCTGTTGGTTGATCTATGCATATAATACAGGATTGCTACTTAACACATCAATGTCATTACTCTGTCTTGTGTATTAACTGCATTATATTTCTTTAGCTGTTTCTTTCTTAGCCTTATGGGGGAAAAATAGTGTCAAGCGGAATCAGAAATTGGAATGCAACAGGAGATGTATCGCTAAGTTGGAGGTAAACATGTCTGCAATTCTTATAGTTCATTTGTACCAAATGACAACTTGGATGTTGATGCCGCTTTTCTGTCAGAAAAACCTTTCAATCGGGTCTCCACAATTTGAGTCGGAATGTTGCTTGGAATTATTTTTACCCTAACTTATAAGATTAGTTATTTAGACATGTTTACTAAGTTATGTTTACGTAACTTTAAATGCTAAAAGAATAAAGTTAGTGTTATTTGAGATTGAATCCATGTTGAATGATCTGAATCTTGTTTACCCTTTCCTTTAATGAAAATGCAGCAAAAGATGTTTATACCATTGGTACCATCTTCCCCCAAACTAGCTTATGCTGTTGTTGGCTATATTTCCCTGTCCACTCTTAAAAATATAAGTTTTTTTGGGGGGGGGGAGGAGGGGGGAAATAAAAGTGCCAACCATCAATTTGTTGTGCTTTGTTAGTATAATTAGGGATACAAAAGGGATTCAAATTCATTTTAAAGGTCATCTTAGTTTAATATTACACAAATATACCTGTCCTAAATTATTTTTGGACTAAACTTAGTTTCTTTGTCAACATCATGATTTATAGATTTAGCCAATCTTAAAATTTTGAATATCAAAACTTGAAAAATTACGGTTAGCACTCTTTCCCCTAACCCCTTCAACTGAAGCTGGGTGGGAAATGTACCGTCTAAGCTATTATTTGTGTTCTTACCACAGAAATGTTGGTGGAACAGCTGTTTGCCCACTTGCTTGTCCACACTGTAACTGTTGTGTACCACCACGCTGGCCAGCACTATCTCCGTCTGACTAGTGCGGGGATGAAGCGCCGTGCGGAGAGAGAGGGAGGCCACCACCAGTGGAGGAGGTGGAGGGAGGGATCCTCCACCACACACCGACAGGTTGTGGATATGACCACCTAATACCTGTGACGTATATAATGTAAGTGATATAATTTGCACCTTAGGAGTCTTTCAAAAATTAATATATTGGAATAAATCAATTAAATATTCGGAATAGTCTAATTTATTTCAGGTACATCATTTGCAGCTGCCCAGTAAACAATCTTATAGATAAACATTGAAAATTATATTTTTATTACATAAACTCTAAGAAATTAAAATTAGTTTTTAACGTGCAAGTAAATTGAATAACTCATATAATGTAGAGTTTAATCTTATTGTACGATGAAAACTTTGGTTCGAAAGGCCTTTCCGAAAATAAATAATATTAAAAGTGTTGGTTTGACTAACTACTAGGTTTAATATAACGTATCTTAGAATGCTTAAAGTTTTGTTATATGGATATAAAAAATAGAAAGTTAAAGAACAATACAATCATGATTTTATTAACATTTAAGACCTGCAGAGAAAAAGATCATGAAAAAATTTAGAAAATAGGTTAGAATGATGAATTAGGTGCCAATCTTCTACGACGACAGTATACAAAAGGTTGTTTTATTTCTGATATGTACCTTAATATTCATCGCAATTAAGTGAAAAGTAGATAAAAGTCTGGGCTTTCACATAAAAATACAGCTTTTACAAAAGTTTACTTGATTATTTTATACATCAAAACATTTGTGATGTCATTTGTGAGAAGCAGAAATAGGACTTGTCCCAGTACCGATCCTTGTGGTACACCCCTTTGTATATCAGCAATAATACTTAAAAAACACGCCACATATAGACTTATGAAATTGTATTTACTCTGTTCTGAATAAAATATTGTCAATTACATGAAATAAATAAATTTAAAGTTTTTGCAGAATAAAAGTATACGTTTTTTAAGATTTGGAAATATCCGACAAGATTCTTTTATATTAATTTACAACAAATACTGGATTGATAGTCCATCATACTTAATTAATTACTATATGTGGTTTTGTAGACTGATAATTGAGTTCAAACTTGATGTTCATGGTATGTGAAATTGAAAATAGACACAGCATATTAGTGCCTTAAAATAGGCCTACTGTTAATTTGTATTGAAGTAAAAATTGAATAATCTTGGTAGTGTACAGGCTGTGAGTAGACGTTGTAGTAGGCAAGTTACGCAAAACACATGAGGAGGGGGCAGTCAACCTTGTCAATTTTTAAGTTTTATAAACGAAAGAGGAGGCCAATCCCTTTTTTAGCATTACTCTATCATCATGGGTCACTAACCTGTGCAATGAAATTATGAAACAGAAAAAAGAGGAAAGTCAGTACAGAAATTTTAACCAGCTGCGTTATTTCTAATCCAGATCCACAGTCTGATGCTTTAGACCCTGAGGGCACCCACTCTCCTGAAGGGATGTTTACAATACTATTCGTGCAGGCAGACAATATGATAACAAGCTACATCATTGATCTACAAACTTTACTGGAAGTGCTGCGGACATGTACGTTACTTCCGTGGTGACAACGAATCTCGGGAGATTCGACTGTACAACTTTGTGAATTGATTCAAGATTCAACTTCAACACTCACTAATGTGTTGAAAGTATCACACTGTAAACATGAAGAATGGAACAATGCTGCTGAGTCTTAGATGAATTTTAAAATGGACATACATGACATATATGTTCTCTCACCTATGCTGTGTAGAAACTGATAGAATCTGCAAGGGCAGATTCAACCAGAAAGGTCCCCTTCAGTTGCGCTTCAGCAAGGGCAAAAGAAACGAGTTGGAGTAAGATCCCTTTCTGTTGTGCTTCATCGAGATCAAAAGAAAGGCGTAATTGAAACAAGGTCTCTTGATCTTGCACTTCAGCAAGGCCAAAAGAAACGAGTTGGAGTAAGATCCCTTTCTGTTGTGCTTCATCGAGATCAAAAGAAAGGCGTAATTGAAACAAGGTCTCTTGATCTTGCACTTCAGCAAGGCCAAAAGAAACGAGTTGGAGTAAGATCCCTTTCTGTTGTGCTTCATCGAGATCAAAAGAGAGGCGTAATTGAAACAAGGTCTCTTGATCTTGCACTTCAGCAAGGGCAAAAGAAGGCAGGAGTTGGCGTCAAAATAACATGAAAAATATATATTGTCTCTCACCTCGACTTTGCAGAAACTAACAGGGTTGGTAGCAGGGGCAGGGTCGATCAGATCCAGCCAGCAAGGTCCTTTGATCTTCCGCTGCAGTAAGAGCAACTCGAGGAAAGAGGAGTTTGTGCCAAAAACGTGAGCAATCGTTTCTCCCTTTAAGTCTTTTGGCAGCTGGGCCATACTGGGCTGTAGACAACACAATATTTATCATGGTTAAAATTCTAAATACACCAGCAAAATAAATATAATGCAGCAAGTCGCTTATTCATAATTTTAAAGATTTAAAATTCACCATTTAATCTGAAATTGGCTGCGTACTGAAATTGTTATTTAGTACTTTTGTCCTTGAATGTTAACACCAAGTTCGCTGCATCATCTGCTACATGACGTTACGTTCCTACTACAGTGGTTGTTGAAGTAGTAATTAAAATTTTGAAGATTGTAGAAAAACACACTAAATAAATCTCTTTCTATAATTTTGGTAATTTATGGAAGGTGTTATTTTATGTTTAATGAAGTCTTAATGGTAAAACTGTTTTTTAACAAACAATAGGTTATTTCGAAGACTTTCAACTTACCGAGTATTTCACCTCTACATATTCACAAGATTTAGGCACATTGTCTATCTCAAAAGCATAGTTCTTCAGGACAGGTCGGGATCTGAACGGATTTATCTTGTACTTCACAGCGATTTTCGAATTGAACTCGTCGTAAACGTCGTTGAGTGTTACTGGCCGTCCCGTAGAATTCCCAGAGCTAAGATCAACAAACTGTAACAGAACCAATCTGCAATAAATTAATCTGTAATTTACATTTGTTGAAACAATTATTGGCTGATAGTTACTTTATCAGTGAACTGTTATTTAACAACAAAGGAAGTAATTTTCAAGATTCAAGATCTTTATTTGTTGTTAAACATGATTTTACATGCAATAAACATCGTTCAGTAATATGAATGGCTTAAAAAATATTTAAACTAAGAACTTCTTATTTCAGTTTCCTTAAGCTTCTTTCAATTTCTTAATTTTTAATAATTAATTAACAAATTTAAATAGAGTAACAAGAAACTAACAACAAGAATTAACAGAAAATATTAACAAGATTAACAGTGAATAACAAAACAATAACAAAAAAGCCTATAACTAGTGAATTAAAAATAATCGAGATAAAATTGGTAAAATTAGTCAACAATTTAAAAATAAACTACAACAATCAACAGTAATGAATGTATTATCCTAATTTAAAATCTCATATCACTAGTATCACTTGCCAAATATTGTTCTATAGAATAAAAAGCTTTCTCTTTAAACCAGGTCCTCAGTACATTTTTAAATTTCACCATGCTGACTGACCAAGCTATTCTTGGTAGTTTATTAAACAATTCTATTTCAATAAATATATGACTTTTCTTTGTTTTCTCTAATCTAACACTTAAAACATCTAACTTTCCATTATATCGAGTTGGGTAACTATGTACATCCTGTCTTAGCTGATATTTACTTAGGTTTGCCTTAACTCTTAACAAACAATCATAAATAAATAGACAAGGCAGAGTCATTATATGTAATTCTTTAAAAACTGGGTAGCAAGACTCTCTTTCTGGTATACCCTTAACTACTCTTAGTGCCTTTTTTTGCCATAAAAACACTTGCTTGGGCTGCACTACTATTACCCCATAACACCACTCCATACAGTAGATGAGGATGAAAGAATGCATAGTAAGCTGTCAACAGCATCTCTGAACTTACACAGCTTTTTAATTTACATAATAAATAAATTACTCTAGCTAATTTTTTACAAATAGTTTGAATATGAAAGTCCCAGCTTAGCCTACTATCTAAATAAATATATACCTAACTGCTTAACAGGTTTAAAATTATTGCTTTACATTAAAATCTAAGGAGAAACATATGTGTTCAGTTTTGTCATTATTTTACTACAAGAGAGTTGACTTTGAACCATTCTTTTGCTCTTTCTAATGCTCTGCTCTGATCCAACATAAGAAGGTCTAGCTGTTTGTTCCTGCTCAGTAGTGTTGCATCATCTGCATATAGAACTGAATTGCAAGGCATGCTATTTGCAATAGTCATTCACCGCTATAATGAACAAGAAAGGTCCCAATACTGATCCTTGTGGTACACCAATTTTTACATTACAGAAAATCAGATTGGTCATTTGCCTGTACCACCGTCTGCCTTCTACCAGTGAGGTATGATGAAAAAAAGTCTCAGTTCCCCATCCTTAACACCATATTGATTTAGTTTTTTCAACAGCAAGTCATGTGGAATGCAGTCAAATGCTTTTGATAGATCTATTAGTGTAGCAGAACATATGGTTTTACATTCAAAACTATTTAAGACTTTACTGACTACTGATTCTACAGCCTTGATAGTATTTCGGCCACGTATAAACCCAAACTGCTCATCACAGATAAGACCATTCTGTGATATATATCCATACAGCTGCTCTTTTATACAATGTTCAAAAATCTTACTAAAAATAGGTACCAAAGATATTGGGCGATAATTGGCTGGATTCCGTTTATCTCCTTTCCTTATAAATAGGTATCACTTTAATTACTTTCATAACATTTTGGAAATACGTTTTGCTGAAGCATCATGTTGCACAGATATAATAGTGGCTCCAATATAACATAAATAATTTCTTTTACAACCTTGTTTGAAAAACCATATATGTCCTCACTTTGAGATGAACTTAAACTGTGATACACATTTCAAAATATCAAATTCTGTAATGTGATGCCACTTAAACTTTAAATCTAAATTAGAATGACTAGACAGGTATTGGTTTAAAAATTCTAAAGCTTTGCTACTATTATTGTTTTGACTGATGGCATTACTTTGATTTAGCTGGGAAGCAGCATTAACAAAATATTCATTCAATTGTTTGGAATCCACTTCTGGTTCTTTACTTATTTTTACTTAATAAGAACATTTCCCCTACTGAAACTAGGGGTTTTCTACAATATACTATTTTTCAACTTTGAAACTTTCTTCACCACACATCTAACACAATCTCAAAGTTATATGCATTCACAAATGCATTTTTTTTTCATTTTAAGGGTTATAGAAATGTTTCCGACATCACGGGGTTTACGTGTACTAAAATATACTGACAATTCCTACCTCACACAGCTTTTCAACAACACCTACGTTAATAATTTCTTGATATTTGTATGAAGATTTGAGGTATCTAAAACTATTATTTTATAAACATATTTAGTATTACTCGAAAGCTCTTTCACTCTCGATGTGCCTTTTAAGATTTGAAACACATCCGACTATAGGGCTCCGTCCTACAGGCTTCCAAATTTTCAATAAGAGTATTTTTGTTTAGTTTAAAACAGCAAATTATTAAAACAGATGTGTTACTCAGACAGTTATCCACTAACCAACTGAATATCAGCTGATTTCTTAACACTTGTTATTCACATGAATATTTTAATTTTAAAATGTGACCCACCTTACTCAATTGATTTTTTTTAAGAAGATGTATTATAACAAAAATACACTTTAAACAAACTGTGCTTCTGCCGAGTACAGAATGGTCCTTACCTCTTCCCTGGGCAACAGGAAAATGGTGCGCTCGATGTTGCGCATCACTACACAGCAACTAACGTAGGTATCGGCCGATGCTACAAATACTTTCCCGAATAGGTAAACCACTCCTGGCTGCTTGAAAACATCCTCGTACGCATCCCAGTAGAAGAATCTGAACACCTGTGGAGTAATTAAGGCTCAGTTTATTATAAAATACAGCTTGAACAGTAAGGAATTACAGCAGTTCAGTTCATAACCAACACTCCTAGTTTTATATAAGTAACAAAACTGCACAGACCATGGTGGAAAGGATTGATTCAATGCAAGTTGAGTTTAGCTGCATTTCACCTGCTGCTTGGTGCAGAATCTGCAATCTGACACTAAAACAGGAATTCTAAAAGAAACAAAATCCAAACTGGGTACAAAAATGTATCCTGTATCAATCTTGCCCACGTTCATTACCCAGCTTGGTACACCATTTCATTCCAATATGGCGGCCATCAAACTAGAAAAATTAACAACCCCATTATTTATGAACTTAGAGAAACATGGGAAATATTCTGGAATCCTTATTTTTCTAACATTTTAAAATATAAGGTATTTGGAGACATTCATAAAATATACTTGTATACTGAATTTAATTTATTGTTGTTTTTTCTCGTGTTTTTCTAACATTTATGCATAACAACATTCATGAAATATTCTTTGACATGCCTCATCAATATCACACGCAAGCCAGAAAACATTCTAATATTCATTTATACAGACTAAACTGCAATTTAGAAAGAAGTTTATTTTACATTGCGCATCAGGTGTACCGCATATTGCTTGTAGAAATTATTAAAATGGAGGGTGGCAGTATCGCTGCGTAAAGGCCGAGGGTTTGTGAGTGGCTGCTGTATATTGGTGCTGTTGGTACAGAGATGCTGATACAATCTCTGTGCAATCAACAGCAATTCTTTATCATTTCTTCCTTCAATATGTTTTTCTGTAGTTTTGGTTTATAATTTTACATATTCATATTGCTGTACATGTAGTTCCTCCATTCATACTATTTAACTTACTCGTATAATAAATTTTGTTAACACAACAGTTAACTTTGTTTTGATCTTAACGTTATTCTCTTCATTTCCAATTTTTAATACAAGTTTACAATTTATCTATATTTAATATTAATTTCACGTAAGGTTGTTACTTTTTATTATAAACAGACAAATTCCTTATGTACATATTTAGGAGAATAAATAGGTTTGTATCTTGTATGCTGTTCATAAGATGAATTATGTTTGCAGAGAGAGAAAGATACAAGAATTTAGGAATCAGAAAATTAGATCTAGATTGAAAGTAGATTCGTCAATGCGATAGAAAGAGATAGGAATAGTTTGGATACGTAAAAAGGTCAAATAAGAAGAGATATAAGAAGAGAATAAGAACAGATGTGATGGGAGCAGGGATGGAGATGTATGAAAGAAAGAAGATGAGACAAATGCATTAGAGATAATCCAAAAGAACGATGGATAAGGTAATGATGATGTTAAAGGAGGTAAAAGAAGATGAAATAACAGAACTTAAAGAGGAAACCTGCTTGGGTTATGTCTTTATATCAGTAATTACCTCTATTTGCTTTGTTAAACAAACTGAATGCTTTAGAAACTACACATGCTTAAAGAATCAATGAACGTGGATGATGGGAAATAAATACCTTCTCTCCTTTATCGTTAGTGGTCAGAGGTAACTGGGAAAGATCCACGTTGACAGTGGAAGCCGATTCCCCGCCACCAGCCGAGCTCTCTACCTCATCCCACAATGCCCCACTGAGTAGCTTCTCCTCCATCTCTCTGCAACATGCCCCAAGGACACCACTTTTAATACACTACACTTGTGGATCGAGTTTGACACAGTGGAATTTTGTACATTTAAATTTCCTTGGAAGCCTTTTCTTGAATGAACCAAGCAGATGGTTTTGCAGCAGCCATTATTGTTCATAGCACAAACAATATGTGGCCAATAAAAGTCACACAATCGTTCATTGGGAGTGCCGATGACCGAGCAATCTTAGACATTGGGATTTGAGTCTGAGTTAGAGATAGTGCAGGTTCGAATCCTGTCTGTGACCCTTGCACATTTTATCAGTACCATCGACCTTGTACTGTATCGACTCTCCCCCTTATCTGTTTGATAAGATCCTCGCACAGGCCAGTGGCCCATGAGGACAGGCAGAATAAGGCTTAAAAGGGGATCAGCTTCTCCTTAAAAAAAAAATCCAACAGCCATCCAACTAAGGTTGGATAAGAAGAAAGAGATGAAGACAGCAGTGAAGTAAAGTGCTTGTGTTCTGGGTACATATTTGGTGCCAATTGAAGAAAGAAAGTTAAGTAGCCTTTGTCATCCGTGATCTCGTGTAACAGGTATTAACGTACAAAAGTAATAGACATACTTAAAATAATTACATCACTAAACAGAAAACATCAAGTGGGACAGGCAGTGTAAGATCAATGCTTTTAGTTGTTTAAAAATGAAGTCAATCAACATTTGGAAATATTGTCGACAAATCACTTGCTCAAGGTGTATTTAAAAAATAAAAATATCAAACATTTATCTATTATATAGATAGGGAACAGAAATACATAGCAGAACTACGGACATATGGCCTTAATTTCTAAAGTCTCAGAGATAATTTATTGAGTATTTTCACGTCTATTACAACCAACCTTCAGATGAAAAATCTCTTACCTCTACAGCAACATGGCTTAATTTCAGATCAATCATAAGTGCTCTTACTGAGATGATTAACACCTTATTGATAGTCTAGAGTGTGGGAAAACTATTGCTATTGATTTTATATCTATTTAAGCAAGACGTTTGATAATCTTGATCAAAAAACGCTTCTGTCAAAGTTCATTTCTCTAGGCATTTTAGGAACGGCACTCAAACTGGTTCAAAAGCTACCCACAAGAAACAAAATTAACTGGCAATGGAATAGGATTAAGAGAGTTGATAACTATTAAAGGAGTACCTCAAGGTTTGGTATTTGAACCTGACTTGTTTTTTTTTACTAATGATGTTCCAACCATTTAATGGATACTGCTACCTTGTCTCATAAACAGATTACACAATTCTAATCTTCAACAGTAAGTCAGTATCTAGAGATTAACACCACTATATCTATAAATATTGCTCACAAACAATAATGTGTACTCTGGGGTGGTTCATCTGCAGAAACCTCCAGCGAGTTTGATCTTACAGAAGCATGCGATATGAATCATTGTTGACCTAGGTTTTAGCGATAGCAATAGAAAGGCGTTCAAAATCTTAAAAATACCTACGGACTTTTTTTACCATTGGACTAATTCCACATGCGTACACAGTGATGATATCCATGGTTATCATAGAAGGTGGGTCAATGATTTTTGACTTCCATCACATCATTGAACTCTTTTTGCTAATAAAAGTCTTTGTTTGCTAAAACAAAGTTGTTTAATATGCTTCAAAAAAAACCTCAAAGACTGCACTCCACAGGTCTTGAAGAGGAACATAACCCAGCAGTGTAGCCTTGAAGACTTCAGAACATTAATAATTATTCATCTGTGTAAAATCACGTAAAAAGTTATTATTTAATTGATTAGTTTACTTCGGTATTTTTGTACAATATCATTACTGTATGTTCTCAGTGAATAGCCAACAATACAAACAATGAATAAACGGCAGCTCTCAATATGGGCCATAGTAAATCAGTTATTTATTATTAGATTTAAATCATTTTAGTGTCATTAGATTTGTGATAAAATCCTCTAAAAACCGTTATTCTTGTAATTCTTGAGAAAAATTGCAGGTTCTTAATATATTCAAAGTTTAAAAGTTTTAATCGCCGCCATTTTGAAAATACTAAAGATAATTTCATTAAATATTTTTCAGTAACTGGTCTTGTTATTATAACATTTGAGCCAAATTTGGTAAAATTTAATTCATTAGTTTTTAAGATATTAATTTTTTGTATAAAAAACCCATACCTACAGAAACTAAGCATCAGAGCCCCATGTTCATATGGTGAAATACGTTAGTCTTGACCTGAGCAATAACGTGATATACCTTTGTCTGGAGAGTTACAGAACACCCTGTATATAGACAATACTGAGTTTGATGATGATGCATGCCACTCCATGGGATTTGGCTGAGTGTTAGTGAATATTTTTACATTGGTCTTATGGGTAAACGTGATGGCAACGAGAAAATAGCAAAATAAATAAATCTGTAAACAAATTGAGTACACTCATATGAGATTTCCACATATTAAATATTCACACATGTAGCCTAACTATCCCAACACATCTTCTAGGGTCCACTGATTGAAAGAACACATAAAAGTACATATAATTTGAAATGTTCGATTGCACTGCATCTTTTTCAACCAGTAGAGACCATTCTAGTTACATTGACTCTGCAACCCAAGGTGAACAGACAACCAGAATGTTCTCTACTGGTTAAGAAAGATGCAGTGCAATCGAAAATTTCTAATTATGTGTAAAATATGTGTTCTTTGAATCAGCGGATAGTTTTGTTATATAAAACTAGAAGATAGTTTTCGTGTTCTTTGAATCAGTGGATAGTTTTTTATATAAAACTAGAAGATAGTTTTCAAGATAAGCTTGCAGATTTTCTTATCAACTAGTAACAATCCCTGGCTATCGGCCCTTCATTCAAACCTATCCCAACACATAAATCATCTTTTGGTAACTTTGGGTCATAACGTAAAAAGAACTTGGTGTATAGGATTTTATTTAAACACTGCTTTGAAACCCAACTTAGAAACAAAAATGTGAATGTATCATTTGGCAAGATATCTCGAGAAAAATATCATCTGTATACTCTACATTTTGCATAAAACTTCATATCTATATAGGTAACACTGAGTTCTATGATGGTACATATCCATCATTAGAATTTGGGTGAGCACCATTGAAGCCTAGGATGACCCAATTTTTCTTTTTACTGGCAGCAGGATGTAAAAATAACTTTTCTGTATGACTGTCTGTCTGTGTACCTGTCTGCAGGACATCTCAAGGATGAAATGAGCTATAAACTTGAAATTTTGTGAAGTCTGTTAAGCGACACATGATGTAGCGTACTCCTACCTTATCTTAGAGCATCTAAAATAATTGAGGGCAAAGTAATATAAGTAAATATTGTACAATGGGAGTCTGTTTCTTGATGAGCACACTCAATAAACTTACGTTTTACTGTCCTTAACTTCTTCCATAACCTCTTGCTTCACTTTGACTTGTGGTTCCGTTACTTGTGACTCAAACTCTTCAATCACTTTATCCACCTAAAGAAAAGTAGTTGTTGATTATTCGTCATTGGAAACTGTCTCTCCATTTCTTAGATTTTAAGGAAACCACATAAGTTAAATGAGGAAAGTCTAATTAAAGTTTATTGCTTTTGTTTCTTATTCCAATGGAATGTTGAATACTTTTGACAACAATCAACTACCACACATAAAGTAGCTATGGTGCGAAGGGCTGATTCGATACGAATGTTGAGTTTAGCTCCAGTTCACCTTCCTCTTACGTGCAGCATCTGAAATCTGATGCTGTTTTATACTTGACTCCTGAAATCTAGAGTCATGTTCGTCTGAAGAGATCCAAAAAATCCAAAGGAAGATTCGGTTGTTCCACCATGCTTTGGGATCGTGTCCGCCAACATCGTAGTGCACCTGATGAGACAATGAGAATGCTTCTTAACCTAGACTATTTTTTGTGGTCTGGATGTCTCTGATATCGAAACGATGCAGGAGGGTTCGTTTTGAATTTTTTCTTTTAAGGAGAAGCCGATCCTCTTTCATGCCTTGTTCTGTCCGTCCTCATGGGCCACTGGCCTGTGAGAGAATCTTTCTTATCAAACAGAATAAGGGGGAGATTTGATACAGTACAAGGTTGATGGTACTGATAAAAAGTGCAAGGGTCACAGACAGGAATCGAACCTGAGCTATCTCTAACTCAGAGTCCAACGCCTTAGACCGCTCAGCCATCGGCACTACTTTGTTTTTCATCACCAACAATTTTTTGGATCCCTTCAGACGAACATGACTCCAGATTTCAGGAGTCAAGTTTGAAACAGTATCAGATTTCAGATGCTGCACGTAAGAGGAAGGTGAACTGGAGCTAAACTTAACATTCGCAACAATCAATTGATTGAGGAAACAGGATACCAAAGTATAATACAGAATCTGGGCCATATAAGATTGTTCAATTGTTTGGCCATCTGAAACATTTCGGTTTAACATCTGTTTATTGAAGATGCCTATTCACAGAGTAGTTGAAATTTTAGAGAATTTAATCACGTCAACAATATTTTAATGCAGAATGAACCGGAAAACTTAGATTATAGTTATGTAGTGTAATGATAATTTTTTTTCTTCTGTAAGGTAATAATAACAATGGCAATTATGTATTTTAACTACATATATCCAAACAATTTTATTAAAAATTGTTTTAATTTTTAAATTTATTTCTTTATCGCTATTAATAATTGAGCTCATGTCAATAAAAAATAATTGAGTTATTTTACAACATAACAGCGTTTTATTTTCATTAATCTGTTATTTGAAATTCAGCTTCATATTTTTTATATAAAATCTTACTACATGTAATGCTTTTTTATTTTAGAAAGTGTACACAAAAAATTAATTACTCATTAAAACAGATTAATTGTACTATTTGGTTTATGAATTTCACTTATAATAGCACAATAATTAATTAAAACTTTTAACATGAAACATAATGTAAATACCACCAGTTTTTCACATTACATATTTCAACAGATTTAATTAAATTAACAGAAATATTAATAGTTATTTTGATAATTATTGTTATTGCTCTTATTCACTAACTATGCTGTATTCAATTTGAGGCCATACAGTTTGTTTCGTATTAATTTATTTTTGATTTGATGAAAAAATTTCACTACCCACACACCAATGATACACTCACCTGTTGAAAAGCCATTTCTGAGAACCCATCATTGGAGTCGAAATCTTCAATCATTGGTTTTACATCCTCAGGCTCTTTTTTAATCTCAACATGAAATTCATCTGTCTCCATAGTTTCTGATGATGGGATCACATCCTGATATAAAACAAACAACAAAGAAGATATACAACTTCCTCTGGAACTATTAAGATGACCGTCATGACATCAAAGAATGAAAGAGTTTTGTCAACTCAGTTGAGTAGTAAGGCATTTAAAAAATAGAATAAATAATATAATATACTTTTAACAAACTGCCGAATACAGCAATTTCTCCAAAAGTTATTTTTGTCATACTTTCTGTATGAAAACATATACGTAGATAATCAATTTATGATATTATCAGAGTGTTGTAAATAATATTTAACTGGCTGTTCGATTCCCTGTTTTATTATGTTTGTGCATTGCGATGTGTCTGCTGCTCGATTGCAAACAAACAGACAATCACTAATTTTATATTTAATTATTTAATTCCTGTAACCAGGCCCGTGCGCATGGGGGGGGGGTTTTGGGGGTTCAAACCCCCCCCTTGAAGATTGGGATATATCATATTGTTTCCATATATCAGTTTAATTGTGCTCTATTGCGCCGTCAGTTTACGCGCATGCGCGCACAAATATTTCCAATCGTTTGATTGATTGCGCGCGCTTTCCGCCTGATTTGTGTTATATACTGTTTAAAAATTGGAGCTCCGACGTGCTACACAATTGGTCGCGCGGGACCAAAAACGGAGCGCGCATGCGCGGACCAGAGCGATAGAGCGACGGAGCGTGCAGCGCTCAGTCCTCCTGCAGCCACGAATAGGTGTGAATAGGTGCGTTGTTGCGAGCGATAACGGGCGGCCGGCCCTAAGTTTTTGTCGTCGCTGTTGTCGTTCATCGAGACATTGAAGTAGATGTGAACTCAGTATTAGATGAATTTTTTTCTGTATCTCGACGCATCAACTTATTGAAAGAGTAAATCACATATGTTTTTATTTGCAAAAGTTTTTACTTTGTTTAAAGAATGAGTTACAAATGTATTAAAAGTATGTAGTTTTACAATTTTATAATAAACTCATTTTCCATACGTATTAATTTTTAATCTATTACTTATTTAAGTTTCTTCTTTTTTATTTCATAAAATAAGTATAGAACCCCCCCCCCTAAATAAAATTCTGCGCACGGCCCTGCCTGTAACTGTATAAATATGTCCATTATAAAATATATGCATTTTAATATTTTTTATGTGACTAAGGGTGGCTTGAAATCTCTAGTATTTCAACATTATAAGTTTAAAATGTGTTTTATAAATAATACAAACATATACACATATATTTTGTAGATAACATGCATGTCTTCTCCAAGCCCAAATTATAATTCATCAAATGAAAATAGAAAGTATAGAATATGACTTAATTCTTAAAATACTGCCATTTGCCTGAATCTCTGTAAATCCTTGTAAAATAGATATTCTTGAATTAAAACAGCGGGTAGTCTGCAAAGGTTTAAGAATGACAGAGATTGGTTTGGTATCGATGTTTTTACAATCAAGCTTAACTAAAAACTGCTATTAAGATTTGTGATTCAAAATCGATTCAAACAAATTTTGAATCAGCTTTGAGATTTAAACATTCTGGATTTGACTTCAGTACCAGAAGACATGGAGAAATAAGGTTTTTTTTTTAAACTTAAAAATTATAACATTGAAACCCAATCCTTACATCCTCCCTAGAAAAAAATCATACCTGTGAAAAGTCCTCCTCAATCACTGGGACATCATCGCAACCATTGTGATCGTTCTCAGCCTCAACCTTGCGTTTTAGGACAACTGGTTTCGGAGTGATGATTGGTTTAGGAACCAGCGAGGCTTTCACTGGCTTAGGCCTAGGGGTCACTGTTGAAAACGACTTCAGGTAGTCCCTGGACAATCAACTTTTAACATTAGACACAGAAGCTGTAATTTTCAATAGAAGTTAACACTAGATATAACTAGAGATCATTGATAATTTCAGTTTTATCATTTCACACATGCAGCTTACGATATCAGTATCAACAACTTGTGAAGGCTGCTAATTCTACAGAAAAAACGCAATGTGGTACTGGTACGGTTAAGTAGCAGAACTGCTTCTTTTTGAACTTTTAATCATTACTGTAGCTTTAAACACCTTAGAAGCAATAATGTATGACCATGAAAAAATTTGATCAGGAGCAAGGATGTTCCATCGGTTGGCAGATTTTACTAAAAGGACATTGTTCAATACAGTATGATGTGAATTTCCTCATCGGGGAGCAAAGCTATACAGTACCATACTAATAGACATCAAGCATGGAAAACTTCAATAGTATACTGAAAAAAACTCGGCTTCGGCTCGCTGGAGACTACGATTGCAGGACTTTAAGTAGAGTGTTGGTCTAATTCTGGGATAAGACGATTAAATAAATAAACAAAAATACCTTTATTTACAAGTGTTCCTCAGTTACAAACGTTCTCAGGACAACTTAAGTCAAGTCTTAATTTATAATTCTGATTTTTACATTCTTTTTAAAACAACTAATGGAAAGAGACTTCAGGATACTAGGGAGGTAATTATAAAATGTTGGTCCAAGGTAAGAAAAACTATATGGAAGTGAAGCAGCCGGTTGTGGCTGGCACGCTGCGGGTCGTCACCTTGAAACCGCAGTCTCTCACTCAGGTACTGGGGCTCCCTGAGTAGGAGGACTTTGCGAGTCATGCAGTTTGTCAACAGCTTACAGAAGTCATCCATGAGAAGCAAGTTAGCAACATCACAATACTGTGACACATGATCATTCCGTCTCAGAGAACACATACCTCAGCGTTGTGTTTTTTAATACTCTGAACATCATGCACCACAATACTATTCCAATACTATAGGCAGAGTAACAATAATAGAAAACTGATGTCTAAAGACTGTATGAGCTGGTGTTTTATAGGCTCAAGTAACAAACTCTAATCCTATACAAACCGATATTAGCATATAAATTAGATATCAGCTTATAAACTCTAAACCGATACAAACCGATATCAGCGTATAAATATGGTATGCACAAGTTGGAAAATCTGATGTGTACATGTTAAAAAGTATAGGCCCCAAGCAGCTCCAATGAGGTACACCTCACTCTCTCTTAAGAACAGTTGATATTAAATCCTTAAACCTTTGTGACCTAGGTTCTGTCTGCGTACGATTGTACCCATTCAAATGCTCCTGCTCCAAAGGCATAATGATTCATGTTTCCCAGCAGTTACTTGTGGTTTATCGAATCAAAGACCTGCGAATAGTCTAGAAGTACGAGTATGTTCCAGTCACCTTTGTCTTTGGCATCAATCAAGTCACTAAACAGGTTTATCAGGACAGTGCAGGAACTGTGATTTGCTCTGAATCTAGACTGTGTTTTTGGCAATATATATGACATTATGTTTATCATGCCTGTCCAGTTCATACAGACAACCCACCTGACTAGTACTTGCTTAGTCTGGCTTGTCAGACAATGCAGTGATGTACATAACCGTTTGGCGTTCACTGTACTAACTTCGTAACAAGGGTTCTAGACTCTAAGCTGATGCATGTCTGGCTTATACGTACTTCACCATAGAGTTAAGAAAGACCTCAGTTACAAACAACTAGAGAAAGTAATAATAAAATTCAATTTATTCACAGCGACATAAACAATGTGCTCTTCAAAAGCCGTGCATGCACGTCCCATCAGCACTGGACGATTCTTGGATTTAGGTGATAAGTTGAATTTGAAGATGCCAGGGAGTTAAAAGTAATATAGACAGAGAACTTGCTGACAATATTAGCATAAATTGGTTCATGCCATGAAATTTTTTTGAATGTTTTGAGTATAAAACGTGCAGCAGCAAAATGTGTTACAAAATTTTTTTAAATTTTGAACAAAAACAGTGGTGATTGGATTTTGCTCAGGAGTTACTAAATGAAGTCAACGACAATGTAGAATTACTGAAACATGCTATGAGAGGTGACGAAACATGGGTTTACGGATATGACGTCAAAATTAAGGCTCAATCATCCTAGTGAAGGTATTCTGGATCGCCTAGACTGAAAAAGACTCGAGAAGTGCAGTTGAATGTGAAGGTTTCGCTCACTGTGTTCTTCACAGTGACGTAGTGCATCATCAATTCTTGCCACAAGGTCAAGCTATCAATAAGGAGTACTACGTGCAAGTAGTATCCGAAAAAAGCCCGAATTTGTGGCAAAACGATTCATGGTTTTTGCATCATGACAATGCACCAACTCACACGTCATTGCTTGTTCATGAATTTTTTGCCAAAAATGGTACTCTATACATGCCCCTCTATATTCTTCAAATATGGTACCATGAAACTTATTTTTATTTCCAAACATAAAGAGAAACTTAGGGGTGTCATCATTTTACACACATAGATGACATTAAAAGTGAATCGCTGAAAGAGCTAAAGACTATCCCAAAGATCAAGTTTCAGAAGTGTTTTGAGAACTAGAAGAAGTACTGGCAATATCTTTTTCAATAAAAGAAAATTACCATTACTTTTTGAACATTCCTTGTATATATCAGTCAGTTTCACATGCGGCTGTATAAGTTTTCAGCAAGGATAAATCCTTTCTATGAACGTCAACTAATGAATAAACTCCTCCAGGTACCAAGATTTTATTGTAATAAATTTTTTTTACATATTTTGTTTCCACAGTAAACATTTAAAACCATGACTAATGACTGGAATTGAGTTTACCTGGAAGTGACTTCTTGCTTCACACTCAAGGGGGTTCCCCTACGATCACTGCTGGGAGTTGAGTCTATTTCTTGGATCAGATCTCCCAGGATATCATCATCTTCTAGCTTCACTGCCGACTGGAATACATCACTAGATATTAATACACCCATGCACATTATACAGTTGCATAAAATTGTAAGTTAAATTTTATATATTTAATAAACTCTAGGGGCTGGAAAAATTTCATTTTTACGTCTTTCTATCTGTCTGCATGATATCTCAAAAACTAACTTATCTATAGACTTTTACGACGTTTACACAAACTTCTTTGATACGTGAGGAACACTGAAGTCGAAAATAGTGCATATCAAACTTCATGGGATTTGGCTAAATGTTAACGAATACGTTGGTGTTACTGGTAACCATAATGGCAATTAGAAAATAAATTTGTACAAGAAACAAACAAACTCAGTACACTCATAAAGAGATTTTAATACGTGACACTTAACATATGTAGCCTAACTATCCCACATATACAACCCAATTACAAACACATAGGAAACCCAATTTAATGAATAAAAATGTTAATATATCTTGTGGCTAGAGATTTCATTTGTAGACTTGAAATTTTGCATGAAACTTCATTTCCACATACACAAGGGTAAGTTTTATGATGCTTATGACTCAGTTGGCCAACACAATTACTCTTTTGTTTGTAAAAATGTCTTTTATATTTGATTATCTGTTGTTCTATCTGTCAACAATGATACGTGAGGTTTCCAGGAGAGCTTTGAGTCAATTATGATGCCTAAGTATTTTGTGCTGTTTTGTGTAAGTAGTCCAGGTAGTGATATTGTTTTGTTATTGCGTCTGGTGGTGAAGGTCATCTGCACTGTTCTGCTTTCATTTAAAACTAGGTCGTTGGTGGAGCAGTATTGTTTGGTTCTCTGGAATTGTAAGTTTGTTTTTCTCTTCTAGCATTTCAAGTGTTCTGTCTGTAAACGTGAGGACAGTGTCGTCTGCGTACATAACGGTGTGTCCATTTTCTTCTATCCATCCTGGCATGTCATTTGTGAGAAGCAGAAATAGGACTGGTCCCAGTACCGATCCTTGTGGTACACGGATTATATGAGCTATAGACTTCAAATTTTGCATTGAACCTCAATAAAACGTGTTACATGACATGAGGTGCGTTGTACTCCTACCTTACCTATATTTTAATAATACAATTTAAAAATGTACTCACTGATTGGCAGATAAAACCTTTAATTTTCATTTTACCGATATCAATATGTGTAATTGTTTAATATTAATAAGTTCTCAGGCATAATTTTAAAAAATATCAAGTTTATTGCTTAGTTTCTTTTACCATAATTGAATACAACCTGGTATCTATATATATATAAAAATGAACGTTTGTGTGTTTGTCCTTTATGGAATCGTACACTATTTGACCGATCATTATGAAAATTTGAATGTATATGTACTTTTTGACGGAGAAGGTTTATATGCTATACTCATTTATAAAACTCACCACGAGGTGAAATATAAAAGTTTTCAAAGCGCCTGCACATTATAAACTGCAATTACAAGACAGTTACGTTTATTAATTTGCCAAAGACTATTTGAAGGCACTAAGTTAGAATATATTATGTTTGTCTTTATGATAAATATATGGTTGAACTTAAAGCTTGACTGTTAGACCGCTTTATAATAAAATACATGTATGTGTATAATGGCTATATAATAAGCATACACAGATTTTCTTGATCGTGACAACAAGGCAAACACTACATCGGTGTTAGAAATATAATGCACTTGAACCAGAAGTGCAAATACATGGCCAAGGCTTACATAAAGCGTGCGAAGCCGCGGGAAACAGCTAGTATTGTATAAATTTGTACAGCTTTTCACAATTTACATGGGTATGAACTTATTATAGAACTAAAGCATAATTAGATCATTTGATTTCGCATCATGCAATAATATTCCACTGCAATCTTTACCTCAGGGACTTTACTTGAAAAGGTTTTTACTGGTATTTAACAACCTTTCAGAAATAATTGAGAAAGAATTCATTGAGTTATAGAGTTATAATAATTAAAATATCAGTGTAAAATGTAGTTAGAAAAACCTCTCTCTTTGCATTTCTTATCGCTTTTCAAAATGTTGATAAGGTTTACTGTTTTATAATGTTTTACCCGATTTCTAAAAATAAATCAATGATAGAAAAAACATTTTAAACGAAGCTCTGAGATAAAAGCTCACCAACAAATGTTTTAACTGCTGCAACTGCTCTATAGACTGCTGTGTATATAAAACTATTGGTACTGCGACCAACTACACAATTAACAACTCATGTAAAAAGGTGTCTTTGTACAAAATGTAGCTGTCACTAGACTAAGTAACTTTATATATTATTCCATTTTGTCCTCCCTTCAACTAATAAAAAAAGCAAACCCTCTTATTTTTATTTTGTACCAAAATCATAATATGATTAAGGAGAACAAAATTAGGACTGTATAATATTATTCTAACTAATCATGATAAACTATCAGAATTACACTGGAAATTATCAGAACATTTTTGTTTTATATTAATAATAAGACAACAAAATGTTATCATTTTACTTACTTTGATAAAATATTTGTGGAAATTACGAGACGAAGAGAATATCAATATCATGATAGTGCAAAGAAATACTACTAATACAGCTAAATTCTGCTTACATTTATATTTTTAAACCAAGAGCGGTACATTTCAGAAAACTTGACGATAATACAACAAGAATACAATGACAATCTTGTTTTAAGCAAACCATCTCTCACGACCTTATCCTGATGTGAAAAGAAGATAACGCAAAGTTATGTCACTCTTTTAAAAAACCTTTATAAATTACTTTATCAATAAATACGCTAATTTTAAGTAAAATGCCCTGTTTTATACTTTTTTTGCTTTTACCTTTTCGTATAATTTAGTTATAATAAAAATTAGCTTTAAACTTAAAGAAACGGAAATTGTTTACTTGTCTTGGCGTTACAGGAAAGTAGTGGTGTGCGAAGGGTTCAGTTCTTGATGACAAACTGAACAGCATCGAAAGATGCTGGATGGATTTTAACATTTGATTCAGACACATTCACTATCACAGAATCCACTCACAATGACTTCATAAGATAATATAAGGAATCAAAGTTCTCTCAAAACTTTAAACAGAGCAAATCATACCAGCTAAAACACTGGCACAAGCTAGATTTCAAGTCACTTCTAACTTTTTATTTTAAATGCATTTCTACTCTTAACTCTTCTCTGGTCAGTATATACAGTGTCATCGAAAAATAATGCCTAGATTTAATAAAATTATAACATCAAAACCTTTCATGTTAAATGAGTAATTCTTTCACTGGACGATAACTGGTGAACGCAAGTTTTGTTTTTAGTTCGTCTGATTGTGTTTCCCTGTCTTTGTGATGCGCAGACAAGCTGCGCAATCGTCAAGGTCAGCCGGCCACAGACGCGCCGCCGCTCAGTACGAGACCTTTCTTTTTTGTAGAAAAAACCATTACAGGCCTAGTTTACCTGGACATGCTTGAACTGTTTGTGTTCCCCCAATTAGACGATATCGAACAACAGACTGGACAGCGAATCATTTTTATGCAAGATGGGGCTCCACCTCACTACCATCGCGAGGTACGCGCTGCACTAAACGCACGCTTCCCAAACGGTTGGATTGGTAGAGCAGCCCCCATTTCATGGCCTCCTAGAAGTCCTGATCTTACCCCTTTGGATTTCTTTTTCTGGGGGTACATAAAAAAATATAGTTTACACAGAAAAGATTCGGGATTTGGACCATCTTCGGGAGCGAATTTCTTCCGCAATCTTAACTGTTACGCCAGATATGATTGGACGCACGTGGCAGGAAGTTGACTACAGACTTGATATCTGCAGGGCAACGAACGGTGCTCACATTGAAACATACTAAGGTATGAAAAAAAAAAATTTTTATTTCTTTCCGCACATTTTAAGACTACAACCTTTAAATTACCTTTAATAGTTTTTTTTATGACAGTTATTTAAAATCTAGGCATTATTCTTCGATGACCCTGTATTTCAATCATCTGTAACTCCAGAAAATTTAAATTTAAAATAAGTATAACTTTTCCACTCAACATTTTCTGCTTTTCATAGGTACAAATATATCTCTCACAGACATAGTAATCACCGGCGACACTGACAGAAGAGAAAACCAATCTAATAAGACCATCAGATCAAAGGGCAAGAAGTGATATTTGAGATAACAATGGTATAATATACCCGTAGCAGAATAGTGTAATTTATATGAAATCACGATGATGCAAAATAACATTACCTCTTTCCTCCGTTTGGCAGGCATGTTGGCGAACATGCTCCTGATGTTGCCACCGGCAGGCCTCGCCACCTCAGGCTTCTCTGTTTTGGGTCGGCCACGCTTCCTTCCTTGACCCTCTGTCTTCTTGCTACGGGAGAGCGAGTCATCATCGAGATCATCGTCGAAAATCTCCCGTCCATCTTCCACATATCCCGCACCATCTGAACATATGTACAGTAAGACTCTAAACTGTGCTTGTGTTGGGGGAAGATTGAAACACAACAAAACCTAAAATATTGATAACGCTTAGATGTGAAGCAGGTCAGACTATCACTAAATCTTCATGCTAATGATTAACTTTTGAACTATAAGGTAATTAAAATACATAAATTCAAGTTAACAAGGTGTAATGATGTAAACCTTCGATTTATAAACACTTGTGACAAAGAATTGACATTTGAGCATGCAATGATTAGGTGAGTTCGTTTTAACCTTACTTCTCACTTGCCAAAATTAGCATTAAACTACTTTTCTTTACTTCACTTTGTTTCTGATGTATGCTGCATTGGTGGAATATTAACAAATTAACCATCCTACTAGCAATAATTGTAGTGGACTGACAGAAAACTAGATATTCATAAAATCAAATTTTATCGCATATCATAGATGTTTTAGTTTCAAAAAGAGCTCCATTCAAACAAACCATAATCACTCTATCGACTACTGTTGATTTTCATTTGATTATGTGAATTCCCCTCTTTGCGTGGCTATAACAAACTGTGCTTACAACGTTTGTGCCAAATAACGAGATCAGCTGACTAGATTTTTTCAATTACCAAACTTTGTTTGCAACCAAGAATGGCTAGCGCATCATATAGATTTAACTCTAGATCTGCAAAACTCTCTAACTTTTAATGTAGCCTACCAGTTACTCGATAATTCCCCTATATGATATACTGTTATAAGTTCATAATGCCATTATCAGTACCTGATTAGCTTAGACAACATCCTTGGGACATAAACCTCTTAAGCAGGTTAGAGGAAATTACTACCAATCTGATTATTCCAGGTAGACTTTCACATAGCTTTTATGAATTTGAATATCTAGCAACAAATTTTACATCATAAAAAAATCCTGTCAAGCTTTCCCAAAAATATTAACTCATGAAAATTTATATAGTTCAATAAAACTAATAAATTATTATTTCTTGAAATTTTGTGAAAGCAACTATAAGTGATAAATCACATAGAATTTTGTTCCCGTTAAACTTATACCTTGAATTATTATAAAAAGTTTTAAAACAACTGAAAATATGCCAATGCCAAAAAAAGAAAAGTCTGATTTGCTGATTCTAAAATACTAAAGATTATTTACTTGTCATCCAAGAAGACCAAAAGATAGAAGCATCTAAGGTGCAGCTAATTTTTAAAGTGGTTTCATTAGACAGTACGAAAAAGGTATGATATCTCACCATCATCAACAATCCAATCGTCTTCTTGCCTTTCGAGAACTCTTTCAGCATATGTGTCCTCATCAACCTCCTCGTAGACGTTCTCAACTTCCTGAATCTCGTACTTGTGTTTACTCCCTTTCAGCTGCTTCAGCTTCTCAAACTTTGAGGCCTTATCAGCTTTTTGGCGTCTCGACCGGCCTCCTGACACTACATGCGCAACATAACGTACGATAAAATAGTGTACAAATTTGAGAAGTTACCTATTTATTCTTAACAAATTTTATTATATTTTTGTAGTACAACAGACACTTATTCTAAGCAATAAAATTGATGGAGGAATAACAGTAAAATGTTAACTGTAAAATTAATGTGTTACAGGAAATGTAATGGAATATACTTTTATAACAATACAAAGAAGAAAAATATTGTATTCCAGGCTGCAGTATAATAAGAGGCCACCACCAGGATAGAATCATAGTATATCCTTAAAAACAGCAAAAAGTAACTAAGTTAAATGTTAAACTGTTTTGTTTATTACATTTTATAGATACACACCATAGATAGTTTTTATATACCGTAATTTGTGTCAACATTTTTGTTTCTATAGTTTAGATATTCATAAATATGATTCTTTTGTGGTGGTGGCCTCTTATGATACTGTAGCCATATTCTGTAATGGTGAGAAAATGAATATTCGAGACTTGCTCGTTTACGTATTTAATGAATGTGACAAAGCAAGAACCAAAATCATCCAAACAAATTAGATATTTAATTCTTTTTTTTAATTTTGTAAAATAGAATAAAGTAATGGAATTAGAAATTTAATTTTGAAATAATTAATTCTCTGGTCTCTGTGTATATTAAGTTAAATATTTTTATTTTGTAACACTAAGTATTTGTTGACAACAAATCAAATATCTTTGTGTATCCTAGTTAATTCTTTTCAATTTCGTCATCTATGAGCAATGTTCAAAGTCCACATTTTGAATCAGGTGGGAAGATCTTCAATTTTTAATACAAGACCTAAGCCTAATACATCAATATATTGTTTCCTACTACATTACCTACTTGTTTATTCATCAAACTCATTAGTTTTGGAATATTACCTATTGTAGAACTGCCTGATAACCCTTTACATTTCAGTATATCATTTAAGCTAGGTACTTAAGGGATATTACTGCTAAGTACAGTATATTCAGCATTTCTAACTTTGGGCCAAAAGTGTATATTATCAACCAAAGATCATCTCTACAGTATACGCTTAAACAGCCTAAGGCTACGATAAAATATTTATACAAACACTATGTTTGAAAGATAAACTTTTAAAATAAAACTTACTTGAAGAATCATCCATTTTTTAACAGATTAGATAAGTATGGTAAAAAATTAGATATTAAAACTTTGTGATTTAAAATTGCATTTATAACAATATATACAAAGCAAACATGAACAAGACTTCATACCCAAGTAGTCTTTCTTTACTAAATTTTATAGGTTATGTGAGAACATTATTAAGTTTTGGCGGGAATAATATTAACAGTACCAATTAGAGCGGGAACAAAAAGTACTAAACGGCTGTCAGCTAAAACCAAAGACTGAAAAAACATGTACACTACGAAAACATACAAAGATAAATAGATCAGCAGTTTACCTATACCACCTTTGACTATAAAAGACAAATTTAATGATAAGCTTTAATTTTAACAGTATACTGTTGACTGTAAACAAATAAAATGTTGTTATAAATGCCAGCAAAAGAAACTGAAACAGACGAGAACAAAGTTAAAATAGGAGAGGAAAGATAAGACATGTGCTGATTGGCATCCACAATGCTGACCAGTGTTCTTAATTTTGTTTATTTCTTTATTGTCAAGAGCAGAGCAAACATGTCACAGTTGAGAGGTATAAGCTATTTGTTGCTTTGGCTTGTGCAATTGCACCTATAAAGTGAACGTACTCGTTTATGTGTTGATCGATTTCGTTCAGAAAAGTGCAGTTAGAATTGTTATAAAAATGGAAAAAATAGCTAACATCTTGTAATTTTTTATAACTGATGCAAACAACAGACTGACAAAATCTTTGTTGCTCCCGGTTTGTGCAAGCATACCTATAATGATCGTGCTCGCTTATGCATTGACGAATTTCGTTAAAAAGGGTGCCGTTTAAATTGCTGTGAAAATTACTGAATAGTTAGGCCTCTGGTACATTTTTTTAAATTTTTTTTTACGAGACATTTATCAACCTATGATAATATAAATTTTTTTGTTTCGAATTATGTGTACTATCATCCACGGAAGTTTGAAACACCCTTTTGTGAACACCCTATACATATATATAAGACATCCATACGTTATATCCTTAAGTATGTTCCCAAACATCCTTCATCTGGAACCTCCTAAATTGGCGTCTGAAGGTCAGTGATGAGGAGCCAAAAAAATTCCAGATGTTCTGGACGGTCGTTGCCGTGGTGCTGTATTCTATAAAATAGTGCTAACAAGCTGCATAAGTTGTTGAAACTATGAGTCTTGCGAAAACCCCTGGAGCAGGTACTGCCAGGGACTCGAAGGTGCACCCGTCTGAGTAGATCGGCGCAGTAAATCTCAGCGATCACCAAATGATATAGGGAGATAACGTCTTGTCTCCAAAGTTTGTACGTTGAGAAAATAAACCACTAATTCAGTTGGGACATCAAGATATTGATATCAAAGGCACCGACCCGACAGCCGCAGAAATCGTGTCTGAATCCTCTCAATTTCTTCCTTGAGACAACGGGGACCATACGACGTTGCAATATTCCAAGTGAGGGCGAACCAAAGAATTACCAATGAATACAATTAATTAATACAAGACCTTCAGCGTGTGGAAGTCGTTAAAAACTTTAGATACTCTCCTTATTACGCCAAGATTTCGGACAGCCTTATTACATGCGTTAAACACTTGAGAGTCCTAAGATAGCAAACAGATAATGGTAACTCCAAACCCTTTCATCTCACTATGTCTGTAGAGAGTATTGCCACCTAGAAAGTAATTATACGAGAGATCAGTGGAAAAATCTTACGGTGAAAGGTTATGCAAACACTCATTTCTAGGTTAAGGAACATCTCATTATCATGGAACCACTCAGCTGATGGTCCACCTGAAGGGTAACTCTTCTTGGACTGTAGACATTCGATAATAAAGTTTAAGGTCGTCAGCGAAGAGAAGGAGTTCGCAATGAAGTTAGACATAACATCGTTTATGTACAAATTAAATAGAACAGGTCCAAGATAAGATCCCTATTAGACACTTGATGAATTTTCCAGACAGAGTAGATTTATAGCGCATAAGGATTCTCTTTTTCATAGCCAAACCAGCTGAGTAGTTAAGTTAACCAGAGAAACCATCGATTTTGAGCTTACGGAGAAGGATACTATGAGAGACTCGGTCAAAAACCTTGGTAAAGTCAACTCTTTAGGATCAACCTGGGATCTTGCTGAAAAATCGTCAAATATATATGTTATAAAAAGGACGAGATTAGTAGATGAAGACATACCAGACAAAAATCCGTGGCGGGAGGAAGTAATCAGCTCTATAACTATAAACTGAATTTAGTTGAGTACGATCTTTTTGAAAACGTTGGTAAGGACTGGCAAAATGGCAATACGTCTAATATAGCCGGACATTCCTTTCTTGTAAATGGGAACTATGCAATTTACTTTAAATATTTCGGGAAAGATACCAGCGAATAAGGATTAAATAAAGAGTTGAGGGTTGGAGCGATTACAGTACTGGATGGCAAGTGGCGGAATCAAATCTGGGCCTGGGCATTTGTTTGTGTCTAGCATTCGCAAAACTTCAAGGACGCTTTGGAATCGATATGGCAAGATGATAATGAATCGGCACATAAACAATCATAATGAATGACAGGGTTCGTCCTTAACAAAAACTAATGAAAAAAATTAACAAACATGTTTGCAAAGATGTCTCATCAGAACTTGTTGTGTTATTATATGACATAGATTGAAATTTCTTGAAGCTCCCTAAGATGAGTTCTCACGTAAGGAGTTCTTTCGTGTGATGTTACTTCTGAAATAAATGCATCGATGGAATATAACTTCTCTTGAGAAAAGCTTTTGAAAAATGTAATGGCCAGTTCTGGACTTTCTAAGCGAAGATAACCTTAATAGGCCTGGGCGAGTTGCCTGGCTTTTGTTCGAGGCGATAAAAATTAAAATTAGTTGGCTTAAAGCCACTAGTTTCAAAAATGAATGTGAGTAGGCGAAGATCATGAGACTTTTTATTGGCAGACAAGGGTGATTGAGGTTCTGGTAGACTATACAGAGTAACACTAGATTTCCGTGAAGTGCGGTCAACCATCTCTAAGTACCGGTATACATCATTTATAGGTGCAGAGCTTTCAGCAGCCTTGATATTCGATATCTCTTACTTCAGAGAGTCGATCTCTCGTTCGAACCCAAAAATTCGTGGCAAGACTTCTGATAATATTAAAGAAAGAGTAGCAGCTTCGGATATTTGTAGTAGCACATATATCTCTGGATACAAATTTCAGGTCTGAATGTAGCTAACAAGTCCATAACAATTTTAGTAAGGACGAAGCTTAAATATCAATACAAAATAATACAAATAATCACAGTACTTTTTAAGCGTTAGCAGTTCTAATTTAGAGCATAGCAACAAAATTTTAGGTTCTTTTCCGTTAATTCACTACCACGCGATTCTTGCCCGCTGCGCAGCGCTTTGCGCTGCTTGCTCTTAAAAAAAATTAACTCGAGCTTGCAAAGTCCAAGCCCAGATCAACTCACAAAACTCAGACAGAACTAACGCAGGTTTCATTACAGGCAAAAGATAAGTGGCGCGAGTTTATCACTGATAAGATAAGACGAGTTGGTTCTTTTCCGTTAAATCACTTCATTCCTGGTATTTACTATTATTAACTAACACAATTGGCTAAAGAAAACCAAAATTTAATCTAATTTAAGTACAAACATCACAGTAGTGAATTAAGCGTTCCAGTTCTAATTTAGAGCATTAGCAACAAAATTTTATTCACTGTTCAAGACAACTCTTTGAAATGTATCACAAAAGCTATTGCTAGTTTACTATATCCGTATAAAACAGAACGTAACACCCTAAATAAATATGTATTTAATGCCAGAACGATGCATAATAAATTATGGTTAATTATTTAGTTGTATATAGTATTATATGTAAGTTAAACTATAAGTTAGTAATACACTCTAAATACATATTATAATTAATTAATTGCTATAACATATTACAATACCAGATTCATTCAGTACTGTTTTTAGACAAACAGTTTAGTACATAACATATGTTAGATATAACCTAACATATGATTCAATTCAGTCATATGGGTCACTCTTGTTCCCTCATTCTGTTCTGTCAGATGCGAACGAAGACGACAGCGTAAACTCGAAAGTGTAATTTGTAGACTAAATTTTGTGAATTGAATTTTTGTGATGTGTGTTTATTTATTCGCGAGGTAACTGTACTTTACTTAATTCTTGACTTACGCCAACTGTGTATCATAAGATTAATATGGCAGCTTTGAAACCAATCATACGAGGATCAATTAGTTTACATAGTATGAGTAATGCCTTTTTAAATTGTAGTGTGTCATCTTTATTTGTAAACTTGCCAACTTACAGTTTGTTCAATAGAAGCTTATTAAATAAACATGTTGGAGTGTTAGGTCATACAGTACTCAATAGGAACAGTTTGTCAAGTTTAACAGCGGCTACAACAGAAGAGACAGAAGCTGATGTCGCCTCAACCCCTAAACTCACTAAAGAGACGGCCAACTCCTTGGTCATGAAATTAACAACCGATGAAAGAACGACTCTTCTGAACACTCTTCAAGAATTTGAATCTGAACAGTTAAAAGCTGAGTACAAAGGTATGTAGGGCCTAAAAATGTTTAGGCCTTAGAACATACACTGTGGAAATGTTTACACAGTTTGGGGTAGTCTAAGATATGCAGCCTGGTTTTTATATTGCTTAGTATGATTATGAACAATACATAGAATATTGAATAACGGAAATATTAATATTAAATGTGTCATTCGATAATATTGTTTCCAAAATATTAGAAAAAATGTAGATAAGGTATGAGAATGACAGAATTAATATAATATACAGTTGCATAAAACCACTAAAAGTACTTTGGTATTACCCGGAGGCCACTATTTCTAACAGTTTTTCTTACCAGAAACCTAAAAAACCACATTATTAGAAAGAACAGACTATTTTAACTTGCTGTAAAAACTTACACGTTATTGTGATGATCAGTGGTGATTTAAAAATGAGTTTGTTCTGGGTTTTTGGTGGATTTTAAGAAATTGTACATAGCCATAACTTTGAAATATGGGAGAAAATCTGCAATTATCCAAATCTATATAAAGACTACCTTTATACCAAATTTCGGGTAGGGTATGATAAGCGGACCCGGTTTTTTATATCGAAATTGGCAAATGATATTACTTAATCATAACTACCGATATAATCAATCGATACTGATTAATTATTTTGAACAAATACCTAACTTAAATAATCTACATCAACAGCTGTAAACACTTTCAAATAATACACGTAAGGTAATATTTCAATTTTACATATAAGTAACATTTGATTATTAAAAATGGCAGTCAATTTTAGAAAACTACACGACATTGCTTTGAAAGATGATAAGACATGTTTTACATGGCTTCAACATGTTGGACTCATAACGAAAAATCCATTATGTGAAATTTGTGGGAAAGAAACAACTGTAACTGTGAGAGGAGCAAACATGGTCGTCTTCAGTTTTCCTAATTTTGCTTATAATAATTTGTTTAATCACTGTAAATATTAAATCCATATTTTAATTTCAAACATATGATTGTTATTCAGGACTATAGATACTTAGATATCGATTGATAGTGTAGGATTTGAGATGCGAATATTAGGTATCGATGATTACATTCTTCGATATAAAAAACCGGGTCCGCTTATCGTACCCTACCCCAAATTTCATCAAATTCAATGGTCAAGTAAATTTTTTATTCTGTTATTTATTATTTTAGTGTGTTGATTTCATAGCGAATGACCCCATCAGCGTGGGGCAGCATCGAAGGTGCTGCTGTATCCTGTGCTGATGGTCGGAGGCAGTTGTGCCAAGCTGATATGAACTTTTATTCTTATAGGGTCTAAATTAACAAAAAAGTGTTTTATTTGGGTAAAATTCCCCTGATGTCAGCTGTAGTATGGACATACCAAGAATAAAATCTGGGAAAAGGTGAGCCATGGTCGTTCAGAGTTTTACAATGAATAAGGCTAACTGGAACTCACAATTTAAGAACATTAATATATAAATATTGTGTATTTTATTCGTTATTTTAAGTATTGTAAAATTTACATTTTTAATCTAACTACATGTTTTACTTGTATACCAATATAATTTCTCTCCTCCCCTTCTTGTTAGGCGTAGCTGTCTACCTCTGCTCTTCTCTGGATACGATCATGTATTGTAACAATGTATCAATTTTCTGTGAATTAAATAGCCCCTAAACCACTTGTAAAACTAATATCTCTAATATGTAGAAGTGAAACAAGTTTCTGTACCTGTACTCAGGTCAGTTGGCAGCCTTCAGATGGAGGACCAAACTGGGTCGTCCTAGCAAAGTTCCGGGGCTGGGAGATGTCGATCCGACAGGTTCTTACTGCCCTGTCCCAGAGGACTGGCTCCTCAAGAAATATGGTAATTTTACAAATATTTCAGTAATATGTTTATATTATAAAGTGTTAAAATATGATACGACTATGAGATGGTTAATTTTTGTATATATGGTTTATATCTAAATGCTTGGACCCTCTGAAGGGAAATCTTTTTCCCTGCAGTTTGTAACACTGCTATTAAGTTGCCTATCATTATTCCTGTTACTACCATTGAAATGTGCAGGTTGTTTCTGACAAAGAGCCGTCTTTTTGAATTTTTGTTCCAATTTTTTGTTTTTATTTAGGTGGCCGAGTCCGATTGTTCAAAAGAAGACTAGTGTCCAGTTTGTGTCTCATCAGCCACTTTGCACACTCTATTCTCCTGTTAATGCTTTGAGTAAATATTGATGGAATGGGAATACACACGAGTCTAGAAGTTGTAAAGATATGAGCGTAGCTGCAACAGATGCAATTGATTGTGTGACTGAATGTAGACAAAGAAATTCCTCATGTAAAAGTTATGGTGGAAAATTGCGGTTTTGTCAGCCAACACTCGTACTCACTCAGTTTTTGCTGATGCCTCAGAAGTGTGATTTATCCTTCTTCTGTGATCGGGTGACTTGTAAAGAGGTTCTCACTGTCAAGATCCACACTTAGACTCTATCTAGGCTTAATGTTATCGTTTTGTTAGTATGACTATTTTTTTATCACTAACATCACATCAGTGTCAGTCAGGATCTTTAGAAAATCTGGACTCAGTAGATTTTAGAAAGCAGTCGTAATCGATTTTGTCAGTATTGCGTGTTGAAAATATCAGAAACATGTCAGTTACATCAGCTTCTCATTGCATCTCTAGATGTTACAAGGCAAGGAATAATAGCGAGAGTTAAGAATATCAGATGAGTTTTAATAGGATTTGTGAAGCCCCTGTGGGAGGAATTTGGTGGTTGGCCAATGAGATGTTGCAAGCTTGTCATGTGAACTTTGTTGTGAGATTGATCCATTTTCATAGATACTCATTTATATGTTGTTTAAGGGATATGCCTTGAGTAGTGAATTTTAGGATTGAAAATGAGTGAGGCAAATTGAGTGTTTTCTCTTCTCCCTGCTGGAAAAGGTAAAAGAATCAAGGTTCAAGATTACTGGTTCTACATTCATCTTAGGAGAAGGTGCTTTTATCTATATTACCATGTCTTTGGGAGTGGTATTACCTCACAGAGGATTTTAAGGTCAAGGTTTAGACCAATTTGGTTAGGTACAATAACTTGTATCTTGACCGAGCTACTTTGAAGCCCTAACAAAGCTAGAAAATTGTGTGCTCCGTTCTTCTTCGTCTTTATCACAGTTTTGAACTCTGTAAACGGACATTAATCACCATTGTGTTCTGTGTTCTTAAAACATTATAGTGTTGGTGGCGGTTGCTCATTTTTCATGCTCAAGTGCATGATGTTGGATTAGATATCCATTCTCTGTCTGTCACCTTTTCTGTTTGATGCTTTGAATGGAGGACACTGACGGTGGATGCTGTATGAGTCTGAATGGTCTGAAAAAGAAGCAACAGTTCCTGAGTGTTGTCCATTGTGTATAATGACTTGTGTAGAATACGTTTGTCTCTGTGTGGAGTTCTTAATAAGTTTGGAACTCATTGGTAATCACCACAAGGGCTCTCTGAGACAGCTGTGTGAATTTCTCTAGATAATGCGTGAACATCAAAGTTGTAGGAGCTATGCGGATACACTTATCCCTTGTTTGGGAGTTGGTAAATAAAAAGGATCAATATTTTTGGTTTAAGTTCTTTATAATAGAGATAACAGGATTACTGACATTTGCCTTTGTTATTTATTTGTTATCGTTACGTTAACATGAACACAACGTTTTGAGGATTGTGGAGTCTGTCCTCTTCTTCGAGTATCAAGTAATAAAAATTGACTAGGAATAGTACCACTGTCCTAAATTAGGTACATGAGCCTTGTTGTAGTGTAGAATTTAAGTTAAATTCATAGCTCTTTAAGTAGCCTAACTTCTCTGAATAGAAAAAGTAGAACATTTTTTTATTACTTGCTCATAATGAAATTGCATGCTTTAAAAGTATTTTGCTTCAAGGTTGACCATTTTGTAGTCAAGGTCAAATAAAAATTACAAAATAAAAATGTGAAAACTTTACAACAGGTGCGTGAGTTATACCTTCAGGGATTGACATGTTTTTACCAATTTATTACTTAAAGAAATTATATTTTTTATATTAAATATAATTTAATAAATTACATGTTTTTTTAATATTTTGTTTTTTAACAAAATTCAATTGGAAAAAATAAAAAAACTTTTCAAACTATGAAGCTATAAACTCATTAAATACTGTAAAACTTTCACATTTTTATCTTCAGCAGTTTTTATTTGGGCCTGATTTCAAAATGATCAAAATTATCTACTTTAAATGCCCTTAAGATAATGAGAAGTGATAAAAAATATGTTTCTACTTATTCTACATTCAGGGAAATTAGGAGATATGAAAGAGCTTTAAATTTAAAATAAACAAATAATTTTCAAACACAAAATCAATTGCACCACCTTAACAATGGCAAATGTCGATATTTGTGTTAGGTCAGTGTTCTGAGTATGGACACACTTATAATCAAAGGTAACAAAGTATTGTTGTATAATTAAAAGATTGGTAAGTTCCGTAAAAATAAATCAGTAAACAAATTTAGATGGGAAATATGATAAGTGACACTTTTCTTCCAATGTTTACCTAACAAGCAATATCATCAAGTTTTGGAAACACTATTTCCCAACTGTCCAATTTACAGATTAGTCACATTCATGTCTATAAAAATATGGTTTTTGAAAAGTGATGACCAATTCAATTTATCATTTAAGTACAGGGTTCGAAAATGGAAGGGCGAATAAACACTTCCCACGGAAGGCTACAGGCAGACTGAGCGCGCGTCAGTAGACGTCGTTGGCTTTTAGCGCTAGTTTAGGCGTGACGTCTAGTAACGTCATTGGCTCGGAAAGGGTTAAAGTATTTTGCTTCAGGTTGACCATTTTGAACTCAAGGTCAAATAAAAATTACAAGATAAAAATTTGAAAATTTTACAACAGCGTTGTGAGTTTGTGACTTCGGGGATTGATGTTTTTATTGTCTGAACACTGTTTACCTACTCAGATCATCATAAAGATAAAATTTACTTCTTATTAATTTGGCATGTTTGGTGATTTGTCACATAAAACCATCAGTCGTGTACGTATTATCAAAATAAATAAATAACAAAATTCGACTCTTAAACACAAATAATTAACTCAGGTTTTAGAGATAGAACATTATAAGAGAGTAACTTTTGTTCACGCAAATTATAATTTCAAAAGAACTATTTACTGTGTTTTTCCCCAAGGACTGTTAAGTTGAATGTATGGTTTAGAGAAGATATGGAATTGGAGTGTGGAAGTGCAAGCTATATCAGAATTAATAATAAGAGAAATAAATTTAAAACGTTGATCAGAACCAACATTCATTGCAAATAGTTACAATCAAATATGAGTTTATGCGATATAAAGAAGGTTTTATTGATCTTGGAGGTATGACAGAACAAAAATACTATTGTGAAAGTAGAACTCCTTAAAAACAATTTAATTTTACAAACTAGACTATCATTCTGATATAAATTGTAATGTTAGTCTATTTTTAATGTTAGTTAATTTATATGTTATATTGTAATGTAATATATAATGTAATGTTTCTGACATCCAAAAATGTTTTTTTTTAATTAGCTTTTAGTTAGTAAAATGTTAGCAATTGTGTTAATTGTGTCCTGAACGATGTTTTCATCACTGAAAAAACAATTTATATTATTATATACTTTATTTTCTTAGTCAGTAGGTCTAGATTATAACTGTAAGAATGAAACAGGGTTTTTCCGGACATTTGCCATCGTTCAATGATACAAAAAAATCAGTAACACTACGTTTCAAGATCTGCAATCTGATCTCTTCTTCAGGTAAATAACTAACCCAACAAATAATTACAAACTAGGTTAAAATAAACAAATCATACCAGAGCGTTGTGACACATAACATAATTAGTGTTGTGTTTAGTTTTTTTTTATTAAGCGCATGTTTTAGAGTTAGTGAAGTTGACACACAACACGGTGGTTGTGATTCATGACTTAAGCGTGTCACAACGCTTTGGTAAGATTTGTTTATTTTGATCTAGTTTGTAATTATGTGTTAGGTTAGTTATTTACCTGTAGAACAGATCAGGTTGTAGATCTCGAAACGTAGTGTTACTGATCTTTTGTATCACTGAATGATGGTAAATGTCCGGATAAATCCTGTTTCTTTCACAATCCTTCCATCGTCAAAAATAAACTTCAAAGAGTATAACTGTGTGCCTTAATTTTTTTTTCTTCTGAAGAAGTGTCTACTCTGTTTTTCCATTTCACTCCATAAGACGTGTTTGCCATTTTAGCCTCTAGCATAGAAATCTTCTCATGCAATTATCCTGTTCTAATATTGGCCCCTGTCGCATGCTGCTGCTAGAACAAAACCGTAAGCTCTTTCATTGCTGTGTGTGTTTTTTAATCATATTCACGCTTGGTGCTGATTTTTGTATTTTTGTTTTTTGTTTTTTTTTCTATTCATTGATGTCCAGTTTATTTTGTTTTTTAATGTGTTATTGTTATAAATAGATTCATTGCTTGTTTTTTTCTCATCACAATTTAGTCAAGTTTATGTAATACTAGTATATTGTTAAGTTTCAGGAACTACACATTGCTTTGAAAGTGTATTTTTTTTTATTTAATAAGTATCGTTTATGTTGGACAGATATTATCAACCAAAATAAAAATGTACTAAAGTTTTTGTACTTTTATTTTGAAGTCTTACAATTCTGAAGGGTGTTTTAAAAATACTTTTACAAAGTATACAACTTTACAGATTCCTTACACCAAAACAATGAAAAAGTTCATATTAACATAAATCCGGATATATTTTATTTCTGGATAATATTGATGAAAGTCGATATTTAAAGGATTAGAGCTCATCAATATGTGAATTCATATAAATTGCCCAAAATATCTTTTTTTGTTTTCAAACATGCATGCATTCGTCGAATCACGGACTGTCACACTCTTTCAAATATGACTGGATGACGGTTTTTAATAGCTTTGTAGGCTTCCGTACCATGTTGATGAATTCTACACCCTGATTGTCTGTTGAGTAACCAAGTGTTAAAGGAGGCCCAAGATAGAAATCCAAAGGATTGTGGTTACCAGAAAATGCATGACTTCTAACTTACCTTCTAGTTCAACACATGTTAGATACATCTGTCTGTGCATCTCGAACATTGAGACCAAAATGAGCTCTTATCACGAATAAATCATACATTCCTTCTTATTTGCAAGGCAATTCTTTTAGTAAGTCTTGTAAAGTGTTCAGATTGAATGAAGTTCCTGTTAGCAGAACCTGGGTGACCACATTTATCAGACAGTCACCTGGTTGCATGAGTCAAAAACGCCTTCTAAGAATGAGTACATAGAGAACTGAAGTTTATTTGTACCTGGAAAGCTTAAAAACAAAGGATTTTTAAATATATGTTGATATGAATTTGTTCTTGTTTTTGTCTTTCGAGAAATCTGTTCTCAAAGTTTCTAAAAGTATTTGCGACACTGTGTACAAATTATATTCCACAGAGATTTAAATACGTTGAATGAGTATTTAAAGAATATGTTGTAAACAATCTTGTATGCAATCAAACGTAAAGTGAGTCATAATTGTATGCATTGTAAATTACATTCGGAGTAAATTTGTGGGAATATATATTATAAAGTTAGTTTGTAATGTTTCTGAGAGGTAGCAGCACTGTACAGTTGATGTCAACTCAGTTTGAATTTAAACAAATGTAATTGGAATATTTATAAGCCAGAATATTGGTTTAGAGTTGAATTCAAGGTCTTTTCTGGTGCAGTCAGGGGTAGGGGAGAGCGTGAAAATTTAATTCTTTGGGTTTATTTGAAATAAATAAACGAAAATTACTTTATTTAGCTCACGTATTTCAACTTTACAATATTGCTTTTCAAACTAACTACTGTTGTCTACTTAATTAATTGTCCAGTAAAAAGATAGTTAAGTTTTCCAAAAAAAAAGTATGTGTTAAGTTAATGGTGAAAGAAAGATCAATGTATATTTAACTAGATTAATAAATTATAAATTATGTAGTTAGATTAATGCCTTTTTATTTACTTGTAGTTTTTTTCTTAAGTAACAAATTTTATTTCAAAACATTAAGTTATAAAATTATCGTAATTTAGAATTGTGTAAATTATAGTATATATATATATATATATATATATATATATATATATATATATATATATATATATACTATATGATTTATTTATGTGTTAATACTAAAAAGTAAGTTTTTAGTTTGTTTAGTGTATTGCAAGTTTGAAAAATAAGGTTATTTTGAGAAGTAACATTTTTGTAGAAGTTAAGTGATAGAGAAGACTTGTTAGTCTCAACTTGGCCTTATAAATTGATTTTTCCTCTCATCTCAAAGAATTAACAAAGTATATAATGTGAGTAATAGCATCATCATAATAAATAATACACTAATTACAAAGTAATTTTTTATTTACATAACTTGAACAACTCAGATTTACGATATGATATTATTTATGTTTTGAGTCTATATTTGACTAACTAAATGAGTGACCGAGAAAACAGGACATGTACAGAATATGAAACTGACATGACTTTGGCATCTCTAACAACATGAAAATGATATGATTGAAAATGTTTACATTGACATATTAAATCCGACAAAGGTAATACAAACAGATTTTTAACTGTTGAATTTAAATATTTAAAATTACAGGCATCATTTTATTCCGATTGGTAAAAGAACCAATTTAGTGAATTGCCAAGTCTGTTGAGAAGAGTGAATGAATGGTGTTTTAACGGGTGACACAATGAGCTGTAGTTGTGGTGAAAATATGATCAAATGTGAGCTGAAAAGGATCAGCTGAAGATTCAGACGCTGGTCCTTTCAAGCACAAAAAGACAAAGAAGATTTATTTTTAACTGCATTTTGTCTTTTTCTTTCTGCTCCTAAAACTAGTTATCTATAGTTTAAGCTAAAATTTTTTGTAGTTTTAACACTAAATGAAAACTTATTTACCTGGTTTCTGTTTTGTTTTCAGCGGAAACCGTACCAAAACCAACGGGGCCACAACTGTTCGGAGGTAAGCCTGGGCTTGCCTTCCACTTTGGATACTTGATCTTTTTACAGTTAAAAAAAAAGAAATTACAAAAGTTTATTTATCCTTGTTCATAATATTTATGGTTTTCGATTTCAATAATGATTTTCAAAATTAATAAAGAATCATTCATAAATTTACTTAAAATTACATGTGCGTGGCCCATTGTGTAATGTTTATTTCTGTTCTATCCACCACAAATACTTTTTGGTTTCACTCAAGCAAGTATGCTACACATGTTGTTTTGCTTTTGTAACTAGTGTATGTCACGTGTTTGATTTATTTGATCCTTACTTAACGGACAGGATCACATTTATTATGCTTGATGTATTTGATTGCAGTTGCTATTCACAATGCAGTACCTTTTATCGGATTTGGATTCCTGGATAATTTTCTCATGATCATTTGTGTAAGTATCTTTGCTAAATCAGTTCAGTATTTAGAGAAAATTTTGAACATTCAACACTTCTACCTTCCTTTGAGTTTCAGTGAAATAATTGTAACTGAACAGCGTTATTCACATTATCAAGTTCTAGACAGCATTTGGGGGAAAAAATTATGAACCAAACACATCAAACAATTCAACTGTTTGTATGATATTGGGCATGTTTTATATCGAAACAATAATGTCTAATAAACTGCTAGGTTTGCACACGCTAAATTAAAGAACAATATTCGTAACCATGGCTGTGTCAAGGATCCAAAGAAAGTAGATAACACACAGAAAGGAAGGGCAGTTGTGTATTAACCCATTGCGGATCGTATTGTTTTGGCGCGCGGGGCACCAGCGGGCACGAATTAATTTACGGTCAGCGGCCTGCACGAACAGCAATGGTGCGCCACACCGTATCGCTCGCTATTGTATACTAGAAAATTCAGCTGTGAAGGTATTCGTTCAGATGGAACATGGGCCTGCTGGGGTATCCGTGATGTAGGAACGATAACACGCGAGCAAGGTTCCGGGGTGGCAAGGGATGATGTCTGAATCATAGTCTAAATAAAGCGGCTCGGCGAAGCGATTACAACATCCGGGCCATTGTCTAGACTAAACCCGCCAACATGTACGTCTGCGTCGTTAAGTTCTGTGTCACTAACCTCAAAAGTATTATAATAACAACTGAGGAAAACACCCAATCAGAAGCGCTAAAAAGCAGAGAGTAAACTCATATGAATGATTTTTCAACTTAGACATACAACTGCGATCTGTAGGATATTTATAAAACTTTTGAAAACTCTAAACGTAGACCGTTGTTAAACACTCTTAGTAGACAAGTGAAGACGATCACCCGATCTATTAGACATTAAAAGAACTATTTGGAGGGAAATTTTAAAGCAGACCGCTTTTGCGACCTGAGCTCGTCATCGTGCCTTTAGGCCCGGCTGGGCGTGACGAGCCCAGCTCGTCGGTGATCCGCAATGGGTTAATGAAATTAAAATCTATATGTCAGTGAACCATAGCGCACAGTTAGTTGGTGGTGGTTAGAAGTAGGATCATAGTTTTTTATGCTAAGTAAATGTTTAGTTCTCAGATTATTAAGAGTATCACCATTGGAATCTACTTCAAATGGAAAAGTTTATGATAAAATGGTTCCGTATTGTAGAAATTCAAATTTTGATTGAATCCATGACTCTAAGGTTAACTCCTGCATTTAAGAGTAGCACCTTAGACCACACAGACATCCTGATTTCACGTGAAGAACGTGCTCACTTGATAGCTATTCACATTAGGATGCTCACCGACATACGTGGAATGGCAAAATCGCGTTGTAGGACAACTTCCAACGTACACGTTGTAGGAGTTAAATTCAAATAAATCAATTTTGTACATATGATCTCCACCACCCCAATAACGGTGTTCACTGCGTTATTTGCTGAAATGGTGCTAAAAAAATTCTACACATATTAAATATTCTCATTTGCTCTAATTCGTGGATTGAAACTTAAATTACCCTTAAATAGATCCAGCATGATTCAAACAATGCATGGGACAGGCTGTTACATTGTGATCATTTCCATGCATGGAAGGAAATTCTATCAATCAAGAACGTAACAACTGTTCACCCAGATTTTTTATACTTAGGCTGAGTTAAAATATCAATATGAGCTTGATGGCCAACTCAAGTTTCATTTAGTAATTACAGAAGCTGCATACAGTAATTATTGCCATTTTGTCTTAATACTAATAATATATAATTATCAGTCAACATTGGATTCTTTTATTGAATGTCCAATAATTTAAACAATACTTTAATTTTGATTTTATTATTCATAATGTGTATTTATAAATTTTAAATTGTATATATCACTTTGCAAAAAAAACACGAATGTACTTAATTTTAATGCGTATTTATTTACAAGTCTACTAGAGCTAACTGTAATATACGTATAACATTGCTATTTATTAAAACGTTAAACTGAAAGTGTTGTGTCATGAACCATTACTATACAGTATCTCTTCAATGTTTAGTGTATGGGTTCAGAATATATTTGCTCGTACAATAATTGCTCACCAAAAGTTGTGGTCAATTTGTAAAAAAGAAACTTAAATAATACAAAACTCATAATACTAAATACAAAAATAAAATTAAACAATTTGAAAAACATAAATAAGGCAAAGTTCCGTCAAATAACACTTTGTGCGCCAGATTAACAAGAAACAGACTACTTGCAAACTTTTCAAACACTTTTCTGTGTGCATGAGTCACATGTCTAATCTGCTGTTGTAGTGGCATCACTGCGCATTTGTCACGAGGCCACGGTCAATCCAACTTTCTTGTACATGGGATGCAGACCAGGCGTCAGGTTTCATTAAAACTATGCGTTTTTCATAAAATTTTGTTTTAAACATCAACTGTAGACTTTGTGAAGGTAGTAAAAGTTGTAATAAAATGGGGCGTTAAAATTAAATGTTTGAATACACTTGTATTAACAAGCTGAGTTTTGCGCAAAAAAGTGTGTTCTAATTTATTTTCCTTGTATTTATACTTTCCAATATGTTTTTGCAATGTTGCGTGAGCATGAGATAATTTTGTTATGTAATATATAAAACATTTATACCATATGTGCTTTCAAACGTAATTAATATTCTATCTTCCTCTTGACAGATACATTTGATCTCTATAACCTTAAATGTACCCCTTATCTCGTGCAATCAGTTACAGCCTACACTTAGGGGCCATGAGAAATCATGTAGCTCCTGAATAATTAATGGATACTTATAAGAGCTTCGCTAAAAATAAAACTGGAAAAGGGAGATTGAGATGAGGAAAATACTATTTATGATTCTGTTTTCTTAGATTTCTTTTGTTCATAAATGTATGCTTTTTTTAATTGAAAAATGTATTCCAGAGTACATAACATGAACTAATCTCAAAAGTAACGGAAATATTGTGATAAAAGGTTAAATTTTATTGCTCTACAAGTTATGTTATGGAACTGTTTGACAATATCTACTAGGGCATTGGAGATAAGTTTTTAATACAATTCCTTTTATTTTCATTTTGATGGTGTTAACATTTTTATACGGTTAAATATATTATGCTCCATGCCTTTATATGCCCGAAAGAATTATTATAAAACATTTTCAAGGTGGATTTTTCAAGTATACAGATACACAACTTTATTAATTATTATTAAGTTTTAATTAATATTACGTAATGGCCGTTTTTAATTACTTTGATTTTATTCATATTTGTTAGTGTCGTTTTATATGTTTTCGTATTGTTGGAATAAAAAATGTTTACTATGCCTACTTCTATTTATAAGTTAAATGATATAAAAAACATAAGGGTTGTTGAAAAGCACATGTATAAGGGAAATTTACCACACAAAAATAGTGATCTGGGGAAATTTTTGTTGGTTAAATATAATCTGCATCCCTGGTTTATTGTACTTGTAATTGTATGAAATGCATGTTCTGTTTTTCAGGATGTTCACAGACAATGTTTTTGTGAAAATGTTCTGCATATTGTACACTTCTCTTACAAACTTGCTTGTTGACGAGTCCAGCTTTCTCTTCTTTCTCTATTCTCTTGTAATCTGATATAATATTTCCTAGTTTCTTCTCACTGCACGCTCTTTGCTCCTTTGTGGTGTTGGTTCCCTCACGATAGTGTCCACATTCTCACCTGTCAATCTAGGTAATTTGACTATATTTATTACAGCATTTATCATTGTTAATAACGATTGACAAGTTCATTATGCCACACAGAAGTTCAATTGATTGTTTAAAAGTATATAAAAGTTAGAAATAGAGCAATAGTTTCTTAAATTTATCTCCAATAAAGAATTCATTTATTGTTTTTCTATTTTCAATGTTAAGTTCGATAATTAAAGGTAGAAGTTATGCTGCATTCAGATAAAGTTAATGTGACCTGTTCTGGTAATTCTCCATCAATTTATGTTCAGAGCTTTTTTTCCCACTTTATAATTAATATATGTAAAAATATATTGCCAGAAAAACTATTGTAAGGATGACTGCAAATAATGGTAAATGTAAAAAAACTGTAATCAACTGTAATTTCAATTAATCTATTAATAATAATTGAATCATTTAGTTAAATCCTGTAGTACCCTCATCATTTGAAGTTTATCTCAGTAATGGAACTTGTTTAGAAAAGCTTATTACAAAAAATATGCATAAATAGAAATAAATATCAAATTCCTTCAAGTATAAAATATATTTGGTAAGCTGCAACTAAAAAGTTAGTTTTAAAATTCAGTTTGGTACATAAATTTAAATAAAATTATTAACATGTAAATATTAATTTTACTAGTAATTATATTTTTAAACCTTCTGTGCTTGTTATTGACCCTCCAATATTTCCTGGAACTAACTATTCTTCACATTGTATCCCCAAAGGATTTTTCGGTGTCTTCCTAATGTCTTTTATCTTGGACTGATATTTTTTCGCCGTTGGAGTCGCGACAGGGATCTCAACATTGTTTCTTCCATCAGGGTGATTACATTGAACTGACGCTGGGAGCTTTCATGACTCTGTCCACTATGGCTGCGGCGGCACTCGGTAACACGTTCTCCGACGTGTTGGGGCTCGGCTGTGCCAGCTATGTGGAGGCTCTGGCAGCCCGAGTGGGAGTTAAGGCTCCTCCTCTCTCTCCTGTCCAGCTGGACATGAAGTCTTCCCGCACTTTTGCCAACATTGTAAGTACCCATTAATGATCGATACTGTTAGGGTGACTACATCGAACTGACACTGGGGTCGTTCATGACGCTCTCGACGATGGCTGCCGCTGCACTGGGCAATACCGTGGGAGACGTGCTCGGTCTGGGCTGCGCCGGGTATGTGGAGTCTCTGGCGGCCAAAGTGGGGGTCAAGTCCCCGGCTCTCGCCCCCGTCCAACTGAACATGCGCACCTCCAGGATCTTTGCCAATGTTGTAAGTCAGCGAACTACAGAGTAACAATAGACAAAAGAACCTTGTGCAGATGCAGTTAACATGCTGTGCAAGGCTCTTTTGTAATTTGCCGTTCTATAGGAACAGTTTAGAGCATGCCATTACTACATGAATGGCTGTGTCTCATCAAATTGCTTGTTTTTGAAATTATTTTTGGTGAATTCTTTGCGGGTTTTTTTAGGTGTCCACAAAATGTGCATGATTACAATTGTTGATGAATATTAGGGTATGTTCGATTCAAAAGTATGTATTATTTAAATGTTTGTAAAGTTAAATAGAAACCCATTTATTTACTCCAGATTGAAATTTAGAAATGTAGAATATTTTTTTGTATCATGCTGAAAGGATCTTTTCAAAAGCTGCTGGAAGTGACTGCAGGACATCTGCATGACCAGATTAGGCTGCTTGGTTTGTAGCTGTGTTACGTTTTAGTTGCTTTAATTCATTAGTCATTAGCTTTGTTTTGCATTGTTTAGCTCGGTTCATATTCACAATTTGAGTATTTTTGTAATTTAACCCTTTGGAATTGAAATTAAATTCATATGATTGGCCTCACAAATCGCTTGGCCACAACAGTGGCCATAGCCCTTCTCTGTCTGTCAGGTCGTTGATTTATGATCATGTTCTGTTCCTCAACTCGGCGTGCCACCCATAGTGACCCTCGCTGTTTTGCTGTTCAACTCGTCAAGCCACTACGTGTGGCCCACTATATTGCGCTGTCATAAAATTCAATCCTTATCCAGTTGTGGTTGAAGAGTGTTGCAATCTCTCAGCCAAATAAAGTAACTAAATTAATATTTCTCTTTTTACAGCACATACCATAGTAAAAATTGTTTATAATTGTTTAATATCCTAAGTGTCAGTGTCTTGTAGCTGCTATAGCGTATCCTATCTACTTATTAAAATACTTGTGCATTTTGGTAGATATACGAAGCTCAAAATATGGAAACTAGTTTATATCCTTGTGATATTAGAGACTCAATTGAAACAACAATACAATCCGTATTTTTATTCTGCAAAACAATACTTTTAAAACAGATCAACCTATAACTTGAATAACATATTACTTGGTTTGTTTAAAAACAAAATAATAAATAATCAATAGATAAAGTTTTAACCGTGAAGTTATTAGAGAAATAAACTTAAAGAGTGATGTACTGCCATTTAAATCCCAGTAAAAGTGACGTACATGACGTAAGCCCCGAGTGGTTATGCAGAATAACAGCCGGCCACTATGCGTGGTACAGCGAGCTGAGAGGACAAACACCTGCGACTCCATCCAAACTGAGCAAAAGATAGGTTTTGGCCACATTTGAGGCCTCCCGATTGCAAAGGGTTAAAGCAAAACTAATTTAAGGGTGAAGCTATTTCATTAGATGACATGGTTTATTTTTAAGTAGATTTTATTAAGTCCACCAAAGATCAAAATTAAGGTTCGCAATTGGTTGTACTCTTACTAACTATAACTGGAGAGCAGAAATAATGTTTGCTATGATAGACAATTTTTAGGTTTTGCCCTTTAACAAAATTATAAAAAATTACAATTGTATTTGTACAACAATTACAATATTTTCTTTTGCAAAATTTTACTCTGCATTCAGTACTATGAACATAACAGTTTCAAAACGGTGTTATGCAGGATACAATATTCTAAATATGATTTCCCTTTAGACATGCAATATTCCAGCAGGCATTTGATATTATATAGTTTTGTCACATAGTGGATGCCATGTTACAATTTTAGATCTACAAATGTTAAGTTCTCTGCACAAATCTTATGGTCTTTGAAGGATGAGTAGTGAGTGTCAAGTTAAAAGAAGCCAAATATTTTTAGCTTGCTATTATTTTTGTGTTTATTAGGACTGAAAATTTTCTTGCAGATTTAAAGAGAATTCATAGCAGTATTTCTAGTTCTCCTGACTAATAGAATTGGTTTTGTAGTGAACTTACACAATTAAAATTTAATGTTTTAGACTCGTAAAAGTTAACTTGGGTACTTTTTAACAACCAAATGATATTTTTTCTAGCTGAATAAAATTTGTATGAACCAACATCTTCAAGATGTGTAAATAAATATAACCATTGTGTGTAATTACATTTAAAAACTCATTATCAAAAGGCTTCAATTTAATTAAATTCATTTAATCATCAGGATTTATTTTTATCAGTTTTAATTCTCCTTATCATGTTAATTAAGTGTATTACAAGATATTCAATAGCGAACATTGAAATCAATTTTATCTTTCAATGCTTTTGAAAATAGAGTGATAAAATATATATATATATATATATATATATATCACAAGCAACAAACAACTGATACCTCTCAACTGTGACATGTTAGGCACTCCCTGCTTGTGCAAGCGTATATTTAAAGTGGTCATGCTCGCTTATGCATTGCAGCTTCATTACGGATTTTGTTTCAAAAGTAATGAAAAAAATAACAGGATTTTGGACATTTGCCATCGTTATAAGTTATAATAGGTATAACACAACATTTCGAGGATTGGAATCTATCCTCTTCGTCATGTGGGGGAGGTATTAATACATTAAAAAAAACAAACAGATAGAAGTAAAGAAGGGATCTTTTTCTTCTTCACTTCTTCAAACATACCCAAAAGCTGTTTGGAGTCCAGTCCAGGCAACAATGGCGTTGCCTCAAATGTTGTGTTATACCTTTTATAACCTATAAAGATGACAAATATCCAAAATCCTGTTATCCTTCCATCGTCAATAACAAACTTTAAACAAAGGAAAAAAGTAATATCTTGTAAACATTTTTATAACCTATATAAAATAGCTGATGCCTATCAAAAGACAAAATGTTTGCTACTCCCGGCTTGTACAAGAGTACCTTTAAAATGGTCATGCTCGTTTATGCATTGACAGATTTCTTTGAAACAAGTACCATTGGGATAAAATTACTCAAATAGTTGGTGTCTAGTAAATGTTTTATAACTATACTGGTTTTTTTATTGGACTCAAAATTTTCAACAGACGCCATTTTGTTAATACTAAAGAAAGTAACACTAGGAAATTAATATTAAAGAAAGTAATTATTTAAAAACATTTTTCTCTTATCTATTCAAACCTATGTGCCAAATTCGGCTTCTTTAGCTTAAATAATTTTAAAGATAATAATATTTTTATAAAAAATACAAAATTGCTGCTAGCGGCTAAACAAGACATTTCTTGATCTAGTTATATGACATTATTTGTTTAAAAAGATGAGTACTATCAGCCATAGATGTTTGTGAACACCCTTTTTATATTTAGGGAAAAATCTACATGAGTGCAAACAAGGTAAATTAAATATTTAAGTAGCTGTACTGTTTTTTTTATGTTTAAATAATTAATAGTCCATTTGTTCTTTTGCGATTGAAAACTACCTTGTCAAATAATGAAACCAGTAAATATATTATTTTATTAATTTATATTCTAATAAATTGTAAGTAACATTTTTAGTTATTTTTTAAACAAAAGATACAATTTTCATTCTCAAATTCATATTTATATTTAGCCATAACCTTTATCCTGCCACGCCAAAGTTTGTGACAAACTAGACGTGCCTTAGAGATAGCACTAGAGCCGTCGTAATCTCAGGTGTGCTTGAGTCAACGGCACTCACACCTTTCGTACCATCATTACTCTATGTAATGCGGGATTCATTCACAATTTTGTACAAACACAACTACGTTTTCACCACTAAAATCAGTTTATTATATTGTTAATTACCTTCTCTACTAATACGTAGTTCTTTACGCTATTTTCACTCTAAGGGTTTTAATTGTAAATATTCTTTTTCACATATTTTCAAATTAATGGTGTAACACCTCTTTATTTATGTATTTGTAATCTTGGCCTGATTTATTAGTTTATTGAATTTAGAAGGAATTCTTAATAGGATGTTTGCCTATGTTTGTAAAAAGAAATTGAAACATAATGACCACCAAACCAACTGCATGGAAAATTTTATATTATCACGCTACAAAAATATTAAAAAAGTAAAAGTTGTACAACTCACTTTATTTTTAGTTACTTATACGCCAGAACAAATAAAATAAATAGTTAAAACAACTTTGAATTGGTTAGTAATTTTTTGAACATATCTTGTGCTTTTATAATTAATTGCAGTAAATACTTGTACTCAGTGATACTCATTTATTACTGGTAAAGATTACATGGTAATTTATCATACATTGTCACATTGAAAACACATTATTGTACAGTTCAATTTTAAAAGCAATTCCATCCTCCAATTCGTCCTAACCTTTAAAAGAAGCAATACATTAAATAAAAAATCAATTAAAATAATTAATTAATTAAATAAATAAAAATTCCTTTTACAACACCGATAAAAGAATTTCCTAAGATCAACAATAATTGTTTAATTCATCATTAATTCCAAAAAATTCATCCACTTCATAAAATGGGTGTTCCAATAGGAAAAAACCAGTTTGTCTTTTGAATATACCAAATGGCAGTGATCTTAATCTATTTGGCAGCACATTCCATAATTTTGATCCAAGAAATAATGGTGCTAGTGTATTCACTAGCAAATACAATATTTTGTTTGTAAGCCAGTATTTTGGTTGCAATATTGTTTGTGCCCCTTGTGTTGTATTGGTGGATATTTTTAATATATTAAGTTGTTTGACGTAGCCATATAAAGCAACAGTTTATACACAATTAAACAAGGGACTGTCGTAGTATGAAGTTCTTGAAATTTTTGTTTGCATAAATCTCTATAACCAATACCACAGATATAACATACTGCTTTTATGTACTAATACAATTTTTGTAAAATTTTGTATAGTTAGTACAAATCCGTAGTCTCTCTAACCCAGATTCAATTAACGCTCATATCTGTTGTATAGGGACAGACCTAAAAATCATCAAAATTTACTCTTATTAGACTGATTCATGCTCACAAATTACAACCAATATTGTGCACAGTTTTATAATATACTACTACTATACACTTTAAATAAATGGTTAAACTTAATTTGTATTCTGATGATTATAGCTAGAAATAATAAATAACTCCGTATGATACAAATGTGAACTTTAATGATGATAAATTAATTGACATACAGGTTTGAATTTTGAAACAAGATGGAGGATAGAATAATGGTAAATTTTTTTAAAATACAGTTCTTAAATTTTAGGGTAGGGTGGTCATGCTGGCTTAATGAAATAGAAATATTAGGTATTGTTTTTAATAAAAGATATTGTAATTTTGAAAAATAATTTTGTTAAATTTTAATTATATTGATTTTTGAATTGTTAGCCAAATTGAATGTTCCTGGGTTTTATGTTCTTTCAATGGATCACTGTTAAATTTAAAAGGAATTTTCTCACCCAATGTCCGTCTTCTGCTTCTGTGTACTTCAGTGATAATATGAATTTAATAAATTAACCTTTCTTTTGAACCAAATACTGCTGAATAAAATGTAACCAGTTTCTTTATTTAAAATAATAATCTTGCTTCACTTCTTCTATATCCCTCTCTCCTCTAAACTTTTAAACCTCTGCTCTCTTCACTCAACAATCATCCCTGCACACTGTATCACTGACTTTAGTTCACTTTATAACTTTTGAGTTTTATAATATAAATATTATGTAATAAGGTGAATTTTGATTAATTTTGATATATTTAATTTTGTATTTTATTATTGTTTGTATTAAAATTTGAGACAATTTATACATAATTATTCCTTAACTATTTAATTATTATTACTAATAAATTTCTAAATTAAATTAGTATTGAAATGAATGTGAGATGGGTATATGAAATGAGTCATTACAACAGTACATGATATTGTGAAACATATTAATTTTAAAACAAGATAAAGTCTTATAGTTCTCAACATTGGTATTTTCATACAAGCTGGGGTTCAGTAGAGGTAACTATGTAGTTCTTGCATGGTATGTTTTATTTTTATTCAGTGATCTTGTTATTATTTATAGTCATAAAATAGGCTTATTTTTAGTTATATCTTAAGAACTGAGAGCAAATTTGCATTGTATAAGCACATAACCTGATGTTTTTTCTTTAATCGATAGACGAAATTCTTCTTTCTAAGAAAGAAATTGATTATCACCTACGCTAGTTTTGGTGGAGGTCGAAATTTGAAGGTATCCAACGTATATTGTTAGCTGACACTGATTTAACAATGATTTATATGTCTGACAGTTGGTTTTAAGGGTCTCAAGGTAAAAATATCTGATCTGTGATCTGATAAAATGATCGTTTGATATTTTTAAATCTCTTGATACCCTACCATTACAACCTGCACCAAAACTAGCATGGCGGACGATCTATTTCTATCTTAAGGGAATTCACCTATTGATTTCAATGAAAACCAGGTTATTTGCTTATGCAATGCAAATTAGTTTTTGACTTCTGGAATATTACTATTGAGACTAAAAAAATTTGTTATAAAAATATTCTATTACAATCTATTTCTTTGTTTAAAGTTTTTTATTGATGATGGAAGGTTTGAAAGGATAACAGGATTTTGGGCATTTGCCATCGTTATAGGTTATAAAAGGTATAATGCAAAGTTTCGAGGATTGGAATCTATCCTCTTCGTCAGGTGGGGGAAGTATTAATACATACAAAAATAACAAACAGAAATAAGTAAAGAAGGGAAAGAAAAGGGTTCAAACATACCCAAAAGCTGCTTGGAGTCCAGTCCAAGCGTTGTCAGTTACTTGTGATTTGTACTCGGGACTTGCATTCTTTTGCAGCTTTTGGGTACGCTTGAACACTTTTCTTTCCCTTCTTTACTTATTTCTGTTCGTTATTATTGTATGTATTAATACCTCTCCCCACCTAACGAAGAGGATAGATTCCGGTCCTCGAAACGTTTTGTTATACCTTTTATAACCTATAATGATGGCAAATGTCCGAAATCGTGTTATCCTTAGAATCTATTTAACAGTTTATAAAGGACATTTTAAAACTAATCTGATTAATTCGAATTTTTCTTAATTTTTACAGCATCAGCCCCATTACTTTCATTTACAGTAGTTGGTATTCTTGTAGTTATTCCAGTTAAAAGTTTCTGTGAATTAGCACTTTTGTTTACGGTTGTAAAATATTATTTCAGGGCCGTGGAATAGGTGTGACGATTGGCTGCTTGCTAGGAATGACACCTCTTCTGTTCATGAATAAGGATGACAAAGACAAGGATAAGGACAAGGAGCCTGCTGTGGTTGCAGAAGTCTAAATTAAGAATTGATTAGGAATTTCAAGGTCATCTTACTTTCGCCCAATACTAATGGTTTTAGTTTTAATTGCTAATAGAACCGAACAAGTTAGGATACAAATTTCAATGATCGGGGAACAATCTGATACAAACTGCACTTGCTTTAGAGTTGATGTGGTTGCAATCGTAAATTAGACAAGAAATCAAATATAATTATCCCATCCACAATGATGTAATACTGTTAGATAAGAAACGCCTTCTGTTGCACATCACAATGTGACTATTAAAAGACTTAATTTTAGAGATGTCTTGTACGGTTCCAAGTGCTTTTAACATGTAGGTTTTAGGTTAGCTAGTGTTTGTCGCTACAAAAGTTTTTAACGATTTTAATGAAACCAGTTGGGACAACTTTTTTATATAATTCATTGTTCTGGTGGAGATATTTCCATTCTACGGACTGGATTATTGTTACATTTCAAACTAATTTGATTTATATTAGTACATGTTAGTACATCTGAAAATTTATTTTAACCATTTATTAAATATGAAAAACTTTGTTTTGTTGTAAATTTAAGGTTGAAAAAGTAAAATGTACTACTTTTTCTTTGTTTTAAAAACATTTTATTTTGAATTTTTAAATTTACCTCTGAACAGGGTTTGAAAGTAAAGATAATTTTGAACTTATTAATTAATTTTATTTCATTACAAATAAAAATTTGTTGATTTTTCTTTGTAGATGATTCTAATTAAATCTCAAAAACAGTAAATATATTTTTATTCAAATTTTAACTTGTACAACATTGTACTATAGAACTTATACAACATTGTACAAGTTAGTTTAGGGTGTTCTACTGAAATCATTGCCTCGAGATGGTTATATGTGAAAATGCTTATAGTAACTTATTTATTTTATCTCCGAAGCACAAATTAATGTTCAGCGCACATGAAACGGAAGCATTTCCTGGTTAGTGTAGAATTTGACCAATATTTAACTATAGAACTAATGAATAAAAACAATTTAACAAGTCAAAAACGTAACTAGTTAGTGTTTAGGCAGCTAGGAGTAGAACGAAACTAGTTTTGGATGCATATCAACTTTAGTGGATGGCTGTCAAAAACCCAAGTAAATATAATTTCTAAAATTTTTGTTAAATAAGGATGGTGTCAGAATTCTGTGAGCTCAGTCTGCGGGATTGAGACCAAGCACTCGGATATGGAACGCAATTCTCCGTTGGAACAATCACTATTAAGTGACGTCAGTCTATTTTTTAGAACCTGTTTTAACGGTTGGTAACCAACTTGTTAAATTATTATGAATTACAGGTTGATAAAACAAACCATTTTAGGAGTTTTCAGAGTAATTTGCTCTACATAATAAATAGTAAAATTTAATGTTACATTGTTTTAAATTGTTTTTGAAATGTCTATTGTCGTGTTTTGACACTGTCAAATTATTTCTTTTGTGATTTTCCAGATTTAGAGATAAGTGAATCACTAGTGTTAATTAAAGAGGAAGTTATCTTTCAATGGTTGGATTTGATCTTAAATTAATTAATCTCTGCTAGTTCCTGGGCAACATTAGTTAACAGTTTACTAGTATTTGTCTCCTCTGATTGATTGTCTTTTAATTCCTCTTTTCCGATCATTTTATAGTCGACTGATTTTCTATCTTCTCGCAAACTAATTTTCTTTGTAATTATTTATAACTTTCCTGTGCCAATGAAATGGATCCCTAAGCTAATACTAACCAACCTAGTCATATGTGTTTCATGTACCGTAGGCTGTTAAAATCTTGTATGTTATTTTTGTAATATATTTTATGTTTGTTAAGTCTACACGATTGTACTTATTTATTTGTTGCTTACCACACGGTATGCGTAGTTTATGTGTTAAATGACTGTTGCTCCATGTATATTGTATGACAATATTTAGTCTAGATGTATTACTGGATAGTGTTTTTGATATTGCAGTTTGCTTACTCCGGTCATATTTTTGTTTCTTTCGCCTGGATTACTGCCCATTTACAGTTTTTTTTTTTTTACTACACAGTCGGGACATAATTTCAGACTGCAGTAACTTGACTAGCTGGTAATTATATTTAGTTAGTTCATTAGCTGAGCTATTTACTAACTCAATATAATTTTGACTCACGCTTGTATACATTGTAACCCTCATAAAAGATATTTCAAAGTTTAAGTTCACGTTAAAGTGTCTTAAAATTGTCAATAATTTTTCACTCGTTATGATCCAAACAACCAAAAGTTTATGGAAAAATAGCAAACTTATACATAGAGGTATTTTGAAAATTGCTAGTAAACCAATCAAATTGTAAAACCCCCAACCATTAAAATCAATCTAACAATGTGTGAAGTGCAATATTTGTAATTAAGTATAAATTGGCGTTGTTAACAATGAAGTGTCCAAGGTTCTAGAACGTTCAAACAGGGGTTTGTTAAAGATGAAAATTATTTTTCTGCAGTCTACATCAAAATTCTAGGCTGTTTCTGAAAGAAAACACTATATTTATTGATTACAGTTTTGAATGTTTGGTTAGTTTTAAGTTTTATGATGGATAACAACCTCATTACCTGTTTGTTATGACATTTTTCTCAAAACTCACATTTCTAAAATTGTTACAGTTTTGTTTTCTTTTGTCAGTAGATATCTACGATATTATGTTAAAACGATTATTACACATGTTCAAGTCATTCTGCGTGATGATTGGAAACACTTTTCATGTGAAACTTCAAGTTCAGAAGCAATAGTGTCAATGGTTATTCAACCACCTGTGCGCATGATCCTCTCCATGTGATCAACAATGTCATTTTTAGTAGAAGAGGAAAGCAGAAGTACTTTCACGAGATTATCTTCAATGAGTAGCCCTCATGAAAATTCTTTTGCCTTTTTCATTGCATACCCTTCATTTTTTTACATTTTGTTTCTCTTAGGACAAGAAGCTTATAAATTGCACTTAATCCTATAAGAACCTTAGTGTTGCTTCTGGATATTCAGAATGGGTAAGGTTAGGGGGTAGAGGCCACCTCCTATCGAGATCCAAGAGGAAGAATTAGGGCACTAATCTCAAAGTCATGTCCCCCCCGGAAGAAGGGGAGGCCAGCTCTGAACAAGCCTCTCCTCTCCAGTCAAAGCAGGCAGGGGTGGCACACCCTTGTTGAGGCTAACAAGAACCTCTGATATTTAGGGAAAAAATCCCACCAAACTCCAACAGTCATCTCCCGCAATAGAATAGACCTATCAACCACCCTTGCCCTTGCACCCCAGAATCTCGACATTTGCGGTTAGTGATAACCGCAAATGACAACCGACGGACATCCATAAGGTTGCCCAGATTTAAGTGACACATCGGTTTTTGCTGTGCTCAGTGTAGGTTCAAATGGAAGGTATAAACCAGCCAGAAGTGATCCCTGCTGGGTTGACATCCCCTTCATACGCTATCTTATGTGTCTGTGATTTCTCGACAAAACACAGAATTTTAGGTTGGCATAATTTTAGTAATTTTCTTGGTTATATAATAGCTTGCAGTGTTTAACAGCAGTAACGGTAAGAGTAATAGATGGTCTGGGTTTTTCCAGATACCGAATTTCCTCTTTAGTGAACCCCTGATCAGTTTCAAGAATCTTTTGACACATAATTAAAAAAAATTCTGGTAGCTATGTTTGAATAAGACAAATGTGTATATTAAGACCACTTAGATCAAGTAATTTTTGTCAAGATCTTCCCAATGTTAGTTTTAAACTTTTCTTAATATCTTCTAAGTGCTTTAATTAGAAGTGAAAGAGATTTGTAGTTATTTCATTTCAACTGCGGTAAATTTACTACTGTTACCATTAATTCAATGAAGTGTATGTCCATGTAAAGGAACAGCAACAGTCAAATGGGAAAGCAAATGGTTACTTAAAACTTGTCAACTTCTGTACGTTTCATGTTTCTTACCCATTGGCTTACTTTGATGAGCCCATTTCGCTGTAAGTGTTATGCACCGTGAAATACTTTGATGAGACTATCTCACCACTAAGTGGTCCGTCGTTTTCCTAGGATATCAGTCCTATTCAGTCTTAATTCTGTTTCTGTGTTCTATGTGATAGTGGGAACGTAATAATTTTACTTTGCAGACTGGCACACTGCAGTTGGGGAAGGGGAAATAAACAGATGGTAAATAAACAGCTCAGTGACAGCTGACACAACTAAACAAATAGTGAGTGTGTAAAATGGTGCGATGTCAAGCTTCACATAGTATGAAATTAATAGATATATTGATGTTGACGGATATATTTTAAGTGACTGACAGTGTTTATGGTGAATTGGATGCTAATGACGTTGAGGATGAGTTTGATCGCAAAGATGATTTAGAATTTAGTGGAGGTGAAAAAGCACAACGATAATGTCCACTAATAGGCAATTTTTATCACTAATTTTTATTTTTAAAGTAACATAAACTAACAAAGTTAACATTAATTTGCCATTTTTAAGTTAAACATTATATTCATACTTAGAAAATTAGGTAAAAAAATAAATTTTTATTTTTGAACTAACATTAACTTGCTATTTTTAACATATAATTCTGTTTATGATTAAACTATAACAAGAAAAAACTATAATTAAAAAGTGTTTTTTTTTGTCACTAAGAAAAAAAAATTCAGATAAATTAACATTCCTTTTTTAAGTTTTATAAGATTTTTCTAACAAAAAATGTAGCTTAGTATTGATAAATTAAAATCTGAAAAGCACAAGTAACAGGATTTCAAGCAAAAGTCTCCATTTTCACTAAATTAATTGGATTTACTGTCCAGTTCAAAGAGTGTATAAACTAGTAGGCCAATGGGTTAAAAAAATTATGCCTTTTACAACACACAGTAATGGGGTAACTTTAGATAATAACAAGGGAGAGTTGTGTTATGTTCTTGTAAGGTGTATGATGCCTTTATCATACACAAGAATATTCAAGAACATGGCATGTTGGACATGCACGTACAAACGGAGGGAAAGCCAGGAAAAAGTGTAAACCTAATGAATTAAATGTCTCTCATGTGTGTAACTTGTAATTTCCGCGATCTTAAGTTGTTATTGATTAGAAGATCAAAGTTTCAAGTTTTATTTGATCAAAAATCATTTGGCAGCAACCACATTCTCCTATTTGATTGTTGCAAGTTCCTCAGGTGTATTGACATTGTAAATAGAAAGAACTTACGTCAATTACACAAAGCAATGTAATGGTAATCAAAGTAAAATATCAACAGCAAAGAAAACATGTTTAGTATGCACTGTCCGCTCTTTATTTTAGCGCACGTACTAAAATAATAGATGCACTAGACTATCTGAATTCATTAGCCTTGAATAGTTTTACGCTGGATACTGACTGGTGCTGTGTTTGAACTTTAGAACCTCAGATTAAAGGTGCGTAAGTTGATGTTGCAGTTTTGTAAATTTGTAGTTTGTAAATAATTTTAATAGTTACTTACGTTTAACTTGAATCTTTATTACTCAATAGTTCAAAATATTATTTCAAATACATTTTTGTTGTAACTAAATGAAGCTATGTGTAACTTTAGCATTAGTTAAGATCTTCATTAGTTTTAAATTTGTCATGAATTTTGTTCTATTTTACATTTTTTTCTGGTTTAGTATATAGTTTTTCGATGTATAAATCCCACCTCATTTTCTGTTAACGTGTGTAATTTATTTCTGTTAGTGCTTTATATTCATATGTTTCATGACTATTAAAAATTATTCGATGAACCTATTTCATTTAGTTAATTGACCATTTCACCTATTTATTCATTCATTGAAGACCCATTTTGGACCAGGAAAAACTACCTATCTTTTGGGAGTGAGCAATTTTAGTTAGAACAAGGAAAGAAATTTTTAATCGCTGAATAAAAAATCAATACAAATTTTGTTTCATGTTTTGATTTTGTCAAATAATTTAACATTCTACAACAAACTACACATATTATGTTGATTTTATTAATATAGTTCTTTCCAATTAAAAAAAATTCAAGATGGTCAAAAATACTAATTTATATAAACAAACCTTTTTTTAAAATTTTTGGGAAAGTCTGGAAGGAAACTTATGGTATGCATGAAAATGTGCAAAAGTGTACAAAACTCAATAGCAGGCAATTTAGTCAGAAGCAAGTTTGAGTACATAATTTAGTTGCCTAAAATAATTAATTGTTATTTGTGCTGTTCACACACATTTGCTGTACACACTTGATACAACTCTTTAACTACATGTAAACCTATTTTTGTGGAGGAAGGTATTCTTACAGTTATCAACCTTTATATTTATTCATGTGCGATAAAAGTAAAACAGAATCTTGGTGACTTAATGCTGACATGTAGAAACACTAGGTCTGGGATATACAATTCAACGGGACTGTCTGTGGGTAGTAGCGGAGGGTTCCCCCAAAATTAGAAAGGCAGTTTAAATGTTGGGAAGGCGGTCCTGTCTTCTAATTAGGACCCTCCACCACTACCCTGACCATCCTGAGTTGTATATCATAAACTATATTGCGTCTACCATCACTGCATCAACATTCCTAGACACACGATCTCACCAGAAAAGAAAGGATCGTAGAAGGAAAAAAATTCAGATCAAAATTCTACCTCCTTACTAAGAATACACCACTTGCTATATAAAGAAGACCTAAAGACAACTTGGGGATACTTCTACTTGCAAGTTATTGAATACCATATTGATAATGGAACTAATGATGTAGTATGTAATCATTTAATATTATAAATGTTTTATGTAAGTATTTTTATAAATAAACTGATTTACAATAAAAGTTACGTAGCCACTAGTGTGGCATCAGCACTTTTCCAAGCCATTAACCCTTTAACTGCTGAGCAATACCTTGAGCCAAGCGTCTCCAGCACTACTCTTGTAATAAAGAATTTTTGACAAACGTTTATTTTGACCTGTCTACAGAGCATTGACTGCTCTCTGGTGCCTATTTTCAGTACTACAATAACAAGAGCTGCTTGACAAGTGTCTCAGCCTGGTTGACAACTTTGGTACTATGTCGCGAGCACATGTTTACATCAAAATATGGGCTTGTGTCCAACTGCACTTTATTAGCGCCTTGCGAGTTTCGTTGTGTGATGGTTTTATTTTAGAATGTGAGATAATTACAGCTGATAGTCACAATAACAAAAGTGATAATAGGCAATTTCCTGTAGAACCCAGTTCACAGTTGGACGAAAAAATTCCTGGTTGTCGGAAAATGACCGATGTTACAACAGTACAATATAACCAGTTAATTTTAAATTTAAATAAGTATAAGTAGTAACTGTGCACTAACATCCACAATGTAACCGTGAACGCTCTGCGCTGGCCGTGCCACGACTCACACTCAGCTAAGGTAATGGATCAATGCTATTATACGTGTTAATGCGTCTACAGCTGTTAAGGGGTCAAACATTAATATGGCGATGGATATATTTCAAAAACACCAACCCTGCAGGGCCAGTAATGGGTGAGACATGTATAATACATTGGTGGAAATTCGAGTCAGAATATTGAAGCAGCTCTAAAGCATATGAAAATTAAGTCTGGAGGAAGTGTTGTTTCTGCTTGTCGTTTTCAAGCTAGATTGGTGATGCAATCTTGTGGATATTAATCAAACTTCTTGGATTCCACGTGCATTGTATCTTGAGCGAGTTAGGAGGGAGGGAAGTGTTTTCCTGCTTTATGGAATATTGTTAGTGTTTATGTATTGATAGTTGAGTAAAAAAAGGTATCAACAAATCCCTTGGAGGGTTGGGGTTGAGAGGGGGTTTATAGTATATGTATTATATTTATACTTCATATTCTATACTATATATATAATCTATTCAATATGTCAAAAACTGCTAAAATCAGGGAAAATAGATAAAAATACTTTGGGCAGTGGGAGATCTGAGCACAAAACTGCACCAGTCACTGAGAACCTAATCTCGTGGCAGTTAAAAGGTTAATTATATATTCTACTCTGTCATCAGATATTGTTTTTGCAGTAATGGAGGGAGTGTAGAAAATTACTCTTATAATCAGCAATTCGTAAAATGGCATTTATTTTCAATTCAACTGTTTCAATCCATCCCAATTTGTATGGCTTTATATACTTATTGTCTGTTAATCCTGTAAATATTCCATTAATACTGCTTAAGAAGGAGACACCAGCCAAAATTCTAACAGCCTTTTTCTGTAATAGTAGTACTTTTTTAACATCATGACTGCTACCCATAGGGTGATTCCATACAATATTGGTGCTATGGAAAAATGCATAATATACAGATTTAATAAGATAATCTTTGGAAACAAGTTTTCTTTAGGTGGCGCAGCAAAAATATTACTCTTGGCAGCCTACAACAGGCACTTTGAACATGAGGTTCCCAAGTCAACTTAAGAGTCTGAAGTTATACCCAACAGTCTTGCACAGGACTGTAAATTTAAATTGTACTTTGTTAATCTAAGAATTTTACAAAGAGAAAATGAAATATTTTGTGATTTATTATTATTTAGTAACAGACCATTAAATGAAAACCAGTGGTTAGCTTGATGGAGGACATGAGTCCTCTCTACAAACAAGGTATCTATATCATTGTACAATAAAACATCATCTGCGAAAATTACTGAACCGCAATCCAGATTGGTAGAAAAATCATTTATAAGAACTAAGAATAAGAATGGACCCAGGACCGATCCCAGCGGTACACCACCTTCAACTAAAGCTAACTCACAGTCTGTTATTGAAGTAGACCCTCCGAGTGCCATCAGCCAGGTAAGTTCGAAAGAAGTATAGCTCAACACCATTTAGTCCATAATGTTGTAATTTGTTAAGGAGAATGTCATGCAGAGCGCAGTCAAAAAGCCTTTGTCAAATTATAAAAGCTGGCAAGTGTGCTAGAGCAGTGTTCAAAACCACCTATCACTCCTGAGATTGAAAGCTCGACTGCGTCCACAGTGGACAAATCCTTGTGAAAGCCAAATTAATTTTTTGAAAAGAAAGTTTTCAAGGTCTGCTGATTTTTCAATCAACTAGCAACAATCATTATTGGCTTACAGCCCTAATTCACTATTAACTATTTTCCAAAATTTGATGGTCTATAGCATAAACAAGATTATGATATACTGAGTTTAACTTGAGCCTATGCACAGGCTGTCTGTCCTCGTTGGCTCATTTCCATATATTTTTATTTAGCCAAATTGCGTTACCATAAATACTTCTAAGAATGTTACTGAATAATTCACCAAACTGTACGTCATTAAATTAGTATCATGATATGCTTTTAGTTGAGCATATTCTTTGAAAATAAAATTATATTTTATAAATCAGATAACTTACACAGAACAAAACAAACCATTGAGTGCATTTTTTTCATAATAATTGACCTAATCTTAGCTACAAGCAAAACAAGAACAAACTCAAAATCTGAATTGGATTGTTTTGCCTATTCTTAAGGTGGAACAAGGTATAATAACAATCAATCTATATTAAATATTTTTATTCAAAATAACATCTGTGCATACATCATAATATTGTGTTTGAACATAGTGAATCACATAAGGATAACTTACAACCTAACCTAATAAAATTATAAATTCTGTTGGCAATGTGTTCCAGTATACAGAATGTATCACTTATTTACAAACAAATTTAAAAAACTAATACCCTGAAAGTTTTTTTTTTAATTAGAATTAATCAACAGTTACAAAAATAAGATTGTTTAAAATGTTAACAGCCTTTAATGTATTGGAAGTGTTAGGTTCATTCAGTATGCAACAACCTCAGCTGGCATTATCATCGTCGGGTAGGTTCTCGTCGAGGCGATTCGTACCAAATCAGATATTGTCTTGAGCCAATCCTTCTGTTTGAGCGGGTCGTCACTGTGCAGTCGATAACTTCTGTTGGGGTCTGTCAGCGTGGGTTCCTCTTCTGTCGATTGGTTGTTGGCGTCTTCCTCGTCCCAGGAGTTGTAAGCCCACTGATGCCACGATACTGGAAGCTCGGGGAAATCGTTTGGCAACGTCCGGTTGGTGAGGCAGGTGGTGGGGCACGGAGGGAGTGGGGACAGGGTCACACAGACGGGGGCAAGAGTCGACGTCATCAGACTTGTCGTGACACCCGGGAGCTGGTTGACGACAATAGTGGACCCTACCATCGCTAACACGCTGGCCGTGTAACTCGTTAGACAGACTGCCGACACCTGCACACAACACAAACAAACCATTGCATCAGTATTGGATGCAGTTTTATATTGATAAAACCAAACGTAAGAAAGTAAAATGGTACATTTTTCTGCAGTAAAATTAATTCAAATACTTAGCTAAAGAAATACTACTATTCGAATATTGAGTTTAGCTCCATTTTACCATCTCCTTCGTGCAGTGGATTTTATGAACTGTGTACCACTTTTGTTTGTTTGTAGGATTAGTATTTTTATAATTGTTGACGAGACCTATTGTAATTTTGGTAATTTCTTAATGGTCAATAAATATCTATCTTATTATACCCCGATCTAGAAACAATTTCACTTTAGTTGTAGATGACTTAGACTCTGAGGATGGAGGTTATTTAATATTTCCAATACAAAAATGAATTGTCTACATCCAGCGTTGTGAACTATGAATCATACTATAGAACAACGTAGTCACCATAGCTTCAGACTTTAGTGTGGAACAATTTAAAAGACAGTGGTTAGTATTTCATTTCGTTTGTTTGTTCAAAGTTCGAATTTTTAGATATATCGTTAATTATCTGTTCCTCTGTAAAAAAGTTATGGACTATATTTTAAAAAAAAAACTAAAAATAAAAAAAAAAAGTTTGAAATGTTTCACTTTAAAAAACTGTTGTTTTTTTATTTTTATTTCTTTATGCAAAAACACTTTTTTAACGTAATTAAAAGTTTTTAAATAAAGCATTTTGTTCATTAACTTTTATATAATAATGTAGAGGCTTTTATATCAAAACTCTGCAGATTGGCTTTAGTCTGGACATGATAAGTTATAAGAATAAGAATTTTATTCTGCCAGAAAATATTCCACACAAATACATTGGCACGTCAATACAATGTTACAACTTTTGTAATACAATGAATATTCTAAAAGTCTTGTTTTGTTCACACTGTTGAGATGTACTCTTCCACTGAATAGAATGATCTTTTACATAGAAAATAATTTAGTTTAGCAACTACCAAGTGAACTAGCTGTCAAAGTTTGGTCCAATCCTCAAAGTCCTGAAGTGTTACTATTGAACATTTTTTATATGTTTATATTTACAACTTACTGATTATATTTTTTACAGCAGTACTTATTTCTCCAACCAAAGAACTGAAATTTACCGAAATAGAGAAGCCCCCATACCTGTGTAGATACAATAAAAGTTGCAGTGATTGTGTTTAGTGGTTATATTTCTTCCCACAATAACACCATTATCCTAGAGCACATTACAATGTTTCTGAAATTGCCTCAAAGCAGGCAATAACAGCTGAGAGACGTACCGTAATAAGCGTGTGCGCAAGGGAGACTAGTTCCATTGCATGAACCAGTTGACTCAGTTCTGTGTACGAGAACCAGCCCCTCCGTGTACCCTCGCGTAGTGCCAGCTCAGCCTCCAGCGTGTTCAGTCTTGCCCAGAATGCCTGCTCACTCACATATACCTCCCAGTCCTACCAACAATCAAGCACTGTCAAAAATTCTCAAACCAATACAGCCAAAAATAGAATTTATAAGCAGAAAATACTACTATTCTATTACATTTATTACTTTATTTCATCACAGAAAGATTACAATAATAACTATCGCTTAAAACATTTTTATAATTTTCGTTTTGCAAAAATTATGATTGATGTGCTAAGTATGGGAATAGGCTAGTCAAATAGGTTATCAGTTTATCCCTTTGGTACTTTCTATTGAAAATGAAAATTCTTTATTTTTACAGGCAAAGTTAGGGCCGCATGGCTCTTTCTTACACTTAACCCATTGCGGATCACTGACGAGCTGGGCTCGTCACGCAGCGGCCGGGCCTAACGGCACGATGACGAGCTCAGGTCGCAAAAGCGGTCTGCTTTTAAGTTTCCCTCCAAATAGTTCTATTAATGCCTGATAGATCGGGCGATCGTCTTTACTTGTCAACTAAGAGTGTTTAACAACGGTCTACATTTAGAGTTTTCAAAAGTTTTATAAATATCCTACAGATCGCAGTTGTATGTCGAAGTTGAAAAATCATTCATATGAGTTTACTTTCTGCTTTTTAGCGCTTCTGATTGGGTGGTTTCCTCAGTTGTTATTATAATACTTTTGAGGTTAGCTACACAAGTAAACGACGCAGACGTACATGTTGGCGGGTTTAGTCTAGACAATGGCCCGGATGTTGTAATCGCTTCGCCCCGACCCGCTTTATTTAGACTATGATTCAGGCATCATCCCTGCCATCCCCGGAACCTTGCTCGCGTGTTATCGTTCCTACATCACGGATACCCCAGCAGGCCCATGTTCCATCTGAACGAATCAGCTGAATTTTCTAGTATACAATAGCGAGCGATACTGTGCCGCACCATTGCTATTCGTGCGGCCGCTGACCGTAAATTAATTCGTGCCCGCTGGTGCCCGCACGCCAAAACAATACGATCCGCAATAGGTTAACCTGTGACAACGTAAAATTTAAAACATTAAATAAATATTATCTTAAGAATAAAAAAAAAATTGTGATAATAAAATAAATAAATAATTACATTTACACAATGTGGTGAAATTAATGTAATATTTTAACGTGTTATAATTAAAATTTAACACATTAATAAATTAACTATCTCTATTATTTTTAAAACATATAAAATAAAATTATATTTCTATTGGACTACGGTTGTTGATACAGGGGAGACAATTTTAGGTAGCTTTAATTTTTTTATTGTTAACTAGCCTTTAAGTACACTTACAATTGCGTTGAGAAATTCTCTTTCCAGCCGATTCATATCTTTCAAATCCAATCCACCCGATGTTGCCCATTCGTCGTTGTAAACTTCATCTTCTTCTCCATCGTCATGCAGAAACTTGCTAGCAACCATCTAAAACATATGGGTGAACAGACCTCATCATATCTCCATTTGAGTATGGTATGTAATAGTCAATAAAAAAATAATAAAATAAAGTAAAGACTTGTTCTTTCTTTATTAATTATTTTAACCTTCACATGTGATTCTGTGTTAGTTAAGGACAAGACTATTTTACTAGAATTGATTTACATTTCCGGCAGTACCCGCCTACTGATTTGCCGTGAAATATTTAAAAATTGAATTCAAATTGAACTGATCTGTTATATATGGAGAACTTTATTAATGTCTACAAAAAATTTAAACTGTGGTAATCTTTTAAAAGTTAACAAAATGTTCAAGCCTTCAGTCTGGTATGTAGCACAGTTTTAGAATGTTTCAAAATAAAAGTCATCGGCTTCTATGGTTTATCCGATAAAATAGGGTAAATTGCAGCCTTAGTAGTATAATCAATGATTTTTCCATTTTACTATGGTACTGGAACTGGGTGCACACCCTAGGACACTCAAAGTGGCAAAGGTAATACCAATAATATAAAAAGGGTGGTATCAATTTACAATAACGTGACCATGGAAAGGTATGTTCATTTTTTTTTCCTAAAAACTACAATTTTTCATGAAAACAATAGTGAAGAAAAAATTTGTCGGCAACAAAAATCAAAGGAGTGACGATTTTTTTAAATCCTCTGAAAACTCTGTTTTTGACAGTATCTCTGGCAACACTATCCATATTTGAAAGTTTGGTATTACTCCGCGGCTCTCTCAAATAAAGAAGGGACGCCATTTTGAACTATTTTGTTCCTCCGTGTCTATTCTTAACCTCCTAGTTCAGTAGTGGTAATGGTACACCTTTGTGTTGGATGTTCGTTATCTTACGTGGAAGCAATTCGTAAAGACCAGTATGGAGTTTTACAATTTTATGTAAACCACGGCCTGAACATTAAGGTAAGTGATAAGTTACTGAAATGATGCTGACTAGTACGTTAATCCTGTCAACGATGCCTGCCCGCTGCGCACTGCTTGCTCTTTTAGAAAAAAAATTAACTCGAGCTTGCAAAAGTCGAATCCCAGATCACGTGATGCCCCTGCTCCTTAACGCTATAAGGCCCGAAAGGCTTCAATATAATACAATAATATACTTTCCCCCCAGTTTATATGCACCTGTGATAATAATACTTGGCTATAAATGCCCAACCCATGAAAAAAAGTCCATTTTCCATGGTCACGCTATTGTAAATAAATACCAAAAGGGTGACACATTCAATATATCAAGCTATTAACCAATTTCACTAGTTCCGATTTAAAGTAAATTTTTATAAAGGTGTATATAATACACACCAGTTAAATTCATATATAAACTAAACAATATTTTTTGTAATGACCAGTTTGTTTTTATTCCTAGTAAAATTACAATTTAAGCAATAGAAGATGTCAGTAAAGTTAATTTCAAAACATTTTGAAATTAAACTGTTTATTCTTAAACGATAGTAATGGTAGAAAGCAAATGGTTCTTCAGAAGCAGGATGTATCTTGTTTTAAAATTAAGTGTTGGGGTGCCCCAAGGGTCTGTACTTAGCCCACTTTTATTGGTGATAGTAATTAATAATTTTGTTTTTAGTATTCCTACATACTGTGACCAACATGCTCCAACCTGTCAGAATTTGTAAGAGAGTTGATTATCATAGCTTAATGTATAAACCACCTCTTCTTCTTCTTCTATGGAGTGGTCTATTGCCATGTACTTAAGCCTCAAGGGCCTTTTGCACACCCCGGAAACATACCATGAGGCCTACCAGTCTACGATTTCAGCAGTTCCACAAACCGCCGAAAACAACATATCAGGTCCTCTTGGGGAAATCTACCATCCTTGTCTAAACTACCAAGATAGCATACCGCTCCCTTGCTATTGCAGAATAATCAAAGAGCAGATGCTCAGCAGTTTCCTCCAATTAGTAAAATGGCATTAGTCAGAACATTTCAAGGTTAAAATCACATTTAAAATTTTAATATTAGGCCTATTTTATGAATTGGAACTGTGGACTTACCATAGAAACAAGGAAAAGCTCGGAAGGTGCCACTCGGTCTACGTACTGGGAATTGCAGGTCTTGAGGCGTTCTAAGTAAAGCAATGCGAGAACGAGGGAGCAGGGTGACACACAGGCATTGCGTGACATTTCTGCTGCCTGATCTACGTGTAGTCGGTCCAGGGAGCCCCGTCGTGCCTCAGAGAACAGTTCCGCTGCCAGCTCTGTCACAGGATTACCAACATCTCAGGCAGATCTCAATAATTGACACCAGATTAAAAAACTTATTCTACTATTTCAATAATTGAATTGATTATTGCAGAAATTATTAATTTAAAAATTTGGAACATTTTCAGTACACATCAATAATACCACTCACCTGAAACAGGAAGACTGAATCTGTCAGCAAGAGGAATTTTCCCATAGTAAAGCGTTTTCGTAATTCGGTTCAAAAACTCATCATGGTCTCCCAATCTCTAAAAAAAAATTAAAAAAGTCACTTACTTACTACACAAATAATAGGTTTACTTTAAAGCAAATGCTATTATCCAACATATTAAGCATGACATTACAAACTGTATCTGGATAAAATTATCTCACAACACATTATATCATTTCCACAAAGTAACAAATTTGGCAAAGTTATTTTTGAATCGTTGTTAATAATCTCTGTGATACCAGTCCATATTATTATCAGACCATATTCTTCAGAATAAGAACTAATTAATCTATGTAAAAAAAGGGTACATCCTGATACTCTTATACATTTATTTTTCCCTAATAGGTCATGAGAATTCAAACTTCTGTAGAAAAACAATAAGTGCAATGCAGTATGATGATGAAAGAGCAGGAAGTATAGCTCCTTTTGTACATCTATTCGATCCACTCAGGAAAAATTGAGATCATTCATTCACAAAGGGAATCATCTAAGAACAGCCACAATTTCTTTTCCAGGCAACTTCAATATGGCTTTGAAACAATGATCTTTACACATCATACACAAATCTTTATTCTTAAAAAAAATCAAATGATTCACTTATTATAAGGCCTAACATTCTTCTTAGCTTTTGAAACAATACTGTGCACACGAGTTCAGTGAAGACAACTTGGGAGTCTTCGAGAAAATCAAAATCGTGCAAAAAATATATACCTAGGAACCTGCCCTAGTTCATATAGAAGCCGACAGGTAAAACCGTATCAAAAGTCATTGAATAGTTTATAAAATATTGATGCACAAACAGACCACAAAAAAAGCAACTTTAATTTATTCTATGTATAATTAAGTTTATCCTTAATAATTTTAAGAAGCAAGTTTTGGTACTTTGGGATTATACCGACCACACCAGTATGAGGAACACAAAAATATAAATTTATAGAAACAAACATGATAGAACGAAAAACAACTCTTTAATTACAAACTTACAATGATTATCTTGTTAATAGGTTTCCTGTGACGCCCAGAATACAGCAATATCAAGGATGAGTGAGTGTAGTGGATTTCCGCCTTCAGCCGCAACTGCCGACCGCCACATGTATTCAGCTAGGTATGAGTCAAGATGGTGTCGTGCTGTTCGTTGTTGTTTTTTATTACGCCATTTAGCTGAACCACACATTCGCTCAACCTGTTGAGTATTAGCACCAGTTTCCGGGTCGACAAAATTGTATCGACGGTACCAGCTGAACGGGCGGCGAGACTCTACAGTCACGTTATCTACTAGACCGCTCGACTTTGACCTCTGTCTGAGGATGGGGAGGGGTTTGCGATAAGACAATTCCTGCTTTATATTGACAAAATATTGTTCTACGCTAATCTAGTAATCAGTAGAAGCAAAATGTCAAATAACGATTCATGTCTGGGTGTGGTCGGTATAATCCCAAAGTACCCAAGTTTTACACTGATTTGTTTGATACACTTAATAAATACAGGTACACATTAGATAGTTGTTTTCATTAGTCATTTAATAATTACTTCTCTAGAAATAAAAAAAAAAGCTGAACTATACTATAATTTGAAATAACTATAACGCATCCTAATTAGGTTTGACATTTAAATAATCAGAAATATCTATGATTTGATTTGTCGTGGTGGCCAACCTGGCTGCAGAACTAGGTGGCCTGTCCTTTCCACAAACAGAAGAGAGATAAAGCTAGATATCATAAATCAGGATAGATGTTATACCATTAACACATTGGCTTCCAATGATGTATATTGCCCTTCATCAGTCAGTGTCGGCATATTTACCCACGAGTTCATAATTTTGGATTAGACAAATATTCCCAATATTGATTATTTTGCCATTTGCTTTTATTATTATATGGATGGTATATGTTTAAATATAACACATTCGATTTTGAGGCTGGTCGACTCCCTAAAAATTTATTCTTGTTTACGGTTTCAATTGTTGCGAGGATTTTTTTCTTCTTTGCCCCCGGCAGCAGTGAGAGTGCCACTGCTGGTCAGGGGCATTTCGGTTTAGCCTTTCTCACATGATCTGAGCTTGAAATCCTCCCACCCAAAAACCTCGATTCCCCCGGTCCCCTACATTGTTAGACTATTCGAAATATAACCTAAATTTCTAACTTACAAATTCAAAAATATTACTGATGGCCAGGGCGTTTCCGTTGTAATATCTGTTATTATTTAGGCTTTCCTCCCTTTTCTATATATTGCACTAGTATCCTACCCTATACATTTATTTTCTTATTATAAGTTGACATTTTGGAAAATAAGGCCTTAAGTAAATAATTGGCTAGGTAAAATATTTACCATAATATTGCCTACTTGGAAATTAGTAAAAGTGGTTTGAATCATTTTAGGTTATGTGGCTCAAGTACATATTATCCCAGAAGTTCAATACCAAAGAGTTACTGTAACGTAAACAGACAAGACAGAGTATTGTAATGTCAGCTGAAGACGTAAATAAGGTTAGAGCTTGAATCCCCCACATGATTGTTTAATTGGTAAGCATGTATGGCAAAAATACTAAAGTGTTAGTACTTTACAAATATGTCGGAATATTACATACCTGTAATTTGATTTTATTTATCATTTTTCGCTTTTTGCGTAGAACTGAAGAGCAGATGGTCATTTTATTAGTGAAGATCTCCTAATCGGTGATTCAATGATAAAATGAATACCAGTACTGTATTTTCAAGTTTCACCAAATTGTGCAATGTGTCGTAGGCCTAATTCACCTTATTTTAGAACACTTAACAAAATTTTGAAAGTCCAATATTGTGCTACATACTATTCATTTGAGTGAAATCCTCACGGACAGGCTAAAGGCTAGTTAACTCCCTCTCTGTCCCAGGCAGGCTGAATCATACTTCACTACAAAGAGATTAATTTCAATTACAAATATCAAAGAGGATAGCATTAATATCATTTTCAAAAGTAACTCAGAAATTTCTTTACAAACATTATAACACTGCAAAATAGCGTCAATAATAATACGTAAGAGTAAATTGCATTAGGTGATTCAGAATATCCTAATTAAACTAAATATTTAAAAATCAGACTAATTAAAATAGCACTAAAGTTGTTGTTTAATGCTAAAATGAACTGAAGCTTATACAGAGCTTCATCTGAGATTGAACTAGTCTGACCAGAGCACTCAACAAAGTCCCTGACACTGTAATTAAACCACTGTACCAAATGCTACTTGACCTCCCTCTCAAAAGGACTTGTTTTTATTTTCTTAGAGTCTGGGAGAGCATTATAAAGTTTAATGCACTGACTAATAAATATCTTTTAAAAAACTTGTTCCATGGGCAGGAGTGGTAATTATATTGGAGTGACGTAGATTGTGTGGAAGCTGGGGATTATGTAATCTTAAAAGTTGGAGGTTTTTGTGAACAAATGTCACGCAGTTCAAGATATAAATTGATGGGAATGCTAGAACTTTGGCCTGCTAAAAAACGACCTACATGGAGTTCTACAGTAATGTTTCCCAAAAACCGCTCTCAAAGACCTAGAGTTTAAAAACGAATTTTGTGCGTACACTTTCACATTCCCAAACAACTACCGCACATGTGAGAGAGGGGTGGATCAGCCCGTAGTAAGCAGGCAGTGTCACTCAGCAAACTTTGATAGGTTTCTTATAACGAAAATCCACGAGCTTAGTTTCTTACAGACGAGCTCAATATAATATTGGAAGCTTAATTTATTGTCAATTCGAATGCCAAGAAACTTTAGCGAGTTACCAGACGAAATCTCTCCACCCCTTAGAGGAATTTCGCTATCATTAATATTGTAGTATTTTATGTGATATTTTATATGAAATGTCATTCATTAATGATCTATTTTAATCAATTGACACTATTCAATGTGCAGAATGTGCAAATACGATTGTTGTCTCTTGTCTATTACCTTATATACCTTATATGGAGAAACCCCGTTTTGCGGTAATCATTGACTGATATCAAACCTAAATAAAGGAATAAGTGACACTTATATAGTACAATCCTGCTGCATAGGCTGGTTCGTCTGGGCAGTTTCTTGCAAAGATCTTCAAGTATTCTTTTTCTCAATAATGCCTTTGCTTACACTTCTTTCTCAAATATTCAAGTGCCTTTCAAGCTTTGTAAATCGACACAACATCAAATATTTCATCGCCCGAATACAATTCACCAAGCTTCTTTAAAATCAAATATTTCGTAAAATGTCCTTTGTTAAAAATAATGGTGGCTCTCATGTGCACCTAATTCAAGAGTACTGTATTTAGTTGGACGACCGGGACGGCACGACTCGTCATTAGAACAACTGAGTGGCCATCTAGAGCGGCAGATTTGAGGTGTGGAAAAGAAAAAAGTTATAAAACGTATATAAAGACCTGGCAGAAAAATTTGATCAAAAGTTAGGCCTATCTTATTTTGAAACTCGGCTTTAATAGGGCCAAACATTACTTTAAGTGTGAGTGTAAATTCTGGGTAAGTTACTCATTAAGGTGGCTAAGTATAAGAGGCCTATTTAGCCACCCTCTGACAGTGTCGGTGTTGTGAGCGGAGGGTGGGCGCGATGACACTGTGGTTGGATGTGGCCTTTATTTTTTAAGTTTTATGTCATTGCTGCATCCCCATCTCCACTACTTGTCTAATCTGTTACGGATGTCAATGGATAATCCACTCATCAGTCTAGTTTTGACGGTTTTTGTCAACGCGGTGTAGTTTAACTACCGATATCTAAGGCAGCTTGATTAGCGAGCATTCCGAACTTAAAAGCTAAGTATCCAAACTCAATTAAAAATCATTGAATACATATCGTAATATTTAAATTTAATGTCAGCTTAACTAATGTGTGCAGACACAAGAAAACCACAACTGACCCAGTAAATAATTGGACTATACCTTGATTTTACTTTACTGATCGTGACTGCGCTCTTTTAATTGGTAAGAATTAAGCAATGAAAAAATGACTCCCATTTTAACTGTTTGCCCGTGCAATTCTTGTTTTTATGGATACATGTTGATTCTGAAACATTTAAGTGTCGCTGAGTAGAGCAATATTTAATAAACATATATTAAACCAAACTGAAAGGACTAGTTAATTGGATCCACAGATGAATGAAGTTGGAAGGAGAAGCTCCGAGATTTGCTGGAATGAATCCAATTAGTAATTAATATAATTTCTATAGTGTTGACTATATTTTTTATATGATTCAAATCGGTTTTCTTCTTTGGAATTAATATCATAATTATATTTCGAACATAAATAATTAAGAGACGTTTAGGCCGCAATGATGAGAGCCAACTTTAGTCACTATATGTTAAATAAAATCTATAGGACTAGTAATTCACATTCACACGTGAGAGAAATAGGAGGAGTACATTTGTGACTGACCGGAGCTCAACCGGTGAATATTGTGACGTTGTAGTGTTATGTCCACTTTTTATAATCAAAGCTGTTCCTTTGTTTTAAAAATTAACACACTTGCGAACAAAAATCTTGATACAATTAGGCATTGCTGAGGAAAGCCATCTTTAGAAACTGACGATGATCCAAATTGACAGAACTCTAAGCGAGAACGTAGCCAGGAAAAACTTTTTTTTTGGGGGGGGAGGGTCTAGATAACTAATATTTTCCCGTAGTGAACAGAGAGTAAGGCCCCATTTTGTTCCTTAAAAAGTTCTCGACCTGTTTCTTTGTTAAGAACGACTATTCAGCAGTACATGTCAATAATACTGAATTATTTAAATAATAATAATGGTTGACTTAAAAAGTAATTTTAAAATGGAAATTTTTGAGGAGTCCGGACCCCTTGGATACTCTTGCTGGTTACGTCCTTGACTCTAAGTAAAAATCCAAAAGTGAGTGAAGAGGAAGGAGCAATATTTTGATAGACTGGAGCTTAACCAATTAGTAAACAGTATAAATGCCGAAGCGCTGCTTGTCCATTTTTTATAACATAAAGCTCTTTACCTTTTGTTTGAAATATTAACAAAATGTTGATGCATTTAGGTCTCGTTGATAAGAGCCATCTTTAAAAACGGATGTTGAAACAAACTAACAGGACTATAAATAAAAAAAATCACAAATGAGTGAAGAGATAACAATAGAAGTGAGTAATATGACTTTGCGGTGCTGCTTGTCATTGTTTATAATCACGAGTGGTTTTCTTTGATGAAATTATTAACAGAAATTGTAACCAAAACTTGAGTCACTTACGTTATGCAGAAGAACCGCTGAGGGTAGAAGAACGCTGAAATCTTCAGTAACCAGGTATTAAACAAAACTGATAGTACTAGTAAAACACACCCACAGGTGAGTGACTGGGAAGGACGAAAACCAGGTTTTGCTACTATTCAATCAATTAGTGATTGATGTAACTTGAATTCATTTTTATCATTTTTTTAAATCTTACGCTGTTTTTAAAGAATTGTTAACACAATGTCATCATACGTTGAAACAAGCTGATAAGACTAGTCTTGGCGAAGTACTCATGGGAGAAGGAGATACAATACCGTGAAACATACACAATTTAGCTCCTCCTACTTTTCTCACATGCGATAGGAAGGAAAATCTGTGCACTTGCCTAGTGTCCGAGTAGCAGCAGGGCAAAATATTTGGGGCTGACAATTAATGAGGACCTTAAATATCTATCCTGTGTAGGAAATTAAGTACTAGCTTCTATACCATTAAAATAATAAATCAGCCAGAGACAGCATCAGCCAAAACAGTTTACTTTGCCTTAGTTGAATCTAACCTCTCCTATGGTCTCCTCGTCTGGGGTGGTCCCCTACCGTAAGAAATATTCAGCGCATACTGGTGGTCCAGAAAAAGCAAGAAAAAGCACATGCTGGCTTACTGCCGAGAGAAAAGGGTTTTACAGCTTTTATAAACCTCTCAATCTTGACGGTAGTGTCCTTGTATGTGCTGGAGGCAGTAGCCTTTGTTCATGACAGTGGCTTTCCTAGAGGTTGTAACACACACCAATACAACACACCAGACAATCATCAGATTTTCATCTTCCTGCACATCGTTTTTCTCTGTTTGAGAAGAACTTCTCATACTTGAGCTTAAAACTGTGGAACTACCTGCCTGAAGACTTTAAATATCTCAATGCGAGGACATTCAAGACTAAAGTGAAGCTGTAGCTGCTGCAGAATCCTTTTTAAACGATTGAAGAGTACTTTGGAAGAGAGGAAACTGACAATTAACTTGACTCTTACCTTTTGTGAATTACGTATGTATTGGCTTTCTTTGAAAATGTATTGTAATTTAAGTTTTTTTTCAATTGATGGAGTTACAATTCTCAAAGAATTTGTCTATTGTGTTGATAATTTCACTAATGAAAATACCTTTAAATCATAAATAATTAACAAGCAGCGTTAAAAGTTTCATTGTTCACTGATTGAACACCAGCCAATCATGGCATTGCTTCTCCCTCTCAACTCACCTGTGAATGTACATTACTAGTTCTGTCAGTTTTACCAAACATGTATTGACTAAAAATGGTTCTCCTCAGCATGGCCTAAATGTCTCAAAATGTTTCTTAGAAGTTACGTTAGTAAATACAACAAAGAAAAATGCTTTACATTATACAAACATTTACAAGCAGCACAATGGAAACCAAACTGATAACTGATGGCTTAAGCACCAGCCAGCCAATCACGATATTGCTACTCCCCAATTCACTCACTTGGGGGTCATTCGTAGTGAAACTTCACTTGCTTTGGGCCGATCGTAAGCAAAGCTTCACTCAATTGGGACCGATCGTGAACAAGGCTTCACTTACTTGTGATCGATCGTGAGCGAAGCTTCATTCACTTGTGATCGATCGTGAGCGAAGCTTCATTCACTTGTTAACGATCGTGAGCAAAGCTTCACTCACTTGTGATCGATCGTGGAAGAGTAAAGCTTCATTCGCTTGTGATCGATCGTTAGCGAAGCTTCACTCGATTTGGGCCGATCGTAAGCAAAGCTTCACTCAATTGGGACCGATCGTGAACAAAGCTTCACTCACTTGTGATCGATCGTGAGCGAAGCTTCATTCACTTGTGATCGATCGTGAGTAAAGCTTCACTCACTTGGGTGGGGTCGATCGTTAGCAAAGCTTCACTCAATTGGGGCCAATCGTGAGCAAAGCTTCACTCACTTGGTGTCGATCGTCAGCGAAGCTTCACTCACTTGGTGTCGATCGTTAGCGAAGTTTATGACTCATGGGACTGGAAAATTTTCATTTCTGTCCGTGTGTCTGCATGATACCTTAAAACGAACTGGCCTATATAGTCTTGAAATTTTGCTTGACTTAGCAACACTTGGATCTATGATGATACATGATACTCAATGGGTTTTAGCTCAGCGTTAGCTAATATTTTTACATTGGTCTTATGGTCAAACATGTTCAAAACAAGAGAATAGGGGAATAAATAAATTTGTAAACAAGTTGAGTACGATTTTTAACATGTGCTATATTAACATATTACCTATGAAACCTATATACACATATGTCCTATGAAACTTAACTCAATGAACAAAAACATGAATGTATCATAAAGCAAGATACCTCGATAAAGATCATCTGCAGGCTTTTAATTTTGTGACAAAATATTAGGTCGCCCACAGGTAAAAAGAGATTGATTGTTGCCTCATTAAAATTGATTCACTGATGAGATCAATGAGCTGACCTTCAGGACAAAAAATGTCTTATAAAGTTTTTGCAATAAAATGGAGCACATTAGGCTTCTCAGAAGTAACTGTTGCCATCTTCAGGATGTCAAAATAAACATCAATCCTGAAGAGACTTTATAGCTTTAAAGTTTTCAACTAAAATTGATTTCAATAATTTGAAATGTGATATTGTACTTAAATAATTGCTTCCCCCAACAGCCTGCTATAATTTTTATATGTTACAATCTTTCTAAGTGTACGAGATCTTGTCAGATTACCCAGATAATATTTTTGTATAAACTTTCTTTATGCACTACTATATTTTAAAACTGCCAGGTAATAAAACTCACACATATTAATTTATGTTTAAATTGTGTATTTTATCAATGTACCAGATAACAATTTTACTTGACTTACAAACAAATCTTTTATTGGAATGCGTAACCTTGTACAAAGAAAAATTGTCCACAAGCAGACTTCAAAATTTAAAGTTGAATGAACAATACTTTTATTAAATTCTTATGTATTTATAGTCTATTTATTGTTTATTACATTAATGAAATAATAGTAGAAATAATCTGCATGTGCATGTGCTTTAAGCTAGTTTGCGAGGCTAATAAGTTTCTCAAGAAGCATTTTCAAGAAATTGCAAAAATAAATTATACAATCGTTAAGAGTGAATTTCTTTACTTTAAAAGTTCTTAAATAGAAACAGCTTGAAACTTGCTAGAAATGCTTTTTCATACTAAAATATTCGTTACCAAAAAAGGTAACAAGTTATTTGGAATAAATTAAACGGTACATTTGTAACAAGTATTTTATACATATTTTTTAAAATATTGGTTAAATTTACTAAATATCCAGCGAGTGAAAGTTGACTATAAATTAAGTACAAATCTAATACAAGCTTGTAATCTCTATGTGGAATGTAGGTCATGTAACAAAACTATACAAGATCCTAACAATATAAGACTAAACTAAAGGCACTTTAAATTCTTTATTCTAAAAAAAATTTCTTACACAATTAATTGAACTTGTTTATTTTTTATTCTATAACCTCGATAGGATTTAACAACCTCCCCACAACGAAAATCTTCTGCTGAGACTTTGTAGTCTTTTTAAACGGCAGTGCTTATTTTAACCTACTGGCATTAAGAGACAAATTCGGAAATAATGGAAAGATTAGTAAGCATCTTATTAGTGTAGCTTACTAAGATTTGACCATTCCTTGTCTAAGAGAATTCATAAAAAGCTCTTAAGTGCTGAAACGATTGAAGTAAGTTCTCAGATATACTGGTTAGAAACGCTATATTTCTGTTACTGGTCAAGAACAGCAGTTCAGTACCTGTCCACATTATTAATTCTACATCTTTCTGACAGTTATAATTAACTTTTTATTTAGTTATTATACTAAGGTTAACAGGTCTCCGTTACAAATCTGTTTTACCATACTTTAAGTAAAGTTTCTCAAGAAATATACAAGTTAGAAATACATCAAAATAGCTTAAGTTACTTTCTCTTTTAACAGTACCAGAAAAACATTTGCTCATACAAACAAATACAAATTCAAAAGCTCTAGCTTCAAAAATAAATTAATCTTGTAAAGTGCTTCCTTGACAAATAAAGTTTTGGTATAAACAACTCAAAACGTTTTCGGGGAAAAGATCAGTAAAATTACAACCACAGTATCTAATTTTCCCAATGAGGATTCACTAAACAGGTTTCAGTACAAAATGTCCGCTTCCAAAACAAGTTAATATTTCTAATGGAATTTGACTAAATTGTCCCCAAGAAGATTATTAGTAATTATTTCATGGTATGATTTTAGTGCTTAATTTTCTGTCCACATAAAATATATAGGGATAGGGAAAACTATAACCAGTTTATATTTTTATTCCAAAAAGCTGTTGCATAAAAACCTAATTTAATCTAGACTATTGTATAATTTCAAATTTGTACTTATAGGAATGTGTTATTAGGAGTCAATTTATCACAAAACACTCAAACTTTACAAGATAAGCTAACATAGTAAAAGCGTATAAAATTAATCGTAGCTAAAATGAAACCATATAGATTTAGCATGGAATGTACCAGCTGAGAGATTCTATGTGGTCTCTCAACCTGTACGCTATAAAAACTATTGTAGATGAACAAAATTATAGATTACCATAAACTTAGTAACTAGTGATTAAAATACATCAGTAAATGCAAAATTGAAACCATAGTGTTGTGCATAACAAATCTATGTGAAAAAAAGATTGTTAATGCAGTGTATTATTCTTATATTATAAAGCTACACAACACAAACCATTAACCATTCATTAACCAAGAAATGTAAAACATTTTCCAAAATCTAGAATGTAGTGGGATTTTGAACTTTGTCAATGACAACATTTATAAAAATTACTTAATTTAACTTTTTACTTGTATTAAAGAAAAAAGCATTATACAGTCCTAACTTCACATTTGGTTTGGCAAAAGCCTCCTTCTGTAGCTAAACAGCGAGTTTTGTAAAAAATGTTTTTGAGCATGAATGTAATGGTCACCAAAGCATATCAAATGACTAGAACTACTTTGATCACAGGCTGTTTGTGTAAAGGTATATAATCTGATAATATAATTTCAACTTGTTCCAAAATTTTAAAAAGGCTTAAATTTTTTACACAGAAAAGTAAGTTTTTGATAAAAACATCTAAATTATTTGAATATTGTATTCAACTTTCTGAAAATGATTTTTAATTAAAATTTCCTTGTGAGATCAGTTGAAAACATATAAGAAAGATTATAAAGATTAACTTACTCAACTATTGAGCAATCTGAAATAAATACCACAACTACAATGTAGGGTTAAATTTTTTTTTTCTACATTCAATAAAGACAAGAATTTCATTCGGATGGTTACAATTTTTTTGTGCTACATTAATAAAGATAATTATTTCATTTGGAATTTTAGATAATTAAAAAGTAATATTTATATAAAATTTATAGTGTACTAAATGGCTACTAATATGGGAATGCTTGGCACACTTTCCCTTATTTATTTTTATTAATTTATTTTTCAAGGAATAAAAAATGTGCCAAAAAAATTGTTCTATGTAAAACATTAAAATTGTCGTACTTTTACAAAATGTAATTAAAACATTTCAAAAATAGTGAAATTATTTTGCAGATGAGCAAAAATGACAAATCAAAGTTTGTATCACATTTTTACATATTTTCAGCTTGTGTATTATCGGTTATAATTCAATAAATTATACAACAAATTAAGCAGTCAAACATCCTGAATAATATGATAAACAATAAGACCTAAATACAATATGATTTGGATTTAGTGTCCAATATTAAAGGGTATATTAAGAAAGAGACTACAAAAAAATACTAAAGTAAGACTAGTACTAGTCGTCTGCAACCGTGGAAACATTTACCTGTGGGTAAGCCTTTAAAAATAAAGGCTCACATGGTACAGAATGATTTTGACTTAAATTTGAAAAAGACGACAACAATATATAAACTTATGGAAATTGATATCAATATGTGCTACTTATTCTTCAGGCTAGAAAATGAATGATACTAACTTTTCCGAGAAGACGTGCTAATGCTACATTAATGTACGCTCACCGGTTTAACATATATTCTGCGGTGGACGCACATTACTGCTGTTTTGCGTGTTCTAAAGTCAGGATATAGCTTGTGACGCAGGTTTTGTGTGTTAACAGTCAAACCTACATTTGTAAGGATGAATGAGAATATGTTTGGAACAATTACTAAAGAAACATTGGTAAAGTAAACCATTTGACAATATTTTACTATGTTCCAGTAAGTAAAATTAAATACCTCTTAGGTGTGGAGGAATTATACGACTTATTGTTACAAGGAAACAGTCCTGTGTACCTTATATAATGCAAAATAAGGTTCTCAAATATTCCGTTTACTTGATAGATACAATTATGATTTACTTCCAAGTTTCCATGGCCTATTATAGATTCCTATTATATTATATTTTTGTAGTCTTTATGTGAGCAAATTACATCACAGCTGACATTCCCTAAATAATTAAAAAGATAAAATAAATAAATGTGTACAAATAAGCTACCACTTTTTCTACTATGCAAAATGTCATACAAGTGAGGTAAAATTTACAATGTTTTTATTACAATAACAAATATAATAATAATAACATTTCAAAAACGTCTGGTGATTATAAAGTGTATTGTTTTGTTACATATATAACTTACAAATATTTAAAAACTAAACAATTTTTGGAGAAAAGTTGTGCTTTAATATTAAATTAAACTCTGATATAGTTCTAACTTCGATAAATAGTTATTTATTACAAACCTAAAACTGTTGCACAACTATACTTACTCAAGCCAACCTTGTTGACTTTTGGGTTTAAAATTAGCATGACTCAAATAAAAAATTTAATAAAATTAACATAAATTATCAACATAACAAAAAATATAATTAGCTACAAAATAAAAATCATTTTATTTTTTATGCTTAAAGGTAAAATTAATAATTGTACAGACTTACTTTACACATAACTTCAAAATTTCTACCAAAGTTGATTAATTCAAGTAAGTCCATATATATATGCAGTATATATATAATATGTAGAAAAAGGCCAACATATTAATATTAATTTACTATATTTCGCATTATGCTTCTTCAGGTAAAAACTAACAACATAACGAAACACATAAAATAACAAAAAACTTTAAATATATATACTAGCTGTTTCCAGCGGCTTTGCACGCTTTTCGTAAGCGTTACCCGTGTATGTGCACTTCTGGCTCAAGTCAATTATATTTCCAATGCCGATGTAGAGTTTGCTTTGTTGCCACGATCAAGAAAATCTGTATATGTTTATAGCCATTGTACACGTACATGTGTTTTATTATAAAGTGGTCTAACACTCAAGCTTTAAGTTCAACCAGAAATTTATCTTCAAGACAAATATACATCATAACTTAGCGCCTTCAAATAGTGTTTGGCTATTAAATATTCGTAACTGTCTCGTAATTGCAGTTTATAATGTGCAGGCGCTTTGAAAACTATTATCTTTGGCAACGCCACTTGGAGGCGAGTTACATCAATAGACATTGCATAGAAACCTTCTTAGTGGAAAAATACATATACATACAAATTTTCGTAATGATCGGTCAAATAGTTTACGATTCCATAAAGGACAAACACACAAACATTCATTTTTATATATATAAATAAATGTTTATATATATATATATATATATGTGTGTGTGTGTGTGTGTGTGTGGTGTGTGTGTGTGTGTGTGTGTGTGTGTGTGTGTGTTGTATATAAATTCTTGGTCAAAGTATACAAATTATGATAATTAATTCAAACAACGTTTTAATATTTTGAGATCCCAATCACCCTTTTATGTACTAATTGAATGTTAAAAGGATTAAATCCCTGTTTTTATTGAGATTTCAATTTAATATTTTAAAGTGTCAATCTGTGTGTGACAGCTGTTGTAGTGTATGATTTTTTTTTGTTCTCTTAGGACAAGAAGCTTATAAAAATTGATAAATTGCACTTAGTCCTATAAGAACCTTAGAGCTGCTTCTGGAGTGATAGGATATTCAGGATGGGTATGGTTAGGGGTAGGGGCCGCCTCCTGTCGAGATTCATGAGGAAGAATTAAGGCACTAAATCTCAAAGTCATGCCACCCCGGAAGAAGGGGAGGCCAGCTCTGAACCAGCCTCTCCAGTCAAAGCAGGCAGGGGTTGCATACCCTTGTTGAGGTTAGCAAGAACCTTTGAGGTTAGGGAACAAACACCACCAACTCCAACAATGATCTACCACAGTAGACTAGACCTATCGAATTGCCCTTGAACCCCAGAATCTCAACATTTGCGGTTAGTGATGTGCCGCTCCTGGACATCCACAAGGTTGCCCAAAATTAAGTGACACATCGGTTTTTGCTATGCCTAGTGGTCGGTTCAACTGGAAGGTATAAACCAGCCAGAAGTGATCCCTGCTGGGTTAAAGTAGTGTATGATATTTATTTCTTTTTCCAACTTAAGGGATTACCACAGCTGACCCACAATACTGTTGATCCAACCTAAATAATCAGGAGTTCGGTCTGTTACTTTGACAAGAAACCAAGGAGCTAAGTGTACATGGCTGAACTAGTACAAGTAGGACTACCTTACTTAAAACTATACAATGGTTACCAGGCAATATTACAATTTTCTCATATTTATTCTGCTTCTCATTGGTTACCAATAGGTTACAGATGGGGCAAAGGATCTAAGCGTGCAGCCGAGGCTCTACTAGCCATCCACGAAACATTGACCTCAACTACGTGCTGTCATTCTGGGATTGATTTAAAGGAACTGAATTATCGTAACACTGAAATATGACCACAAGACAACTGAATAAACCAGTAGAAATTCCAGTTCTTGCCTCTTGGATCACGAGAACACCAAAAGATGTGCTTTAAGGGAAAGCCCAATGTTCTTGGAAAAGACGCCCACTCTCCCCCCTCCCCTCTTCACACTCGGCCATCAGGCGGCCGGCCAGCCCATGTGTGCATATCCCTTGTCCCATCTGTACCACCCTAGGTTTCCAATAAGTGCATGGCTGAAAGAATACTTTACTTAGAACTAAACAATGGTTGCAAGGCAAAGTGACAACTTCCTTATCTTTATTCTGCTTCTTACTTGTAATCCCTAGGTTACATCTCTAGCATGCCAATAAGAGAAAGTGTGAGTGAGACGGTACTCTATTAAAAATAAAAGGAAGAAATTTACAACCAAACAGATGTTGTGGCCAATACATGAAATAACTGTAAAGGTGATACAGTGTGCCCTTTAAGTCATATTACAGCTAAAATTGTTTCACAGACTGTCATGTAATGATTTGTGCATACAAATGTACGATACTTCAAAAACAGATTTTATAGACGAAAGTCAAACTTCTTCCAAAATTGTACACTGGTTCACTTGTGCTACCCTGCTCAAACAGTAGATTTGATGAAGCATCTGGAGCAAAGATACTTCCGAAGTGAATCAAGATAAGAGGAAAAGTCACATGAGTCAGACATCGGAGAGAGCATGAAGCCCATCAGTATTAATAAGTACCATAAGGTTTTATATGAGGGTATCCGGAAAGTAAAGTCAGATTTCTTATAAAAAACTAGCTGTTTCCACGGCTTTGCACGCTTTTCGTAAGTTCTGCGCATATCAGCACTTCTGGTTCAAGTGAATTATATTTCCAACACCAATGTAGAGTTTACCTTGTGGATAATATCAAGAAAATCTGTCAAAAGTATATGTTTACACTCTTACATTGTACACATACATGTACTTTATTATAAAGTGGTTTCACACTCAAGCTTTAAGTTCAACCAGAAATTTATTTTAATGACAAATATAGATCATAACTAATATAGTGCCTTCAAATAGTGTTTGGCTATTTAATAAACGTAACTGTCTTGTAATTGCAGTTTATAATTTGCAGGCACTTTAATAACTTTTACATTGTGCAGCGTCGCCTGGTGGTGAGTTACATCAATGGGCATAGCATATAAACCTTCTACATGAAAAAATACATACAAATTTTCATAATGTTCGGTCAAATAGTTTTTGAGTCTATAAAGGACATACAGACAAACATTAATTTATATATATAACAACATATTTAAAAAAAAAACTTATTTTATTTGATTCTTGATATATTTCTTTAATTTTCAACATACCGTAGTTTATATTTTGGTTAAAACATTTGTCATAACGTTCTATGAGCTTTTGAATGCCGATGTCGTAGAATTCTACTGCCTATGACGATAACCTATCTTCGACTGCTTCTTTCATGTCATCAGTACTGAAGCGCTAACTGCCAAGAAACTCCTTTAGGTAGCAGAACAAGTGTAAGTCGCTCAGTGCCAAGTTCGGATCTTTTCATCAACGACATTGACAAAATCTTCTGTGATCGCTGATGGCCGGCCAGATCGTGGTTCATCATGGACATTTTCCCGTCCATTGTTGAAAGCTTTCACCCACTTCCGCACTTTACTGTCACTCATCGTATTAGGGCCGTATACTTCACTTATCTGTCTATGAATATCTGCTGCTGGAACGTTCCTTGCTTTCAAAAACCAGAAAAGTTATCGTATTTCACAGTCAGCTGGTTGATCTATTATTTTGTACATCTAAAATTCGCACAGTAAACACAGCACTCTACAATGATTTCACTGCAAACGGCATAATTTCGTGCACAAGGCATGCTGGGACACACTGCGCTATTTGCTTGCCGCTAATAGTTACCGCGAAACGGATCTTACTCTCCATATGATCTCAAAACGTTTAGTGTCAACATTCTAGTGTATTTTCCTGCCATTGAACTATCCTTTCACTCCAGTCTCACCTTCACTAGGAATACCACACAATCAATTCCACTCAGCGCAGGAGAACCTTCGTACTTTGGAGGGGGATAGAACACCTCTATCTTCTTTGCACCTCAACACTGTCACAATCAGAGTTTAAGATCTCACGAGCAGCGGTAGAATAGTGAAGGAATAATGTTTACTGTAAGAATTAAATCCACTGGAATGTTTCTGTTATTTAAATTAGAGCTGTAATAACAAAAGTGAACCAATCTAATGATTTTGGCTATTTTGATAAAAGACAACCAAAGTGTACCTAAAATAAAGCCTATTTATTGGTAAAATTCACTAAAAATGGTCTATAGTTTTGATGCTACAATAAGGAGACTTTTTGTCATGATAAAATATTTAATTTTTACATAGAGTTAAACTGGATAATGGGATGTTATAATTGATGTGGTTCTATCTGATATAGAAAATGACCTTAAAAAAATCTTTTGGATTCACGGTCTTACAAAAACAAATAATTCTAAGAGTTGGCTCTATTGCTTCTCTCCAAAATGGAACATACAAAATACTGTTGACCTTTAATAATATATGTTTGACCCTATTTATAATTTTAATAACAATGTTTGCTTGAGGGTTTTTTTAATACAAAAAAATTGTTCTTCAATTAGCAAGTATCAAGCAAAGATGAGCCACAATATGGGTTATACAAAATTGGTACATGTTTTCTTATTTATTGTTTAAATCACTTGTAGTGTTGATATTTTATACAATAGACAATAATCTTTATTTACATATTCGTTGAGAATAGAAAAATGTGTCACAAATACAGAGATTGCGACTAAAATTGTTGTGACATAAATTCTTTTTCTGTATAATAAGTTCTGTCCTGTAGCCAAGTAGTCAGGGTTTTCTTCAGATTCCTGGCTGGTGCGTTTCTTGTGTTGTCCGGGAGTTTGTTGAAAAAAGTGCTCCCTTGTAGGATGGCTTCTTTTCATACAGAGTGAGCCAATGTATCGGGAGGGCAAAATTGGAGGCGTGTCTTGTGTGATGTTGATGCAGATCTTCGTTTCTTGTTTGAGGGTTGGAGACCACATGGAGGATTGCCTCACATATGTAGAGTGATGTAACAGTGAGATTTTTCAATTGTCAAAAGAAAGCTTCTCGACAGCTTTCTTGCACCCTGATCCCTGCCAGGCATCTTATTGCCCTTTTTTTTATGTATGAGGGCTTTCTCCAAGTTAGCATTGGAGGTTCCTCCCCATAACACTATACCACATAAGGTGGCTTTCAAAGAGGGAGTAGTAAGCAGTTTTTGTTGCAAGCAGGTCACTTATATGCATTATTCTTCTAATTACATAGAATCCAGAGCAGAGTTTCTTACATAGGGGTTTTATGTGTTGCTGCCATGAGAGCTTTTCATCTACAGTGACGCCAAGGTATTTGGTGCTGGGTTCAGCTTGTATGCCTGGCAGAGTTAGGTTTACATCTTTGTTCCTGATGATGTAGTTTATTTGTACGGTTTTGTTTTCATTTAGTGCTAGCTCATTGTTGTTGCAGTATATTTTGGTTATAGTGAAGGCTGTGTCGGCATGTAGTTTTAGTGTGTCTATTGAATTGTCAGATATGGTAATAACTGTATTGTCTGTGTACATGGCAGGCTTGAAAAAATTTCCTAGTTGGTCTGGGAGGTCATTTGTGAGCAGAAGGAACAATACTGGGCCAAGAACTGAGCCTTGCAGCAGTCCTCTTCTTAGAGGGACTCTTTCATTGTGTACTCTGTATTTTGTGCCATTTTGAGTATCTATTATTTCTACAAGCTGTTGTCTGTTGTTTAAGTAGCTACAGAACCATTGTGCTGTTTTCCCCTTAATGCCTAGTGATTGTAGCTTTTGGAGAAGCTGGTTGTGATTAAGGCAGTCAAATGCCTTACTGAAGTCAAGAAATAGACTGGTAGCTAGGCAGCCTTCTTCTAGTTGGTCCATGATGTGTTCAGTCAGCTGGATTAGGGCAGTAGTAGTAGACCTGTCTTTGAGAAAGCTGTGTTGTTGGCTTGTTATCAGTTCATTTTGTTCCAGATGACAAATGAGTCTTTAAAAGACAAATTTTTTCAAAAATTTTTGAAAATGTGGGTATTAGAGATATTGGTCTGTAGCTGTTTGTGTCTGTGGTAGGACCTTGGGTATACTTTTGCTGTTTTTAGCTGTGATGGGAAAATACCTTGTTGCAGTGACTTGTTTACGAGGTCTGTTAGTGGGTGGGTAAGTTCGTTTTTACATAATTTTGCTAGTGTTCCTGATATTTCATCAATCCCGGATGATGTTTTTGGTTTTAAAGAGTCTATAGCTTTCTGTATTTCAGCTTCTGTAGTTTCTTGAAAGTGCAGCGCCTGGTCTGTGAAATGTGGTGTTGGTGTAGTGTTGTTTATGTTATAGTAGCTGCAGCAGCAAAAAAGTTATTGAAGTGGTTGGCTATTAAAAAAAAAATAAAAGTAGCCTACTTAAATAAAAGTAATGCAATGGCCAAAAACTGCATCTCCATTACACTGGTTTGTTTCCACACTAAATCACTGACTAATTTAGTTATTACCAAACACTACTTTTAGAGTGTTGATCTACTTATCTCCTCGATCTTCAATTTATAACCATAGCATGACTTTAAGGGCAAACTGTAGGGATTCATTTAAAAAACTTTTTAAATAAAGTTTACAACTTATAATGTAAAGTTTTTTGCTTCTTTCAAACATCTTGGTTTTTTCTTCTCTGTGATTTTTCACTATGAACAAAAAAGTTAAACAAACTTCTTACTAGGTCTTAAGTACAGTTCCACACTTTTATCAATAAGCGTAACATTGAATTAGATTTTCATTGAGCAACTTATAACTACCAATACTAGTCTATAAATAGATAAGAAACCCTGTGGTTTGGTTTGACCTATCTTTCCAGCTAGGGCTTCTCAACCCTTTCAGTGCCGACAAAAAAAGATGTCTGAAAAATATATAAAACGAGCTAACATTGTTTTTACAGATGCCATTAAGATGTACAAGAAGAGCCAACATCCATTTTAACGATTATCTATAAAAAAAGAATCACCAAAAATAAAAAAGTCTAATATTTGTAATATTATTGTGTTTTTTTTCATTGAAATACAATCTTTCCATAAAAACACTTTTTATCATGTGTTTGAACAATAAATAACTGATTTAGAGGCACACATTGAGAGCTGCCGTTTATTCAGTTTTTGTAGTGTTGGCTATTCGCTGAGAACTTCAATTTGGGTCATGTCTTGTCACAGTAAATCTGCTGTAAATCAGTTATTTATTATTTGATTTAGATTTTTTGATGTCATTAGATTTGAGATAAAATGCTATAAAAACTGTTATTCTTGTACTTCTTGAGAAAAATTGCTGTACTATAAATATTCAAAGTTTAACAGTGTTAATGGCCGTTGTTTTGAAAATACTAAAGATAATTTCATTATATTTTTTCAGCAACTGGCCTTGTTATCATAAACATTTGAGCCAAATTTGGTATAGTTTAAATTATTAGTTTTTAAGGTATACATTTTTTTTATATAAAGAAACATACAGACAGACAGATGGGAAACTAAGTATCAGAGACCCATGTTCATATGGTGAAATATATTTGTCTTGACCTGAACAATAACGTGGTGTACCTTTGTCCGGTGAGTTACGGGACATCCTGTATACTAACCAAACAAGACTAAATAATAACTACATTATTAAAAACTGCAACTTAGATCTTTTTCTTGTAAATGAATTTTTAAAAGTTTTTTTAAGACAGTTCAGTGAATTTTATGTACCAAAATACATGTAAGAGAGAACTACATGTATTTGAGTTGAAATAATTCAACTCTTATCTACTTTATTCTTATTCTACTTTATGACTAATAATTATTTTATGCATGCAGAATAAAATAAGTGCTTAGTTAGTTTAAAGTATATTTTTATGAAAAAAATAAAGTGCTTTGGTACAAAAGTATAATGTTATAAAACATAATGTGGGCGATTGTAGTAAAGTAGTAAATAGTAAAGTTTGGACCAGCTCTTCTCGACAAATCAGCTTGGCACGTTTTGCAAAGTCACCTAGAAAAATATCTGGCACTGAAAGGGTTATGTAGTACTAACATATTGTTGTGATCAAGACCGATTTAAACATTTTAAAACAATGTGCCGTCTAACGACTAAAAGATTATGCATATATGTAACTCAACAATCTAACAAACAATTAAAAATAACTTCTACATCAAAACTAAACATTGTAAAAGCTTTAAAAACCAATAGGTGACTTTTTTATATCTATATTTTTAAGGATATTCCTGAGGACTTGTATTAGAAATTAAAAAACCACATGTTAGCACAGATTATCTGTGTCCACTTAACACGATTTAAAATTTCCTTGAACTGAGCGTAAACTTTTACAGATGCCAGGATTTAAAAAAATGCAAATATTTAAGAAGGCCTCTGAGTAACAGACTTTACTGTTGTTGGTGTCCCTGTCACTCACACCTTGCCTTGCACTTCCAGCTGGTTGTCCTGGTAGAAGGCCGCCAGAACCTCCACGTTGTTGCGGAGAGAAGCAGTGAAGGTCGCCATGTCACGGTAAACGACTGCTTCCGAGTGGCAGCGCTCCAGTGAGATTATCTGGTAGAACTTGGTGCGTGTGGGACACATCCGGCTCAGCACCTAAGACAAACCCTTATCTCTAGAGAAACTGAATAATTTCATAATTCCAACAAGAAAATCTGATGGGTCTTGGACAAATTTGGGCACACACACATCAGCATCTAGAGTTCACCTTTGTCACTAGAGAAACGGACTCACTTCAAACTTCCAGTGAGAAAATCTGGCAGATCTTGGAAGATGTGGGGTGCAAGCATATCAAAATCTTAGACAAACCCTCATCTTTATGGAAACTGACAGATTTCATATTTCCAGCAAGAAAGTCTGGTTGATCTTGGGCACATCGACATCACCTTGTCATTAGAGAAACTGACTCAATCCAAACTTCCAGCGAGAAAATCTGGCAGATCTTGGAAGATGTAGGGTGCACGCCTATCAACATCAAAGACAAACCTTCATCTTTAGAGAAACTGACTGATTTCATACTTCCAGCAAGAAATTCTGGTGGATCTTTCAGGATTTTGAGCACATCGACATCAGCATCTATTTTTGAGTACATGTTGTCATTAGAGAAACTAATTTACAACTTTCAGCAAGTAAATCTGGTATATCATGGTAGATGTGGGGCAAACATACCCCACCATTTAAGACACACCTTTCTCATTAAATATAATATATATAATAATGTATATATAAATATACAGGGTGATTCAAAACTAAAACGGCAATCTCTCGAGAGCTTATTCTATAGCTAAAAACAAGTAAAAAAGTTTCATATAACCATATGCCCGGAAACGCTTCGTTAGCGAGTTACGCCTAGCGAAAGATTTCGCCCGGATTTCAGAACCCTTGGTGAAAGTCAGGCCGTATATAAAAATGGTAAAGGTAGTTACAAAAGATACAAATACGATTGTTTTTTATGTTTTATATCTGACAAATTTATTAAAATTTCGTCCCAGAGCTGTAAATGCAATACTTTCAGAGATATCTTACGTAAAACACAAGAATTGGTGCAAAGAAATAACACATTTTTGTGTTTAACGTAAGATTACTTCCATAAATGTTTAAATAAAGGTCATTTTTTTTCTTAAACAGATTTGTAGAACATTTAATTCTGAAAAAGATTCATGTGAATTACTTAGAAAAAAAATTAATAATAGGTATTGAAATTTAGCTTTATTTAAAAAATAAAACAGACGCACAAAAATGCATATTCTTATCTGCATAAAATATTAACTAATGTTTAGGTTGTGAGTAACAGCTGATCATTTATTCAACACTTTTTATCATCATATTTTCTTTGCAAAGGTTGGCAATATCAGCTGATCAACAATTAAGTTCATGAAGTAATATTTGAATAACCTTTATGGAGGTTTTTGTATTGTGGCGTGTGAAGATTGTATTTTGTGAGATTCCTGTGAATTATTTGGAAATATTTTATACAAGTGTATTAAAATATTTTATTAAATATTTATTTTTAAAATATTTTATTAAATATTTTTATAAAAGTGTATGTAATTATCTTAGTAAATAATGGCAGATAATGTAAATGGTATGTATTCGTTTGAAGAGTATACGGACATGATACTGATTTACGGCAAAGTTAACAAGAATGGTTTAGCTGCAGTTCAGGAATATCGTGATACTTTTCCACATCGAAGAACACCTGATCGCAAAACATTTGAAGCTGTGGAGAGAACGACTTAGAGAAACTGGTAGCTTTAAACCGAAGCGAATAGATACTGGTCGTCAACGTAGCGCAAGGAACTATAATAATGAACAAGCAATAATAAATGCTGTAGAATTATCACCAACCACAAGCACCAGACGATTATCACGTCAGTTAAATATTTGCCAGTCAAGCGTATGGCGGACACTTCATGAAGCACAGTTGTACCCATTCCATATAACACGTGTTCAAGACTTATTACCGCAAGATCTTAATAAACGGAAGATGTTCTGCCCCTGGTTAAGAAGAAATTGTTTACGACATCAGTATTTTCTTCGGCGTATTCTCGTTACTGATGAATCCTGTTTTACTAGAAATGGAATTGTAAATTTTTCGTAATACCCATACTTGGGCGTACGACAACCCACATGAAACTGCGACGAGGCATTTTTCAACATACTACATTTTCAGTCAATGTATGGCTTGGTGTTCTGGGTGATAATTTGATTGGTCCATTTTTCCTCCCTAATCGACTTAATTGGAGTAGCGTACTTAAATTTTTTAAGAACAAACCTGCCTACCCTCTTGGAAGATATTCCTGTTCAAAACAGAATAAATGCATGGTTTATGCACGACGGAGCACCTCCACATTTTTCTAATGATGTGAAAAACTATTTAAATAATACATACGGTAGACAATGGATTGGTCGAAATGGACCAGTAAAATGGCCACCACGTTCTCCTGACCTCACGCCAGCAGACTTTTTCTTATGGGGTTGGATGAAGTCAATTGTTTATTCAAAACGGATTTAACACCATAGAGGAGTTACGTAATCGCATTACAGAGGCGGCAGAAACTATCAAGAATGCTCCAAACGTTATGAAATGCGCTAGAAAAGAGTGGATTCGTCGTGCGAAAACGTGCATTGCTAACAACAGAGGACACTTTGAGCAACTATTATAGGTGATTATTACAGTTTTATAAAGGTAAATACATTTTATGTTAATGTTCAGTCTAGAATAAATGATCAGCTGTTACTCACAACCTAAACATTAGTTAATATTTTATGCAGATAAGAATATGCATTTTTGTGCTCTGTTTTATTTTTAAATAAAGCTAAACTTCAATACCTATTATTAATTTTTTCCCTAAGTAATTCACATGAATCTTTTCAGAATTAAAATGTTCTACAAATCTGTTTAAGAAAAAAATGACCTTTATTTAACATTTATGGAAGTAATCTTACGTTAAACACAAAATGTGTTATTTCTTTGCACCAATTCTTGTGTTTTACGTAAGATATCTCTGAAAGTATTGCATTTACAGCTCTGGGACGAATTTTAATAAATTTGTCAGATATAAAAACATAAAAAAACAATCGTATTTGTATCTTTGTAACTACCTTTACCATTTTTTATACGGCCTGACTTCACCAAGGGTTCTGAAAAAAAAATCCGGGCAAAATCTTTCGCTAGGCGTAACTCGCTAACGAAGCGTTTCCGGGCATATGGGTTATATGAACTTTTTTACTTGTTTTTAGCTATAGAATAAGCTCCCGAGAGCTTATTCTATAGCTGGTTCGAGAGCTGGTTCTATTAGCACAAATTTGCCAGTTTTTTATTACAGTACAATTATGGAAATACTTATGTTATTGATTTCTTATTACAAATAAAAAATAATGTATGCTGTTAGAAACGTCTTACAACAAACGTTTTACCTGCATTTGGTGTCAAAGCAATTGTTCGAACTAATAAAAACTACTAATAAAACCAGCTTAAAAAATAAATTGTTTATTTTATTTTAATTGAACATTTAAAAAATGCTAAAAAATTAGTGTAACACATTTTGTGGCAAGAACCATGTTAAAATTACATTGTTGAACATCAGTAAATTTTCAATACTAAAAATGCTCTATTTTCTGATAGAATAATTCCTTTGAGATGCGGTTTGTGGCATTCAATTCAGTAAGCTATTACCTTTAAAATTATGTATCACAAGGTATAGGCTTCCATTAAGAATATTCACGATACCCTCGGCAGAACGTCCCCCGTTGGTGTGACATAACAAAACATTGTTCCAAAAAGTAGATGCCCAATCTCTATCACGATTGTAAGAGGTTTCAAATTTATATTTAAATTATTAAAGGATATATTTGGGTGTTTCCAGACATAATATACACCCTGTATATAAAATAATATATATATATATATATAAATTATATATATATATATAAAATATAATATATATATATATATATATAATAAATATATAGACTAATTTGCTATTACTATTTTACACACTAACTGTCTGTTTATTTAAGTCAGCTGTCGCTGAGTCATTCATCAGTCAGTCCCTATCAATCAATCAATCTGCAGTTTTCCCTATCTGCAAAGTAACATTATTCCATTCCAATTATTTCACAGAACACAGAAATGAAATTAAGATATCTTGTGAGTAAACAGAACTATTTGGTGTGAGATGGTCTCATCAAAGTACACCAATGGGTTAACCTTTTTTGGTTTTTAAACTGACCTCTGACTTGAGCATTTGAACTGACCTAAGAGCATTTGACTGTGTAGTTTAAAATATATTATTTTCTCACTTTTACATATATTGTATTAGATTATTTAATAATCTAAAACATTCTTGCTTAGGAATTTATTAAAATCTTTTGCAACTTTTATTTTGTATTAACATCTATAAATTTGTTATTCCTCAAGTATTATTATCAACACTGAATAACTATTATCAGCTTACAACAACAAATATTTATGGAGATTAACTTTTTGTTTACTTTGATCTTGCACAAGTCCAAAGTTGTTGATATTGCTTGGTGCTTCATAAAGCACTGTTTTACTATGAATGCTTGGTATTTAGAAGAATCAGACAATTACACAATGTAAAAGCAACCTTGACAAGTCAAACCAGGTTTGAGAATACCTCTGATATGATAACACAGCCTTTATCTGGTGCTTAACATAGATTAATCCCACACATCATGACAGAGTTCCTACCTGACAACTAACAACTTATAGAATGCAACCAAATTGTCAATTTTACTGCAATATTGTGTATTCTTCACTTATTTTATTTTATAAGGCAACAATTCTATACAAATAAAAAGTTTCCATGTAATATTTAATAAAATTAAAATCTACTTTTCTAAATATTTTTAAGGTAAGCAAAGTCATACTTATTCACGAGAAGAGACTTAAAAACCAAAATTCAAATTATAGACCAATATCCTTTCTTTCCTACATTTTCAAAATTCCTGTAACTAGTTATGCAACATCATAAGTACATATAAGAAAACTCATAGCCATCTTAACTATGGCATTCACAGGTAGGGAAATGCAGATACTCAAGTAAAATCTTTGTATTGCAGAATAAAAAGCATCCGACTGACAATCTGAGTACCTGCTTAAACACTCTCAGAAGTCAGAAGTCAGCATGCTTTATTCATGAACTTTAAGTACAGAATTTGCGTCATAAATTAATAAAAAACAACATATACTATCAATAACAATAGTAAATAGAATGGTGAAAAATGTTTCTTCTAGAGGATCAAAATTCCTGTGATTGTCGCCATCCGTAAAACTCAGTCATGGAGTAATATGGGTGGTCAAGAAGCCAGTTCTTCAGCAAGTGACGAAACTGTTGAATGCTTGCAGTCTTCAGCTCTGGAGGAAGGACATTCCACATTCTGGCACCTGCATAGCTGGGTTTCTTCTCAGTCATTGTGCGATGGTGTGTAGGAAGGCTGTAATTGGCTGACTGTCTTGTGCTGTACTCATGAATCTGAGCTGCGGTTCTTATGGGGCTTAATGATTTTAGATGTGAGTATGTTACAACTTCCAAGATATACAGATTTACTAGTCAGGATTTTTAGGTCTTTGTATTTGCTTCTGCAAGTTTCTCTTGACTGGAGATCTCCAAGTATTCTTATAGCACGTTTTTGGAGCAAGAGCACTCGTTCTAGATTACCCCTTGTAGTTGCTCCCCATACTTCAATACCATAGCGTAAATGGGTCTCGAACAGGCTGTAATAGGCGATCTTGGCTGTATCCACGTCACAGATGTTCTTAATCCTGCGAATTACAAACAGGCTTACACTTAGCTTGTTGCACAGGAGATCGATGTGGGGGGTCCAGGAGAGGCTTTCATCAATTGTTACTCCCAAGTATTTGGCAACAGTAACTTCTTCAAGGTCAGGTAACTTGCCTACAGCCTCTCTGTGCTTGCCTAAAATAAGTTGCTTAGTTTTTGTCTCATTTACAACGAGGTCGTTCCTATGGCAATACTGAATTGCCATGTTAAGAGCAATATAAGAGGTCACTTCAAGATGTTTTGGATTATTGTTGCCCAAAAGCAATACAGTGTCATCTGCATACATTAGTGATCTGCAATAGTCTTTTAGATCAAAATTCTTGGAAAGTCATTGGTAAATAAAATTAAAATCTACTTTTCTAAATATTTTTAAGGTAAGCAAAGTCATACTTATTCACGAGAAGAGACTTAAAAACCAAAATTCAAATTATAGACCAATATCCTTTCTTTCCTACATTTTCAAAATTCCTGTAACTAGTTATGCAACATCATAAGTACATATAAGAAAACTCATAGCCATCTTAACTATGGCATTCACAGGTAGGGAAATGCAGATACTCAAGTAAAATCTTTGTATTGCAGAATAAAAAGCATCCGACTGACAATCTGAGTACCTGCTTAAACACTCTGTAAGCTATTCTTTTAAGTCTGGGTCTTCTGTCATTACCATTTATAATGTACAACAGCAGACACACAAGTATGATACTACACATACAACTAACAATAATGAAAAAGTGTGTGCACTAGTACTAAAAATGGTTAAATTCCAGGGAATCAGAATGTTTAAATGTCTTGACCAGTAATGTTCAGAGACTGCCTCAAAGCAAATTCAAAGTATTGTTGCAGACATTCTTAGAAAGTTATAACATTAATTAATACCTTTGCTAAAAGTTAATACAGCTTTTTAGCTTGGCTAGCCTTAGACAATGCCATACTTATTGAGAAGTATTTAGTAATAACGCCTTGAAAAATAGATTCAATCTTTTCAACAAGATTAGAAATATTTTCAAAATGGGTCACCACTCCTTGAAAGAAAGATCATCCATCCTTGGAGGAGATGTAGGAGCATATCACTCTCTCAAAAACCATCTATGAAATTAACCTTTCATCTTTATCAGTCAGTGGTAAATAACCTGTACGTTGTTTTATTTGTAAAAACACTATTTGAAATTTAATGTTTTTTATATAAAATGTACATACATACACTAATTAATACTTACTGAAAATAACATTTGTAGAGGCCAGTTGTGATACACATTCAAGGTTTCCTTGTAAGCCATTTTCAGGAAGACGACAAGCTCCTCAGTGCTGCCACCTGTACTGTTGTTGTCTTCGAGAATTAGCTCAAAGAACCTCTGGATGAGGTGGAGAGCTCTGTACCAACACAACAAATATGAATATTAAATGAGTAAAGTTATTTTGAGAATAAGATAACAACCTCTAAATGATTACCTATCAAAACTTTGGTACTAAGTTCATACCAAAATTCATGCAGTGGACAAGGATAGTTTGAGCCACAAACAAAGGGACTAATGACAACATTTGAATTAAACAAGTATCTAAAATCACTGAAAAAATCACTTCAACATCATATTTACGAGTGATATTCAAACAATTCTTTTAATTTGGTGTTCACAGTTTGAGTGTGAACTCTGTTTATTTAATTGTGAAGTTATTCTGTAATGGATATTTTGTAAGGTAAAATTTGTTTGAAATTCTTCATGTGGTATGGGTCAATACCCTAAGACAATGATCCTAAGATCACTGTAAACTACAGACATTTCCTGAACCTGAGAGAAAGATCCTGTTCCTTAAATACATCTTATTTTCTACTGAACATAAAATTCAAATTTTGTAAATCTTGTGAAGTTGATTTGTCGGAAAGGATGAATAAATTCATTAATAGGGATGAGGCTTCTGATGTTCCACTTTGAAATAAGTCATGAGAGAAAACAAGGGAGATGTTAACCTACCCCGTGGTACTGGTTCAAGAAAAACTGGTCTTGAGAAAACACAGTTTGTTAAAAAAGCCAAATTATGGTGGCATCACCGAGACAGTCTTGGTCAGCTAATGAGTCAACATTATTTTTTCATAACCTCAAAATTAATTTTAATAATAGCAAGCCAACTTGAAAATTCCACATTGGTCCAACAACATTCTGTGATTAATTTCTGTGTTGCTGAAGGTGAAAAGCCACTTAAAATTATTCTAGAATGATTAAAGTGTATAGTGAAAATTGCATGAACTGCAGACATTTTTTCAAGTAGTAAGTTCAAAAGTGGTTGAGACTCAGTGGTTGACGAATACTGTTCTTGTAAAAGTTAAGTTGACAGAGTTCTGGGGCGCTAAAGATGTACTTTTTTGTGATTATCTCAAAGAACTATGTAAAAATAGTATGGGATTTTTGGTACATCACTTTATATAATGGCTGGAGTTAATAGGGTTAGCTGTGGAGGTGGAGATGATTTCCATGTAATATACCAAAATTAGTATTAATATCACCAATCATAACTACATATTCTGAACCGTACCTCCTGAGCCACATCAATGCGTCGGTAGCGAGAATACCTCCTGTCGAATGTTCCAGTAGTACCATATCGTTGAGGTTTCCATGGCGTTGCAAGTCCGTATTGTACACCTGCGTCAGTTTCTGTAACATTTCATATGTATGTAGGTCACTGTCATCTTTACTTCAAGGATGAATCAATCCTTAAACCTGATTGGTGCTAGAGTTTGGACATCAATAATTCAGAGATCAATAATAGAGTTTGGTGGCAATAATTCAAGGCAAATCAGATGGAAAAATTTACAAAGTCTTGAAAACTGTACAAATGTTCTTAAAATGTCCTGATGAGCATCAAAATACAAAGGTGGAGATTGAACAAGTGGAGGTGGTTTGATATTAAATAAACTACATACATTGTCTATTAAGAAATCCTGGGAATATATCTAGCCTTGTTATAGAACGCCTATAGATGTCCGGACACTACTGATAGTTCATAATTGTTTCGGTTTTGTCCAAAATCATAGTCTCCAAATAATGCTATTCTGTTCTTTTTGCAAAAATGTCATCAAATTTCATCTGAGTATGGTGACAATCCTTACAAAATTTGAGCTCATCCAACTAATTTTTCATTTAAATGTGTTTGCTCAAAATTTTGAAACATATTTTGTTTTGGTATAACACTCAAACAGATTATTTTATAGTGACTCTTTCTCACCCACAGGATTGTATACGGAATAATTCTTAAGTACTAAAAATAAGTAATATGATATTATTTTATATAATAAATTTTGAAGACCCAAAGATTAAATAAACTATATTTTTTAAAGACAATGAATAATTATTTGAATGTATATCCTTTGTTAAATTTTGTTGACTATATTTTTTAAAGACAATGAATTATTATTTTAATGTATATTCTTTGTTAAACCTTTTTGAGAATAAATTATTTTGATTTGATTTGCTAATATAAAACTAATCTCAAAACTTTACAATGCTGATTAGGTATAGTCCTTGTTGTTTGTGATAAAAATCATAAAAACTTCTCTGTTCTTTCACAATATTTATTTCTTGATTGACTCTAATTGTTGAACCTTTAAGTCATATCTGTATAGGTTCAATTTTACACTGAATTATTGTCTAGTTGACCGTATCAAAACTGATAATTATTGTTCGTTAGTGCATACATTATCTACATTTCATCATAGTAAATTACTTAATGGTTACTGTACCAATTAATTAGCCCACAGTCATAATTCTAAATTAATTAGCCCAACAACATTTATTATAGCCTTTTACTACAAAATATTGTAAACGAATTGAATGTTATTCTTTTCATTTAATGAGTTAAGATATATTGGTACATATCTCAATTATAAGAATGATAGAATTTCGTAATGAAAAACTTGAAATTATACAAAGTATACAATAAAGAGTGATTATACAAACCTCAATATTCCCACTCATGTCGTATTTGACAGGTGCAAAAACATTGCCAAACTGATCTGTTGGCAAAACAAATATAACAATTAAACAGTTTAATTGACAAGGTTTGTGAATTTAATTGTATTTTAATTACATTTAATTTTACACTACTAATAAGGTTTGTCTTTTTCCTCACTCCCGAAAGTTAGTAAAGTAAAAGCTATTATGATTGCACAGGAATATGACTTTCAGGTTTTGGCGGAAGTATAAAATATGGGGTTTCCCAGGTATGACTCATATGAACGATGTTTTTCTTAATTTCGAGCTACAAAATAATAAAGTTGAGACGACTGCCTCCAGCCATCAGCACGGGAAGATGCTGCCCCGCGCTCATGTCAACGAATATTTCCATGTTGTACATCTGCGTCAGGCGTCATGTGACCTTTTTTGACCATGATTCAACCTCGTGATGACGTCATCTGATGCGGCATGATCTTTGGAAACACAAATGAAAAATAATACTGAACTGAGCAGAATTTTGACTCAAATGAATGATGTTTTTCATAATTTCGAGCTACAAATTAATTAGTTGTTATTAAATTGAGACGACTGCTTCCAGCCATCAAATCAAATCAAAGCATTTATCGTCAGGATACAAAGAATGTATATAACAACGTCAATAATGATACATTCAACTAGCTTGTGAGATTTTGCACTACAAGAAAAAACTCATCGACACTGTAAATAGCAGATTTTAACAACCAACATTTTATGGTATTTTTGAAATTAGTCCTGCTCATGATCTTTACTTGCATGGGTAGAGCATTGAAAAGCTTGATACCCTGGTATTGAAAGCTGCATTGAGTACTAGTATAGTTACATCTAGGAGTTATTAAGTTATTTCTATTGCGTGTAAAATGATTATGTACATCTCTTTGGTTGCTAAGTCTAAATAAATTATCTTTAACATACAACAATACATTTAAAACATAGATGGACGGCAGGGTCAAAATATTAAAATTTACAAAAAGAGGTTTACAATGTTCTCTACTATGTACATTGCCAATTATCCTAATTGCCTTCTTCTGAAGTACAAACAGCTTATTTGCTAAATGAGAATGGCCCCACAAAGCAACTCCATAGGTCAAAAAACTATTTATATAAGCATAATCTACACACAGCATGTGATCAATAGAAATTACTCCATTTAGAGCCCTAATCAAAAAGATGCCCCTTTGCAGTCTGAGCAGCCACATAATCAATGTGAGTTTGCCATTTTAGGTTTGACTGCAAATAGACACCTAAAAATTTAAGACTCAAGTCATCATTATCACTTGACCTACAAGACAAGGTGAGTTGTAAATCCTGGATTTTATTTTCATTTAGACACAATTTGTTGGCTGCACACCAGTCGTTTACAATTGAAGTTTTAATACTAAGCATCTCCCTACAATCATCAACTGATTCTGTACAGACTTTGAGACCCAGGTCATCAGCAAACATGTAGGTGCTTACACGGTTGTCATTAAGATTAGAGGGCAGGTCATTTACATAAATAATAAATAAAGTAGGCCCCAAAATTGAACCTTGGGGAACACCTAACTGAACAAGACGTGTATCAGACAAAGAGCCATTGAAATAAACATATTGGAACCTATTTGTAAGGTAAGAAACAAAGAAATTTACAACAGTATTACTAAAACCATAAAACTTAAGCTTATTTACTAAAATGGCATGATTTACTGTGTCAAAGGCCTTGGAAAGGTCATAAGACCTAAAATTTACTAAATTTTTCGATTCCAGGCCCTCATAACAATCATTAATAAGAGATTGGACTGCACCAACAGTGCTGCGCTTGGCCCGAAAACCAAACTGACAGCTGCTAAGCAAATTATAGGTTTCAAGATAATGAACTAACTGCCCATGAACTAGCCGTTCCAAGACCTTTGACACAATTGAAACAATCGATATAGGCCTATAATTACACACTTGATCCTTGGGACCCTTCTTATGCACAGGAATTACTTTGTTGGTCTTTAAAACATCAGGGAAAATACCTAACATTATACATTCATTAAACAAAAAAGTTAAAACCTCACAAACAAAACTAGCAGCTAATTTTAAAATAGGGGCATTAACACCAAAACAGTCAAGACAAGAACTATTACTTAAACTAATGATAGCAGCTTAGACTTCTTCCACTTTAAAAAATTTAAAACTAAAATTGTCAGCTGGGAGCCATGAAACAGAGTAGTTATTTAAATAGAAGGAGTAGTCATTATTGCTAGGTGGTATCCCGTCACAAGTCTCGGAAACTGAGTTTACAAAAAATTCATTAAAACTATTTGGATTTATTTTGATAGATGAACCTATAGGCCTAGACTGGCTATTTAATCTAGCTGATTGGTTTATTATCTTCCAAGCAGCCTTGCTTTTATTTTTTTGAAGGTGCTGCCCCGTGCTCAGGCCTTAAACCTCATAGATACCTAAATTAATCATTTCAACCCTTTTAGCACCAAGACCCTAAATATAAGCTTAACCTGCTAAGTCATAAAACACCAAGAGCGTTTATTTAGGCTCAAGCTAGGTTGGTGGTGAAACGCCAAGAGCCTATATATAGGTTCGGACAAGTTTGGACGTTAGTTAAGCGCCAAGAGCCTTTATTTAGGCTCTCAACATTTTCATGCAGTACACAACTATAACTAATATCTATAACATTAGTATGCATTTTATGTCAAATGTACTATGGCAAGTAGCACTTCATATAATATTCAAACAAAATAACAATACACACAAAAATGTTTTATCTAACGATACATGCGTTTTTATGGTAAAAGGCAGTTTTGTACTTTGTGTACTAATAAATATATAAATCTTTAAATTGTTAGTATTATTTTACCAAATTTTCACGGGTCTTTCTCAATTAAATATATTATAATAAATATATAATACAGAGGTTTGTTGAGTAAATATTTTTTTCAGGCATTTATTGAACTCTTAATTTACGCACACAAAAAATAGAAAAAGTATCTAAATTGGGTAGGGTACAATAAGCGGACCCAGTTTTTTATATCGAAGAATGTAGTCATCAATACCTAATATTCGCATCTCAAATCCTAGACTATCAATCGATATAAAAGTATCTATAGTCCTCAATAACAATCATATGTTTTAAATTATAATATGAATTTTATATTTACAGTGATCAAACAAATTATTATAACCAAAATTAGGAAAACTGAAGACAACCATATTTGCTCCTCTCACAGTTACAGTTGTTTCTTTCCCACAAATTTCACATAATGGGTTTTTCAGTACGAGTCCAACATGTTGAAGCCATGAAAAACATGTCTTATCATCTTTCAAAGCAATGTTGTGTAGTTTTCTAAAATTGACTGCCATTTTTAATAATCAAAATTACTTATTTAAAATTGAAATATTACCCTACGTTTATTATTTTAAAGTGTTTACAGCTGTTGATATAAACTATTTAAGTTAATAGTTCAAAATAATTAATCAGTATCGATTGATTATGTTGATGGTTATGATTAAGTAATATCGTATGCCAATTTCGATATAAAAAACCGGGTCCGCTTATCGTACCCTACCCCCATTACATATCAATGTTCTCCTATTAATAACAAACACAATGAGTTCAAAATCATTAGTTTATCATAAAATTTAGCAAATTGAGAATGATTTATATCTATGTGTGTCATAATTCGTAAAACTGCTTTGGCGCTACTGCGACATACCCAGCAGCTATGCCATGACACCTAACGGGACAACCTGCACCAGTAATGTGTTCTGGCATTATGTGAAGCGACCTGCCCAATATGCTTGGTGCTAAAAGGTTCATTTCAATCCTGTGATTTTTATTTAACATTTTAGATACAATATCTGATATCGTTTGATAGTTCTTATTATATGATGTGTGAAATATCAATGATAATACTAAGTAATATAAAAACCGAGTAAAAGTGGGACTTGAAAACTCTTGTACTTTAACGCTCAAAACAATGATTCTATTGTGGTGGAGGCCTCTTATTATACTCAAGACTTCATTGGAATAGCTTTTCAGAAGGTCATTTACATTTAATGCACATTTCTACAAACTTATTTACATAAATATATAGAAAACACATATACTGAACTCACCAATTAATGATACTACTCCTCTTGCTGCTTCTAAAAACTGTATAGTATCAATTTTGCCTTCATTTGGAATTGGAAAAGGTGTCTGTACAGAATTAAAATAATTTTTTATATCTTCTGAAGGTATGCCACCATTAGAGGCCGTCATTCTGAATAATAATAATGGCTGTTTTATCACACTGTTGTTAATAGGATTAAAATGCCAATGATAATGATTATGTAATGCAAATCATATTAGGCATTTTTTAATTGAGTGCACTTATATACGAACAGATAGCAATTAATATTGATAAATCGACGAATCTATGACTAAATTTATAAACACATAAAATTTACAAAGTACGCAGACTAAAATATTGCAAGGTAACAGTCTAAGCACATTCTAGTATCTACAAAATTGCTTTCATTGGCACCTATCACTTGTGTGTGTCTTACACTGTTTGTTTACATTTACAGAACAAATGCCGAAGAAATGTACCACTCGGTTTTATCAGCTGAATGCCATCTAAGCGTTTTTCATAACTCAGCTGTTTTTGCAGCTGATTTTTATAGTGACGTCAAAACGATCATAATTTTTTTTACATTTTTTAAGTCAATGTTTATTTTGTTTGACGTTGTTTGTTTGGTTAAGGTTAGTTTCCAGTTTCACTTTCACTTAAAGCAAGATGTACACACTTCTTTACGGATTCTATAAATATTTGATACAAAAAGATGAATATTGTGTCCTCATCCTTGGGCTGGATAACGCAGGAAAAACGGTGAGTTTTCTCAGAGTAACATATTACTCATATTAGTATTAATTTGTCCAAGTGTTCTGGAGGCCTTAATTTTTCACTTAATTGAACCTCTCGTTTTGCTTCGAAGTAGTAATATTTTCAAGAGTACTAACTCATTGTTTGTATGATGAATAAATTGTTTGTAGAATTAGTTGAAATGTATCCACATGCTTTTGAAATCTATTGCTAATAAAACTGGGCAGGGAAGTTGATAGGTTAGTGTAATTCCTTAAATCTTTATAAGAATTTACGGTATTTATTTACAATACCGTGACCATGAAAAATGGACTTTTTTTTCATGGTTGGGCATTTATAGCCAAGTATTATTATCACAGGTGCATATAAACTGGGGGGAAAGTATATCATTGTATTATATTGATGCCTTTCGGCCATTATTGCATTAAGGATGGAAAATAACCGACAAAATTTTGTCGAACAACACTTGGAGGGTTAAGGATCAGGGGCACCACGTGATCTGGGATTCGACTTTTGCAAGCTCGAGTTAATTTTTTTTTCTAAAAGAGCAAGCAGTGCGCAGCACTGCGCAGCGGGCAGGCATCGTTGACAGGATTAACGTCATCATTTCACTAAAATTGCCAGAGGTACTGTCAAAAACAGAGTTTTCAGAGGATTTCAAAAAATCGTAACTCCTTTGATTTTCGTTGCCGACGAATTTTTTCTTCACTATTGTTTTCAGGAAAAATTGTAGTTTTCAGGAAAAAAAAATTAACATACCTTTCCATGGTCACGATTTTGTAAATTGATACCGAATTTACATCTTAAACATTGAGTGGTTTGTGGTTTGGTATCAACCATATGTACAAATTGACCAGTATGAAGTGAAGACTTTACTTTATTTCCAATGGCAATTTCACTATTTACAATAAGTAGGACCAAATCTAAAATGATCCTTGGCTGCCTTATAATAAACGGCCACCAACACAATCAAATCATTGATATTCATGACAATCTAAAATACTGAAATCAAAATCTTGGACCAAATTACATAATAGATATTTCGGTACCAGTAAGATTAAACGCCGGGGCGGCAAATCACGAATTTGACGTTACCAACGTATTCTGCTCACCCTCCTGAACAAAAAATATATATAGTACTAGGAGGTGCAAATGACAAATAACATGATTTTAGGGGGTATATTGATAAGTGGTAAAGTTTCTAATGTTTTAATGTTCAGTTTGTGTGCTGTGTCTGGATAATCTGTTTACTTGAATATTATCTGCGGCCGGGACTGATAGCAGCCTGATAGCATACCTGTTATCTGAGTTGTCCGGGGCATAGGTCAGTTCTACACAAGATATCGTGTTCAGTAGGTCGGATTGAGTGAGTGAGTTTACAATGATGAATCAACCATCCACTAGTTCAACCAACCCTAGTGAATTGTGTGTGTGTCGGAGTGTTTCGTAGGGCACGTAAAGAGATTACGTTTTAACCGAAACGAAATTATCTCTTTTTTAATAGAACAGGGCATTTTTAAAAATGAGTGTATTTGTTCGTCGTGCGGTCGAGTGGTGTTTTTAAACCGGAGACTGTGTCGTTTCGTTGTAATAGACCACTTTTTTGTTGCTGCTGTTTAGCTATATCCGCCAACACACTAATGGTAAGTGTTCTCTGTTAATATCCATCTATATATTTGAGTTTTTCATGATTTATTTAGTTTTTAAACTTTACATAATTGCCTTTGCATTACATTTCAATTTATATTTTTGATCAGCCCCTCTAGAATTTTATATTTTACTGATAGGTACTATCTCGAGGGATGTTTTTCTTTTATTGACATCAGCGCGGGGGCAGCACCGAAGGTGCTGCCGAAGCCCGCGCTGATGGCCGGAGGCACTCGTAATTAATTTTTTTCTCGAAATTAAGAAAAACATTATTAATTTTGATAAAAATTCTGCTCATTTCTGTAATTTCTCATTTACGTTTGCAAAGATGGCGGCGCAACCGATGACGTCATCACGAGGTTCAATCATTGGCCACAAAAGGTCACGTGACGCTAGACGTGGATGTAGAACATGGAGATATTACTGGAAAGTTATTTAATTTTTTATTTTCTAGAACTTCGTTATTTCTCATTTCCACCCCATCAAACCTTATACTTTTTTTTATATAGGACGATTCCAATAAGTTAAGAACGCAAAACTCGTATTTTTCCGCCCCGGCGGTTAATATGATAATTACCGATATTTCAAATAAAAATATAGTTCTGCTGGGTAGGGTACGATAAGCGGACCCGATTTTTTATCTCGAAATTGGCAAACGATATTAATTAACCATACCAATCGATATAATCAATCGATACTGATTAAATTATTTGAACAGTTAACTCAAATAATCTATATCAACAGCTGTAAACACTTTCAAATAATACACGTAAGGTAATATTTCGATTTTACATAAATAACATTTGATCATTAAAAATGGCAGTCAATTTTAGATAAATACACGACATTGCTTTGAAAAATGATAAGACATATTTTACGTGATTTCAACATGTTGGACTCGTACCGAAAAAACCCATTATGTGAAATTTGTGGGAAAGAAACAATTGTAACTGTGAGAGGAGCAAATATGGTTGTCTTCAGTTTTCCTAATTTTTGTTATAATAATTAGTTTAATCACTGTAAATATTAAATTAATATTTTAATATAAAACATATGATTGTTATTGAGGACTATACTTTTATACCGATTGATGGTCTAGGATTTGTGATACGAATATTAGGTATCGATGATTACATTCTTCGATATAAAATACCGGGTCCGCTTATCGTACCCTACCCTTCTGCTGGTTTTAATTCTTAAGAATAAATATATTAAAGATAAATCAAAATTATATATGTATTTATAAAATGTACAAACAAAACAATAACATTTACCTTTTACTATTTTCAAGGATAAATGTGGGGTGGAATAGAAGCAGACCTGGTTTTTTATATCATATTATCAAACAATAATCATTATACCCATCAATATAATAAACCAATAGTAATTAATTTAACAATAACTAAATCATTTGCATCAACTGTACACGCATTTTCATATTCTAAACACAATTTGTTCTATAAGTAACTTCTTTTAAATAAAAAAGATAGTTAACTTTAGAAAACTATACAAAATAACACTAAAAAATAATTTACTGTGTCTTTCTTGGTTTCAAGATGTTTGTTTTGTTGTTACATTTTCTTTATTATTATTTATTCTTAATCAAAAGTCATCTTTCCTATTACCTGTCTTAGTTTTATCATTTCAGTAATGGTTATGGTGACTATTATTATAATTCATTATTTATGACATTATGTAATTGTTCAAACTATTTCTATTAATTTGAAGCGTGACTTTAATTTAGTATTTCATATTGATATCGATTGGTAATTCTATTTTTCGATATATGAATATCGATGATTGTAATAAGCGATATAAAAAGCGGGTCTGCTTGTCGTACTCTGCCCCTAATTTTTTGTGTCTTAGTCATTGTGAAACAAGGCACACATATACGTCATTGTTCTTACCATCATTAGTCAATAACCAAACACGGTTTCACTTTGAATTAATTTCCAAACACGATTTTATTTTTAATTGGTTTTGTGTGATAATGTTGAGCTAAATTATGTTTTAGTCTTTTAAAATCATATCGTAGTGAAGCTATATTTTATAGGTGAAAGAACTTTATTTATTTCAGATTGCATAAAATAACAAAATTTTATTTAAGCTCTCTATGAGCAGCGTAGTACCTACTTATGATTAATTTAGCCAATCTGAAATGTATTTCTGCAGGTACTGATGTCGTCAAAACTACATTCATTCGTTAAAAAATCATAGTTTGTTTGATTTCAACTAAAATAGTACAATGATTTTTTGTATATTCTTAATACCAAATTTAGAATGCTCAAAAAAAGTCATGTATGTTCTCAAGTGCGTTTTTGCAACATTGTGTTTGTTCTAACTTTTCTTGGGTACTTTGGGATTATACCGACCACACCCAGACATGAATCGTTATTTGACATTTTGCTTCTACTGATTACTAGATTAGCGTAGAACAATATTTCGTCAATATAAAACAGGAATTGTCTTATCGCAAACCCCTCCCCATCCTCAGACAGAGGTCAAAGTCAAGCGGTCTAGTAGATAACGTGATTGTAGAGTCTCGCCGCCCGTTCAGCTGGTGCGTCGCTTTGTTGTACTTCCGTGTTTTACCCCTACATTTCTCCAAACACAAAAATTCAACAAAAACTAAACTCTTTATTGAAAAAAACACTCAAAACTTGTTTTTATTCTTGATCACACTCCTCCACCCAAAATGCGAGTGCCTCCGGCCATTAGCGCGGGCCCCGCGCTGATGTCAACGAAAGAAAAACATCCCTCGAGATAGTACCTATCAGTAAAATATTAAATTCTAGAGGGGCTGATCAGAAATATAAATTGAATTGTAATGGAAAGGCAATTATGTACCGTGCAAAAAACTTAAATAATCATGTGATGCCGCGGGGCCTGCCGTAATCGGGATTCTCGAGAAAGATAAGATAACGGCGACAACGACACCGATCACAATACCTGGAAATGCTTGTAAGTTTGTAATTAAAGAGTTGTTTTTTCGTTCTATCATGTTTGTTTCTATAAATTTGTATTTTTGTGTTCTTCATACTGGTGTGGTCGGTATAATCCCAAAGTACCTTTTCTTGCAGCAAAACACTATTTGATTCCCACCTTAAATTCCAGTTTTCATCTCTCACTACAAACAGGATACTTTGGATTTAAAGGAGCAAGATCATTATCTTGTAACCATTTAAAACATTGTTAATTGTTTAAAAATACATTTTGAGGTAATAATTGCATGTTCATTACCATTGTTCTTGCAGATGTCACTAGCCTACTCAGTACGTAAATGAAATAAACAGATGGTAATGAATAATTATAAATATCTATAGGTCAAATGTATTTGATAATCATGATCCGATTACATGTTGGTGGCCGCTTATTATACTGCAGCCTAATCGGCCAAGATACTTACTCTTACTCCCAGGGCCATTTATATCGGAGGTGATATTTAGCCGCACCAACAAAGCTCCTCCATCTTGAACGGTCCTCTGCATCTTCCTCTGAAGCGCCCATCTTCTCCATATCAGCCTTCACCTGGTTCCACCATCTCACTTTTGGTCTCCCCCGGGGCCGTCTTCCTTCTGGGTTACCGTACATTACCCTCTTCAGTTTGCATTCCTCTTCTCTTCTCAAAACATGGCCTGCCCAACGGAGTCTTCTGCACTTTATTTCTCCTATTACATCCGTACTATTGTAGAGCTCCCTGATTTCTCTATTATGTTTTCTTCTCCATACCCCTTGTTCATATGATGGCCCATAAATTTTACGTAGAATTCTATTCTCGAAAACTAGAAGCTATAATCGGCCAAGATGGCTTAACTTAAATAACACTAAAAGTTAACATAGCTGCAATATAATAAGCGGCTACCATGAAAATCGAATCAACTATCGAATATAAAAACATTTGGCCCATAGATATTCATAATCATTACCAGATGTTTTTATTTTACAGAATAACAATACTGTATTGTTAAAAATTAAGTTAATTCAGAGTAAAATCATTTGCATAAGTGAGTAACGACATCGGCAAGAACAGTGGCGATGAACATGCGCTTTTTGTGTCAAAATGTTGAACAATATTTCAAATGACTACAAGATAATGATTTTACTCCTTTAAATGCAAAGTATCCAGTTTGTAGTATTGACATGAAAACTAATCTGACCTGGATTTTATATAGATTCTACGCTAATCTAGTAATCAGTAGAAGCAAAATGTCAAATAACGATTCATGTCTGGGTGTGGTCGGTATAATCCCAAAGTACCGATTAATACATGATTATCGATACTTATTATTCATTAATCAAATGTGAGCCCATTGTCATATCAACACATCTATAGTCATAATAACAATCATATTAAATAATTAATATAAATACACGTCCAGTGACAATCTTATAAATAATACCTGTATTATTAACAAAATAATAAAGGCTCCTTATGCCATAATGATCAAACAATTGGAATTGGAAATAGGAAAAGCTCATAAACTATAATGAAACAATAACAACATAATAAACATTTATAATCGAAAATACGAAATATGCATAAATATTTAAGTTTTCTTCTGGGTAGCAATGATTAACTGCTTTCACGAAGTTGATGAAGCATCTTCTCTAGAAAACCGTACTTCTCTTCTCTGTACAAATACAGAAGATGATCTGCAAGTAGGTCAGATTACTATTACAGATTGGCTATCATTTTGCAGAGAAGTTTGTTTTGTATAGTTATAAAAATATAACTAAAATATTATTATTTTCTATAATCTTAAAACCTGATTTCTTTTACCTATAGAAATAAAGCTTCACTTTAATACAATCTTAAAAGCAATATGCTGTAATTCGGTTGAACATTATTGTTCCAAATTAATTCGAAATGAAGTAAAATCATATGTATGGTTTTGATAATGGTCGCAAGTACAATGGCGATGTAGACGTGTTATTTGTGTCACAAGTTGTCAGATATGTTTATCCTTCAAAATAGTAAAAATCAACTAAATTTTACACTGTGTTTTGTTATATTTTATAAATATACATATCGTAGATACTTCATTAAATTATTACCTTTTAAGCTATAAAAATAGCTGAATTACAAATACCTTTAAAGTAAATTAGTTTGACATTTTGGTTTCAATAGATTTTTAAATAATAATGAATATCGATGATTCGTTTGTTGTGGTGGCCGCTTATACCACTTAACTATTTTATAATTTAACCCATTGATAATATTAACTGATACTGATTTATTAATTTGAAAAATTAGGACATAGTATGATATTTGGACTCTGTTTTTATATCGCTCGGTATATCATCTATAGTTTATTTATCGAATAACAGAACTATTAATCAATATCGACATAGCTTATCTAAAATACAAAGTGTTTGAAATTAAAGTATGAATTCAATATAATATAATGACATACCTCATAAATAATAAAGGAACCGTAACTTTCTAACAAACAATAATTATAATGGGTAATATGAAAAGTCTAATTGAAATAATAAAGAAACAATAGCAGCTAAACAAACATATTGAAACCAAGTAAACACAGTTTATTGTCTTTAGATGTTTGTTTGGTTAGTTATCTCAATCAGTTTTATTAGATGGAGTCCCATCAAATATTATGTTTACAATCTGAAAATCTATTTATATTATTACAGATGATTTTAAAATAAATTATTCAAATTAATTAATTAATGAATATCAGTTGGTTGTTCATATTGGTGGGTGTAATTATGCAATATCCTTTGTTATTATTGATAAAAACCATGTCTGTTTATTGTATTCTACCCAACAATATTAACTTAACTTAAATCATGTGTACACATCTTTAGTTTGTGAATGTAATATTTGAAAAGAGACTTCATCTAAATAAAAATTATAGTTAACTGTAGAAAACTTACCAAAATAACACTGGAAGAAGATTAATTGCGGTTTTCTAGGTTTTAATATCTTTGTTCTGTTATTATGGTTTCTCTATTATTTAAGTGAGATTTTCCTTATTGTATATCCTAATTCTTTGATGTGGTTATGGTTGCTTTACAATTTATTAGGTGCTTTAGTGGCTGCATATTATACTGCAGCCTTTGTGAACCAAATTATCTTAAAACTAAATTATATTAGAAATAGGCTATCTGATTGGCGATTACAAAGCCATTTCAGTTAGCCTATAGTTGTTTACAATTAATGATTGCTAGCTTTTTTTAATGATTTAAATAATTTCAAACTAAGTAAAATCATATGTGCAATGTAATGGCCACAGATACAATGATTAACATGTGTTACTTGTATCACAAGCTATAAGACACATATTTTATCCTTTAAAATAGTAAGAATAAATACCAAAGTTTTAGATAGTTTTGTTGAATTTAATAATTTTGTAAAAATTAATCATTAGATTATTCAGGAAGATCTTAGATTCAAAAACATCACTCAACAATACTATAATTAGAAATATCTGTAATGTAATTCAATTTGGTTTTCTATTGTTTGGTAGTTTAGATAATAAGAAATAACAAATATTCAATTGTTGTGGTTACGGCTCATTATACTGCAACCTTTAAACCTAAATAAATCAACAATATAAATTACTTCGACTCCTATATGTGGTGCCGACACATGTAAATTTTATCTGCATCACGCAGGACTGATATTTGTTGAAGGTAAGAACCTATTATTAGTTGATTTCTATAGTCCATGCTTCAATAATATGATCATAAAGATATAATATAAGCTACACAACTATATAGAATCTTTATAACAATGGAATAAATAATGCGACTATAAAATCGTAATCGTTATAGACTGCAAAAATATGAATGATCAGGTTGGGAGGATGAATGGATGATCAAGTTTGAAGGAATAAGTTAAAATCTTTAAATTTAAATCCGCATTGAATATTGGTAAATAAAAATCTAATTTTTAAATTGTCACTAGCTATTGTTCCAAGGAATGAAACACTCTTAATTGATTCTATTTTAATTTCACTATACATGTACGATAGATTGAGATGAAATTGACAATTTCACTAATGGTTACAGACTTATTTGGAGGCGGCAAAAACAAAGTTCACCAAGAATTACAAGGCCATGAACCCCAGCAAGATCACGACCACTGTAGGCCTCAACATAGGGAAGATTGAACTGTCAGGCATCCGACTCAACTTCTGGGACCTCGGCGGGCAGGAAGAACTGCAGTCCCTGTGGGACAAGGTAACTGAGTACCTCTTTCCATACAGCAATAACTGGAAGTTCATTGGAGCAGTAAACTAGTTCCTTGCTCTATCCAGAAATTCATCAATGGAATAGAACTCTCTCTCCAGCAGCCAGTCAAGAAGAGTTTCTTTAAAGTTCCTCTTGCCTCTCTGTTCTTTCAGTCTTGTTGGAAGGATGTTGTAGAGCTTAGTCCCGATGTAGGAAGGTTTTTTCTCAAAACCAGTCAAGTGATGTGCAGGAAGTATATAGTTTCCTCTGTGTCTGGTAGTATAATGATGTGTCTCTGAGAATTGCGGGGGTTCTTTCTTAATTGCACCGATGATTACTTCACTAATGTAAAGGTTGGCTATTGTCTATAGCTTCAGTCTTTTGAAAATCCCCCTGCAGGAATCTCGAAAACCCAGTTTGGCCAATACCCTGATTGCCCTCTTCTGAAGAAGCAGTACCCTGTGGAGGTTTTCTTTAGATGAGTACCCCCATACAGACAGCCCATAGCGCATTTGCGACTCAAACAGTGTGAAGTAAGCTGTTCTTGAGGTTTATATGTTGCTGATTTGTTTAAGTCGCTTAGTTACATATAATGCAGTGCTAAGCTTTTTGCACAGTTGGTCTACATGAAGTTTCCAATTCAGGTCGCTGTCTAGGGTTATCCCAAGGTATTTTGCCTCTTGAGAATATGAGGCATTGGGTAGTTCGAGAGCATTCCTTCTTTATGGACCAAAATGAAGCTGCTGTGTTTTGTCTTCATTTAGTACAAGTCATTCTCCTGACTATATTGTTTAGCCATGCTGGCTGCGATGTAGGCATTGATTTCTAGGTCCTTAATGTTCTTGTGGGAGGGCAGTGTCATTAGCGTATAGGAAGGAATACTTCACTATTGTCTTGTAGTACTGAGACAATGTCATTAGTGTATAAGACAAATAGTACAGGGCCCAGCACAGATCCCTACAGGACCCCTCTTGTTGTTCGTGCTTCTGTGGATCTGATTTTCTGAGATGTCTTGTTGATAATGTGGACTATCTCCGTAATTTGGGTTCTTCCGCTGATATAGCTTTCAAACCACTGATGCACCACTCCTCTTATTCCTAGAGTTTGTAATTTATCCAGGAGATGTTTATGACTCAGGCTGTCAAAGGCTTTACTAAAGTCCAAGAAAATGCCAGTTGTTGTGGCCCCTTCTTCAGTTGCATCAATGATAGTTTCTACCAGGTCAGTTATGGCCGTGATGGTGGACTTGCCTTTTCTAAAGCCATGTTGACGTCTGGTTAGGAGATTATTATTTTCTAGGTGTGTAAGCAACCTTGAGAGTACTATTTTTTCAAAGACTTTTCATAGTGTGCAGATAAGTGATATAGGTCTGTAGTTGTTAGCTGGGAGGGAAAAATGCCTTACTGGAAGGACTTGTTAATTACATTTACTATTGGAGCTAGTACTTCATTTTTGCAGTGTTTAAGAACAACTGATGATATTTCATCTATTCCAGAAGATGGCTTTGATTTCAGGGATGATATTGTTTTATTCACCTCTATTGTATTTGTTGGCTTAAAGCTCTCCTCAAAAGACTTGAATTCCCTTTCATGTAGCGTTGGATATATTTTTAAAGGCAGTTGTTGCGAATTTGATAGAACTTGTTCTGCAGCATTAGCAAAGAAGTGGTTCATGTGTTCCACTATTTTTTGGGGGTCAGTTGTTATTGAACCTTTAATATCAATAGATTTTATACAGTTATTTTTAGATTTACTACTGTAGCGATTGTTCAACTAAAAATACTTTCTGAAGTATTTTAGTTGAAGATCATATTCTTTTTTTCTGTCATTGGTTTGTTTTTTTGTTTTCTTCCGTGCCCGTCAGAATTGATTTATTAAGAGCTGTAATGTATGCCCCTTTCAATCTCATAAGCTCCCGTTCTTGCTCTTGATTTGTATGGATTTTTTTTTCTTTTGGCCTTGACTGTACAGTGGGACATGCTGTATCTAGTGCGGCTTGTAGGATCTTATGGATAACATAACAAAACTTAAATAACGTAGTTTTTTAAAATAGTAAAGAAAAAAAATACAAAACAGTTGTTTTAGGTCTGACTTATGTAAGAAAATCACTGATCCACCAGCATTACCACACACTAGTGACTCCTATAAGTGTACCACAAAAAACCCTAATGTCAGATGCGGTAATCAAACCCGTGACTCTAAGGCTAACTCCCACGTCTGAGGTTAACGCCTCAGATCACACAGTCATCCTGACTTGACGTCTTGACTGTGCAGACAGCTCGCTTAGGATACCCGCATCTTTTCTTATTAATAACTATAGCATATCATTTTGTTTACGTAGCGTTTTAAAATATAAACTCAATAGTTCAATACCATCCAGGGTTTCACAAAATTAATAATATTCTTAAAATAGCATTTAATACCTTACAAAATTCTAGTTCAACTAATGATGTTTTTAAAACAACTCCTAGAGTAATCTTTAAAAGACCTCCTATTCTTAAAGATTTATTGGTCAAACCTAAATTACCAATGACAAACACCAATGAAAAAGCAATACAAAAACAAAAAGGATCACATCCGTGTAATAAACCAAGATGTTTGATTTGTAAAATGTTACCAAATTCTTCAAAATTCACTAGTAGCAAAACACGCAAGTCATATCCTATCATTGGCAACTTGTCTTGTGAATCTAAAAATGTGATTTACCAAATTCAATGTAAAAAATGTCCAGCAGATTATATTGACTCAACAACAAATACCTTGAGGACAAGAATGACAGGACACTGATTTGATTATAAACACCAAGATTAAAAGAAAACTGTCGTGACTCATGGTCTAAATCACAATGAAACTTTTGAAAATACATATATAGTCAAACCTATTCGGCAAGTACATACAAATTCAAATCCAATTTACCTCAGAACATTAGAACAAGCACACCAATATTGGTTTTAAAGAGCAAAATTCCACATGGACTCAACATCAGATAACTTAGCCAAAAACGTCTAAATTTGAAATCAACATATGGATCAATTATTTAGTTCATGTCATCTGTATTTATTATTATTATTTATTAACTGTTTATTTACTTTCGTTTGTACTGTTTTCTTTTATATTTTATACAATTTATGCACCTGAAGACGGTTTTCACCGAAATATAGTGCCTATGTTTTAAAAACATTTTATTTGTACAGTAATTTACTAAAAATAATATGTATACACACACACACACACACACACACACACACACACACACACACACACACACACACAACACACACACACACACACACACACACACACATAAAATATCTAAAGTCTGGAGCATTGCATTGGTTGAAGCTGTAATTATGCTTTAGAAAAATGTATGAACAGTTAGCCTAAAACACCCTATCACTGCAGAGAATTTACATTGTCACCAGGTTTAAGACAAAATTAGGCCTACAAATTAGTTGGAAGGAAAAAGTAACTAGATTATTGTTGATGGGGCAATTTTCAATGTATTTCAAATATTACTCTTAGGCAAGAACACAAAGAAAATACCATTTGGCGAACAAGAACAGCATTACTGCCAATTAATCATTTCTTAATCAGTTGTAAGTTTTTGTATGATGACAGCATAAAGAAAGGAGTAAAAGAAATACAAGGTATTTTGAGAAACTTGGACTGAAGTGTCAGGTTTCCCATCAAGGAACGATTGCAATCTGTTGTGCAATTGATTGTAATCTATAGAAGGATTGAAGAGCATGCAAAGAGATGTGTCACATCCTTAATATTTGAACAAAACTTTGCTTATTTTAACTTTTAGGTTTTTTAGAAATATTTTTTGTAATAGCCAATTCAAATGGCTTTGCATGAGTTGACCTTCATTGTTTGTGCACATGTGTGAAATTCTTCCCACCTGATAGTGTCAGTCGCTGGCTGGCAGAATTTGAGCAAAATAGTGTGTATTGCTTTTGTCATTCTTTTTTTATAGAGAAAAACTTTATCTGGGGAAACACAATCATAATGAATGAAATGATGTAGATGTTTATACATTATTAGCTACATATACATTGTTTCTCATTGTAGTACTACGCAGAGTCACACGCCCTCATATATATCGTGGACTCGTCGGACCGAGAGAGGATCCCGGATTCCAAAGAAACATTTGGTGAGTTGCTGATTTTCTAAAAAAATTATTTTCTATGTTTACATGTGTGCATTAGGATTTTAACACGTTAGCTGCCAACCCCGGAAAATACGTTTTAGCGCTAAAAGCGCCAAATTTTTAAAAGATAAATTGTTGTAAACCTTTTGTTATTTTTCTCTTCTTTGGTTACTAATAAACATGATTTTATGTATATTTATTACGTTTATAAAGCGTCGTGCACATTGGCCCGACAGAGCTTTTTTACAAGGCAATATATTACATAAATCATTTGCCGTCGGGCGTATAGGCCCGACGCCTGATTCAGGGATATTCCGTTTTGTTGATGTGCAGCCTGAATAATTCCCGCGCTTTAGTTCTCTGTCTGCAATTGCATCAGCTTACTTCTAACCCGCCTTTTCCACATAGCTGAGGGCCAATTGACGCGTTTTGTTACTGGAATCCTACATTGTGTTTTTTATAAGTAATGTTTCAATAGTTGTGTGCGTGTATACTATTGATCGGTAAAAATGAGTGGCGATAATCTTCTTATGGATGAAATCGAACGTATAATTGAGAAATCCGTCTTCCCCGGGTGATTTGTTTGCCGAAATAAGTGATGATGACAGTGTGGAGTCAATGGTGGTTAGACTTTATTCCTGGTACTGATTCAGAATATTACTCTGATGGACAATCAAGAATCAAACGTGGAACTTAATTCTACTGATGTTAATGGAACAGTTACAGATATCACAGGTACTTCTTTTATTTCTACAAACGCCAAGGACAATGATTTGGGCTGGGAAATGTTTGAGGGTAAGCAGAAAACGTTTCAGTTCACTCAGACAACAAAATTTAATTTTTGTTTACCGAACAACAGAAAACCAATCGATTTTTTTTCGTCATTACTTGACAGACGAAGTAGTTGAACTTATGGTTGTAGAAACTAATCATAATGCAAATGAAGTAATTTCAAAGCTTGCGACTAAGTCGTAAGAGTAGGCTAAAAGACTGGAAAAATACCAATCATGGGGAAATGAAACAATTTATTGGCCTTCTTTTTATATATGGGTTTAGTAGGACTTCCAAGAATCAGTGATTATTGGTCAAAAAACCCTTTGTATAATAAATTCTCAGTTGCCCGAAAAATAATGAGTAGAAACAGGTTTCAGTTACTCTTACGTTTCTGGCATTTTAACGGTTATGAAAACCTCAAAAGAGATGGGCGAATTGGTAAAATAAAACCTCTGCTTCTACCACTAAACAATTTATTCTTCACTTTGAAAGTAGCAGAGCAAAGATTTAGTTATTGATGAAAAACTATGGTGCTGTTTCGTGGTAGACTAGGTTTCCGGCAGTATATTCCCGGAAAGGCCCACAAGTATGGGATAAAAATTATTCAAGCTGTGTGATAAAACGGGTTATACTTATGCAGTAAAAGTGTACATGGGGAAAGGTACTGTAGAAGTGACAAAAGACAGATCTGTTGCGACTAAAGTGGTACTGGAACTCATGACAAACTTTTTAAATAAAGGCCACAATTTATATACGGACAACTACTACACATCAGTAGAATTGGCTAATGCTTTGTTGTCAAATAAAACACATCTTGCTGGTACCGTGAGAAAAAGTCGTAAAGGCCTACCAAAAAACCTTTTAAAACAAAAACTTAGTAAAGGTGAAATGGTTTGTTCCGAAAATAAAGATGGTGTAGTTGTTACCAAGTGGAAAGACAAAAGGGAGGTACACATGCTTTCCACATTCCATAGGCGGAGTACGTCGTCCTTGACTAAAAAAAAGTTGGAGGGCCAAATGTAATGAAGCCATTAGTCATCGTTGACTACAATAAGGCGAAGGTTGGGATAGACGTATCCGATCAAATGTCATCATATAACACTGCAGTACGGAAGACAATGCGTTGGTTCCACAAACTAGCTGAAGAACTTCTTCTTGGAACTGCAGTGGTAAATAGTTGGTTGGCCTACAATAATTTTCTTAACCACACTACATCTCATAATAAAAAAAAAAAAACAAAACTTAGTCTCTATCACTAAGTTCAGAGAGGAATTGGCCTGTTCCTTGATGAACGTGCAGGAAGAGCCACGCATTCCAAATGTGACCACTACAGGGCACCACTACCTGACGTCATCTGATTTTGTTGGTGGAGGAGTACAAAAACGCAGACAAAGGAAAGGTGTGCAAGTTGTGCTACAAAAATGTATCAGAGGAAAAAGGGACGTAAGGTAGCAAGAAATTTGACACAAGTAACTACGTTTTGCAGTGAATGTCCAGAAAAACCATTTTTTTGTGAAACATGCTTCAAAATTATACACAAATAGTATATCTTCATTCATTTTTTGTATAGGGTAATTTTGTATTTACTTATTTTTCTTTACTTATAAGACTGAATTATTTGAATAGTAAGGAAAGCAAAAAAAATATGAAAATAAATAAGATACAACTTTTTATTTACTACATTTACTTTGGTGAAACACTTATGAAATTAAATCTCTTTTTACTGTAAAATAACAAATCATATATTTTATTCTTCCTGGTAGCAATAATAAGGCTAAAACCTTATTATTTTATATTCTAACACCGATAAAAAAACCCGTCGGGCAATGTGGCCTGATGAAAATGTCCAATGTAGCAATCTCATTCATATCACTAATAACAAAAATAAACACAACAAACAACGTTCTGTTAGTAGCAGAACTCTTCATAGTTCAATCAGTTTCAGTTTGAGTCGTCAGGGTGCAGCACAGGCACGAAGGTAATCATTGTTATGCTGTCGGGCCACTTTACCCAACGTGCAATCTCTTAAAGATGTAGAGCATCGGTCCATTTGGCCCGACGTGGCAGCTAACGTGTTAAAATAGGGCTAAAACTGTTGTAGCTAAAAATGTCAGATCAGAATTTTAAAACTTTTTATTTCAGCTGAAATTTAAAAAACTAGATTCTTTTCCTTCAAATATACGTTTTAGCATCATTTTACGTTGACTTTAAAAAATTCGTCTGTATTTTTTTTAATTTTTTAACATTAGAATATCTTTTTACCAAGAAAGTTTACAGGCCAATTTTAGTTGCAGTACACAGAATCAGATATAATTTCAGTGTATATTTTCAGTAAATGAAAGTTTGAAGCTCAAGAAGTTGAGTAATAATAATTTTATTTATAATTTAATTATAACTAATTGATTCAAAGTTGATGTGGCCACTGAGATTTAACGAGTGATTGAACATCAGTACTAATCTGATGTTATACACACACACACACACACATATATATATATATATCATTCTGATGTATTATGTGTATCGTGCAATTATGTTTCTCTAATTCAAGGACATTGAAAACTTGCTTTCTCTTTAGGCCTTCACATTGTGTATAGTGTAGGGGATGAAACATTGTTTTGTACAGAGCAATATTTCTTAAGTAAAATAAAAAACTTGATTTGGACCCACAGAATATTAACATAGCAGTATAGATTTCCCCATAAGAAAATCTATTTTGAATAAAAATTATAAACTATTAGTATGTACAGATAATCGTATTTTTAACAGTTCATTACCATTGAGACACTATATTTCTAAAGTGAAACAGTTGTAAATTTGAAATAAGTACTTGTTTATAACACAGTTTTGAACTTTATCCTCATGTTAAAAGCAGAATCTCAAAGGTCTGGTCGGTATGCCCTCCTAAAAGTATCCACCAGTGTTATAAAACAATTTATATGGCAGAGATGAAAACCTTTCAGTCATTCAATGAGATACATTAATTTTAATAAATTAGGTGTGAAATTTCCAAACAAACTTGATGCTGCACAAAATCTTTTGGTCAGTGACTAAGGAAAAATATGCAAAAAAATTACCTGGAAGCGAGCAATAACTGCTGGAACCATGTATTTTCAGTTGACTATTTACTATGTAGCATGGAATGCTCAATAGAATAAAAGAAAGACATTTTTGTACTCACCAGTGCTACGCTGAATTATGTGTAATATCCAACAACTGAGAATTTATTGCAATTTTAAAATTTAGATGTGTAACTTAAAATACACTTCTGTAAAATAATTTGAATGATGTTAGTTTAATGTTCATGCTTTGTGATACTGATAGTGACCAAAGAGAATTGTATGAATGCCACTTCAAAAAAATGACCGAAAACCCCAGGAAAATTCTTTTTTAAATTGTAATTTTTTATTTTGGATCAAAATACAATGCAAGAAGGCCTAGATAAAAATCCATGCAGTACAGTATGTGTAGTTAAATTTGGAATAATGTAAAAATACAACATTTAAAAAGAGACCATATATTGGATGTTTTAAATTCTACAAATAGATATACGTAATATGATAGAAAAGTTGTGTAACATTTCGGCTCCACTTATTTATACAATCAAGTGATATTAATCTATGATCTTGATCAGACAAGATGATTTCCAGTAAAAACCTGATAGGAGTTTTAATGTTGAGTTCAGCTCCAGTTCACCTCAGATCTCAAGACGGTCACGAAGAAGCTCAAAACGTACCTTTATATTGTTTCAACATCAGAGACACAACTTCAAAATGTAAAATATATTGTTATCTAGGTGAACGAAAATGAGATACCCTGACCAAATACATACAGAATCTCTTATGGTAGGGCCTGAGCCAGGCTGTGGAGTAGCTTTCTATAACAGTAAAGCTCTTGTAAAAGATTGGAAAAGAGGATTGGATCCTTACATTGGAGTAGGGCCTCAGGACCAAGACAATATAAAATGTTTATATCTCCTTACGCTAAAGGGTGGGCAGCTCTACTAGAACAAAGTAAGGAGGATGTAAGATTGATATTAGGAATGTTGATAGGACATTGCCCCTTAGAAAACATCTGATGAAGGTGTGTCTTAGTCAGACTGATGAATGCAGACTCTGCGGAGAAGCAGAAGAATCAGCGGAACAAAATATATAGCAAAATGTCCTGCCATATCAAAAAGTAGCAAAAATCCTAGGGGCAGATCTTCTCAGCCCCAAGGATATCAGAGAACAGGTGCCCTCAAATTTGATTTGCTTCTGTACAAGTCTCAGATTCTGAGGGCGTGAACATAAGTTAAGGGGGCGCAAAGGTCCTTTTAGGACTATGTTTGGAGGCAACCTCGTTTTCCTAAAATAAAATAAAAAATTTAGGTGAAGTGATGGTATCATTCAGGTGCACAATTGAGTGCACTACGATGTTTCAGACGAAAATAACTCCAGATTCCAGGAGTCAAGTCTAAATAAACCAGCATCAGATATCAGAAGCTCCAATAAGTGGAAGATGAGCTAACTCAACATTCTAATTGAATCAACCCTTCCTACCATAGTTATGTTCTGATCAAAGTGCGGTTACTGGTGTTGATGACCAAGTGATATTAATATTTGGTCTTTTGCAGACAAGATGATATCCAGTGAGAACCTGATCGGAGTGCCACTACTGGTGTTGATAATCAAGTGATATTATTCTGTGGTCTTTTGCAGACAAGATGATATCCAGTGAGAATCTGATCGGAGTGCCACTACTGGTGTTGGCGAACAAGCAAGATATTCCGGACTGTATGGGGGTGAGGGAGGTGAAGCCGATCTTCAACAAGAATGCGCACCTCATCGGCCGCAGGGACTGTATGGTCATGCCCGTCTCCGCTCTCAATGGGTCAGTTATGTAGTTTATAAGATTGATTTGTAACACTTTTAAGAACGTTCAAATATTGTTTTTAAATATATTTTTTGGAAAGCATCAATTGCAAGAATACAAAGAGAAAGTGCATTCTCACTAGACTAAGATGTGTCTGGTTCGCTGAGCCTTTTTGAAAAATTATTTGCCAGATACGGCTGATCAAGATGGAATTGGCTCTGAACGCTGATCCTCTCGGGGACAATGAACCATGCGGGTATTTTATCATTTTGTAACATGCCAAGTACATGTGATGTTTACTCCCTAACCTTACCCATCCTAAATATCCTATCACTCCGGAAGCAGCGCAAAGGTCCTTACAGGACTAAGTGCAATTTATAAGCTTCTTATCCTAAGAAAAAAAAAAAAAAAAAAAAAAAAAAAAAAAAAAAAAAAAAAAAAAAAAAAAAAAAACATGCCAAGTACAAATTTCCTTAGATGTAGGGTACTGGCTGATTGAAAATCTATCTAGATAAACACAGTTGTATAAAAATGTTATACTATTTGACTGTGTAACAAAGTGATTTCTAGATATCCGCAGCCCTCGTATTTCGTGTTCGTTCAAACTTTGATCTTGGTGGCAAATTTTGTCTGAAAATTAGTTACAATATTGTTGCAAATAAAACATTGGCAACATTTTGTGATACATATACATAAAGTAAGTATATTTTTATTAATTCATTTACACATCGCTTGTGACAACAAAGTGAGTGGAGCTACATCAGATGTAAACAGAATATTGCTTTTCAAACAATTAGTTGTCTGAATTTTGCTTCAAACTGATGTTCACTATAGAGACCATTTACTGAATTTGATTACATTTGAATTTGTTTATTGTGTCTTTACATTTATAGGTTACGTTTACATGTTAATAAGAAATAAAACAACCATTTTAAACAGTACCGTGTTATAAATATAGTTCAGTCGACTCTCGATAACTCGAATTTCAAGGGAACGGCTGTTTTCTTCGAGTTACGTATAGTTCGACTTAAGAATAGTTCGAGTTTATAGAGGTAATATTTCACTAAATTCGACTTACAGAGGTAAACAAAATAAAATTCGAGTTATAGAGGTACAAATAAACTATGTTTTTTATTCCCTACATCCTTTACAAAACTAATGTATGTAATGTACTGTAACTACATACAGCATTTGTACTTACTGTCACACTGCAATGTATGCCTACAATTCATACGTACATACAATTCAAATTTGAAAATAATCCGTAATCTTCTTCTGCCTAAGGCTTTTTTCAGAATTTAAGTCTATAATGTTCTCAATAACAACAACAGCAGAGAACACGTTGTCTGGTACGTCACTTGATTGTTCTAAGTAGCTACGTAAAGTGTTCACTGCGGCCTTTTGTAGACAGTCGGACAATTCAGCGACATGTCCAGACCTGTTCGGCTAGGTCTATGACCTAACACAGGTTCACTGTAAACACAGCACAGCTTCGAGTTAGCGAGGGTTGATCTGAAAATTTTGAGTTGTAGAGGTAATGTATTTAAAGACTTCGATTTATCTACTGAACTTCGAGTTATAGAGGTAATTTTTCTATTACTTCGAGTTATTGAGGTAAAATTCGGGTACAAAATTAATTCGAGTTACGCATGGTTTTTTTTTTAATTAGGCAGGTTTTCTCAAGGGAACGGAAAAAAATTTGAGTTATCAAAGAATTTGACTTATTGAGGTTCGAGTTATCGAGAGTCCGACTGTACCAGGAATAAAAAAAATTAAAATTAACAATACTCAGAAGTTTTTTATTATCTGACTTACATTATTATTTATAATTATCTTCAATTTTTAATTAAACTAGATTTTAATTTCCATGTATGTAGCAGTAGTTTTAAAGATGGTATTTAACTTGTTTGGTGCCGATCATGAATATATGATGTCATTGCCTCACTGCATCAACTGGATTTTATTTTTTAACTTGCATTTACTCATATACGTCCCAAGGAGGTATCACAATCCTGAAGGGTTTGCAAAAGGAAAATTGTTATGGCATCTGATCAGAGATCATGTGCAGAGCATCCCCTTGAATCAGGATGCTAATTCTACAGTGCCCACCGCTGCAGCCCAACCAGAGTCCCTCTTGCTAAAGACGGTCTTGGCTTCAATGCAACAATCAATTTCATGCACTTCAATTTCAACTCGAGGCTCAACACTACGGACAAATGTAGTTGAATCGAGCACACTATTCAGCACATCACAAAACTGTGCTTTTCCTTTTGTGTTTGTTTCCAGCTCCAAAAGTGTTGACTTAAATGTGTCTTTTTATACATTTTTGTCAGTGTAACTTTCACAGTATAATATTATTTATACAGCCTTGGCTTTTAATTGTTTTAGAGATGGCATTGATGAAGGTATCAGATGGCTTGTAGACTGTATCAAACGTAACAGCGATGTGAGGCCACCAAGAGATCAAGATGACACGTAACGACAAGACCAAACATGCCAAAGAACATTCCTCTACTGTGATATGTGTGGCAGAATCAGTTGGACTGCCACTATAAGAATATTACTACACAATTAGATATGCTTGCAAGATTCCGAGATTATAACAGTATGCAGGGAAGAGCAGCGCTTTTATGTGATTGATAAATCGTTATTGATTTCCAAAGTGTTCTCTTTATTGGCTGATGTGTTTTTGCAAATATGTACAATATTGGACTAGGAGTCACTTCTTGCCCATTGCTCTTTTATAATATTTTGTGAAAAGTTTCAAGTATTAGTGACAAAGAGAGAAAGCATTAACATTATGAAATGTTTTTGTATGAAATAAGTATTACATAATTATTTATCAGTTTTGTAAATAACAGCAAACAATTACCTGTATCCACTATAAAACTGTATGATCATTAAAAATTATGAAACTATTGTTTTTTTGTGCTTTATTGAAATGTACCTATTTTTAATTTTGTTTTACAGTGATTGTAAAATATTTTGCTACCCTGACAGCTGTGGTTGAGGGAGGGGACACCGTGGTTTGAGGCTGAGGGAGAGAGTGCCTTGATTTTAGGCTGAAGCAAGAATTGTGATAATAGATTCAAAACCTATGTTTAATTGAATTTTTTTGTTCTCTTAGGACAAGAAGCTGGGGGATTGCAATTAGTCCTAAAAGGACCTTAGCACTGCTTCTAGAGTGACAGGATATGGGCTTGGAGTAAGGTTGGGTGTAAGGGCTGCATTTTGTCAGAATCTTTGAGGAAGCCAGCTCTGTATCAGCCTCTCCACTCAAAGCATGTTGTGGGTGGCATGCCCTTATGTCTAGGCTAGCAACAGCCCTTAACAATTAGGGGCCCCTCAAACAGTCATCCCCCACAGTAGACTAGACCTAACGTCCACCCCCCTACCTCCCATTAACTGGATAGGCTGGTACAGAGCTGGCTTCCCCTTCTTCAGTTCATTTCAAGTTGAAAATTCAAAATTAGCATTCAATAATCTTATACAATTTTCCAAATATTTAGATTTAATCCACTAATTGGTTACAGGACTTTTGTCTTCCAAAAGCTTTCTCAAGAAAGGTCTTCAAATAAATTAAATTAAAATTCACCACTATGTGAATCAAAATTAATAATAATCAAACTAATATTAAACTTTCTTCTAAAATTCAAATAAAATAAAACCTTTTCTTCATTCCACTTGTTCCACTTCCAGTTACAGTTAGCACAGATCAAAGTGAAAACTGTAATTAAACTATATTCTTTCAAAATAATTGAATTCTTCCAAATCTTGAAGTATAATTTATTCTGACTGTGGAATATTACATATATATTGGCAAAAATACCTTTAGATAATATTAAAATTGAAAACTTTACTTGAACAAAATTTTGAATTAACTTGTAAATCTTAACACGTTAGTTGGCCAGCCTGGTATGCAATTTTGTTTCAATATGGTGGCCGTTCACACTTTTAAATAATCACGATTCCGTTTTTTATGAACTTAAAGAAAACTCAAAGGTGTCTTGCAAGGTCATAACATCTACAAAACATTTTATAATAAACAATTTTGTTGTTATTTCAGAACAGTTTTTGATATAACAATTATATGCCAAGTTCTATAAGAATTTTTCTATCACCAAGAATTGGCTATAGGAATACTGCTGAAACGAGGTCAAACTTGGTAAAAAAATTAATTTTCTTATACCAAGAAAACTAAGCTCACTAATAGGTTCATTGGCCATCTTGGTACGCCATTTCATTTCAAAATGGCAGACGATCAAAATGTTGAAAAATTCACAACACCGTTATTTACAAATTTTTTATACAAAATAAAAGTGTTCTGGAATACTTAAAGCATGTCTCAAAAGTTTTTGTTACTAACAAATTTGTTGTATTTGTAACAGTTTTCGAAACATTGAGTACATGAAGATCCCATGAGAATAAATTAATAATATTTCAGCTCTCACAAAATCTACCTACTTCTTCAGACTGAGCCAGAAAGACTTACCGTATTTCAACATTTAAAGGATAAATTATAAAAAAGTTTCAGACTTGTTAGAATAACCAATATAAAAAAAGAACATTTGGATGCATTTTAGTTGCTACATTTTTAAAATGAGCTTCCAATAACTCCACAATGAAAAAGAAGGTCATAATGTGCATGAGGTTTACCATTGTTTTTGTGGGACTAAGATGAAGATATGAATTATTGCCATCTGGATAGTTATCAATAGTAGGGGAGCCAAAGTGGAGAAATGTTGTACCCTGTAATGTACCCCTAGCACATATTCATGAACCTTTAATATAGGGGTCTGCGTTGAGGGCAGACCGTCAGACTAGTAAAAAGAAATCGATCCTCAGAAAAACTCGTGCGTGTCAGATAAATACAAGGTAAGTTAAGTACACGTAGAACAGTGTAGATTTCAATAATCTGACGATTTAAGCGTGGTATAAGGAAATAGGCAAGTCACAAAGGTGTAAAAAAATACGTTACCTCGAAATACTCAAGCGCGATTGAACTTTTTTTTATTTTGAAGGAAATCTTTTAAGGATTACAGAAAAAATATAATCTGACGATTTTCATGGGGTGAAATATTTAAAACCATAAATAAAGGGTGGAGCGTACAGCCGCTGAGAACTGTATATTTCCCACTCCGCGCCTCTCTTTCCTTCTCACTCTTTCACTCTCTCGCACCATCCGCACACTACCATCTGCCGCCATAATGCCATCTCAGCTGATCACAATAACAACGTGTTTTTGTAGAAGTACAACGTTTTTATTTATTTGTTTGATTGTTTAATGCAATAAGTTTTATATACATTACAATAATGAGTGATATAAATAATGTGAAATGTGTATTTTGTGGAAAAGAAATGTGTGAAAAAAAAAACAAAAAAAATGTTTTTTCAAATGGTCAGATGAACAATATTCCTCCACATTATTGTCAGATTATCATTTAGAACGGTCAGGACATCGAATGGAACCGCCTGTATAAATATCTGACGCGCTCGAGTATTTCCAGACCGCATTTTTTTTTTTACATTTTCACAAATCTGTCATGATTTTCGATCACGTCCAAATCGTCAGTCATTTAAATAGGATACTTTTTTGAGTTTAGGGGCACTCATAACATAACAGATGATCATGATTTTCGATCACATAAGTCATTTAAATAGGATACAGTTTAGGGGCACTCATAACATAACAGACAGGGGCACTATAAGAGAAGAGATAGGAAACAGAATATGGAAGAGTGGAAAGTTTTTCAATATGGTGAAGAAGATTGTGTGGAGTTGGAACATTGGGAAAGAATCAAAAGTATTGATGTATAAATCTTATTTCCAACCAATTTTTATTACATGGAGCAGAGACGTGGACGTGGACTAAAAATGATTTAAGCAGATTGCAAGCTGCAGAAATGAGATTTTTAAGAGGGATAGAGAAGACTACAAGAAGAGATAGAATAAGGAACGAAATAACCAGAGAAAGATTGAAGGTAGTTTCACTGCAAGAGACAATGGAAGGAAGAAGAATACAGTGGATGGGGCATGTGAAGAGGATGGGAGATAATAGAATGCCTAGAATAGCACTGGAGAAGGAGGAAGAAGACCAAGAAGAAGACCAAGAGGAAGACCGAGAGGAAGATGGGAGGACCAAGTGTGGAAAGACATAGAGAGAAGGGGACTACAGAAAATACAGGTGGAGGAAGAGGAGACCTGGAATGATAGACAAAAGTGGAGGAGGCTGTGTACGACGACCCGTGATAACGGAAACGTCTGATGATGATGATGACTTTTTTGAGTTTACTTAACATTCCCTCTGAATATCTGACACGCTCGAATAACTTTTTTTCTTCTTTTTTCTATCCCTTTTTATGGCCACCGTCCACTAATCAGATTAATATCGCTCGGTTATCAGAAAGACATAGCGCGTATACATTATGAATGTCTGACGCGCTCAAGTATTTTCATGTGAATGTTTTTTTTTTAATTTTTGAAAATTTGTCCACGCTTTCCTCCACACTTAAATAAAAAACTTAACATAAACTTTTTTCGTTTTAAGACTTAATCTTCACAATCCTATAGGCCCCCATGACGCTTTAGTTACTGCAAATTTACCATCCCGGGGTCTCCTACTACAATATTATATTTTAGTCTACAAATGTACACAAATAATAGCAGTTACGGAGTACAAAGACAGTGGTGAATTAAAACAACAGATATTTTGTTATTTATCAACAGTCTATTTATTTCATTATCATATCTTTGTATAGTTAAACCAGTGGTAACATAAATTGCTGCAACTGAGAACTGAGACTCCATCTCCATTACGGAAGCCATTGTGACTACTTATGAACTACAAACATAACCAAACTCCATACTGCGAATAAGGGATAAAAAGCACAGCCATTTATAAAAATAAGATAACTATTGATGACCCTCTTCGTTAGTTGAATAACGTTTTACTTGCGATGAATCAAAATACATTCAACATTTTATTTACAAACACGTACAGTAAATTTTTCCAATTTAAAAAAACTCCAAACTAGAACAAAGTTAATTTGTAATAATATAAAATTCTACTGAACAGTGTACGTTTTCTTGTGTTTAACAATATATTACAAACTAACGTCCTACCACACTTTCATCTATCAGTCGTTTTGAGCCCTCTACCTGAAGGGACGTATTTAAATATAAATTGTATAAAAAAATTACAATAAAATTATTGAGCTTTTTCCTAGTACATTTCAATTAAACTGTGAATCATTTTAACCCTTTTAGTGCTACAGCATTTGACACATTGTTATACGCTAGGTGCAAAATAGATATTTAGAGAAATACGTATTGAAAACCACATTTGTAACTTTGTTTTGTTTCTTCATATAACATTGGAAAATATAAATTTATAAAATATATATTCTGATGTATAAATTCAACATAAACAAATTTATTTAAAATATATGTTATCACTGCAGTATTTTGAGTTTGATTTAAATTACTGATAAACTGTTTTGAACTTTTTGCTTAGTGCTGTTGCAACACAAAATTTAAACATAAAAATTCATTTAGGAAAACAAAAAGTATTGAAAATTTAAATAAATACGTAAATGATTTGCAAAAGTAATAACTATAAATATTTGAGAAAAATATGTATTTGTAATTGTGCACGAACTAATAAACAACAAAAACAGAATATTATAAGTGCACTTGGGATGTGATTATCTGAAATGCAGTTATCTGAAGTTCCGGATTAACCAAAGTGCATTATAACAATTATATTATTTAGCAATAATCCAGTCGTTATTAGTACAAGTGCATTTTAAAATAGAATTCAACTAAAGCTTGTAATAAAGCATGTCTGAGAAGCGGCCCCTACCCCCAACCTTGCCCATCCAGAATATCCTGTTACTCCGGAAGCAACAGCAAGGATCTTTTTAGGACTAAGTACTTTGAGAGTTTCTAAGCTTTTTGTCCTAAACAACAGCTTGTTTCTTACTCAACAAAATTAAACTTAATGCTGTAATACTATTACGTCATTACCTTGCTTTTCGTTTAAATTCAAATTAAAATATTTACCTCAGTTACTTATTATCATTGTATTATATTGTTCATTGTGAACAAAATTGTACCAAGTACAGTTAGAACTGCAGTAAGAAACAATTTTTTTATAGATTTTAGAAAGAAAGCTCGCAAAACTGGGAAAAAAAACTGCTTGGCTTTAAGGAAAATACTAAGTGCAGTCAAAGGGTTAAACTAAATAACAGAATCGTTCACAAGCTGTAGCACTAAAAGAGTAAAACAGTGCACTAGTACAATTATGTAAACCATGTAATTATAATCCATTAATAATCATGTGGCACCTACAACAACAAACTGGGATTAGAGAGACCAGTGAGCTTATGATTTAATTTTTCAACTAAAGTAATTTTTTTTAATTAAAGAATTGAATTGAATGGTCAAGTATGCTAGGTATTTATAACAAATAAGACGATACTTCACTAAAATGTTTCTTGAAAATATTTTCATCACATAATTGTATACTTGCTCGTTGATGTTACAAATTTAGTAACATTACACACCACTTAGTATTAATAAAATCAAGATTCAAATTTTGGTTACAATAGGAAACCTCTGAATGACACAATACACATATATGATTTAATTCTAAGATATGTCCATTTCTCATTTATAATAAGAGAGTAAAAATACACAGGTTACAAAGTTTAAAAATTCTCTCTCCCTCTTTCATTAAACATTACGACAAAATTCTAAGGAGCTACCTAAGCGCCCATTAGCACTTCTTTCTTATTCTAAAGATAGTTAATTCTGTGTTTTATAAACTAATAACAACAAAAAATATATGATAATTCAACTTTTGACATCAAGAGTGCATTGGAATAGCAACCCAACGCACAATAATTACAAAAAAGACTTTCTTTTAATTTTCCGTAAATATGTCACAATAAAATATTCTGGATTTTCCATTCCCGTTTCCATCATAAATGTAACAATTTTAATCGTACTCTTAATAAACTAGAAAACATATACATGTACACAAATCTTATACACAACTATGTAGGAAAAATAATAACAATTTAGATAGATTTAATTAAGGGTGGATTATTTTAAGCTTTTTCAAGCCACTATTACAGTTTGATTTATTTAAAATGTGAAGTGAAAACAAATTTGAAAACATAATCAATTAATCTGAACGATACTGAATATTGATTTGTTACTCACATCAATACCATAAAAATAGTGCATATAAAGGTCTAAACAATTCTTAGTACAAGAAACTAAAAATTAATAATTCGTTCTAATTTCTGATTCAAATTTAGATACGTCACACATTATTTTTACTTATATATTTTTAATAAATATAATATGGAATAGTAAATATTTATGTATCTATGTTTTTTATTCACTCACATTGTAGGTAGCAAGTGTAAAATCACTTGCCAAGCCAAGGAGGCTCTAAGAGGACTATTAAGTTTATCTTTCAAAATAAATATTTGTTATTTACTTTAGTTTGGGTAGAAGGAAGTTACTAGGTTTGCCACTGTTGGGCCAGATGAGGTTGGAATGAGATGAGAACTACAGTACAGTATTCGTAGCTGTAAAATATTTATTTATCTAGGAAGTACCTAAAACGTGGAAGTCTAACGAACTACTGAGCACCAAAAACTATTTAAGTTGGAACATACAAAAATATATAACTGTCACTCACAGTATAAAAAACTCAGTAATCGGTTTTAGAACAAACAAAAAAAACAGCAATGGATTCCAGGTTGAGTTTTCACTTAACACATCAGGTTATTATATTCTAGTAAGAGGTTAGGAGATAAAAGTAAAATAACAATACTTGACTAGACTAATATCGTTCTTTGTTTCATCTTTGGTTGGGTTAATGGTTTCCGTGACTTTCCTATGCTAAACGACATCTGAAAATCTGCCTCAACATACTAAACAACGCACTACCCTTCGCTTTTCGGCGTCTTTACAAAATATAACATTTATAACAATAAAATACACGTTGGCATCTTTATTTCCAAAACTTACACGCCTTTAAGCCATCCTGGTGATGTGGAGCATTTAAAATGCATATAAAACTGTGAGAAAATATAATCATGGTATGTACATAGCGGAAATCTCAAATGTGTGGAATAAAAGCAAATACGAATGATCAACTTGAAAAATCGAAATGAACAGGTGACAATTGTAGAATATTTTAAGGAATGATTTCCTAATACTTACAAAAATAGGTGGAAAACTAACGTATTACATAGCAGTGCAGTGTACGTGTTTTTGTGTGGACTGGAATTTACTCAACTAGTCATTTGATTAGTGCCAAACAATTAAAAGCTTCACAGATTGAAAAATATATTTATTCGAAAAGGATTTAATCGCAAATTGCACTGGAACACTGTACGGCTTTTTCCTGATGTAGTAGGTCTCGCAATTTTGCATACAAAAAATTATTTAAATATGTTTTATCAATTTTTTCTGTGTATCCCAAGGGGTTCCTAAAAAAATTAATTTAACTTAAAAAATAAGCATTCATGTGCCCGACGGGTTACGCGATAGTCTAAGATATTTATTTAAGCGCAGGAACAAATTTAACAAACCACGAAGACATACAAACGCGATAAGGAAATTCATAGCAACGTGTATCCCATCACGCGCTTTATGAAAGCACGGTGTGCACCCGATTGGGAGAAGGTTAATAACTGAAATGGTCTTTGAGCTAGTGGGCACAAAGTCAATACTTCAAATACACCAAACTTTTCAAACCAATTTTGATTCCAAATTCAGTATTAATGAGGCACAGTAAAGATATTTGACAAAAATATTTATTTGTTGGCCAAATACCCTTAATAAACTTTTACCATCTCACAAACTCACTGAAGTCAAGTAAAAAATAAACGAAAAGTGATCAGCCCCTTAGCTATAAAAAATGTACTAATTTCAACGCATTCACACAGTATTTAAGAAAGTAGTCAAACTATGTTGTAGAGACTAAGATGAGGCCACATTTCACCTTAACGAGATTGGATGAGAATTTGTTAATTATAACAAGTACAAATTCCAAGTACTGGGATAATTAATTTCATGTCCTTCACTTCTTATGCCAAGAGTATATTTTTCAGAGCACAACGTGTTATTGCATAATTGTAATTTTCATATGGAATCAAAATCACATGGTAATATAAATTTTGTTTGATTTGGTTGAGAGGTTTTCTTTTTATTACTTAAGAGAAAAAGGGTACTGAAGCATAAGTAAATCTGAACATACCACAGCCAAAACATTGGTTTAATCAGTAAAAAAAATTGTGAGAAAAAGCCAATTCCAACCAATTTTGATGTAGTTTTGGTTAACTATCAAACTTCTTAAGTATACTTGTGTTTAATGCAACCCCAAAGTATGCCAAAAATAGTTTTAACTTAAGTGTTTTTAAAAAATCAGCTGATAGTTTTAAAGTTAATTACAGAAAAGGTTGGAAAAATTCTGAGTGGAGAAATGTCACAATTTGTGGATGTCCTGTGAATCAGTTTTAAGTTTTCAGTATGTTTTATGCCAGTCAGCTGATGCTCGTCAAACAGTACGCAACCTGTTCTGATAATTCTCTGGCACTGCTAGTTGAGGCCCTCACAACAACACCGGTCTTAACTCTAGCCCTAAGTGCCATCACTGTCCTCTTCCTGTAGCAGCAAGTTGTCCCTGGAGGGTGCCGGGCCTTGGGTCAAGATGGCCTTGGCGGAACTGCTGCGCTTTTTACGGCCGGTGAACACTCGGGCCAGCTGCGAAAACTTCTTGCGAGACACTACAACAGGACATAACACGCTGTCAAGATAAATCCATATAGAAATTTCAAGAAGGCCAACTAAATTATGATTTTTACACCAAATGGATACATACCATTGGATTACGCCATAAAACAAATTAATGTAACTGCCCCTACACAGGAATAATTCAACATTTTAATAATTTGAAAATGAGAATTAGATGAACACTGTTAGTTCTTATAATTTAAATGTGAAATAAAGTATCCCCTTTGTTTAACTTTTTTGTGATGCTGAAAATAATATTGACAAATTCGGAAATTGCTCATTAGATACTATAAAATTTGTTTACAATATATTTGTTTTGCTTCTTTTCCCAAAATTGAGGTGGACAAATAAATATTTACAAAAACAATTCTTGTTGTTCATCAAATTAAAGGAAAAACACTAAAGCCAATGCTATTTACAAAAACAGCAAGGCCATTTGAAGTTTTCAAATTTTATGTTTTGGTTCTAAATAATAAAAAGCCTCATTCCAAAACATGTCTGATGGAATTTGATTTACACAACTCTTCTGAAATCATCACTTTCACACCAAATTTTACCTTAAAGTATCAATGAATTTTCCCTTTGTAAAGAGCCCTTAAATGCAACACGGATCAATATAAACTTTTTACTCAATCATCTGCAATTCTTTAATGGAATGTAATAAAAAAACACTGGTTTCCTCTGATGGGTGGTAAGATTTGGTGTTACTACTAAAAAAGGTTGTTTTCCCCCTCCCCCCTCATTTTAGAAAAAAAGGGCATAATAATACAAAAAATACTTTGAAGATACTAGTGTTGCCTTATAATGATAACTTAAGGATTTTTTTGTATCAATTTAACAAGTAATATAACAAGGAAAGAGGTTTATTTTAGTGATTTATAGAAGAATAGAATAGAATAGAATAGAATAATGTTTATTGTCATTTTACAAAATGCATTGACAAAGTCATAAATACACCTAAGTGGCATAGTCAAAAGAGATATTACTCTAATATATAAAAATATAAAAATACTGTACATATATTTTAGGTTTGATGTTAAATAAAACATAATTCCAGTATACAGATGAAAGCTTTAAACCACTAGATTAACAAATTGGAATATGCAATTGGACAATCTAGAAATATATATCATTAATACTAAAAAACTCTGAAAGTTCATAAAATGGGTTCTGTATTAACCAGTTATATAGCTTAGTTTTAAAAATATTTACAGAATACTTATTAACTAGACCTATTAATTTGTTGTAAATCTTTTGGGAAATTAAAATATGACTTTGTTGGGTTTTGCTTAGCCTACAATGTTGCATTACAATATTATTTTTATTTCTGGTATTATGGCTATGTAGATCTCTGCTAAAAGTTTGAGATTGAATATATTTCATAATGTATAATACTGAGTCAAATATATATAGGTTAATAACAGTTTGCAATTCTAGTTTTATGAAAAGTGGTTTGCAATGGTCCAATGGTTGTGCTTGTGCTATTACCCTAACTGCCTTTTTTTGTAAGATAAGAATTTCATTGATTTTAGTGCTATTACCCCATATTACTAAACCGTACCTTATTATAGATTGAAAAAAATGCATAGTAAGCACATTTTATATAGCTTTCAGGCACATATTTCATTATTCGTCTTAGTAAAAAAATTACACGGGATAATCTCTTGGAAATATATTCAATATGAGGATTCCATGTTAAATTTTTATCAATAAAAATACCTAGAAATTTTACACAAGAAGAGAAATCATTTATTATATCATATTGAGGAGTTCGTCTTAAGGTGAATAAAATATTTTGGGTTTTTAATTCATTTAATAAAAAGCCATTTGACCTGAACCACAATGAAGCTTCTTCGACTGTTTCATTCACAAGGTCTTTTAATGCTGCAAAGTCTGTATGACTATTTAAAAAGGTTGTGTCATCTGCATATAACAGAGATTTGGCCTTAACAGCAGTAGGAAGATCATTTATGTGTAGTAGGAATAAAAGGGGGCCCAAGACTGAACCCTGGGGCACTCCACTCTCAACCACTAACTCATTGGACCAGCCTCCATTAATAAGAACTTTTTGCCTCCGATTTTTTAAGTATTCTTGAAAAAACTTAGCAGAAATACCAGTAATGCCATAATAGTTAAGTTTCAATATTAGTTCATTATGTTCAACGCAGTCAAATGCCTTGCTCAAGTCACAGAGAGTGACTTGAGCAAAGGATCCATCCTCAAAAACATCAAGGACTTCTCTAATTAATGTGTCAACAACATCAATGGTACATTTATTTCTCCTAAAGCCAAACTGTGATGAATTAAGATAGTTATTATTTTCTAGATAGGCAACAAGTTGATCATGTACTAAGATTTCTATAATTTTTGACAGTACCGGTACAATTGATATAGGGCGATAGCTTTCAGGTAGATCTCTAGGCCCTTTCTTAAAAATTGGACACAATCTTGACAGTTTCAATTCCTGAGGGAAAACCCCTTCATTCAAACATTTATTAATACATACAGTTAAAGGCTTCAAAAATGTATGACAAATTTTTTTAAACAAATTATTAGACAAATTAAAAATATCTTTGCTTTCTGAGTTTTTAAGTCTTTTGACAGCTTTAGTGACATCTTCAGTTGAGACTTCTGTAAAAGTAAAATCTTTTCTTTCAATATGGTGATTTATAATAAAGCTCATACTATCAATATTAGGCCTTTCAATACTATCCTTTATTTGCTTAACTGAACTAATAAAAAAGTTGTTGAACTGATCTGGGGTGATATTTATGTCTGGTTGAGACGGAAAGTTATTTGTATTTTCTTTTATTAAGTTCCAAGCAGTCTTACATTTGTTTTTACTATTTTCTATTTTCGCTGCATTATGTGCCAATTTTGCATCCTCTATGGACTTTTTATAAATTCCTTTCAGATCAGCGTAGTGTGTGTGAAGCCTATCACAGGCAGAATTTTTTACTAATTTGTGCAGGTACAAAAGCCTCTCTTTCATTTGCGCCAGTTCCTTTGTATACCATTCATTATTATTTTTTTTCATCTTGGTCTCAGAGAAATTTTTTTTCTTTAATTTGGAAAAAAATTCCATTTTATTAATTATGACTGAAAAAAAGACTTGAAAAAAGGTTTGTGCGCACAATACTTTTTTATTATAAAGTAAGATACTCCAATCGTGTGACAATAGGCTATTGATCAGTTCATCAGTAGATGACTGTGGGAAACTGATTATGAAAGGCATTATTTGTTGGTTGTTTTCGTTTAAATTTCGGAAAGTTTATAATGATAAGTTTAAAGCTAAATTAACAAGTTTAGTTGTTTTTTGTTATTTTGAGTAAAATAGTTTCAATAATTGGGTATAGTTAACCCAACTACATGAGTCATTTATGTAATGTGGACATGCTGGTGAATGTAAACATTCAGTTTGGGATTATCAGTGTTTTCCTAAAGGCTTTGGACGGTAAGGAAACATCTGAAAATATTTTAAAATAACCCGAATCAACCTTTTTACTAAGTGATACAATATTATTTCAAGTGTAATTGGTAATCTACAATGAACAAGATTTTTATGTTACTACTGTCAGTTACAGCTGTTTGAAGTGGACCAGTGTTGAATAACACAAGGCCATGATATTAATGTGTTCAGATAAAACTCAATTTCAATACCAATTAATGATGTAAAAGGACCCAATTTTGCAATTCCCACAACTTCAGTTCTTCACTCATAACATGAAATTAACATTAGATATTTAGTTTTACAGCACATTTTTAATAGCCAAAAGAGTTGTAAAAATAATTTGAGTGAACAAAAAAAGTTAAAAAAAAAAACTGCAATGTAGAAAAACATATTTGTTTGTATACCAATTTGTCTGCAATATTCTGTATAATATATTTAACCCTTACCACGCGTATTACGGGAAATCTCGCGCGGTGAAAATGACGCTTCATGCGTATTACGGTAAATCTCGCAATCGAAGTTTTTATTTTTTTTTTTGTGAACTATTGTTTGTAAAACTACCAATAGAATGAGTTAGAATGTTGACCGAACCTCAGAAAACGACTGCGCTCCATGCATTGTTCTCGGCCACCTGTTGCCGATTCGAAACTGGTTGTCATAGCAACTGAACGCCATTCTGACCTGCAGACTGGCGCGTTTTGCGTGGTGAGGGCAACAGTGCTGTTCACGAGATCTGTGCGTAATCTTGTCCTTTGTTGAGTTGCGTGTTTTACGTTATTTCTGAACATTTTTTACAGTTATATTATTTCAACAAATGTAGCTTCAATTTATAACACTTCAAGCTTCAAAGTTTTTAATTCACAAAAATATTTTTGAAATTGGCAAATGCTATGTTTTGTTTTGTTATACATTTTAATCTGTAAAAAAATAATAGTCTTTTAAAAAATTACGTTTTTTATGTTTTTTCTTCATGTAATAACTTTAGAAATATTAAATCAAATCGAACTTTGAACAGATTTAAAATTTATTTTTTACGCTAATAGCACGCTAGGGGAAAATATAGGAGTTTGTATTCAGCGCTCTAAGGGTTAACATACATACAAAAGAAGAACCCCCCCCCCCCACCCCCCCCCCCCCCCACCCCCCCCCCCCCCCACCCCCCCCCCCCCCCACCCCCCCCCCCCCCCACCCCCCCCCCCCCCCACCCCCCCAGTGAATTATTTTTAGAACTTATAAGCAGAATTTCATCTTTTATTATTTATTTACTGTAAAGTTTTTGATGGATGTGCAAGAAGAACCGCGGAAGAAGAGAGGGCGTCCTAGAATACATGAAAAACGCAGTACTCCCTACAAGAAAGTTGGACAAGGGCTCCTTTAAGAAGCCAAGCTCGTGAGTTAGTCTTTAATGTAAGACAGTACTTTATTTCTGAAAAAGAAAACAAGGGCCCCTTACTGCCTCTTAATAAAGCAGTGGATAGAGCCGCAGCTGCACTGTGCATAAACAAAAAACACTGTAGTCAGTATTTGCAAGGAAAAAGCAAGTAAAATCAGCGAAGGAGTATGTGTAAAATTAGGGACTCCTAATAAAAAAAGAAATATTTGCTAGGAGAGTGACCAGAATTGATACTTTCCAACAAGATGCAATCCGACGGCATATTTATAATTACTATGCCAGAAAAGAACACCCTACTTTAAACAAGCTACATATCTCTCTGAGGGATGCAGACTTATTTCGTGGCAGCAGATCTTCATTACGAACGCTTCTTCTCGGTGAAATTTGGTTTTAAATATGAAAAAATCAATAAAAGAAGAATCTTACTGGAGAGAAATGACATTGTAGCTAAGCCTTGCCAGTTTCCTTCGAAAAATCAAGAAAGACAATTTTGAAAGTATTGTATGGATTGATGAGACATGGGTAAATGCGGGCCACTGCCCAACAAAAGGCTGGTCTGATGGTTCCACAACGGGAACGATGGCTGCACCTATAGGCAAGGGAGAAAGGCTGATCCTCCTCCATGCCGGGAGTTGCAATGGATTTATCCCGGGATGTTGCTTACTATTTAAAATCTGGGGGTACTGGAGACTACCACGAAGAAATGGACGGTGTCACTTTTTCAAGCCTGGTTCAAGAACACGCTGCTTCCACAACTCAGTACTCCATCTACAATTGTAATGGACAATGCGTCCTATCCCACTCGCAACTATTGGATAAAGTTCCGAATAAATCATCAAAAAAGGCTGAGATGCAGGAATGGCTTCAGCGACATCACATTACGTTCGAAGAAGAGATGACAAAGGCGGAGCTTTTAGAGCTAATAATTCAAAATAAACCCCCAAATCCCACTTACATAATTGATGATTTAGCTCGAAAAGCTGGCCACACAAGGTTGTTCGACTGCCACCCTACCACTGTCATTTCAATAGCATTGAATTAAATCTGGGCTCAGGTTAAGGGGTACGTCGCGAGGAACAATAAATTGTTCACCATTACAGAAAACAAAAAGGTTAACTATGGAGGCAATCGAAAATGTTAACCTCTGCTGAATGGAAGAAAGTCGTGGAGCACACTAAGAAAGTCACTGATGAATCATGGAACAAAGAAGGCATCATCGAGCAGGATGTAGAACAGATGATAATCTCTATCACCGAAGCCGATGAAGACGACGAGGACAGCGACGAGGAGTCAGAAATCAATGACGGAGCCTGCTTCGTAGACGACATCACCCAGGAGTTTGAGTTATTGGAAGAAGGTGATATGGACATATCGTTTAAGCGGAGTTTTTTTTCCGCTTTCTCCTATTGAAGAAAATGTATTGAACTTTTCAGAATATTGAAATTTAAGATTACCGTTTTGTAATAAGTGTGATGTAGTGGTATGTTGGTATCCAATAAAGTACACAAGTACATCTATATTTAACAAAAAGTGCGTTTTTGTTTTCACCTATATTATTATACTTCCACTACTATTTAAATTGATTGAAAATATTAATTCATTTCCATAAAACTATTTTTCTTATAGAATTCCAACAGTTTTTTTTAAACTGGGATTTTTACTAAATTACGTAGGCCAAGATTTGAAGTTTTAAAGTATTAAGATTAAAGTTATAGTTATAAACCCATTTTTCATTCATGTAATTTGGTTTAAAATAGTTTTTTATCAGTGATGTACGGCCAAATAAAACCTGTAATGCCTATGTTAAGTTTTGTACATTTGTAAGACAATTTTCAGTATTAGGCTAAAAACAGTATTTCTCAAGAATAATTAAATTTTTTGTCTCAATTTTCACCAACTTTTGTATTGTTTATATTTTGCGTATTACTAAATGCAGAAGACAAGACAGCTGTACATACAATTTCTCATATTTAGCATAGGCCTATATGAGCAAAATGAATACCAATAAATAATGTGACGATCATTATATAATGTTTTTAATAAATTTTTCCCATTCATCTTCTTATGCGAAGAATGAGCGTAAACCATTCATGAGTGGCGAGGGACAAATCAGCTGTTTACTGTTTATAAGTGGCGTGGTAGGTTTCGTTCTCGGCGGCAACAATTTGGCAACACTGTCAGCCCCACCATCCCCACTGCCCGACCTTCCCAATACTAAAGCAGTTTTAAAACAGACTATAACTGATCTTGTTTTGTATTATTCCTCAATAAAAGGTAACTCATTGCTTTTTCTTTATCCCTTAACAGTTTTTGACGTAGTAATTACGTTCATGACAATTGCATAAAAATGTGCTACTGACATACTACTACGCATCGTTATATTATTTCTGTTTTATTGTGCCGTAATATAGGCAAGAAGCATTTTTATGAAAACTGTGTCGCACAAATAGTTCTGACATTTTCTACTACATATCAATACTTACTTGATCCTCTGTCATGAATGTTTGGACCTTGATGAGTTTGCTATATTCGCACAGTACAGACTAATAAATAAATAATTTTTTAAATCACAACTTTTTTAGTGGGGTATGAATGTATATTTTGCACAGTGAAAAATCTTTTGTTTTGCGATACGTAACGTTATGTCACGCATGTTCGCTCTGTAGCCGCTAGAGGTGGGCCATTTTGATATCTGCGTTTCTCCGTTCTTACTTGATAATCAAATTACAACTGAAATAAAGTTGTTTTACATATTGGGTTTTACTACATTAATTATATTATTAAATTTATGATATTTGATTGATTTAAGTAGGTTATAAAATTAAATTTATTTAAAATGTTGAAAACTAAAGCCACATTTACACCGGAATTGGCAACCAAATAAAGTTGCCAATTCCGATTGCCGACGCTAGTTGCCGATGGAAGTTTGCAAATTGTATCTGCAACCATGAACACAGTTTGCTTAATTTTTACTGCAACTTGCAACCAAAAATTAGACAGTATATAGAATGTCGAGTGCGGAAGAGGTTGTATATTAGAGAATTTATAGCATGACCGGTGACTTCGAGATGCGCCGTAGGCAAAGACGGAACTAAAGTGGTGGGGGGTGGAGCGGCTCAGTCTGTTGCCGTATTTAGCCTTGTGAACTTCGGTCTCCAGTCTTCTATACGTGCCGCCCAAAAACATTCGCTTGTGCCAATTCACGAGTTGTAATACAATTTGTGAATTAATTGCGTTGTGCTCATTACATTTTAAGTAAAGAGTTTGAGATGGATCATAATGTAAAAAGTAAAATTGGAGATAGAAAGGTTATACATGGCCAAGCAAGAGAAGTGCTTCCCATTTTATGAAACGGGAAGCAGAAACCAACACACTCATAAATTTGAAGAAAGTTCAACAGCGTGTCGTAGAGGCAACTGGAATTTCTGAAAGTACGCTGAGACGAATTTTGAAGGAGGAAAAAAAAATAAGTCCAATTGGCAATTCTTTTAGTACGCCCAACAAAGTAAGAAAACGCAAACATACTAAAAGTGATCTGGACAATTTTGATTTGGGTGTAGTTCGAAGAACAATAAATAATTTTCATCGACAACGGGGTTTTGTTATGTTAACTATTGCGTGTGGATCGTTGGCGTTATTGTTATTTTAAGTATACATCATTAAATTAACTTGATACAAGTTGGTAGATAAAACTGAGTTTTTTCTTATTCTACTGTGTATATTGACAAATTAGTTTAACCAGTTTTATATTAATTTTTAATTTAGCAGCTAGGCTATGTCAGTTGAAAATTTTGTAGTGTATAATTGTATCTACTATCGTAAATCCTGAAGCTTACACGGTTAGTATATGATAAATTGAATTTTAATGGCTAACAAAGCGTAACAATTACAATTTATTCTGAACTGTTGTCGTCGTTGGAGATCAAGAATAATATAAATTCCTACCCTTTCCCAATTTATGAGAACCCTTTCTTACCACCAGGTATCTCTACTGCGAACTCATTAAGAAGGGTGAGCTATGAACACAATTTCGGTAGAACATAGTCATTGTTAAGATCAGGTACATCCGGTCCCAATATTTCCAAGATTTCCTGTATTGAATTCCCCATCATAAAAGTCCGTCGCCGTAACTTCAAAAGAGTTTAGAAATGTTCAAATATTCTCAAGGTCTCCTATACTAAATTGCTCATCATAAAAGACCACCGTGGTAAGAACATAAGGGTCTAGAAATGTTGGCAAACACTACAATATTCGGCTCCCGCCACCACTATGAGCCGGGAGCCGAAAACTTTCAGTAGGGTTAGTAGCACCGTATTCACTCCCCTACTTTAGATTGTGCCCCCACGCGCTCAACTCCTCCACTCCTCACGCGCATCCCACCGGTCATGTTATAACTTCCCTAGAGTACTTGCTGCGGCAGCGTGAGTGTTGTTCTAGGTAAATTGAGAAGACGGAGAAGATTCTGGGGGTAATTGCAGACAAGAGCAAGGTATACTGGCAGCGATCTATTGAATGACTTAAATAGAGATGACACAGATCCTTTGACGGGAGAATTGAGATGCGATGGCAGTATAAAAAACTTTTTAAGAATGTCGAGCAACGATTTTGAATGTTTAATTGTTGGTATTGGACACATAATTAGCAAAAAGGATACTAACTACAGGAAAGCAATTGTAGTGCGTGAAAGGTTAGCTATAACTTTGCGATTTTTTGCAACTGGCGACTCTTATACAAGCATTGTTCAAAGTTTCAAAAAGTGCGATATCTCTCTTTGTGGCAGATGTTAGTGAGGCTTTGATATGTTTCCTGAAGGATAACATACAGGTAAGTAGATGTTAAATACCTATCGACCACGTGGAGCCGATTGGTGGGAGGGGTAGCGGGGTTAGTTGCAGACTCAAGTCGCCGCTCAATTTGGCACTGCAACTCGTATTACCAACCGAGATTGGTAACCGCCTTTGATCTTTACCGACTTCAGTCGGAAAACCAAATTTTGGTTGCCAACTCGTAAAATCGGTCTGCAACTACAGTTGGCAATGCGAGTTGCAGTTGTTTTTAAGGCGTTCTACTAAAAATTGCCGATAAAAGTCTACAATCATTGGTTGCCAACTCCGGTGTAAACGCGGCTTTAAGAACCAAATGCAAATGTTGAAAGGATATTGTGAGTACTTTTTGGGCAAAACTCACTATTTTAAACACAGATTGTTCTTTAGTGTTTTTGGAAAAAATGTAACGAGCTTCTCATGGCCCACCTTGAAGGGGTGATCGTACACTGCAGAGAAAATGTATAATTGAGATACAGGGTTGCGCAATACTATATTCTTCGGATAATCTCAAATATTCCAAATCACGTACTAATCAAAAGGTTATGGTGGTACAGTATGTGTAATAACCATAGTTTAGGTAATCACATTTAATATAAATGTTCTGAAATTGGTTTTTAAGTAACTTTGTTATAATATAATTTAAAATTGTTATGGATTTCTCTAAGTCAAACTCTGGAGGTATGTACAATGGACATTTAAAATATAAATTAAATTTTAAAATGTCAAACAATAAAAACACAAGTGCAAAGAGACATGGAATAATAATATATGTTGTGTTTACAAGATATTTAACATTTTATTCCAGAAGTTTTATTTCTTATTTCAGTTATAATAAACCCATAATTTCATTATTAGAATATAATAAAAACGAAAGTGAAGTAATTATTTCGGAAATAAAAGATTGAAGTGAGAAAAATAGTGACCAAATTATAGAAACTAATATAAACAATAATAATGAAAATGTATAAATATTTATTACTTTAATTTAATTTATTTATTATTAATTTAAATGATAATATTGTAATATATGAAAAAAATATTACAAAAATATGTATAATGTAATAGAAATTATAAACTTTTTCATGTTAAATAATTTAGCGCCTCATATTATTTTAAATGTAAAAAATAACCATTTAATATATATTCACAGCGTTACAAGAAAAAGCCACTTCTGTCGGTCAGTCCCATGACTGCCTTTTTAATTTGTTTTGTTTAAAAAAGCATGTACCTAAACTCTAAAAACCTGTTCCTGTAAAGAAAACAGCAAAAAATTAGTAAAACAACATTGTTTAGGGTACAAAAAGAAAACTGTTAAGGGGTTAACAGAAAACTGGGTAACACGAGTCACATACACACACACGTAGTAACCTGGTTGTCACCTCAATAAGAATACAGATTCAGATTACTCCGACTGGATAGAAGACCATCTTGACACATGGAAGTCAGATAATTTTGGAATAATCACATTCCTCGATGAAGGATGTAAGTATATGACCTAGCCTCTATATTACTGTCTCCAAGGTAACCAAATGACACTGCTTTAAGTCTTTTCCTTTGAAAGCGAACTGTTAAGTGAACATTTGGGGGGAGGGGGGGAGTGAGAGAGATGTAGAAAGGGAGAAGAAGGGTGGACTCACTTCCTCTTCCACATTCCATTCCTCAGTTGCTACTTTACCACTCATAGGGTATGTGTCACATAACAGCTGTTAACAATAAACGTTTGTTAAAATACTTCTTAATCATACTAACATTAATTAAATAGATGCAATGGACCATTCTTAACATAAATAATAATATTTGTTATTCCATAACAACGAGAATAACAAAACATAGTGTGATGTCCCAAAAAACCTACGCAGGGAAGCAAAGCACTCGGTTCCCACTCATGTCTTGTAAAGGAAATAGATCGAGCAGTAAAAGAGGGGGTGGTGGTAGGCATGGTCGAGCTCCTGCTCCTCTCTCCCTCTGTGCGCAAGAAATCCTTGCGCAGGTCGCTTTCAAAACAGCTCATCTATAGTAGAAGTTTACAAAAGATTACGTTTGTTTGCCTTCCTTCCGGTTACAGTGGTGAAACTGTATAACCACAATTTAGAACAGACATATAAAGTCGCTATATGCTTCGCTTACGCTTGTGACTATTGAATTGTCGTCTGCTATGCTTCCAATGAAGAATATTGAGCATCTGACTCTTAAATCATTTGATGTTAAATGGTAATCATTATAACTGTCCAGTTTAATCACAGGAAAATAAAACGTTTTTAATCAGACGATTCTTTACGAAACACTCTGTATTACAACATTGTACAAAGTAATTTTCCTGTGGAATTATTTTCTCTTTTATATTCATTTCAAATAACTAAAAACTACTACTACTTACGTATTGGGAAAAAAATTAAAATCATAATATGTACAGTAAATTATTTATTCACATTTTGTGAAAGAATACTTTATGACAAAACCATAACTACAGTAAAACTATTTATATTTTAATGAAGTACTAATGAATATCTTGAACAATAACAAATACAATTAACATACAATGACAACTATTTCAAAATCAGTTTCTCTTCGTATCAGGTTTTATCAGCAACATAAATTATATTATTAACAAAATAATTTAAATGTGTACAAATCTTATTGTGCTAAACATATTGTATCAAGAGTAAAAAATGTATCAATACAATACTATTACAGGAAAAAATTGCAAATGAACGACTTTATTTAACTTGCTCAACAATAATAGGTAACGTAATAATGTTAACGTAAAACCTATTAACCACAAAACATTCGTATAGTAGAAAATAATGAAACATCAAGAGCATGATGGTAAGGTGTCCATAAGATCGTTTGTGTCCATTTCTTCGATCGGAACTGGTTTATTCTGAGGTTTCTTGCCTTGAGCGTGCCACGGTTTACTAGAAAACGTTTTACCCTGCTTAGAGTGTCCAAAGGTAAACGCTTTTTTTGTTGTTGGTTTCTTTTGGTTTGCCTCGTCAACAGTCATGGCTTCACCTTCTTTCTCTGCCTTTTTTTGCTGGTTTGTTTTCTTGCCTTTCCTGCAAAAGGACACATTTTTAGAGTTTGTTTTGTTTTATAATTACATAAAAAGCCACCACTTGTATTGGGACGTTGTAGTGCAGATACTTGGACACCTGTTATTTTGGGAAATCTTAGGTGATAACGTCCAACCATGATATTACCACATCTGCCATTTCCAAACAAAATGGACACTAACAGAAGTCCAGAAGCTTACGACTAGTTTGATTAATAGATACAATTGGACTTAGAATACTTTAAGAATTAATAATTGGTTTCAACAAAATCTGACCAACACTTAAATAGTTTAGACTGTAAATTAAACTTAAATCCTAGGTTCTATGAATCCTAGTACATGCAAAAGAATTTGTTCCAAAAAATAAATGGAAATGTTATTTATTTGTTAATTTACACAGATACAAGAGACCTTACTTTGTCAAATTAAACTTAGTTAAAAATAAATATTAATGTTTTGTAATTTTAAACAAAATTCATCCTCTTAGGAGAAGTTATGAAAATTAAGAATATTTATTTGTATGCAACTAATATAAGAAATTTATTTGAGAAGGTTCAAAGATGCTTTGGCATGGAATGAGCAAGATGTAATTACATGCCTAAGTGGTTAAACCTTACTTCAGTGCATCTACATCTTGAGAGCATAGTGTTGGGAGCTTTCTCCTCTCTTACCTTCTCTAGGAAGCGTGACAGTGAATGTGGCACTTTTAAAATTGTCATTGAACATTTTGGTCAGTTAAGATTATTAATTTATCTACTTAAGAGTCGACTTGAGTTTTATACCACAAGAATAACGTTAAACTTAAAAAAACTTGTACATCCTGATATTTGGTGATATAATTATGTGAGATGTCATAGTCTAAGTTTACTATTAATTAATTTAATCATAATCATACTTTATTGTAACAATGATCGTTACAATAAAATCGTCATAGTATACAATTCAATTATAGACATGAAATTGAGTCAGCAGTTTCACACAAAATACCAGTGGATATTCAATTTAACATTCCTTATGAACAAAAATATATATACATATTCTACAGTAAATTTTATGACCTATACCAAAAACGTGTCTAACTATAATATATTTTTTCTAGTAGGTATCAAGGCAAGGCTGCCTTTGAATATTTTGGCGTTTGTTATATACTTTAGGTCAGATGGTAGTTTATTAAAAAATTTTCTCCCATGTAAATAGGTCTTTTTTCCAATAACTTCAGTCTGTGTCTTGAGTATTGAAAATCCCTCTTAAATCTTGTGCCATATCCATAAACGACATTATTACTTATCAAATTTAGGTAGTTAAATTGTCTAAATTGGTAGTTAGTGTCTTGAAAATAATTAAACAGGGAAATGTCGTTATCTTGAGATTTTTAAAGATTGGTTTGCAAACCGATCCCATCAGAGATAAATCATAATTCTCAAAGACTCCTTTTAAATTAAAATATTTTTTTGATTTCAGGTGCAAATCCCCAAATTTCTGTTCTGTATTGGATGATCAAGTAAAAATATGCATAAAAAACCATTACACATGTTTTCAGATCTACAGTGTTTCTTAATACAAGCATTTGTAAACAGGCTGAGATGGATTTCCCTATTATTGTTCCACTGCATTTTATTAAGTTGTTAAATACATTTATAGGCAAGTTGTTCTCACATAAAAAACAAAAGAGACCTCAAAATTGATCCTTGTGGAATACCAAACCCTAATGTCTTCCCATTCTGACATAAAGATCGTATTACTTTTCCGAATTACTGTTCTTTGGTACAGGTAGCTGAGGTAAGAAGTTAGCCATGAAATGGTTTCTGTTGAAAAATTATAATTACAAAGCTTTTTAAGAAGCTTTATAAAACTGAGACCGAAAAAAAAACTACCTTGAAATGATTGACTTACAATTACAGCCAGAGGCTCTGCTATAAAATTTGCAACCTCTTTTATTACATTAAGAAGTATTTCATCCAATCCACTGATTTTTTGTTACGTAGGGGTTTTATAAATTTAACAACTTTATCCAGAGTAGTACTATGATAATCAAACGAATACTGTTCATTATTTCTTTACTCATTGCAAGATTTAATGATTTGTTCATAATGAGACAATCCAATTTCCTTGGAAGTCTCAGTATACTTTTTGACAAAAAGAAACAGCATTGTCTATTGCATTACTAGTAAGATTATAATCTATTACTAGAACTGGAAAATTATTTGTATCTTTAAAACACCCTAACGCTGTTTTAACAACATTCCCAGCAGCCTTGATCTTATCATTTGAGTCATTTATGAAGTTAGCATTACTAATTCTTTCGGATTCATTACAAACACTCTTAACATTCTTTTTATAACACTTAACATAATTTATCAAATTTATATCATCTATCATATTAGCCATCCTATAAAGCTCTCTTTTCTTATGACTAGATATCCTAATAACAGCTGTTACCTATGATTTACTTTTTCCACCCATTTGTGGTTTGTTAGTATAGAACTTCGAAATGATTGTTTTTGAACAACATTGGAATTTTTCAAAGAAGTTTCTACAGACTTCTTCCAAATGTGATTGATGATTTATTAATAGCCAATCAACATATTGTCACACATCTATGTTTTTACATTTTTCGTTGCAAGTCTTTGAATAATGACTTCAAGACATCAAAAGACTTAGCAAGTAGAATGTTTTCCAGGTTTTTATCATCTGTGAACCAACTTCTCAATAGTACTTTTGGAGTGAACATTTCTGACAAACACAGAACATATTTTGGCATTAGGGTTGTCAAATTTTGAGCAAAGATTGATGGCCAAAAACAAATTGTACAAATCTCTCACATACACAACAGACAAGGGTTGGCTCAATACACAAATTTGATTAATCTTTTGTCAACAACTAACTGTAAAGAATATTAATTATAGTACCTAAATGAATGTATTTAGTATGAAAATGTTTGATAGTTTTCTTTAGAAATAATCTATATTGGCTTAGTTACAGTAGAACTTTAAATTATTGCTAGTTAAGTAAACATCCTATATAATCATATTTTCTTTCAGGTATAAATACTTGGCCTGCCTGCATCCTAACATCTTTCAGTTTGGCCCTTGAACGAAAACATGTGGAGTTCTCTGGACTAAACCAATCTTGTCTTTCAATCTGAAAACACCTATTCGAGAGGAATACATTTCCTACCCTGTTACATTTATAAAGCACTACTTTGCAGGTGTGCTTATAAAGTATTTTTGGGTGTTTGGGTGTTCTAATCCTTCACAAATTAACATATATGGCAAGAGTGTCTGCACAAAGTTTGATTTGGGTGATAATACCTTGTAAGGGGTTTGATAATTCCGGCAATAAACGCTGAATGCAGTAGGATAAATACAGCACACTAACTGGGTAAACAAATAATCATTCACTAATCGATCTTAGTGAAAATATTATATTTCTTTATCTTTTGGATTTGTATTCTACTGTATAAGCAAAAGTAACAAGAAATACAGTACTTGAGAGATTGATCATATCGGAAGTCGTGAGGGAAGTTGTGAACCTCTATGCAGTGAGACCTCCGTTCTGAGATGTCTTTGCTGACTATGGAGCAGTCCTCGACGAAACATCGGAACTGGAATCATAAACATTAGAATTAGAGCTGGGCAAGGCAAATCAGTAGTTCCACGACCAGGCAAGTAAGATCATACTTATACTGAGACTAATTATGATACATTTACATGTGCTAAAAGAGATAATTGGAAAAATAAAAAATTGATACCTTAAGACTCAGGTGAAAAATGTTTTCTTTTATTAGTGAAAACATATGATTTTAATTATGTTTCTAAATGATACAACATTTTAAAATTCATATGAATTTAATGGGGGCAAATTCATTTGCGGGTTCAGCGGATGGCTTGATGTGAGGGTTTTCGATAATGACTACAGATAATGTGCTGACAGTAATTGAACAATAAATTCTGAGAAATGGGTCAAATATTCTGCATTTAATCCTAAAAGGATCTATGTGCCCCTTTCCTCTGTTTACCCTCAAATCTGAGGCTTCTGCAAAAACCTATGAGATTTGCGTATTCTCTGATCTCCTTTGAGGACTCTCCGGGCACCTTTTCATTGTTGCAGGATAGCAATATACACCCTGCTTTCCCATACATTCTGCATTCATCAGTCTGGCTTAAACCCATCTTTGTTAGATATTTCTGAAGAAGGTCATGTTCCGTTAGCTCCCTTACTTAGGGATAGGAGCCTTGTCCAGCACTATCTTTAACATTTCTCGGATTATAATTTCAGCTTTTAATATTAATTAATATTACTTATACTATGTCATGAGTATACATAATAACTCTGTTCATATCAGATAAACATTTGATTGTCTGACGCCTTTCTCCACTTCTTGGGATAAAACTTTTTTCACAGTCATTTTCTGGACAGAAAATCAATGGTTTGTTTAAAGTTTGTTTTCGACAACGAAGGGTTGTGAAGAAAACATGTTTTTCCAGAAATTTGCCACTGTTCAGTGATATTTTAGTCGTTATCAGTCGCTCGAGCTGTGCGGTCGCTATCTCTGTCTGTACGAGACTCAAAGGTCAACTGCGGCACGTGTGGTGATCGGCTTGTTCAGACAATCTATATTTATTGTAAAAGTTCATTTTTTACACTAAAATGCCGGTTATCTGCGGTGTGTGCGGTTCCGAATGTAGCAGTGAAAATGAATCGATTAAATGTGTTGGATTGTGCCAGAATGTTTTCCACCTAGCCTGTATTTCTGAAGAAAATCAGGACTCTATTAAAACTCGAGGTGCGAAAAGGGATTGGCAGTGCGCTGTTTGCAGACCTGTCAAGTCTACATCAATAGCAAGTAGTAGATCTACTCCAGCAACCCCTGTCACTAAAGAATTTCTAATACAAACTTTGGAGGCATTTAAATCTGAGATGTTTGTAGAGTTGAGGCGTAATGCTAAGGAGTTCACCGAGTTTCGTACTCTCTCTAGATTTTTTCTCTGAGAAAATTGACCAAGAGCAATGAGTTTGATGGAGGAGTTAAAGCTAGCCTGTAATAAACATAAAAAGGAAATGGAAGAAATAAAAGAAGAAAACAGAGTCCTTAAGAAATCCGTTGCCAACTTTGGAACAAAGATTAAGAAATATGGAGCAGTATTCTAGGACAGACCAACGTTGAAATTAACGGTGTCCCAGAAACAAACGGAGAGCATATGGAGGAGTTGCTAAAAGGATGTTGCGAGCTCAATCGGTCTGGAACTGAAGAAGGAGAGGGTGATCGCAGCTCACAGGGTGCCAACATTCAGCCGAAACAGAACACCGCCGATCATCGTGAAGTTCACGACGATGGCAGGACCGGGATGACTGGCTCCAAGCCTTCAAGGAGGTACGACCAATAACGGCGGACAAGATCAATCGGCACTTCAACCAAGGACAAGATCTTCATAAACGAGCACCTGTCACCTGAAAATAAAACAGCTTCTAGGCAGAGTCAAGGAGGCAGCACGGTCCAAGGGATACAAGTATGTGTGGAGCAGGGAGGGAAAGATTTTTTGTGAGGAGGGAAAATGGAGAGAAGTGCATCAGGATCGATGTTTCGGACGACTTGGGGAAGCTTGTAAACCAAGCGAAAGCAGTGAAGCAAGTGAAAGTAATATGTGAGTTAAATAATATTGAATAAATATTACGAAAATAATAGTTAAAAAACTACTTAGAAAATGTTTGTTTGTTTTACTGTATTATTTATTAGCCTAGAATGCTAGTTTACTTTATTCAAGCATGTGCTTATGTATTTTTCTTGTTTTGTATTTTTTTCTTACATTCAATCATGGTAGACAAATGTGTAATTCTAAATAGTATAAATGATAGTTTTTTTTCTCTTCCAACTCCAACAGTTTAAATATATTTCACATAAATATTAGAAGTTTAAGGAAAAATTTTGACACTTTCATGGCCAATGTACATATGTTAAATAATTCGATAGACATTATTGTTATGACTGAAATATGGATTTATGAAGAGGAAGTATCTCATTATAAAATTACTGGTTATAAATCATTTTACAAAACAAACGAGCAGTATAGAGCAGGAGGCGTAATTGTTTACATTAAAGATGATATTTTAGTTCGAGATAGGGGATTTTACCATTGAATCAGCTGATATGTTAGTTTTAGAAATTAAGTTTAGAAATATTATGTTTAACTTAGTTAGCTTGTACAGGTTACACAGTTTCTCTGTAAACAATTTTTTTATTTGATTTAGAAAAAATCATTCCAAATTTAAGTTATAACGTAATTTATATAGGCGATATCAATCTAGATATTTTGGTTAATAATAACATAAGCAGCAGTTATCTGTCGCTTATGAATAATAACGGATTCTTATGTTTGATTGATAAGTTTACCAGAGGAAATAATGATTCTGCTTCCTGTATTGATCACCTTTTTATTCGATTTAAAAATTCCAATTTGTTTAGGGCTGCAATATTTAATGTCGACATAACGGATCATTTTTTAATAGGCCTCGTTGCAAATTTTGAGAACGAAATAAACAATGTCCATAAGGATGTCATATTAACCAAGAAAATTCTGGATTTTGAAAGCTTAAAAAATCAACTTAGTGATTTAACGATTTGGAATAATGTATTACAAAGTACTGATGTAAATGAGGCATTAAATGAAGTTTTATGAGATTCTCTATAAGCACATTGAGGACCACAGTCAGATTAAATTTTGTAGACCTGGAGTGGTGAAGGCAAAAATGAGAAGTCCATGGATAAATGAACGAATAATAAAGAAAATTAAAATAAGAAATAAACTGGCAATCAGGAACAGAAGTAGGCCGTATGACACACATTTCAAACAATATTACACGCACTTTAAAGAAAAAACTAGACAATGAAATAGTGGAAATAAAAAATAATTTATTATAGGCGCCTATTCGAATTGCAAGAGGGAAATATTGCTGGTCAGTGGAAGTTAATAAATAGTTTTACAGATAAGAAGGATCAACAAGCGATAGCTCAGATAAGAGATGAACAGGGTAACACAGTATCTGATTCCGATAACAATGGCGCAGTTGTTCAATGAATACTTCGTATCTGCACCGGGCAAAGTCGAGTCAGGCCTACACTGGGGGCAATGGTCTTGATACTTCTGGTTTTTACAATTGCCACAATTCTTTATTCTTGAAGCCAGTTTTTAGCGAAGAGGTGTTAAAAATAATTAATAATTTTAAAAAACAAAAAGTCAACTGGATGCGATTTTCTTTCTGTACAACTTATAAAAAGTGTTGGATTCGTTATAGCAGAGGTTATAGCAGCATTAATAAATTTTGAGTTTTTAGCAGTGGTGTTTTTCCCAAGTAAACTGAAAGAGTCAATTGTTGTGCCCATTCATAAGAAAGGCTCGAAGGACTTAATTCAACATTACAGACCGATTGCTCTTTTATCTGTAATATCCAAGATTATAGAGAAAATGCATGAAAGACAGGTTGATTGATTTTTTAAACAATAAACACTTCTTTTAGTCCTAATCAGTATGGTTTTATAAAAGGGAAAAACACAGAAGGAGCTATATTAAACATTTGGTAGAACAAATTTACATTAGTTTTAATAATAACTATAAAGCAGCTGGAGTTTTTATTGATTTTTGTAAGGCATTTGACCTGGTTTAACCATAAGATTTTATTAAAGAAATTGGAACTCTTAGGAGTAAGAGGTAACACTTTAAACTGGTTTGCAGGCTATCTTGAAAATCGAGAACAGAAAGTTAAAATATCAAATGCATTCAGTGACGCGAAGATTGTTAATACAGGAGTCCCCCAAGCTCCGTTCTTGGTCCAACGTTGTTTCTAATTTTCATAAATGACTTGCTGAGATTACCATTAAATGGAAAAATTATAGGGTTTGCTGATGATATTGCGATTAGATATTCTGAAAAACAATGGGAAAACATCTGGATCATATTAGAGAAGATTTGGTAAAAGTCAGGAAATGGTGTGAAAACAACAGAATGGTCTTGAATGCCTCTAAGACTAAGTTTATAAATTTTGACTTAAAAGGATACCCAATTCAATAATGTGCTAAAATTTCATAGATTAGATTGTCAAGGACATTTCAAACTGCAATTGTGAAATTATTGATCAAGTTGAAACAAATTAAATATTTAGGAATAAACATTGATGAAAAACTGAGCTGGAAACCGCATATAAACAGCATTCAAGTAGGTTTAAGAAGAAATATCAGAAGTTTTTTATTTTTTTAAGGAAATTTATTGATGATAAATTAATGAGAACACTTTATTTTGCGCTAATTCATTCTAAATTGAATTATGGTATAGAAAATTGGGGAGCTGCTGACAATATAACCATACAAACCGTTGAATGTAACACAAAACTACTTCGTAAGAATAATTGCAAAAAGGAAAAGATATGAATCTGCATTACCTATTTATAAATATCTAAGAATATTACCACTAAAATATTTATTTTTATTCAAAGTATTAAAAATTTTTCTATGAGAAAAGTGGAAACAGGAATGACAGAGTTTACCAAAGAACAAGAGGTGACATACTGGGGCTGTTCATGAGACCGAAGGTAAATAAGTCAATTTTCAAAAAAAGTTTTTCTTTTTTGGGTCCAAAATTTTTTAATCTTTTGCCTTTACAAATAAAAAATTGTAAAAATAGAAGCAAATTTGAGAATAAATTGAAAAGTTGGCTTTTAAATTTTATTAATATTGATAGCTTTTTTCAAATTTTAGTTTAGGAATTTGTACAGTTTTATATTAAAAAGATTTTAATTTGTAAAGTTATAATTGAAAAATGTTATGTTTAAAATAATGTTAACTGTGGGGTGTGCACACTGCAGATTAACCGCACAATGTACTTGTTAAGTTTTGACTGATCATTATACAATGAAGTACAACTTTCAGTTGAGCTAGCCACGCTTACTGGATACTGTGGCTAGTAATTCCTACCAGTACTGATGTAAATTTTTGTAAACTATATTTTCTGGAATAAAGTATATTCTATTCTATTCTATTCTATTCTTATAAAAAAAAAATTAGAAACACTACATTTCGAGTACATTTTTCTCAGGTGGATAACTAACATAACATATAACTACAATCCAAACTAAAACAAACAAATCATACCAGAACGTTGTGACACACATAAGTCAGGGATCACAACGTTGTCACTGAACAGTGGCAAATGTCTGGTAAAATCCTGTTTCCTCCACATTTTCTAGCTCTGATATACAAGAAGGTGATCTTTACAGTCATTTTGCTTTCAGGGTCAAGCTCTCATTTCATGGAATACGTTCATGACTTGGCACTCAACCAAGGACCACTAGAGTTCAATTTCAGCATGTGTGCATTCCAATAAGTCAAGTCAAAAGATCTTTTTCCATTTTTAGTACGGATGTATACAGACGAATAGTGTCAGATATAACTCACAGATAAATTTTCAACACATTTGTACATCTATATACAGGGTGAATCAAAACTAAACGGCAATCTCTCGAGAGCTTATTCTATAGCTAAAAACAAGTAAAAAAGTTCATATAACCATATGCCCGGAAACGCTTCGTTAGCGAGTTACGCCTAGCGAAAGATTTCGCCCGGATTTCAGAACCCTTGGTGAAGTCAGGCCGTATAAAAATGGTAAAGGTAGTTACAAAGATACAAATACGATTGTTTTTTATGTTTTTATATCTGACAAATTTATTAAAATTCGTCCCAGAGCTGTAAATGCAATACTTTCAGAGATATCTTACGTAAAACACAAGAATTGGTGCAAAGAAATGACACATTTTTGTGTTTAACGTATAATTACTTCCATAAATGTTAAATAAAGGTCATTTTTTTCTTAAACAGATTTGTAGAACATTTAATTCTGAAAAGATTCATGTGAATTACTTAGGAAAAAAATTAATAATAGGTATTGAAATTTAGCTTTATTTAAAAATAAAACAGACGCACAAAAATGCATATTCTTATCTGCATAAAATATTAACTAATGTTTAGGTTGTGAGTAACAGCTGATCATTTATTCAACACTTTTTATCGTCATATTTTCTTTGCAAAGGTTGGCAATATCAGCTGATCAACAATTAAGTTCATGAAGTAATATTTGAATAACCTTTATGGAGGTTTTTTGTATTGTGGCGTGTGAAGATTGTATTTTGTGAGATCCTGTGATTATTTGGAAATATTTTATACAAGTGTATAAAATATTTTATTAAATATTTATTTTTAAAATATTTTATTAAATATTTTTATAAAAGTGTATGTAATTATCTTAGTAAATAATGGCAGATAATGTAAATGGTATGTATTCGTTTGAAGAGTATACGGACATGATACTGATTTACGGCAAAGTTAACAAGAATGGTTTAGCTGCAGTTCAGGAATATCGTGATACTTTTCCACATCGAAGAACACCTGATCGCAAAACATTTGAAGCTGTGGAGAGACGACTTAGAGAAACTGGTAGCTTTAAACCGAAGCGAATAGATACTGGTCGTCAACGTAGCGCAAGGAACTATAATAATGAACAAGCAATAATAAATGCTGTAGAATTATCACCAACCACAAGCACCAGACGATTATCACGTCAGTTAAATATTTGCCAGTCAAGCGTTATGGCGGACACTTCATGAAGCACAGTTGTACCCATTCCATATAACACGTGTTCAAGACTTATTACCGCAAGATCTTAATAAACGGGAGATGTTCTGCCCCTGGTTAAGAAGAAATTGTTTACGACATCAGTATTTTCTTCGGCGTATTCTCGTTACTGATGAATCCTGTTTTACTAGAAATGGAATTGTAAATTTTCGTAATACCCATACTTGGGCGTACGACAACCCACATGAAACTGCGACGAGGCATTTTCAACATACATTTTCAGTCAATGTATGGCTTGGTGTTCTGGGTGATAATTTGATTGGTCCATTTTTCCTCCCTAATCGACTTAATGGAGTAGCGTACTTAAATTTTTTAAGAACAAACCTGCCTACCCTCTTGGAAGATATTCCTGTTCAAAACAGAATAAATGCATGGTTTATGCACGACGGAGCACCTCCACATTTTTCTAATGATGTGAAAAACTATTTAAATGATACATACGGTAGACAATGGATTGGTCGAAATGGACCAGTAAAATGGCCACCACGTTCTCCTGACCTCACGCCAGCAGACTTTTTCTTATGGGGTTGGATGAAGTCAATTGTTTATTCAAAACGGATTAACACCATAGAGGAGTTACGTAATCGCATTACAGAGGCGGCAGAAACTATCAAGAATGCTCCAAACGTTATGAAACGCGCTAGAAAAGAGTGGATTCGTCGTGCGAAAACGTGCATTGCTAACAACGGAGGACACTTTGAGCAACTATTATAGGTGATTATTACAGTTTTATAAAGGTAAATACATTTTATGTTAATGTTCAGTCTAGAATAAATGATCAGCTGTTACTCACAACCTAAACATTAGTTAATATTTTATGCAGATAAGAATATGCATTTTTGTGCGTCTGTTTTATTTTTAAATAAAGTTAAACTTCAATACCTATTATTAATTTTTTTCCTAAGTAATTCACATGAATCTTTTCAGAATTAAATGTTCTACAAATCTGTTTAAGAAAAAAATGACCTTTATTTAACATTTATGGAAGTAATCTTACGTTAAACACAAAAATGTGTCATTTCTCTGCACCAATTTTTGTGTTTTACGTAAGATATCTCTGAAAGTATTGCATTTACAGCTCTGGGACGAATTTTAATAAATTTGTCAGATATAAAAACATAAAAAACAATCGTATTTGTATCTTTGTAACTACCTTTACCATTTTTATACGGCCTGACTTCACCAAGGGTTCTGAAATCCGGGCGAAATCTTTCGCTAGGCGTAACTCGCTAACGAAGCGTTTCCGGGCATATGGTTATATGAACTTTTTTACTTGTTTTTAGCTATAGAATAAGCTCTCGAGAGATTGCCGTTTAGTTTTGAATCACCCTGTATATAAAAGAAAGTCGTGTTAGTTACACTATATTTATAAGTCAAGAACGGCTGAACCGATTTGGCTGAAAATTGGTAGGGAGGTAGCTAAGAACTGGGAGAAGGACATAGGATACTTTTTATCCCGTTCCCGATTCAGGATTCCGCCCCACTGGTCTCTAAAATTACAGAAATACCCGTAAGAAATGCATTGCAGCAAACATATGTTATTAAGTGAAAGAGCCTTTACAAATTTAATCAGCTGTTCTTTGTAAACATATATAATGCGACAAAAGAAATATATGTTTATATCATTTAATTACGATTTTAAATTTCTTTACACTTATAGTTTGAAAGCATAGAGTAAGCTTAAGAGAAACAGCAAATTTTGTTTCAACTGTTTCTGCAATCATTGTTAAGCATAGGCTTTACTATCCAGATTATACAATTAAAATTTTACGTAAAAATTCACCTTTAACTGCAATATTTATCTAATATAAACCATGCTCGTGCTTGATCAGAAGAGCAATGCAGATATTAAAATTATCTTACGTTGGCTACAAATATAAAGAGTGTTATAAAACCAACTTTAGTTGTTTTTTTTTTTTTACAGAAGTATGGTTCTCAGAACTCCGTGCGTACATATTCTCTCAATCGAGACAACAAAGCAAGCTCAATCATGGCGTCGGAGATATAACTAATTCGATCCAGAAGTGATACACCCGCAAAGCCTAAAATAAAAACCATACGCAATTTCGCTTAATATCTGAAGCTCATAATCATTAGACTGTAATAATATGTAACTAAAATTTGCCTATTTTCGTTTCAAAATTACATTGAGCACCATAATTTATTACATCGTATGTGCGCTAATGAATTCCGACTTTTTGACTCCTGTCCACGCTAGGCTAATATAGTTCAATTGTATACAAAAAACATACAATATTGGAGAAAAATTCCAGTTTTTCAAAGGTGCATATTGAGACTGTTTTAAAATTTAAATCTTATATAGATCATGAACTTGGAGTATCTTTCAGTGACTATCATTTATCTCAGAAGGGCAGGGGCGGTTTCAGGGAAGGGGCCATGGCCCCCCCCGAAATACTAGGAAAGCTTAGTGTAATATTTTCTATAATCTATAAGTTCTAACAAAATTGAATCCCAATACTCGTACATATCAATTAACAATAATTATTTTAGTATAAAAACGAGTCAAACAGAAAGTATTTATTTTTAAATAGTATTAAGTTAACAATCAGTTTCAGTGGTCAAAAGGCTCTCGCATCTAGTTGGCGCCTTGAGAACACAAAGAAATCTGGCAACAGTGCAGCCGCGCCCCTCCCAACCGTCATCTTGTTATTGTAGTGACTCACGGCCCACGCTCGTCGCGTATCACGTAGTCTGTACTCATCCGCCGACTTGTACACTTATAGTGTTGTGTTTTCTGTATTCGTTGCCTCCACTGGTTTGTTTAATGTTTAGTTTAATCTGCAGTTCTAAAAAAATGGTAAGTACGAACACAGACAAATGTTATAGGCTATACTGTTTATGTGTAATTGTGTAGACTATAGGCCTAAATAGTGTATTTACAAAGTAGTATTGCATTTACATTAAACGAGGAAAACAAACTCAAAAGTAATTAATATTTATGCATTTATTTTATGCTCATGTATGAGTGCACGATATTCATATACTTCTTCTTTGTAAAAGAAATAGGTGCACATAATCACATATTTATTTCTTTTAAATTGAATTTAATGACTAAAAAACGGAAAGACGCCAGAAACGCGCGCCACTATGTGTTTATTTTCAAGTATTTAATACCCCTTGGAAACAACCTGACTATAAGATAAAAAAGATTCAGAATTTGTTCTTGTATTTGACAAAAACAGCATTCAACAAATAACGCCAAAATGAAAACAAATTTTCATCTACATTCGACTTTTTTCTAAAGCTATATTCTTTTGGCCCTTTACATATTTAAAGTTGCTGACCTATGTAAATTAATATGGATATATTATTCAATTTTGTGGAATGAGCATCTTCAGACCTATATTTTTGACAATTCATTATCGTGGAATTTATTTTTGCACAATGTTTCAATATATGTATTCCGTGGCGTTGCTAAATAAGCAGTAGCTTTTTGGAATACCTATCATGAAGTGGCCCAGTTTGAATCCCGTCGGGAGTCGGGACCATCTCTCATCTCAAGTATAAGTACAATTTTATTAAGACTTTTCTATGTTTAAAGGTAAAATATAATAACTAATTAGTGAATACGTACCGGTAACTATTTGGAAGCATAATACGGTCTTGTCTAGGTTAGGAAAGGAACTATAAACAAATAACAAAATCACGAGACAGGCGCTTGGCTTTAAAATAAATACTCAACCTTAATTTTTTAAATGATAATTAATAACTTCCTAATTGTTTCAGGCATCTCAAAATAATCGAAAACGACCGAATCCAAAATCAATTATTAGTTCATATTTTCAAAAAGTTGAGAAAATAACAGACGACAATGAACCACGTGTAAAAAAGACTAATACATCTTCATCACAACCTGATCCTGACTCATGCATAAATACTTTATCAATTTCTCTTACCGATGCTGCATCTAACAACACCACTATTGTGAATACTGAAGAGCACAATGAAAACCAAAATACATCCCTAGAATTAGGTAGAGATGGTAGTTGTGCCAATGACATAGGGCTTTTTGTGAATAAAAAGACAGATGAATTTACAAAGTGTCAATTGTTAGAACGACATTGGACACCGCCCAAATCATATGAATTCCCACATTCAATTCACACTAAAAATGGCAAGGAAGTAAAACGTTACTTAGGTCATCAACAACTGGAACAAAGAAATTGGCTAGTTTTTTCCGACGTTAAAAAGGGGTTATTTTGTAAGTTCTGCGTTTTGTTTTCCGATAAAAAGTGTGGGCACAATAAAGGGATGTTAGCTCAGAACCTTGTAACCCAACCCTTGACTTCATATGCCAAGCTATTGGGTAAAGACGGCTTCATACAAACACATGAAAACACGGCTTATCATAAAATATGCGTGCAGGCTGGTCTAGACTTCCTTCAAAGTTATCAAAATCCGGACAAATCCATTGACAAACAAGTAAAATCTCAACGACTACAGCAGGTACAAGAAAATAGAGAGAGGTTACGCCCAATAATAGAATCAATCGTATTCTTAGGCAGACAAAATATACCTTTAAGAGGTCATCGAGATGATGGACGACTGGATGAAGAGGCTGGTCCGAGTAACGAGGGGAATTTTAGAGAACTGTTAAGATTCAAAATCTCTTCAGGAGATGAGACACTAAAACGGCACTTAGCCGCAGCGTCTTCAAGAGCAACCTATATTGGTAATACCACTCAAAACCAATTGATCACATGCTGCGGTGAAGAGATAACGGAAACAATATTAAATCAAGTCCGAAACGCAAAGTATTATTCGGTGATTTTTGACGAGACGACAGATATTTCACATGTCGAACAACTGTCTTTGAACTTAAGATATGTACACAACAATAAAATTCGGGAAGATTTTGTTAAATTTATTGATGCTTATGAAAACATAAAATCCATCAGTCCAGATCAAGATGTGCATAGTGAGCAACGTTTAAGTGGAGAGGCTCTAGGAAAGATTGTTGTTAAATTACTTCATGATTTATCCTTAGATCTGAACAACTGTGTAGGAATTGGCACAGACAGTTGTAGTGTAATGTCGTCTGAAGCAGCGGGTGCAGTATCTGAAATACAAAAGGTTGCAAAACATGCATGTAGATGTCCGTGTTTAAATCACGCCTTGAACAACTCTCTTTCAACTTCTGTAAATATTGTTTGTATCCGAAATACAGTAGGGATAATGAAATCAGTAGTGTCGTTTTTCAATGTGTCGGCCAAGAGAAATCAAGTTTTAAAATTAAAACTAGGGCGTCAGTTAAGTAGTTTGTGTGAAACTAGATGGGTAGAGCGACATGAAGGAGTAATTCAGTTCAGATCTGGGATTCGTCAGATAGTTGAAGCACTCACATCTATCTCGTCATGGAAAGATCGCACAACTTCGTCAGTTGCAGCGACTTTGCTCAACTCTTTATGCACGGCTGAGTTTTTAATATCAATGATGTCATTGATTGACGTTCTAAAAGTCTCATTGCCGCTCAGTCGACTTCTACAAACACCATCACTTGACACTAACCGGGCATCTACCGCAGTCACCAACACCATGGCAACATTAAAAGAAAGAAGGATTAAATGTGATGATATATTCAAACAAATATTTTTTGAAACCAAAGCGCTAGCAGAGGAGCTGGATGTTGAATTGAAGTTACCAAGACGTACGGGCAGTCAAACTAAGAGATCAAATCACCCAGGAGACGTAGAAGAGTACTACAGACGATCTATTTATATACCTCTTCTTGATAATGTTTGTGCTGACTTAACATCCAGGTTAAGTTATAGCTCACTGGAATGTTTTGGCCTACGAGGAATAATTCCCACCAATATAGTTGAGGATGCCAGAGAAAAAAATGATCTCATTGTCAATTTAAAAAAAGGTTTCGAACAGTTTGCACCTATTATCGGTGATGGAGATACCCTAAGTAATGAAATTCAGTTTGAAGGTGAATGGACCTGTGGAAAAATCACTGGAAGATGAAGAAGGAGAAAGAGCAAAATGTAAAGTGTGCAAAAAGTGTTAGACTCCTGTGACCCAAATATATTTCCAATTATCCATGATGTTCTCAAAATCTTGGCCACACTTCCAGGTACGTAAATTAATAAATAAAATTAGTCATATAGGTATGGGCTGGCTGGGTGACTTTACATACTTTAGATATGTGGGTTTAAATGGAAAAGCACACAGAATGGGTACTGTATTACCTGAAGAGTATACTATAAGAACTAACCTAAGAATAAAATTGTTTTCCAAGTTTAACTTAAATAAATATAAATGTAACACACAAGCAAGTAATAGTAATTTTTTCATTCATGAACACAAAATAAGTAAATTCATTAAAATTAATATGTAGTCTATATTTTATAATAACTATTTCAGTTCCATGAGTGATTTTATTATTTTATTTCGTCAGTGTGGCTTCGGCAGAAAGGACTTTCTCCACTTTAAGAAGAGTAAAGACTTGGCTGAGATCAAGAATGGGAGAAACACGTCTCACGGGCCTTTGCATGCTTCACGTTCACAGGCATCTTCAAGTGGACACAGATAAAATAATAGAACGATTTGCAAAGAAAGGTGCAAGAAGGCTTGAGTTTGTGTTATAAGTTTTGTATTTTGAACCAGTATTTGTTTTAAAAGCCATCTTGTACATAATAAACTTGTTTTCAGTAAACAGTAGCAGTTTCTCTGTAACCATCCAATTTACGTTAGAATATTAAACCTCTTTGACTTTAAATTGCTTAAAATTACAATTTTAAAATGTTAGAATTAAACATTTTTCAAGTTTTTCTTGATTTACAAGGACTTTGACGTAGCGAAAATTTCTCTGTGAATTAAAATTGTGGTTACAGCAATACAGCATAAAAGAGGACTTTTCAATGACCAATGAGCTACATAAAAACAAGATAGCCCCCCCTGAAAATCAGCCCTGGAACCGCCCCTGCAGAAGGGTAATAACGACGTTCAAAAGAAATATGTCTCCTATGTCCCAATTTTTCTGTAGGAAATCGTGTGCGAAGCCGTGGGTATTTGGTTGTAATTGGTATTTTATTGAAAATCAAGAGTTTTCGTTATAAAATACTACAAATTTATTGACGAACTAGGTGTTACCCATGGCTAATCGCACATAATTGCTTTTACTAAGTAATATAAGGACTTCGGTTCTAAAGATTGCGTGCAAAGCCGCGGGTAACAGCTAGTATTCTATAAAGAAAAAATCTATGATTAAACCAAAATCAGTTATATACTATTTCAAGTTTTAAAAATTATACACAGACAGACATTTATTTACATAAATGGATAGAACATTATATAAATTGAAATATTAAAATAAATCCTTTAAATTGAGGTGGAAAGTTCTTCAAAAGAGTAGAGTGCTAGATTAAATATTCTTACAATAGTTTTTTTTTAATTTTGATTTTAGATTTATAATTTTTGTGATTGAAAAAGAATTCATTTTAAAAACTTATTCCCAATGTACACACATTTTGTTGTTGTTTTAACTTTAGCTTATGAGTGATAACATGCTTTTTCCTAGTAATGTAAATAAGGGTGGCGACATGTTTCATTTCTTGCAAATAGGACTATTTCAAAAATATATTGACCGAAAACAGTTGATATTTTTAATTATACTACCCTAGACTACAGTGTAGACATCCAATGTCTTTAAAGCAGTCTGGCTATTAGACAGTGTTAAGTACTAAGCTTAACCTTTGCACTTATTCTGGACATTTAAAGTACCATGACTACTTGCTTTGAATAAACAGCTTGTTTTCTTAAGGCCACTGCCAGTCTGGATCCTGCCAAATATTTCAAACCAACTCTTGAATCCAGGAGTGAAACATCAGTGCAGAATTTGAGGACCATTTTTGGGGATGGGTCTCCATTGCATACCACTTATCTCTTTCTATGGTCATTGTATGGTTTATCAAAGAAGTATAATAATATTCATTATCATCTCAGCATCAGGAAATATGTTCTCCCGAGACAGTAGGCTTTACGACCTCTCTACTCAAAAGCAATACGCTGATGTACTCACCATGGGTTTACGTTCAGCCTGAGCTGCGAAGAACGAGTCGTGGGACTCGGAGATGTGCAGGTCCAGCAGATGCGCGGATGGCAGTGGCTTACGACACTGGCTGCAGATGTTGCGGTGCCGGGAGTTGTAGTGCATCTCGAAATCTAACAGAGCGGAGAATGTCTCCTGACAGCCAGGCACTTCACATGGAAATGAAGCCACTCTACAAAAAAATGGTTGATGGACTACATGAGCTCAACCAGTTAAGCCAAATTTGCAATTTTTGAACGAATATTTGTTTAACAAAATATCTTTATGATTGAAGTTTTTCAAAGAGTGAAAATGTGGTAAGAGACAGGACATAGATTCATAACAACGTTACAAACTAAGATCTTAAGTGTGTACGAAAAAGTTAAAAGTTTTAAAATAATCATTTTGTATCACAATTCACATTGTAAGTTCTCACTATAGCATATAAGGCTATACATTAGTATTATAGTGGTATATCTTTAAATCTATCTTTTGCCTTTTTTGAAGTATTCACTAAATCATGGTGTAGTAGTGAAAATTACTTTGATAATTACAAGAATATTATCTAGCTAAAAATATTTTTCATGTACCCCTTCAAATAAGTGTTTTAATCGGGGAGAACCTAAAACTTTCATTATTTTCACTGCAACAGAAAATTTAAAGCTTTCCTCTTTTTGGCCTTGCTGAGATATCTGTGTTGAGGACTTTATATTGGTGATGAGATTTCATCTAATATTTCACCAACCATTGTAAATTTCATCAAACCTATAGTACTTTGGTATTATCTGGAGGTCACTCTGTCCCCATCTACTGTTTCTTATTAGGCTATATAAGTAGGTAAATACATACTATCTATTATACATATAAAAATAACATTTACGAGTGCTCATGTGATCTGAGCTAGAATTTAGGTTTTACCATGAGGGATATTTATCTACTTTCACCAGAAGTGTGTGTGTAGGCAACAGTTATTATGTTTCTGTATTAGTGAAATTATTTTGGTTTTGGAGAGAAAGATAATACTATACTATAATACGATAATAAGATAATACTCACACTTCGTGGCAGAGCTGCTCGTCGTCGATATCAACAACACCTTGACGCACGAACATGTGACACAGAACATCGCCAGCAGCAAATATCGGATCTTCTGGCACTCGTTTGCCGACACCTAGTCGTCTCAGGTTTGCGAAAGATGTGCTCATTTTGTTTTCTTTATTCAGTCTGATTCAAAGACAGATCAGGTATAAGTATTTTTAAATCTTGGAATACACAATAAGTTTACCTAAAACAAGTGTTTAATAATTCAAGCTTGTGGCAAAAAGATCGATTTAACACATTCAATGTGGTAGACTGTCACATACTACTGATCTAGCAGTCAAAACTTGCCGCAGTGAAGGTGTTAAACAAAGTTAACGCAGCTCACAAATTTTTGATAAGAGAAAAATATAGAAGTTTGTCAAATGGAAAATTATTACACATTATTTTGAAAGTTGATAATCCCATCCATATGTCTATTAAATTTTGAGATGCATGCTTAAAAACACATTTTATCAAAGCTCTAATGCTCTATATGGATATAATACCTGTCATAAAAAAGTATTCAATCTCCCTCATTTTAGCCTCACCTGTATTGAAAAGATTCCAATATGTGCAGGTGTGTATCAAACAAAATTTCAATGTAAAAAATCTACTTGAACCAAAGTATGAAGAAACTGTTGCAGATAGTTCTTGACTTTATGGAGGACATAACATTATGAGTGCTGATATCATGTTTGAAGAATCTATGACTGCCTATTGATAAGAAAGAAAACGTGTTTATGTATATGTGTCTAGCCTATTTAATTCATTGATAGTGTCCACAATAATTATGAACAAAACTGTTAAATGTTGGTGTTTTACATACTGTACATTTATCACTATAATAAAATGACAACTGAATTTCTGTCATTTTAACCTAGTAGCTTTTGGAATTCCTCAGGGTTTAATACTGTGCGCTCTACTGTTCGTGGTGTACTTTACTGGCCTGTCCTCGATAACCGAGTCCTTCTCAAACAAAAATGTTCTAACATTAAATAACTGGTAAACAATTTCTATAAAATTTCATCATATATAATTCTTACAAATAGTTCAGATTATCTAAATGATCACAATCTTCTTTCTAACAAATAAAAGCATGAAATAACTCTCAAACAAGCAAAAGAAATTTTGAGTGATTGTATAATAGCACAGGTTAATAACGTCAAGTTTCTAGATCGAATGTTGACAGTGCATTTAATTGGGGAATCGTGTAGTTGCAGTATTAAATAAAATATTAGTTATTTATACCTTAAGGTGAATGACACAGCTTTAAAATGTTGAAAACTTAAATTAATACACTGTAACTCATATAAGCCTCATACAGATTTTGCTCTATTCTCTACATCTCAAGACAATCCATTTAGACAGTTTTATATTTTGAAAAGTAATAATGTTATATTATAGCAGCTGCACATTCATTGCATCATATGTAGCCGATCAGATGTACGCTAATAGCAGATATATTACAGGCTAATATTCTATATAACAATAGTGAATGTCAATATTGTTATCACTTAAGTCTAAGTTGATGACTATATAATAAACTCCACATGATAAGATAGTAAGATAAATAATAACACATGATAATATACAATAATAATTTTCAAGGTCACTTTTACATTTGAAAGAAAAAACCACTGTAATGGTTTCCACTAAGTTATTTTGCCAGTTTATTACCACTCATCAAATACCCACATTTATTAAATTTAAACTTATGAAAACAGTATTCATGTGAAGACAAAAAGTATTGATTGTGTAGAACGATAAAAAAATATTGATAAAATTCACTGACCTTTGTACTAGAGTAGCTTTTAATGTTGAAAATTTGCCTTAATACTGATGTCTTAAATCAAGGTCAGCTTAACTATCAATGATTAAAAAAACTTCATGTTAAATACACTTTACCTACATAATATATTCCACTAAAAAGTGAAAAACTATATAACATACTCATCTGAAGAAATAGTTATGTTTAGTTGAATCACCACCATCCTATGTATGTTTTTCTCCAATTAAAACAGTGTTGAGTTTTAGTTTCAATACTTGTCAATACAATTAGCTTTTAAATTTGATTTATTTAGGTAGAAGTACTACATTATTTGGTCGCAGAATAATATTCATATCTTCCTGTTTCAATTACTTATTACAAAGGGAGGTTTCTTAGATTAGTGGGTGTACATTATTTTTTAACCGCGAGGTAAAAAACAGTTCCTTTAAAATTTATTAATATGTTGTTTCCACTAAATATTTAGAATTTTCTATAAACAATCATACATATATGCTATCTTTATCTGATTGTGATAGAATAAAACTTTACTTCAATCAACTTAAAACAGTTGATTTGTCACAATACGGTCTGATTTATTTAAACGTTTTCTTCTGAGAGCCAAGTTTCTTCCATTCTGTAGTGTCCACATTAACCAGTTATATTTCAACAGTTTAATGAATATTTAAAAAAGAGTCTTCAGAATATCTTAACCTACCAGCCAGTCTACATCTTCAATGAATTTATGGATCTTTTGACAACTGATGAAATAAAATTTAGACTGTACGGTTATTTTATTATTATATTTGACGTATTTCTGTGCTTTAAGATCATGTAATAAAGAACTTGACTGTTCTGGGCAACTTTATGGACGCCCAGGAGCGGCACATCACTTACCGCAAATATCGAGATTCTGGTGTGCAAGGGTAATTCGATAGGTCTAGTCTACTACGGGAGATGACTGTTGGAGTTGGTGGGGTTCGTTCCCTAAGTGTCAAAGGTTTTTGCTAGCCTAGATATAAGGGTGTGCCACCCTCTGCCTGCTTTGACTGGAGAGGTTGGTTCAGAGCTGGCCACCCTTTCTTTCGAGGGAACATGACTTGAGATTAGTGCCCTTAATTCTTCCTCATGGATCTCGATAGGAGGCGGTACCTACCCCCAACCTACAAATCCAGAATATCCTGTCATTCCGGAAGCAGCTCAAAGGTCCTTATAGGACTAGGTGCAATCTCTAAGTCTCTTAATTAGTTTAATTTTTACTGTGTGATAAGGTATTTTCAGTGAACTGAATAAACGTGTCTGGAACTGATAAATAGCTGATGTAAACCAGCTATTAAGTTCTATCTGACTTGTTATTGTACGTCTGAGATAGCTCCAGTGGTTAGAGTAGAGAACTGTCCCAAGCATTGGGTACATGGTTCAAATCCCTCCCAGTGACTGAACTTTTTGCACTCTTTATTTAATTTGTTATTCTTTTCTCAGTTGAATAATTGTATTAAAGTAGCTTTACTTATTATTATTTTTATTTATTTATTTAATTATTTTACTAAACTTTGTTTTACTCTGTTTTATTTAAATTTAAAGGATGAAAAGTAAACAAATAAAGCATTCATGTGGAGTTTTGCTTAAAAAATGTTACAAAAAATGTGAAAGCTGTTTTATGCAAAGACAAATGTGCAAAATGGTTTTCATCTTAAGTGTACCGAGCTTAACAGCTGAGGACTATGGGGAAATAAAGAGTTCAAAAGTAAAGTGGAGCTGTGGTGAGTGTAATGAAGATGAAATTTTGGACATGAACATGAAAGATGTAAATGAATTACTGGAACAACAACTACAACATTCTGACCTCCTTATTAAATCTCTACACGAAGACCTCATTAAAGCCCAAGAAGAAATACAGAAATACAAAGATGAAAAAGTTCAGTTGGAACATCTCTTGTTGCTGAAAGTAGAGGAAATAGTTTAAACTTGAAAATAAAATTGTGGAATTTGAGAAAAAATCTGAGGAAACATATGCTACAGTTGTAAAAAAGAAACTTTCGTCAAATAGACTTAGCCTTCCATCAAACCACATTCTTTCTGCCAGACTAAGTAAATTCCCATGAGAAAACTTCAACTAAGACCCTGAGTGAACAGGCATTTTCTAAATGTAAGAAAACAAACCCCCAAGAAAAATATAAGAAAAAAACAAAGGTTGAAATTACAGAAAAAAATATTTTCTCAAATAATATTTATGATGTTTTACGTCAAGACAATGAATGATAATGATGAAGTGGGCTATGTAGTAGACCTAGAACCAAAAGGGAAAATATTAATTTGTTCTGATAGCCATGGTAAGGATCTTGCATGGCACTTAAATAACAAACACTCTCTAAAATTCTGTTGGCTTTGTAAGACCAGTGGCCGAGCTGAACAAATTTTAAACATGGACAATATCAATGGTGAAGTGGTTTCCAAAGAAGATTTTCTAGTTATTATGTGTGGAACAAATGATGTGGCACGGAACGAAGCGGAGGTTTTAATTAACAACATAACAAATACATTAGAAAGTGTGAAAGAAAAAAAGGTAATTCTCGTTGATCTACCAAATAGGTACGATCTCGCTGAGTGGTCTTGTGTGAATAAAGGAAACAAGAAAAACCAATTTAGTGCTAAAAGAACTAAGCAATGGTTTTTGGCAATGTGTCTTTCGTGGAAGCAAGTGTTGCTACAAAGGACATGCACACGAAGCACGGTATGCATTTCAATGCCAAAGGTAAGGACTTGGCTGGCTGGTAAAATTGATGAGGCCGTGAAAAGTTACAGTACTCGACCTCCTTCGGCCATGGACCCGAGCAGCGCAGGAGAACCCAGTACGGAAGACATGTTACAACCTACTGTCGAAACCTTGACGGGAAATGTGCAGCCTCCTCTTCACGGTCATCGAAATAGAAGAACAAACAGACAGCACTCATCCAAACCCCTAACTCTTTTTCATCTTAACATTCAATGTATAAAAAATAAGGTAGATGTTTTAGACTTATATTTTTAGATAGCTATGACTGTGATATCCTAACTCTTAATGAACACTGGTTATTTTTATGAAGAATCTGATTTTATATACTAAATGGTTATCAATTAGCAAGTATTTACTGTAGAGAGAAACCACTCTGTAGGGGCGGCAGCTCAATCTTTGTAAAAGTCGAAAATCCAATATAAAACTGTAGATATTAGTAATTTTTTGTGTTGTCTTTGTTTTTGGAAGCAACAGCTATATATTTAAAGGAGATTGATGTTGTTATAGTTACCATCTAACCGTACTCCAAAGAGTAATATTTTTAGTTTCTTTGATTATTTGGAGTCTTTAATGATATATTTAAATAAAAATTTTGCAACTGTGATACTAACAGGTGATTTTAATGTAGATGTAAGAAAAGATTCTTCTGAAAAATTTACTTTTTTGAATTTATTAAGATCATTTAATATGTATTGTCCATAATTTTGATACAACTAGAGAAGATGCTTGCCTTGACAATGTTGTTAGTAATTTAAGCAAAAACAAAAGTAAAATGTCAAGTTATCGAACCAAATGTATCTGATCATGCTGGTATATACACAGAGTTTTATGAGTTGCATTTTTTCAAATACAGTACCAGACAAAAATATTCTTAAAAGAAAAGTGAGAGATCTGTCTTTTGGTGCCATTGAAGGTTTGAACATAGACTGAATCAGACTGACTGGTGGCAGCTTACTTTTTTTCAAACTGTTGACGATGCTTTTGATTTTTTTATACAAATATTAACAAGTTCACTTAAAGAAATGCTGTCCTGTTAAAGATGTCAAAATCAAAAGTAGAAATAGACCAAAGGTTGACTGGTTTACACCTGAACTATATAAACTTAGAAATATAGTAACAGTGTTTTATGATAGATTCAAGATAAGTAAAGGCACAGAAAATGAAGCTGAACACAAAAAAATGTATATAGAAATAAAAAAGATGTATAAAAATAGAATTAAGGAAGAAAAAAAACGATTAGCCACTGACAGATATATTATGAGAGCTCCAAATAAATGTAAAGCTGCTTGGAGTATAATAAAAAAAGGAAATTCATTGTAAGAAAGAAAGCGTTGAAGAATTAAATAAAACCTGATGACTTTAATGAATTATTTTATAAATATAGATAGTACTACACATTTGAAGCAAAATAATTTTGACACTGCTATTGAGCTTTTGAGTAATTATTTATCTAGATTTAATAAATGCTAGTAAAACATTCCAATTAAATTGTAATAACCGAATTTGAAATTATAAAATATGTATCTAAGTTGAGTGGGTCCAAAAAGTGAAGATTATTTTGGTTTTTCTAATAAAATCATCAAGGATATTATACCCTACATAGTAAAACCATTGACATTTTCTATTCAACTGGATGTTATCTGAGGGGATTTTTTCCTAAAGCACTGAAATGTTCCAAAGTAGTACCAGTATATAAGAAGGGCAGCAAGGCAGATCCTGCTAGTTACCGTCCCATTTCTTTGGTTCCCATACTGAGTAAGATTTTTGAGTGTTGTTTAAAAGACCAATGTATGATTTCTTTTCTCAAAACAATTTTGCTCTGTAAAGAACAATATGGATTTATAAAAAATCAAATACTGTGAAAGCAATAGGAAAAATTTGTGGAAAACATTTTAAATAATTTTGAAGAAAAAGATTATATCATCTGCAACATTGATAGATTTAAGTAAAGCGTTTGACTGTATTAATCATGAGTTGTTGTTAAAAAAGTTGTTTAGTTATGGCATAAAACATAAAGCATTACAATTAATTGTCATCTTATTTAATCTGACAGGAAAACAGATGGTTGTCCAGGGGAGAACAAGTCCAATTTCAGAACAGTGAAATTGGGAGTTCCGCAAGGCTCTGTTTTGGGACCTTTTCTGTTTATTGTTGCAATCAATGATTTTTCATCTAGCCTACCTTGTAATTCTGTTTTGTACGCGGATGATACTACTCTTTTAAACTGTAATAAAGACTCACAAATCTTAAAATCTGATCAAGAATGTTCATTTAAATTAGCTCTAGAATGGTTTAAAGCAAATGGGTTGGCAGTGAATCATAATAAAACTGAATATTTAAACATTATCTCTACACAATAATACTAAATACAGTAATGATTCTGTTAAGTTTATTGGGTGTTATCCTAGATAGTAAATTAAGCTGGCAACATCATGTTAATTATTTATGTACTAAACTATCTAGAGTTATATACCTAATTATGTAAACTAAGGAATACTGTTACTCAGAGATGTTGATAACTGCTTATTATGCATTTTTTCCACTCACACTTGAGGTATGGTGTGACTCTTTGGGGAAACAGTTCCAGTGCCAAAAAAAATATTTTTATGGCAAAAAAAGCTATTAGGATTTTAAAAAATGTTTCTAAACAAGAATCTTGTTCACCTTTTTTTAAAGAACTTCAAATTATGACCTTGCCAAGTTTATACATCTACTGCTCATTACTTGATGTAAAAGAAAATTTGAATAGTTTCATAAATAGACAAGATGTTCATACACACTGCACAAGAAAAAAGTATTTACTTCGATCTACCCCCAGTCAGACTCGAAAAGACCAAAAACAGCCAGATATTTTTCAGTATAAAATTATTTAATAAATTACCAGAGAAGGCATGGAATGTTACACTTAATAATTTTAAAGTTACCATTGCAAAGTGGCTGAAAAATAAAGCTTTTTACACTGTTGAAGATTACCTAGCCTGTGATATTTAGCTCATTTAAGTTTTTTAATCCCATTGTTAATTTAAGATTAGGATTGTTAGCACATAATGTATAGATTTTTAAATTATTTAATTGTAATTTTATTGTTTTTATTTACATTTTATATTATTGTTATTTAGTTCTAGCTGGCAATACTGTATTTTGTCCTATAACTGTGCCCTAGACTAAAGATTAGATTAAAGTAGGCTATATAATATGTTGACTTTGTCTATTGCATAATATGTATTGTGCTTAATGACAATAAAATATCTTGAATCTTGTCATAAGAGAACAAAAGATAAAAAAATTACGTTTTAATTTCTTGAAAAATTAAGGATTGACTCATTTTAATTTATTGCCTTTTGTCCAGTTAAGAAGATTCTTGATCCATACACATTAGCTATAACGATTATTCAAATCTTAGCAAACCAAAACTTTGTTATTAGTGTTACATTCCAACATTAAAATTTTGATGTGATTTATTTATTTTTACAACCTATACTAGTATTTTTACCCCAGGACAACTCTCTCCTGGCTAGTCAAGTTCATATAAATGTAATATTTTTAGAGAAACTTACACATATTAATTGTATAAGATAATTGTTTTATATTTTCACTTAAAAAAGGAAAATTTTAACTCCTTAACGGTTTTATTTTTTTACCTAAAAATATGTTGTTTTGCTGAAATTTCACCTGTATTTTTACACAGACAGGTTTTTAGAGTTTAGATATATCCTTTTATAATTTTTTATACATCTTCCACTAAGTCATTTTCACTGTCCGTGCTCCTGTCATCACGTAAAGGAAGCCAATGGCACAATAAACACTCGAAATAAAACCATAATATACTCCAGGACGCGTGAAACGCAACAACACGTGGTAGCTGTCTCCAGTGTGTGACTTCGGAGAACTCACCAAGGTGCAAACACTCATGACATAGGACTAAGGAAGTGCTGACATCTACTAGAAAATGTCAGAACTACTTGCACGATGTGCGGTTGTCATAGAAATGCTTCTGGCTCAATCTTACGACATTCAACAGAATAAAACAGGAACAATATGATGATGCATGATATTAAATCAGTAGCACACTTTTACGCAATCGCTATGAACATTTTGAATCTTGAATTTAGCTCCGGTTCACCTTCTTTTCATTGCAGCGTCTGGTATCTGACACTGTCTCAGACTTGACTCCTAGAATCTGGAGTCCTGTATGTCTGAAGAGATCCAAATAACGTTGGTGACGAAGAAGCTCAAAATGAACATTTACATCGTTTCGACATCAGAGACACCTAGACAACAAGATACAACAATATAGTGTAATCTAGGTGAAGTGGCAGTCTCATCACGTGGACAGGTTCATTTTGAGCTTCTTTGTCGCCGACTTTTATTTGGATCTCTTCAGATGTACATGACTTGAGATTCTAAGAGTCAAATCTGAGACAGCATCAGATACCAGACGCTGCAATAAAAAGAAGGTGAACTGGATCTAAATTCAACATTCAAATTGAATCAACCCTTCCAACCATAGCAACATTATGTGTTACAAACATAATATTACGTCATAACATAAAAAACTGTGAAGGGGTGAAAGAACAGAATTTCCATAAAATTTTTCGGTTTCGGTGTCTTACTTGTTTTAAACTCTTAATGAGTTATAAATAGTTATATCTATAGGATATAAAATCCAAACTACAGGAAACAATCTACAATCTCATGCACATACAATATACCGAGTTGGCTAAATTTTCTTTAATATTTAGTTACTTTCTCAGAATATCCATGAAAAAATATGTCATCACTATTGTCTAAATATAGGCAGGATATGTGTTTCTCATTGGTAAATGGCCTGTCCAACTTAGATACTTATCGCAGAAGCAATAAATGCCAGAATATCTTATAAGGCACACCTCAAACGCATGACTGACAAAAATTATTACATTAACAATTTTACACTTTTTACTCAAACATCTGAAAATAAATCTTCCTAGGATAAATAGTCCTGAGCCCCGAGCCAATTTGCATTGTATAAGCACAAAACTTGATTTTTCTTGGAATCGACAAAGCAATTCTTAGACAATACAAGATAACTTTTTCTCAGATCATATTATTTTACACTTTTTACTCAAACATCTGATAATAAATCTTCCTAGGATAAATAGACCTGCAGTCCCAAGCCAATTTGCATTGTATAAGCACAAAACTTGATTTTTTTCGAATCGACAAAGCAATTCTTAGACAATACGAGATAACTTTTTCTCAGATCATATTATTTTACACTTTTTACTCAAACATCTGATACTAAATCTTCCTAGGATAAATAGACCTGAGTCCCAAGCCAATTTGCATTGTATAAGCACAAAACTTGATTCTTCTTGGAATCAACAAAGCAATTCTTATTAGACAATATGAGATGATAATTTTTTCTCAGATCATTATAATTTTTATATTATAATCATTACTTTTAGCTTGAAAATCTTGAAATGAACCATTAGACACATAAATAGATGTTAAAACAGAGTCGGCTAACCATATACAGACCCTTAAAGCCCACTGTCAGCCTCTTTACTATTATTGATGTGTCTGACAGCCATCTTTACTATTATTGATGTGTCTGATAGCCAATTTTAAGTGTGTCAATGTGTATCATATTACAGCTGCCAAGCATCATGTAGCAAAGCAGCCGTTTGGCACTTGGTAACACGGGTGTGGCAGTTAAGGAGTTAAGAAAAATTCCTCTATCGAATCAGTGCAAACTAACACGTGACTTCTAGACTAGATATCACTTTTAACTCTCAATATTATCACCTGAAGATCTGATCTACCTACCTTTCACTGACAAAGAAAATCTAGAAACCACAACATAAAGTTAAAAGTTTCATACCCAAATACCCTCAACAAAAGTACTAAAACAATCAACACGTCCCATCATAGTTATGTGTAGAAATTAGGTATGTTTTCTCTAAACCTTTATTCAATTTAATAATCTGTCACTGATGGAAGGCCATATCCCACAGCACTAAAGTTGCAAAGATACACCCAAAATAGAAGACTACAAAACAATGACAAATATTTATTTCCCCCCGCTTATTAGATTTATCGCCATCACTAAAATTATCCAAGTTTCTGTAAATGAAAAACAAAGTTTTAACTTTGACTTGTCTGCAAATTTGGGCAAATACGATATAAAATCAGTTGCCAGACCAACCACCTGACCATATTTGGTCGAGGTATTTATTCTTGGATTGTAGTAATTGTCAAAATTACAGTACAGTAAGAACAAACATTCATTATTTATTTATTATTATTATTAAGGACCATCTGTCAGGTCCTTAATAATAATAAATAAATAATGAATGCACTGATCAGGAGTAAAAGAATGAGATGGATGGGCCATGTTGCCCGTAGGGGAGAAGATAAAATGATAAAGAAGGTGTGGCGAGGGGAACCAGAGGGAGTGAGGCCATTGGGCAGACCTAGGATGCGATGGAGAGATCAGGTGGAGAAGGATTTAAGAACGATTCGCGCTACACTGGAAGTGGCTCAAGATAGAGGAAGTTGGAGAGACATTGTTGGCGAGGTCAAAAACCATCTGGGTTTCGAGTGGCCACAGGAGTAAGAGTAAGAGTAAGTAAGGACCTGACAGAGCCTTCTTAAAATCGTGTCATTGTCCATCAGTATGTGAGACAAATCTTTATAGAAATGTCCTAAAGACGTAAAACTTGATAGTACATACCTTTCCAAAGAATTAACTATAGTATGACGTAAGCCTAGACGTTTAGTTTTATTATTCATTAACAATGCAAAGAGATGTCAATTAAAATTTTAATAGCTCTAATTTTCTATATTCATCTGAAGTTTAAACAATATATCTCAGGCCTAAGTGGATTAAGCAGTTTATTCGATACAGCCCAGGCTTGTAATGATATCTCATATAGTACAAGAAAATTATATCTGGTGCACACTTAATATAATGACTGGTTAATTCAGCTCGGCCAATAAGGTAAATATTAAATTAGATACAATATAATTTACTTGTTTCAAAATGTAAATTATTTATTACAATTAATAAATCTGTATAAGAATACATCTCATAGTCTAAATAAAGACATTAAACATAATTTGTTATAAATATTAATTAATTACATCAACTGGGAAATTAGAACTGTATTTAAATTTGATATTTTTGTTATAACAAAACAAAATTGTTATAACTCAAAAGCAACCTCTGACACTTAATTTTTGTTAAACAACTCTATGGAACTTCTGCTTTCTTAATTTCTACAAATTTAAAACAAAAGGTGTTATGTGTACAATACACATCAATTGGTCTTAACTTTGTACAAACAATAACAACTCAACTAAATATATATATACATTTGGTGATACATACAAGATTATGGCTATTACTATTCCACTATAAAAAATAAACACTGTACTTGCTTTTATTAAAATTATTTTTAACAATAGAAGAAATTAGGTAAGAAACTCAAAACACAACTAAATTAAATTCACTCTAACAGTGCTGACAGAGTGTTACTTCTGCGGTTGTTTGATCACATGGCCGAGATCGTACTTTCCACGGACGCACTTGATCTTCACTCCGGGCACATCCTTGAGCCGACCTACTCTCACAAGTACCACATTGTGTTCCTGTAGGTTGTGTCCGATGCCAGGTACATACGCAGTCATTTCCTTTCCCGTGGAGAGTCGCACCAACACGCACTTCCGGTTGGCCGAGTTAGGTTTCTTGGGCTTCTTGATGAGCGTCTTGAGAACCACACCCTTAGCAAACGGCTTGTCGCCCAGAGGGTTGCGGTTGGGTCTCAGCTTGCGATGAGGGCCGTGCTTGTGCATCCACATGAGCGACGCCATCCCCCGACACCACACTGCACAGACAGTCACATCACTCTCACTTACACTGTAGACAGATCTACTAATTCTTAGTCTTACACTTAAGGAGTGAAAGTCAAGAATTTGGAAAAATGAGGTGAGATCACTATTTTCTCTTGTTGTCTGGACATCCTTGTGTTATTCATTTTCAAATCAGGCACTAACGAAGAAGCTGTTAGCTTTGGCAAATGGAGTGTTGGGAGAAGAGATTCAGTAATATCAACTAAATTAGACTGTTAATTCCCCTGTTTCTTTAGAGACAACTCTATCCTCTAATCACACGATTTTTTAATTAACACTTTCACTGCCAACAACATCATTTGACGTTGGGCATGGAATTCTTTAGACTGCCGACAAAGGCTTTTGACGGCATTGACTTTTCCTGTAATAAAAATGCATTTAAACGTTATGATCTATGAAATAATGTTGGCAGTCATCCGGAATATCGGGAAAAAGTGGTTTGTTACGAACTTGTCATCGCGTCACAGTGGCTGTTTGATGTCGTCGTCTGCATTGTTATTGATTTGCTTGCTATTACTTTAGTTTACGATTGTTTTGTAAGTAAATACAACAAATCGTGACAGTATTGAAGACAATCAAGTGACTATGAAAGTGATGATTTATTCCAAGAAGACACAGATAATGATCCTGAATTTACTACTGATGGACTTGTTGACACTGTTTTTCACTAAAAAAAAAAAAAAAAAAAATCAGCATAATAGTAATATAAACTTGTATCCTAGTGTTTTATAAATAAATGGTTAGTTAAAAAATTGTACAGTTTTTCTTTATTTCCAGCTTGTAATTAAGATTTGGTACTTTGGGATTATACCGACCACACCAGTATGAAGAACACAAAAATAAAAATTTATAGAAACAAACATAATAGAACGAAAAAACAACTCTTTAATTACAAAATTACAACGATTATCAATTGTTAGTGGGGTCAGATTCCGTTATATGCCCCCAACGCTTAAACTTTTTTCAATGAACTTAGAACGTTATAAAACAATGTAGTTGAGTAACAGAAGTAACATTCCATCAATCAACAAGCATTTCCAGGTATTATGATCGGTATTGTTGTCGCTGTTATCTTATCTTTCTCGAGAATCCCGATTACGGCACACGCGGTATCACATGATTATTTAAGTTTTTTGCACGGTACATAATTGCCTTTCCATTACAATTCAGTTTATATTTCTGATCAGCCCCTCTAGAATTTGATATTTTACTGATAGGTACTATCTCGAGAGATGTTTTTCTTTCGTTGACATCAGTGCGGGGCAGCCGAAGCCCGCGCTGATGGCCGGAGGCACTCGTATTTTGGATGGCGGAGTATGATCACGAATAAAAACAAGTTTTGTGTGTTTTTTTCAATAAAGAGTTTAGTTTTTGTTTGATTTTGTTGAACTTTTGTGTTTGGAGAAATGTAGGGGTAAAACACGGAAGTACAACAAAGTGACGCACCAGCTGAATGGGCGGCGAGACTCTGCAATCACGTTATCTACTAGACCGCTCGACTTTGACCTCTGTCTGAGGATGGGGAGGGGTTTGCGATAAGACAATTCCTGTTTTATATTGACGAAATATTGTTCTACGCTAATCTAGTAATCAGTAGAAGCAAAATGTCAAATAACGATTCATGTCTGGGTGTGGTCGGTATAATGCCAAAGTACAGAAGATTTTTATTATGGCCCTGGAACAAGCAGGTTATGGCCCCACAACAACTAAATTTAAACTTAAGTGGATTTCAAATGTAAAGATTTGTAGCTATAGTGACAGTAATTAAAATACTGAATACAGTAAATAATAATGAGAAATATATTTATGTTATAGACTGACTAGTCATGGTGAAATTTTTGGACAACTTTTTATTTTTTACAAAAAACACTATATTTTTATGTTTTAAAACATGGCTTTCTATTTGAAAATATTTATGCATGAGCATTTGTGTAGAAAGAGGAAGAACTCAGCTCAGAAAAAATTTAAGCCTCATGGTTTTGTTATAATAAAATTGGTTAAAAAATTATTAAAAAAGGGTGGCAGTGCAAGAACGTTTTAAAATGAGGAGGCGTCAGTGAAAGTGTTAATAACCTGTTAATAAAAACATTTAACCTTAAATTGTTACAGGGCATCATCACTCATTCTACACATTGTTAAGTTTACTTGGTATCTTTGAAATATAAAATACTCTTGAGGAAATCCTTCTAGAAATCTGTTCAACTTCAACTTAAACAACATTTATAAGTTAATTCAATATTGAGCCATAACTTTTTTTTATGTGCCTAAAAATTATTGTAAAAAATTATTTTCTACAATTTATGGACATTGTTTGCCTGTCTGGGTGATAACTCTTGATAATAAGGTCCCAGAGACTTAAAACTTTGTACTTAAGTTCTTCTTGGTCAATGCCAGAACTCTATTTTAGTCATAAAATAAAAGGGCAGTCCGCCCGTCTTTGTGCTACCTCTTTCATTAACTTCCGTCGGGTCCTTTGATATTCTGTTGCAACTGTTTATTTGTAACAAAATTTAATGTTTTTAAAGTAAAAAAGTACGATTATATATAATCCTCTATGTTTTTCATACAGAATTGAGTGTAAAAACACTACGCGCTCGGTTGCTATGATAGTGGAATGACTTTGTTTCTGGTTTACATTTCGGTTCAAAATTATAAATAGTTTTTAGATATTCAACTATCATTATAAAAAAATAAAAACACTAAAAACAAAAACTAAAAAAAATTAATAGATATAAACAAATACAAAAAGTATACATATATTATACATATGTATAATAGATTATCATACCAAAACATGCAAAATATAAATATAACATGTAAAAGAACTCTAACCATTAACTAACAAAGCAGAAAAAATTCAAACACTGAATAATTGATATGAATAAATGATAGTAAATAGAACAAACAATAAAACCAATAAATACTGTACAAATAAATAATTACAGATAGAGCAATTGTACTTACTTTGTAGAGGAGAAACTTGAGAAGTGACGTTTAATGTATTTACTAAAGGAAGAGTTGGAAGTTTTGGTTTCTTGAATAAACTTGAGATTGTAGAGAAGATCTGATTTCGAATGTAATTCATCTACAACATAAACACATCAATATTTAAGTGTAGTTTCTTGTTAAAACTGAACACACTTATTCTAATCTTCAAGATCTTAATCCTACAGTTAGTGTCATATTTTCGTTGTCAATACTGTCACCATGTTAATTACAAAACTGCAGTCTTGTTTTAATTTTTTTTTTAATACAAGCATTGTCTAAATTATTGAGAATACTGGTATTATTTTTATGGTACTTTTGAATTATCTGAAGGCCACTCTGTTTCTATCTACTACTTATTATCAGATTTAGATAAGGTTATCATAAATATGTTACTAATTAGGCTGCAGTTTAATAAGCGTCCAACACTTGGAATTATCGATATTTATGATTATCAAATCATCGATATTAATGAGTAACGATATATTTCCTTAAACCAAATTACATTATAGGTATTTCAAATTACAGTATATTTCAGCTGTTTTTATATCTTAAAAATTAATACTTTTATGATGAATAAAATAGTATCTACATCTTTTACAAAATGTAACAAAAGAAACAGTGTAACATTTAGCCTACTTACTTACTATTGCCTGACACCTTGTACACACACAAATAAAACATGTACATCGCCATTGTTACGGCCAGCCACTACAGATGGGCAGTATTAATGATCGTAACAGGTTTATCAGTACCCATTACTGGGATACTGTTACTTCAGTAACAGCTGGGCTGAAAGATTTGGCATTCTCATAACGACTTCATGGTATTAGGTTACCCAGTAACTGCTGAGGTGATTTGGTGTAAGCAATAACGCTAGGAATGGGAGTATTACGCTATGGAATGTTATTACACGATGTAAGTAGCTTTAGATTAGGTAATATCATATCAATGTATTACTTGTAGTACCAAAGTTAAAGATAACCTTTACAAGCGCTCATGTGATTTGAGTTTAAATTTTGGTACTACTAGCCTAAACCCGCGGCTCCGCTCGCGTGGCAGTAGAGAGGGCTACATCAATCAAGCATCGAAAAGAAATACTAATTTTATTATACGTTTTTCCAATTAATTTATTGCTCTACTAATACATCGTAGCATATCATAAAATCTATTATAAAAGTTTCCGTTTATCAAAAATTTGACATTTGTGACACGTTGTAAATGTCAAAAAATGTTTGTTTACATAGAAACGTCAAAAATATTTATGTTTACTTAGTTACTGTCAAAAATAACAACAATTTTTTGTCGCATTATATATGTTTACAAAGAACAGCTGATTAAAAATTTGAAAAGACTCTTTCACTTAATAACATATGTTTGCTGCAATGCATTTCTTCTTACGGGTATTTCTGTAACCAGTGGGGCGGAATCCTGAATCGGGAAAGGGATAAAAAGTATCCTATAACCTTCTACAGATCAAGACGAACAAATTAAAAAAAAAAATTAGGCGAATCCGTCCAGCCGTTTGTGAGTGATGCTGTTACACACGAACAGTTTCATTTTTATATATATAGATCACGAGGATGTTTTCTTTTTTCACCAGCTGAGTACAGGGGATGCGAAACCTACAATGATGGCCATGGGAATTTTCAATCGGTACTTTCCCAACCTCAGATCACATCCTTGATTTCGGTGGCGCCTGCCACACCGCACTTCTAGCATAAAAGAAAAACATTCCTCAGAATAGTAACTAAATTCAAGCTCAGATCACGTGAGTGCTCATACACATGTAATTTTGGTCTCAAATTACTTGCAACTCAGTGAAGTAATTAAAGTAACAGCATTATGCTAATACTGAGATTAGATTGGCTGGTAACATGTTATGATGGTGACAGGTTACATGAATGTAACACCTCAACACACTATTTCGTAATAGGTTATTGACAGATAATAGTATTGCCCATCTCTATCGGCCATTACTCAAATACCATACATACATGATTTAACTTTGAATTAATTTGCAACAATAATGCTGAACTGAATTATATTACAAAGTTTGGTACTTTGGGATTATACCGACCACACCAGTATGAAGAACACAAAAATAGAAATTTATAGAAACAAACATGATAGAACGAAAAAACAACTCTTCAATTACAAAATTACAAACTTACAAGCATTTCCAGGTATTGTGATCGGTATTGTTGTCGCTGTTATCTTATCTTTCTCGAGAATCCTGATTACGGCAGGCCGCGCGGCATCACGTGATTTGCACGGTACATAATTACCTTTCCATTACAATTCAATTTATATTTCTGATTAGCCCCTCTAGAATTTGATATTTTACTGATAGGTACTATCTCGAGGGATGTTTTTCTTTCGTCGACATCAGCGCGGGGCAGCACCGAAGGTGCTGCCGAAGCCCGCGCTGATGGCCGGAGGCACTCGCATTTTGGGTGGCGGAATGTGATCAAGAATAAAAACAAGTTTTGAGTGTTTTTTTAAATAAAGAGTTTAGTTTGGTAAATGTTTGTTTTTGTTGAATTTTTGTGTTTGGAGAAATGTAGAGGTAAAACACGGAAGTACAACAAAGCGATGCACCAGCTGAACGGGCGGCGAGACTCTGCAATCACGTTATCTACTAGACGCTCGACTTTGACCTCTGTCTGAGGATGGGGAGGGGTTTGCGATAAGACAATTCCTGTTTTATATTGACGAAATATTGTTCTACGCTAATCTAGTAATCAGTAGAAACGAAATGTGAAATAACGATTCATGTCTGGGTGTGGTCGGTATAATCCCAAAGTACCCAAAGTTTTAAGATTGTATTATAGTAAAGCTATATTTTTATATCTAAAAGAAATATACGTATTTTAGATTATAGAAAATAATACAACTTTAATCATACAAAGTTTGAGCAGCGCAGTACTTACAATTACTTTACACGGTGAACAAGTCTGGCAGAATTTAAATTAATCTAATTGATATTTGAATCCATTTGAGTGTTGGGTGCTTAACATACTGCAGCCAATAGTAGTGCTTAAGGAAAAGTTAGCCTTTATTCGCTCACATGATCTGAGCTTGAATTTGAGTACCATTTCGAGGAATGTTTTTCGTTTGTAGCCATATGTGCGTAGTGGCAGCACCACCGGCATTTCGAATTTGTACTTTTTTGATGTTTAGATTGCTAGATCATCTGGCACTTGATTTGAGGCCGGGAAAGTATTGATTGGCCATCAATGCACCCATCTAGTGAAAAAAGGACACATCCCTCAAGATAGTACCTAAATTCAAGCAAGGAACTTCAACCCTTTCTATTTATAAAACATACATATGTATTTACCTACTTATATAGCCGAATAACAAATAGTAGATAGGGATAAATGCCGCAATTGTTGAGATAAATAAACTGTAATTTATCGAATTATTAATTTGATGAAATCAATTGAAACTTCAATAAAAACAACCCAATAACGACTGTATGCTGCTTATAGTCTATCTTAGTTCAGCTATTATTTTATTTGTAAAAGAACAATATTTTGGCCATGTGTTTATATCAATGTGAATTTATGTAACAAAGCAGTATAAAACTTACTTACTTCTTACTAGTTTGAAGGGTGAACATGTCTGACAGCTTTAACAAAATGCTCGAACGGATCATCACCATTTAGCATCACTTCACGTCGATACATGTACTCTGCGAGACGATCAGCAATGCAGTCACTCCTGAGTCCTGGTTTTAATGTAGCTCTCCAATTGGATTTCATTGTATAAGGTTTTGCAGAAGGCAGTGGTTCAACAAAGTTCTTTCGATTGACAATAAAATGGTCATTTCCTTTTGTATTTAGACCAAAAAAGCCTTTCCACAAATTTGTGACTATGGTGGTTCCTGGTTTAACGTGCTTCACTACTAATGGGATAAGTGACTCAGCATTCCATTTATTTTCTGGACAAACCTCTAAACGGAACCTACCGTCTCTTCTTTCTCTTTGGGACATGTCTACATTTGTTTTTATTTCCATTATGCCAACTATGAACGTACCCTGTACTAATTTTCCATACTTAAACTTTTTCTTCCCAATCTCTGTCCCATCAACTTCTACTATAACTCCTTCACCACCTAACAACTCTTCATTTTCAAATTTGTCCCCTAACCATAAAAAACAAATTTCCCTACAATGTGATAACCAATCTGCTATGGTATTTCTGCTCGCACTGACGCCATTAGAACTGCATTCATGTACTAAGAAATCATAGTTGGTTATGTTCATACTGAAATAGTACATAATTTTTACTATATTTATCAAACCAAATTTTGAATCTTCAAAAAAAGTGTTTACTAATGCGTTTTGATTAATATCATGGTTGTTTTTACTTTTCTTGCAACGAAACCTTACTTGGTTTCCACCTCTAACCCTAGTTTTCATCTCATCATTACAAACGGGACACTTTGGATTTAAAGGTGCAAGTTCATTTTCTTGTAGCCATTTAAAACACTCTTCTGTATCTAAGAACACATTTTGACACAAAAATTGCATGTTGATTGCCATTTTACTTGCAGTCATTACTCACCACACAAATGACAATATTGTTATTCAATATAATAAAAACAGCTGGCACTAACTAAATAATAATGGGCAAATATTTACGATTTTGCATTTGATAGTTTAGATTTTATAACATATCATTTCACTGATTTGATTGTCATGTTGGTCGCCTATTGTACTGCAGCAAAAACACTAACACTTGCAAAATTTAATAATACATTTTACTTCTCAAATGTAAATTTATTTTTATATAGGCCTAGAATTGATAGAACACTACTTAGATGAACAAAAGTGGTAGATTATTATAATTCTACTCACTTCCATAAATATTTGACGCCGTAGGCTAATGTCTTCATTAACTAATAACATATATCACTCATATTTTATTTGTGGTGGTCTCAAAACTACTATTATAAAATTGTTAGTATCTCACTTTTTCTATACAAGCCTATTAGATTTCACTAACCTCGACCACATTGATTTTCTCAATTCTGCAACTTTTCTCACAAACTCACTACAGTTCACTGAGTTCAGAGTTGTCCTTCCTTCCACCAGGCACCAACTGTCGATGAAGAACAAGAACAAGAAAATCTAGATCCAACATGGTAGAAACATTTTCCAGTGCATCTACAAGCAAAACAGGCGTATAACACCACATCCCGTGAAATTAACAAGTAATCATATTGATCTTTCACAGTTCTTCTTGCTTGTAACATTTTTTCGATTTTTAATAAATTGCCAATTATTAATGGTTCTAACTTACTAGTAGAAAGGTAAAATTTTGTTTACCTATCATTTTGACCTTCGAAACAGCCAACATTTTTCCATCTGAAGTCGTCGTAGGTTTGACCTTTGATATCTAAGGTCTACACCTATCTGAAGGTATCCACAGATCGAAACAGCCTTGTGCTCAGTACTTTCAGAAACACATGATGAGAGTAGTAATCACTTCGTTTCGGATGTATTCTTGATCCTCGAGCGCAATTCATCCAACAGGGTCAAAGAGTAAAGGCTCAAACCAATTGATAATGTTTCAAATTATTAATATATGCTTAGCCTGTAATGACTACATTGTCAGTAACATTGTAAACTCTGATTATAGAGTGAAAGTTCATGATTACCAAATATCGGACTATTACTTTTTGAGTATTAAACTGTACATTTTGTGTAAATACAAACCAGACACTAACATTAATGTGGGTCCTGATCAAACAAGTTTTCGATCTCTTCAACTATTGAAGGTCTTAAACTTTAAACAGTCCTTAAATGGCTTCGATTGTGCTAGTTTATTAAGTGGCCTCAACTGGGAATATATGTTTAATACATTTAATGACATATTTCTTTATTTAAATATATTTTCCTGAGAAACATGCCAAAAACTAAATGCCAAGAATGGTATACAGCAGAGTTGGCAGCATTTAAAGATGAGCGCCTTTAAAAGGTCTTGTATTACTGGTCTACTCGCCGACAGAGTAAAGTAAGTAAGTAAAGTAAAAATGTCTTATTTAACCAGGCGAAGTTAGGGCTAAGAAGCCCTCTCTAACTTAACCTGGGGACAAATGGCTTAAAGGTGACTTCCGAACCACCACCAATGGTTGGACAGGCGGGCTGCTTGCAAGGACAGGATCACTCAGCGGTCACCCATCCAAGCAGCAGCCACGCTCGACGTTGCTTAATCTGGTTATCTAGCGATAACCGTTGTACCCGCTACACTGCGCCATTAGCTAAAGACAGACATTGGCTACAGAGATGCCTACGTATAAGCCAAAAAGCTTTACAGAGCTGAGATAAATTAAGCAATAAAAAGTAGTAATGCAAACTTTATTATCAACCTAGAGAACACATGTATAGTTGCTTGGCGGGTTGTGAGGAAAGAACTGGGCTCCTACAGTGTCTATCACAATATTCCAGCTGCTGATGTTTTCGCCAACTTCTGTTTAGAGCCCGTAAATAATGTGAGGTAGAGTATCCCTCGAGTGGATACTGCGGGAACCGATCTCATGCAAATCACAACCCCTGAGAATCCCATTACGTGGAGTATTGTCTCTCCTATAGACATATGTACTATAGTAGCCAAAATGAAACCAACGAGAAGCTGTGATATATATGGTATATCTTCTTTAATACATAAGAATGTAATTGGTGTAATTTATATTCCTTTAGCCTTATGCCTTTTTCCATACAAGCTCAAAGTTTGTAAAGTAGTGCCAATCTTTAAAAAAGGTAACAAGGATGAGGTCAGTAACTATAGACTGATGTCTCTGGTACCTGTTTTTGCTGAAGTCAACAAATCAGTAATGAAATTGCAGTTGAAAACTTTTTTAGCCCAATAAGTTGTTTACCAATAGTTAATATGGTTTTACGTCTGGAGGGTCCACGGTGGACGCAGTCGAGGACTTAGTATCTCACGTGCTGTTCAGTTTTGAGAGTGGAGATGACAGCAGTGCGGTGCTTTGTGGCCTGTCTAAGGCCTTCGACTGCGTTGACCGGGATATTCTGCTGAAAAATCTTGAATACTATGGTATAATTGACTGTGAAATTCACTGTTTAACTCTAGCCTCAGCAATCGTCTTCACAAAAATTTACACAAAAGGTGGTTTCTCTGATTATGTACCATTTAGTGTACCCCAGGGGTCGGTATTGGACCCTCTTTTGTTGTTTCTTGTCATGATAAATGATCTTGACAAAAACACTAACTGTAAAATTATAATATTTGCGGACGATGTCACTCTTTTGACTAGAAATAATGTATATGCTGCTAATTTAATTTAGCAGGCCGATTATTGGTTTAGGGCAAATTTGTTTTATTTAAATCATGACAAGATTCAGCGCGTAGTATTTACTTTAAAGGCTAGTGATAGGAAGTGTGATTATACTCAGACTGTGATGGTGCTTGAGATTTTTTTATCTAAAGTTATCCTGGCATATGCATGCAAAGCATGTTTTAAAAAAACTAGATATATTATATATATATATATTTGTTAATATATTTAAGACCATTAGTTTAAAAAAAATGGTATATCACGCCTTATTTTAAAGTATCTTCTAAAATGGTCGGCTTTTGTCAAGAAATTCTTGTAGTGTAGACAGTATTTTGTTAGTACAAAAGAAAGCTATCAGAATTATTGAAAAAGTTGATTTTAGATATCGCTGCAGACAACATTTTATCCAAGAGGGCATTGCGACTATTGTTAATATGTTTTTATTTCTCTGATTGTAGCATGTAAAGAAAACCCTGCCTAACGTCACACAAAACAATCTTGTACGCAAACATAACACAAGAAACAGTAGCAAAATTGCTAGGCATTTCACCAAGCTCTCTAAAAGTCTAAATGCACATGAAGTTGTAACTGTAAAGCTTTTTTCTGTTACAGAGTGGTTACCGTGTTAGGTTTATAAGATTTAAGAAAATAATGCACGTCTAGTTGATTGCAAATCCTCTAGGCTCAGATGTTTGCTAATTTAGACTTTGTATAAGTATTTTCTTTTTTAGATTAGATTGTATGCTTGTACAGTTTGACTTGTTTTGCATAAACACTGTTGTTATCTTAGACTCAGATGTTTGCTAATTTAGATTTTGTATAAGTATTTTCTTTTTTAGATTAGTTTGTATGCTTGTACAGTATGACTTGTTTTGCATAAACATTGTTGTTATCTTAGTTATTATTTGCTTGTGTTTTTTAAAATTGATTTGCATGGTATGAAATGCACTGTTATTTTTATCTTTAGTGTCATTGACAGGATCTGAAGCATGTATTTGAGACCAATAAAGTTATTTTAGTCTATTCTATTCAAATCTATCATCGTCGTTCTAAATTGTACTTGCGTGGCTGTACGGACGGTCGGCATCTGCCTAAGTTAACAATCATCGCATTCAATGCGTGGTATCAAATTAATGGTAAAACCATTATGTAACACAGGGTATTTCTGTCGTCCGACTTTCTTTTTACATATGTCCACTTCTAGTCAAATAGAATGACAAAAGTTGGGGGTCACACAGATCATATGACTGTGTGAAGCCTTCACTTTCAGAAGACGTAGATCAATAGTGCATTTGACTAGTCATTGGAAAGGAACGGATCTGACAATTGTGCGCTGTTCTGCTGGGCTGTTTGTTTGACTATTTACTTATTGGATGTTTATTTTACGGTCGAGAATACTAATTCTTAATGCCGACTGTAACCTGTCAGCAGTTTACGTTCCGATGCTCTGAAGGATTCAGTTATTAAAATGGACACGGACGAGGTGGAAGTTGTGATCGCAACAGCTGCTTATGCTGCGTTGCGTAAACAAAAAGTAAAAGTAAACGAAAAAGACGTATTGAGTACACAAAGTATTTCGGGTGCAAGAATAGGAGGGAGAGTTCCACACTCTTTTTCGAAGGTTGAAGGATGGCCCGTTTTATTTTACGAGATACTCTCGGATGGGATTACACAAATTCAAATATTTGCTCGACCTGCTTCCAAGCTCGAAGAAAAACCACTAAATGGAGAAAGTGTATTTCTAACGAAGAATGACTGGCCTTCACCATGAGGTAACTATAAGTTCTTTAGTAATAATATGTTCAATAGCTCAGAATATAAAAATTCAACTGAGTCTTTAAATCAGTGTTACTTTAACGACATAATGTCATGCTAATTCTGTCTTTATTATTTCTTCCAGATACTTGGCTGTAGGAGATCTTTAAATGTCTATAAGCTTTAGCTACAGAATATCGCCATAATAGCTGTAAACGGCTTAATAATGCCTACTTGCAAAGACCTGTGAAATGTCCCCAGGAAAGTAGCCCAGGAATTTGTCAACACGTAGAACTTCCCCAATTGCATAGGGGCATTAGATGGGAAACGCGTAGTTATTTAAGCACCTAACAACAGTGGCCGCCTCTTCTTCAACTACAAAGGGACCGTTTCCATAGTCCTGATGGCCTTATTTGATGCCAACTACAAATTTACAATGGTAGATGTCGGTGGTTATGGGAAGGCTAGTAACGATGGCGTGTTTGGGAGGTTTGCAATGGGTGCTAAGTTTGAAACACAAGAGCTAGACATTCCAGAGCCACGACCTTTGCAAAACATGGTGAATCTCATCCTTTTGTTGTAATGGGTGATGCAGCTTTTCCCCTGAAAAGATATTTACTGAGACCCTACTCCAAAACACCTCTAATCTGCTAAGAAGTCATAACTACAGCAAAGGAGAGTTTTAGAAAATACATTTGGAATCTTTGGTTCAGAGATTTAGAGTTTTATATGGGAGACTGCAAGTAACTCCAAAGAATGCAGACATCATTGTTCTGACTTGTATGGCACTTCATAATCTACTACGCAATGAAGTAGTACAGGAGCAGTGGACTGAAGACATCCCAGAAACCAATGCTTTCGAACTACTTCTAAATAATGGTACTCACGCAAGTAATACTGCAATTGAAGTCAGGCACAAGTACCGTAGATTCTTTTGTGGTGTTGGTCAAGTACCATGTCAAGATGCAGTCATCTCTCGAGGAAGAAAAGGATAAGGGGTTTTGTAATTACTGTTTTTGTAAGGTTAATAAAATAAAAACTACTCCCTTAAGTAAAAAAAACAAAATAAATTCCTCATAAAACACTAAATGACCACACTCTTGAATCCGCTCTTGTCATTCACGAAGTGGCAACACGTGGTGTGGTCATGCACGACCTGACAACACGTGGTGAGGTTATCTATCGAACCCGAACACCAAGCTTGTGTTTAGCTTTTTTTTGGTTGGGTTATATTTAATTTATTTATAAAAAAATTATGGTTGCCTGTAAAGTCGGTTTTACGGGCGAAGATTTTACGTGACAACGTCTTTTTCTCGGTAGAATATTTATTGATATGAATATTATTAAATTGCACAATAGGAACAAGGAATTGAATGAAAATAAGAATTGCACAAATTTTAACTATAGAAATATATTTTGTTTACTAAAACATTGTACATAATTTGAAATTAATTAAAATTTGTTATTGTAAATGGTAAAGTTGAATAAAACATTTACTAAAATTGGAATTTGAAATTCTTGCTAAACACAGTTAAATTCTAACTCCGGGCGTGGTGATTGGTCGGTTTAGTTCGTTTGTTTGGTCGCACTGTTATGACAGGTTAGAGGTTATAATTTGTTATTTTAAATGTTTGACTAGCAATACGCGCTGTTTCTTCTCAATCGACTGAATTATGATTGATTGCAGAGTGATTTAAACTAATAATTTACTTAACACTATCAACATTTGTCAATAGTATGACATAACCTATAAACTCAGTTTCTCAACTTTTGTGTCAATCTAACAATTAATCAATCAATCATAGTTTACGATAATGAAATATCAGTGTACAATTATTTACCCTTTATTGTTGTAGTTGTTGTAAATGACGAATCTAAGCACTCCACATTTTCACGAATAAACATAGTTATCTGCTTTATCCCGTGCGGCGGACCCACAGTTATCTGCTTTATCCCGTGCGGATGCCGTGCGGCGGGCCCACTGGACGGGCATCGTAACGTTACCGGGCGTTACACTTTTTCATGAGTGACTCCGAGCCGCAACCTAATTTAAGACGTTGTCACGTCAAAAAAATTACCTTACTTTATAACCTTCTACAATCTTCCTAGGTTAGGAAATAAGAAGATACAAATCTTAAAACTATAGTTCTCTAAACATTAACATTTCTACACTTTTTTGGTGTAGGTTTGCTGTTGTTGCATATTGCAATCTGGTTGTTCATTATGGTGCTGTTGGTTGTAGTAATCTTTAGCATACAATGAATTATTGATTGGGATTTGCATGTGGTTACTGCGGTAAATCGGGATAGTTTGGTTTCCTGAGCTGGTAGATGGGATATCTCGTGTTTTATTTCGATTGGCGTTGTTAGTAGGCTGCAGAATTGAAGGAAGGTTTACTTGAACAATGCTTTCTGTTTAGATTAATTTTTCAATCTCCTTGTCGTTGACAATGCGAAAAATGTTTTCTCCTTTTCAGGATAATCAGAAATTTCATTAAAAACCAACTCTTCTAATTCAACAGTCCAACATGATCGGGCGATGCCTGCATTACTATGCTCCGAAGACTTCAAAGAACCTGTTTCAGATAGGCGTTGATGAATAGTGGCAAACAATTTTGCGCTTGGACACCTGCGGTTAGGAAAGTTCTCTTGATACAGACGTCTTGCTGCAGTACTATTGCAGCGTCCCAAACCATACATTAAATGCATGTCTGCTAATTCAGAGTTTGAATACACATGAACATTACCTTCCATTTTTAATAAATGAAACACATAACACAAAATCACTAGTAAAATGAATGAAAATAACTGGTTAAAATACTTAATACAAAAACACAGTATCTTTACAGTTTGTTGTTTTGTTCAACAATGAGGTGACGTATGTCATATAATGATAAATGTCCGGCTGATTATTTATTATTTAAAAATCTTTAAACAGCTGTTGTTTAAATGATTAATTATTACCAGCTGTTACCAATCAGATACTTATTCCTTATTATAAAACAGCAAATGTTTGCTGTGTAGTGTAATACGTGAGGAGTCAATTTCATAAATTTTTTACACATTTAGCTAACTTTGCTTATTATTGTTGTTTTCAGAATTAAATTCTCTACAATCTGTATTAGGAAAAAAATTAGTTTATTGGTCATTTAACAATGTTATTGGACATCAAAAATTTAAGACGGTATTTTTGTTATTAGGTTTTTGGCAAATTTCAGACTTTTTCTCAAAAAATGTTCACACTACAACCTCTAGAGTGGTTTTATTAGATCTTTGAGGTGATGTTCCTCATAAATCCACCTTATTTGAGTTGAAAAGTAACAACAAAACATTTAAGAATCACCAGGTGAACTGAAAACGAAGCAAAATCTTTCGCCAGCCATTACTCACTAATGGAGCGTTTCCGGACCTACCTTTATATAACATTTTTTTCTTATTTTTAGGTCTACAATGACGTCTTAAAATATTTTACCATATTTCTGACTCACCCTGTATACGATTGCTGCAGTTTGCAGACAAGCAGCACTTGTCTCTGTTATGGGAACGATGAGGCATTGAATCCTACTTTCATAATTTGTTGCAGAAGTTACTTACTGTTTCGATCTGTTCTGGTAGGTGTAAACCTCAGAGCTCAGATTTCAAAGGACAGCTACGACAGCTTCAGATGGAATAACTTCGGTTGTTTCTAAACTCAAAGCGGAAGGTGAATGGAGTAAGAAAAACATCAACTATGTATGTTGTTTACCCTTCTCACTAAATCCTTTGGGTTATATCTAACCTATTTACTTTTATTGTAATTTTTTATCAGTATATTTATCAGATTAAAATAATATTACAACAAACATCATTGATGTTCAGTGATATCTCAGATTGATATTATCGTCTGCAAATTCACTTATACACTGGTTATATGTAATTTCACATAAATATCTTGTCCAAAATCCCCCAATGTATTAACCTAAAAATACTATAGAAATGTATGGATTGAAACACACAATAAATTCATTCACACGGGATATAATAGAATCTCAGACGGCTATTGATAATATTTTCACCAATATTGAGGATAATGTCTATTAGAGTCCAAAGTTTTGACTACGGCTCTTTCGGACCACCAAGGTAATCCAGCTCCAAAAAAGACTCGAAACCCAATAAAATGTTTCCAGAAATCCTTAGATTTTCCCCCAATAAAATTCAAACCTTCAGATACTATCTTAGGACAGAGAATTAGGACGAGTTTTTTTTAACACAACTTTAATTATTCAAATTTAATATTTTTTTAACACATTAAGATACTACTATGAGATATGCTTCCCTCTTATTTAATGTAAAACAAAAGATCAAGATTCATTGTTTAGAGTTCCAGCAAGTACAACTATTGCACAGCTCAAATTTCAGGTCATTTACAAAAACGTTATACAAAAACAAAAGATCTTTCATCTTCACATCCAATTCGTTTATAGTAAAAAATAAAAAAAGAAAGGGTGCATACTAGAAATAGATAAAGCCAAATTCGATTTTATAACAAATAAAATAAAAACCCATAAATAAAACAAAAACAATATGGAACATAATACATAATAAGAACCAATCATTTGCACAAAGTAACAACGATATCTGTCTAAAACAATTATGATGGAGAGATTGTAAATGATACCGACGTTGTTACAAGTATTTTAAACTCATATTACATTGGAGAAGGACAGGGCATATAAGCATCAACTGCAACATTAAGTAGCTGCGAGATGAATCTGGCGTCATGCAGTGTCTCGATGTTCTTGTTACAAACCTCTGAGGCAGAAGTTAGGCAGGAGATTTCATCCTTAAGAAAAAACAAATCTCCACTGGCTCCGATGAAATTTCCTGATAACTTCTGAAACAAATAAATGACTTTGTATCTAGCCCTTCTATCTTCCTAATCTTAGGTAACGGAAAAATATCTCTGAATAGGCTAACTGCATTTCTTCATAACAATCAAATTCTTTCACATTCTGAGTTTGGGTTTAACAAGGGGAAATCTACAGTGTAGGCTGTCAATCAGCTCATGTCATCCATTGTCAATGATTTTGACTCCCGCTTTTGTGCTTCAGGGTTATTCTTTTATTTAACGAATGCGTTCGATTTGGTGGACCACAGCCTTCTTCTACACACGCTATATCAGATTGGTCTAAGGGGTGTAACATACCAGTGGATTGCTTCTCATCTCAAAGGTAGGTCCCAACTTTCATGACAATGTGGCTTGTCTGAGGTTGTGAGCGGAATTCCCCAGGGCTCGGTACGTGGACTCTTACTTTTCTTGATATGTATAAATGATTTGCCAAATAGCATCTCAACTGCGTAGGTGTGTTTATTTGCATATGACACCTCTTTACATGTATCGGCCTAAATCCAATCTGACTTGGAAATAAGTGTACATGAGGTTCCTTACAAGTTCCCTACTTCAGTTTCAAGAGAATCGTATGCTTCTGAATCGAAAGAAAACACAAGCGATATAGTTTTGCATCGCCGAATCGAATAATTTTCATTGCTGCCTGCTATTGGATTATATATCCATATCTTTCATAAGGTTTCGCTGTTTGGGGCCATGAAAATACAAAAACAAAATATCTCTTGAAATTACAAAAAAATCTTTTGAAACCATGTCCAATACAAGCAGACGGTTCTCATGCGGAGGGCTGTTTAGAGAGAGCAATTACACACACACACACACACACACACACACACACATGAAACAATTTTTAAAAAGTGAATATTTGAAACAGTTATACATGTCATGGTTTGAAAGCACATTGAGATACGGCATTACACATTATGGTGGTACTTACATTACCCTACTTCAACCTTTAATAATGTGATGCTGTGCGAACAATCTATGGTCTAAAGCGTATGGATAGAGTAAAGTATCTATTCTATCATTTACTCAATTATATAAGTTGGCCGCAATCATGTACATTCATAAACATTTGCAAAAATATCCTGTGAAAACACTACATAGAGAAACAAGAGCTACCCAATTCTATCTTTTGCAAGTACCTAATTATTTTAAAGAAACTGCTAGACATCAATTTTCCTATCTTGGTCCAACATTATTTAACAAACTGGTTGAAACATATGGTAACAACATACTGTTTGAGGGAAAACCTAAGTTTAAGATGAAGTGTTTACAATTTGTTCTAGACACCGTTAGTGTGAACAGAATTTTTCCCGTACCTACCAATGTTTTTTCACATCATTTTTTTTCATTTGTATTTTTTAATTAATTATTTATAATGTTTTGCTTATTTATTACTGTTAATACCATATGCATGTATGTGTGTATGTGTATGTATATATGTATATGTATGTATGTATATGTGTGTGTGTATATATATATATATATATATATATATATATATATATATATATATATATATATATATATATATATCGTTATAATTTTGTTATTGTTAGTTAATTCTTTTTTATCATCTACATGTTATTTATACTGTTATTTAATTATGTTATATTTATGATTGTTATCTATTCAGATATTTATTCTTGCTATTGATTGTTTAATGTATATATTGCTGCATTGAGGTGCACTGTTATTGTACGATTGATGGTTGCTGTTTCTCATAAAATGATCATAATAATGTGTTAAGGTTTTTAATCTTGGTTAACTGCCTCTTGTGACTGCCAAATTTAAAATTAAAAATGAATGCCAACTTGCCTCCCGCACGCGCCTTCTTGGGTGCATTGGGAGTGTTTTTGTGAAAACTGCATAATGTATTAATTGATTTAAAGTAATGTACTAATTTGTTTACAGTATCTGCATGAAATTGTATAATAATGCATGTATTATTATAATATTTTTTTCTGAATAAAGATGTTTGAACTTGAACTTGAACACACACACACACACACACACACACACACACACACACACACACACACACACACACACACACACACACACACACACACACACAGCTTTGTTCGGAAGAATATTAATATTTTTGACACTGCCGCCTGTAGTGAGCACCACCTCCGCAATGAACTAAATCTTAGAATTCCATAACATAGAATCACATTTTTTTAAAATCAGCTCGTTTATAATGAAGTCAGGCTTTACAATTTATTGCCGGAACGGCTGAGGTAGGAGAGCAGGGTTACTTTTGGGAAGAGATTTAGGAAACTTCTCTTGTCAAAAAACTCTTACAGTACTGAGGACTTTCTGTCTTAATGACAAAGATGGACAATGAGCATATAAATATTTTGCTATAAGAACACAACTATTAAAATTATAAATATTGTTATAAAATCAAATACGAGTAGTACAGCTTTTTATAGAAAATTACGATGTTGTTTATCGTAACATACGTTAATTTTTTTTACTAAATAATTTTAATCCTGAAAATGGAGCATGATATTTCGGTTCGGGATATGAACTTTTGTAGTCCATGGCACAGGCAGCAACCACTAACCACTGCTCAGCTGTTATTATAGGTACTTCGTTGTTGGTTAGTTTATTGTCCTTAATAAGAACTTCTCATCTTTGTTTACATTGTTTTATTTACGCTGTGGCTATATGGCCGGCTACCGTCTGTAGATTAGACAGACGGGCGATGAGTGGTCGTCAACCGTGACGTAAAGAAAGGGCATGGAAATGGAACATAACTGTCACCTTTACACCACTGCCTTAGAAATATAAAAAACACAATTTGTAGACTATTTTATTAATTACATATTATGCATTGGTAATGTATTGAACGGTAATGTAATTAAAGTGTACGCTTAAATAAATTAAAAATAAGAAATATACAACTAAAAAGTAACCTGTACCAGAATCTACACTTCGTAGTTTATTAAGATATAGTTTTGTTTCTCGCATTTTACTGGTATGTTTCAATTAATAGTCATTAAGAGAAATCATAATTAATTATAAATAACTTTTGTCGTATTAAATATGTATGTCATTTAATAGCATAAAATAACTGGAACATTTGTTTTATTTACTAATAACACTCAAATGGTTATGATTTCATTGTAGTATATTGTATCTAAGTGGTAAGAAGGAAATTAGTCTCTCGTCTTGAGATATTTGAAAATTAATTCTCCCATTTACCGATTAAAAATAGTGTTATTATTAATCACTTATGTATTTTCGGACTTTAGCAGGACTGTAAGTTCTTATAGAAGGGATCTTGGTACAGTTTAAAGTATATAGCATACAGTCTACATCACTACCTAACTTTTCTATTGTTTTCGGCAAAATACTGTCAGTTATACAAACGTCTGAATGAGTTAGATAGATGTAAAGAAACGCAATTGTTCTCGAATCACTTATTCTTAATTGAATATGGTCCGTATTTTCTTTATTGTTGATAAAAGTTTTCAACTGTTCAAAAGAACTAAACTTTCTAAAATCCGCCATTTTAATAACAATGCATAGTGCTAGAGCTATTTCAAAACCTTGGCGTCACAGTCTGTTCCCGTTCTTTGAAACCAAGACCGGTGACCGGGCATATAGCCACTCCGTTTTACTTAACCTATATGGACATTACACATTAGTAAATTAATCAGTAGTAATTCTTTTAACATATTCTCAAAAATTAAAATGTCATAAATTAAATGATATTTTTAAGTGAAGTAATGTTTTTTAACAGTTGTGCTTACAACTAAAACTGGTGAACCTCTTTAACAGGTGGGTCTGGATCTGGATAGCCTAGCCCAAGTAAACTGCAAATAAGCATATTAGTTTTAATTATATAAAATTAAATATATTATTAATATATAAACATGTTATACTTATTTTTAATTTAATTTTGTTAATTAATGTTCATTGATTCAATTTCATTTAGTTAAGTTGATTTTACAAATTCAATGACGCAGCTAAGTTTGATAGGGTAGGGTACGATAAGCGGACCCGGTTTTTTATATCGAAATTGGCAAACGAGGTATCAATTTACATTAACTTGACCATGGAAAGGTATGTTCATTTTTTTTTTCCTGAAAACAATAAGAAAAAATTCGTCGGCAACGAAAATCAAAGGAGCCACAATTTTTTTTAAATCCTCTGAAAACTACGTTTTTGACAGTTTCCTATAACTCCGCGTCTGCTCAAACTCAGTATAGCCAGATTTTAAAAACCGATTATCATACCAACAACGAGAAATTATCGTACTTTCATATAAAATAATCGTACCAAACACATTTCATGAAAAAGTATGTTATGTTCGTATAATAAATTATGTTATAATTAACTTTTGGTTTGTTACTTGTATAAATTTGTCAAAAATCTTTCATGGTACGATAATAACTATCCATCATGTATCTTACCGGCGCATAAAATCAATGAAATTATCGTACCGTTACGATAATTATCGTACCTCTGGCAACACTATCCATATTTGACAGTTTTGTATTACTCTGCGCCTTCTCAAATAAAGAAGGGACGCCATTTTGAACTACTGTTGTTCCTCCGCATCTATTCTTAACCTCCTAGTTCAGTATTGGTAATGGCACACCTTTGTGTTGGATATTCAGTATCTCACGTGGAAGCAATTCGTAAAGACGAGTATGGAATACGTTACTCCTGTCAACGATGCCTGCCCGCTGCGCAGTGCTGTGCACTGCTTGCTCTTTTAGAAAAAAAAATTAACTCGAACTTGCAAGATCACATGATGCCCCTGCTCCTTAACGCAATAATGTCCGAAAGGCATCAATATAATACAATAATATACTTTCGCCCCAGTTCATATGCACCTATGATAATAATACTTGGCTATAAATGCCCAACCCATGAAAAAAAGTCCATTTTCCATGGTCATGCTAATGTAAATAAATACCGAAACGATATTACTTAATCATAATCATTGATATAATCAATCGGTACTGATTAATTATTTTTAACGATTAATTAAATAATCTATATCAACAGCTGCAAACACTTTCAAAATATAATACTCTTAATGTAATATTTCAATTTTATATAAGTAAAATTTGATTATTAAAAATACCAGTCAAATTTAGAAAACTACACAACATTGCTTTGGAAGATGATAAGACATGTTTTTCATGACTTCATCATGTTGGACTCGTGCGGAAAAACCCATTATGTGAAATTTGTAGGAAAGAAACAACTGTAATTGTGAGAGGAGCAAATATGGTCGTCTTCAGTTTTCCTAATTTTGGTTATAATAATTTATTTGATCACTGTAAATATTAGATCCATATTTTAATTAAAACATATGATTGTTATCGAGAACTATAGATACTTTATATCGATTGATAATCTAGGATTTGACATGCGAATTATATAGGTATCGATGATTACATTCTTCGATATAAAAAACCAGGTCCGCTATTCGTACCCTACCCGTTTGATATTTTGTTGCAACATGGATTGATATGTTAAATGTAGTTTAGAGTAGTCAAACGAATAATGATTACAGGACATCACAGTTACCTAAGGATCTTGACCATGAAGTCCGATGCAGTCCGAGGAACATGTCTTCTTATGTGTCCTGAATCTGAAATACAAATGTAAGTACAATTAGAAAGGCTTTTGGTACTTTGGGATTATACCGACCACACCAGTATGAAGAACACAAAAATAGAAATTTATAGAAACAAAACATGATAGAACGAAAAAAAACAACTCTTCAATTACAAAATTACAAACTTACAAGCATTTCCAGGTATTGTGATCGGTATTGTTGTCGCTGTTATCTTATCTTTCTCGAGAATCCTGATTACGGCAGGCCGCGCGGCATCACGTGATTTGCACGGTACATCATTGCCTTTCCATTACAATTCAATTTATATTTCTGATTAGCCCCTCTAGAATTTGATATTTTACTGATAGGTACTATCTCGAGGGATGTTTTTCTTTCGTCGACATCAGCGCGGGGCAGCACCGAAGGTGCTGTCGAAGCCCGCGCTGATGGCCGGAGGCACTCGCATTTTGGGTGGCGGAATGTGATCAAGAATAAAAAACAAGTTTTGAGTGTTTTTTTAATAAAAAAGTTTAGTTTGGTAAATGTTTGTTTTTGTTGAATTTTTGTGTTTGGAGAAATGTAGAGGTAAAACACGGAAGTACAACAAAGCGATGCACCAGCTGAACGGGCGGCGAGACTCTGCAATCACGTTATCTACTAGACGCTCGACTTTGACCTCTGTCTGAGGATGGGGAGGTGTTTGCGATAAGACAATTCCTGTTTTATATTGACGAAATATTGTTCTACGCTAATCTAGTAATCAGTAGAAACGAAATGTGAAATAACGATTCATGTCTGGGTGTGGTCGGTATAATCCCAAAGTACCAGGCTTTTTTACTTGATAATCAAAAATAGAATAAGATTAAACCAAACTTCCAAAGTTTCAACTTTTTTTCCCTCAAATACCTGGCTATCAAGGATGTAAAATTACATTTTGTTGCCCAGATCTTTTTGTACAGTACATGGGCAGTTGTCTGAAATAGGAGGAGGAGACTTTAATAAGTGGCCTACACTCGTTATTCGATTGTTGTTATCGAACTATTTGATGTATTATCCAATTTCGTTATTATATATTAATCGTTCAAAACAAGAATTATAATACATTTACATCAAGAATAATACATTACAATTTTTAATAACATAAATTTAATAGTAACATTACAAAATAACAAAACCAACTATGGCCTAGACCTACACATCAGAATTACGTTTAAATATTTTTAGATTGTGTGGCTATCAGTGAGAAACCACTTTTGTGAAGGCAGGAGCCAAACCCACATGTACTGTATATCTAGAAATTTATCACATAATTTCCTCATATTCATTGTAATTTTAAAATTATCAACAAATTAGTTACTTCTTGCTATTTATTGTTTACATGACAAATGACTGTAACTAATAAGTAGGAATCATATGTTTTGTTAAATAAATTTTAATATTGAGTTATTCATTCGTATAAAAACGATCAAACCATTCGATAAAAACAACCAAATACGAGTGTAGGCCGCATATTTAAGTCTACCCAATAGGGATCCTAATAAATGTAAAAAAGTTATTTTTGGTGGTTATTCCTAGAAAGGAATATACCTCCAGACAGATAATTCATAGTCTTCTCCTTTTCACTCTACTCAACTGATGTATTTTGCTAGCATAGTTTGTTATAACACTTTGAGAATCAGTTGACGATTTACCGGACTACTCTTGGTGTGCGATAAAGAGAGAGTGAAAAATTACCAGTTACCATCTATTTACCTGACCACTCTATTTTTGTGTTACAAATGAAATGTTGCTGGTAACAAAACGGTTTAGTCTGTGACATCAAAATGTTATTTTAAGAAAAAGATCAAGAACAGTGTGTCCAACACGCCAGGAAGAGTGTCTTGCATGGTGCTTTGACAATAAGTGAGTAACATATTGTAATGACCGTGTATTTTGTAAATATATGTAAAATATTTTTGCAAATGAACTCAATAGATGATTTTCTTATATAGAAACTATAAGTATTATCCAATACAACTTTGTTTGTGTTTATATAGTCTGTGAAAATTTAAAAAGGTATTTTATGTTACGGTAGGCAGGTTTTTTCACAAGCAAACAAAATTGTTTTTTGTTTTGTATTTCCTCAAGGTTCTATCCTGGGCCCTCTTTTATTTCTCTGTTATTTAAAGGGGCTCCCTGGGACGGTTCCAGGTGGAGGCTCAATATGCCTTTATGCTGATGATGCAAGTATTACGGTTTCAGGTAATAAACAGGAAGACATTGAGCTTTTATCTTTTTTAAACCTTTTAACTGTTAAAGATTTCCTGAGTTCCAAGAATCTCTTGCTAAACCCAAATAAATCAAATTTTGTATCGTTCAGTACTAAACAATCAAGATTACAATTTGAGCCTAACATATATTTAGAAAATTCAAAATTGAATCAAGTAGACAATACAAAGTTTCTTGGAATAATATTAGATCGGAATTTGGGTTGGGAGAAACATGTTGATTATGTGGTAAAAAAAATGTCCTCCGGTCTATTTGCTTTACGCCAAATGTCAAGGGTGTGTAGCATTGAGACATTGAAAGCCATCTACTTTGCTATGGTAAATTCCCATATGTCTTACAATATAGGCATATACGGAGCCACAACTAAAAGAAATCTGGACAGAATCTTATTACAACAAAAAAAAAGCTCTAAGAATAATTTTTAACCTAAAACAAAGAGATACAGTGAAACCATACTTTTCTCAACTTCAAATTTTGACTGTATATGATCTATACATTTATGAAACTGTTTTATACGTAAAAAAATACAACCCAATTAGTATTTTAAATCATCATGATCATAATTTAAGACGTAGCAGATATGTGGAACAACATAGGCTGAAGTTTTATGAAAAGAAAACTGGTTTCATTGGCACAAAATTTTTGTTTAACCTTCCTCTCAATATTCAAAATGAGCAAAATTATGAAAAATTCAAAAAAACTACTTAAAGATTATTTATTAACATTATCCTTGTATTCTTTTGAAGACTTTTTTTGTTTCAATATGTAAGTAACATTTAAGTATTGTTGGGTATGTTTAGAAATGTATAAAATCCCCTTAAATTACCTAATAATTACCTTAACTAATAACTGTCTTGATTTAAAAATTGTTTTAACTTACTCTGTAGAAGGCTACATAGCCAAATCTTACTTTTTCAGTGAGTGTCAAACTGATTTTTATGTTTTAATATAGCAATTATAAATTTATATTGAGATTTATTGTGACGCTATTCTTGTAATCTGTTACATGGCTGAATAAAGAAATTTTGAATTTGAATTTTTTTATTTCTAGAGAAAGTATTTTGAAATTATAATTACATGTAATTATAAAAAAAATATTCACAGTATGTAACAAAATATCCTCCCAAGTAGAATTACTTGTATATTGTCTCCTATAGACTGTTAAAGTTAAAAAAGTTGTTCACAAAAATTTTCAAAATATTATTGATAAACTAAATTTTAAATTGAAGTACAAGGTATACTATTTTAATGGTAACAATAAAATAATTTTTTTTTTCAAAACTGATTAAATAAATATTTGAACACAGCCTTATAAAATGTATTGCTTTTGTGGGGTCTATAATTAGCTCATCTAAAAAAAAAAAACAAAATAAATATAACTGACAATACGTGTTTTGCCGTCCTTAAAGAATTAATTTTCAAATTAATTCGTAATAGGCCTAATTCAGTTTTGTAAAACTTTAAATTGAAATAAATGTATAGCCCTTTTATTTTTATGGAGGAAGTTGTAACTCTACTGAATGACTTCCAGGAGACAGAGGGAGGGCTTGGTCCATGTCCTGGAGACAAGGGATCGCCGGGAGGTGCGGAAAGGTGAGCGTATCATGGCTGACAGGAGGAGGATGGTGAAATCGTACAGTAGGTCAGCTGCTGGCAAGGACATGCTATGTGCAGATGTGCTGAGACCACCCCCTGTGCTCAAGAGGACCATCAATTATTTACTGAGCGTGTACGTAGTATCAGTGTAAAAAACCAGATAGCATCTCGAACCGCCGTCATGTCATTAAATCTTTAATACAGTTTACATCTTTACTGTAATAAGGCTTGACTTGAATCACTTCTCTACTGTAATAAGGCTTGACTTAAATTACATCTTAACTGTACTAGTTTTGACTTGAATTACATCTTTACTGTAACTAGGCTTGACTTGAATTTTGGAGTGTTTATTTCACCCTGCATGAAATGAAAGATCAGATTTTAGCAAATTTCTATAGGAAAATAAGTTATTGGCGTCGCCACTGTAGTTAAACTTGAGCCTGAGAAAGTGAAATATAAATGGACGTTAAAATCTAGTACATGTTTTGAGCGTTTATCAAAATGTTGGTTAATTTTATATACAGTGTAATTATTTTTAAACAATCATATTAAATGCAAAAAAGGATATATAACTTTAACTAAATTATAATGCTTTTATTTTCAGGATTACCAATGATCCTATTAATTTAACTTCATTCCGACAACAAAAATTCATTATTTATCTAGAAGAACAATAAAAATTAGTGTAGTAAACAAAATAGAATGTGTAACCAACCATGCTGTCAGACATATAATTAATGTAATCAGCTTCAGCTAACCATACACAGACCCTTAAAACGGTGACTTGCAGCAAGATGTATAGTAGAGTAGAGGGGGTGGACCAGACTTCCCTCTCCCTGCGCCTATCACTTGCTACGCAGACGTCACTATATACTGGCCGGCCGGTATACTGCATTGCATGAAGCCCTTTTTCACGCCTTTATCAGATGGAATGCGTTTTAAAGGCGATTGTAATTAAATACTCTGTATATTGATAATCAGACAAGGCGACTATTAATATGTTATGTTATAGAAAACCTTAACTTAGGTTTATAAAAGAAATAAAAATGTTAATTGCAGTACCTTTTTCCACTTTCACATTGTCTTCCATCTGGTATAATATAATTTAGAAGATTTTAACATTTCCTTATTCTCATTCTTCTGACCTTTCTTTGTGTTGACAGAGCAGTCTGTGAGACAAATGTTGCTTGGCCTACTGTTTACGAGTTTGTGACTGATCGGCTGCGTTCAGTGAGACAAGATATGGTAATTCAGCAGCCTCCAGCCGCTGTCTGCTGTTCCATACTCGAACCTATGGTCAGGTTCCATGCTTATGCCGCCTACAGGTGAGCATCATGTGTATACATGCATGCATGAAGAATGTGAGAACTATGTTCAGAAATGACAAAAAAGGATTTCTTAATTTAAGAGACCCTTTTAAGAATAAAAGAAAGAATCAAAGTCAAAAATGGTAAAAAACTAATTGAAAAGTAATTTTACAATAAGTAACATGATTCATTTAATCTGTAGGCTTTATTGAACATAAATAGTGATTTAAATGAAACATTGAACAATTTATAGTTGAACAGTAGGTGTTATAAAGTACAGTATTAGAAGTGTTTCCATGACTGTCTAATTGATAATGTAAAAATGGAACTATATATAAACAATGGATTATGTCCATTAAAAGCGTTAGTTATTTTAATATTTTATATAATATTGTTTTATCTAATATAAAATTCTTTGTTTAAAGTTTGTTTTTGACGATGGAAGGAATTTTTTTTGGGTAATAGGATTTTTTTTAACATTGCAATGATATGAAAAAACTGATTTCTTGTAATATCAAATGAAACAGAGGATCTCAAAGTATTTACTTTTGCTGAAGCAAGACAATATATAGAAAAAGGCCAGGATTAGTTCTCTTACTGATCTTCTCCTATACAAATTACTTCAGTTATTCCCAATTCTGGGAAGACACAATTCTAATGTAGTCCATGTGCAGTTTTTGCTTGTCTTTTATGTAGTTGTTTAAAATAGTATTTTATATGTGGTTTTATAACTAATAAAACACACTTGAATAGCACAAATTGTATAAAAACGCATAATTGCAATATTACTGTGTATTCTTTATTTATAGATTATTGTTGAAATTTGAAAGAATAATGGGTTTCACACATTTACCATCATTATATGTGACAAAAATAGTTGGCATAATATACAAAAACCAATGTTCACAAGATATAACGGCAAATGTCTGAAAAAATGTTTATTAACTTATTTGATATACGTTGTTTTATAGATTATACAAAACAAGTGTGTACTAAAGTTGTTGTATATCTTATAACTAAACAAATTAAACCAAATATGTTTCAAGTAAATAGTACTAAATGTTAATAAAACAATACTTTTACAAATAATTTATTTTGTGGACGAGGCCTTTCGAAACCAATGGTTTTATCATTAGGCGACTCCACAAATAAATATTTACATTATTTTTTATTACTTTGGTTTTGAAAGGCCTTGCCCAAAAAATAAATCATTTTGAAAAGTATTGTTTTATTAACATTTAGTACTATTAAAAAAATTTTCCAATTGCTCCAAGAAACTTTAATGTTTTAAGTAAAAAAATGAAAAGATTAAAAGTAGTTACAAAGAAATCCTCTAGATATCAGCCTAATGCAAAAAATATAAAACATTAACGACACATACCTAACTGATGTGACAACTCCAACAATAGGTGAGTTGAGCGCAGCTGCGTGTTAACGGTCATTGACATGGGAGAAGGTAAACTTAGGTTAGGAATGAAGGACTATACCTCCATTCTATATAAGATGAAGTATAAGAAAGTGCCATGTAGTCCAACTTTGACAAACAAAATAAATAGTTTGTTCAATCATTCTAATAACAGGTTATGTGAAGAGCCGCTTGAAGTGTACGACCCTCACTTGAACGCAACTCACCTGAACGAGAGCCTGAAACAGCTCTTGGTTAGCTACGATGCGAGCGAGATCTCCACAATGTCACCTGCACAGGATCAGATGGAAGCTCTGTATGGACTTCTACACCTGGGGAACGTGGACGCCCTCTACAGGATGTTGTCTTTGACGCCATCAAAGTCAGTGGTTCAGTTTTTGAAAAGTTACTTAGTCCCGCTTATAGTTGTAACATATCATTTTTACAGGGGGCTTAAATAATACTTAAATAAATACCAGCGTTTCTTACTTTCGAGCTCGAGTCGAGCTAAGCGCGATTTCGAGCGAACTAGTGTTCGCAGTTAGTTTTTATTTAGTTTATCGTTTCTTTTCGAGGCCGCTGGATCGCGTGACGTACGTTGGCACCAGCGTTCCTTAGTTTCGAGCTCTAGTCGAGCTAGGCGTGATTTCAAGCAAACTAGTGTTCGTATTTAATTTTTATTTAGCTTATCGTTTCTTTTCGAGGCCGCTGGGTTGCTTGACGTTACGTTGGCACCAGCGTTCCTGGTTTCCGAGCTTCAGTTGAACTAGCAACTGTCGTATTAGGGAACGTTTAGGTAGTAGAAACAGTCATCCTAAAGCAAATGCTGATGCCTTCCCTTTATTCCTTTCGTTTCCGAGTCTGCGATGATGAAAGCCTGTTGATCCGTTGATCATCGGTGCTGTATTTGCTTCGGCTTTTGGTTTTACATTAATTCGGGTCTGAGCTGAACTTGGAAACTACCTCTCCCTTTCGAACCCTGGGTTTTACCCCTCTTGACTGTTCTATCCGGTGTCTTAGGGTTATATATTTTTATAAACTATCCCTGACCCGATTAAACGTTATATAGTATATTGTTAGAAAATACAGTGGAATGGAAAAAGCTGTAACAAGCTGTATTAAAAAGTCATGTCTTCACAGGTTAATTCACTTTATAAACAATACTTATTTCTCTTTATAAATGTGTTAGTTCAGTTTAATATATTGGCTATTGAACGTCCTAAAAGTTGAATTTGCTGTTAGTTTTCTGACCACTGTAATCAACTGAGATGCTTGTACTTAGAGCACCAGATTAAATTGCTATCTAAAAAAATATTTCATATGGTGTTAAAAAGTAATTTAGATTTTTCAAATTTGTAAACATTACGTAAATCCAGAAAAATCATTAAAAAGGTGATCTTTAAAAAACATATTAATTATAAAGCATAAACTTAGAATTCAGTTGTACTTTTCAGAGACGGTATGTTGGATATTGCCCTACAGATGTCTATTGCACGATTCCACAACAATTACGTAAGAGTTTGTCGCCTGATGAAGCATCTGCCTCCTCTACTAGCATGTGTTGCGGCACTACACCTGCCGTCTATCAGAAGGTGAGCTAATCCACGTATTCTGGTTATGGTATTTGAATCAATTATGGTATTGTTTTAAACATTAAATTAAGTTGTGAAAATTTAAAAAAATAATTTTTACTTTTTGTGGTTCTCTTGTGCAGATGTTTAACAGAGCATTGAAAGAATATTTAGTAAAACAAAAAGTATAAATTATATTATAAATTGGGATTTTAACTGTTTTGAGGAGTTATTTGATTTTTTGTACCTTGCAGCTATTTCCCGTTTTGTAATCGAATGCTGAACCTTATTCAGGCACCATACAATTCCTTATAGTCAATAATTCAGGTTTGTTAGTATTTTAATACTGATTTTTTTTTACTGTAGTTAAAATCAGCTTCTTGCTAAAGCTTCTTAGGACTGAAGTTAACCACTCCCTTTCTTCATTGAATGATTTGAAAGTACAGTAAAACCTTTAATAACTGAAATAAAAGGGGGCAGCCGTTTGGCAGGCGCTGGTACGGCGTAACGTAGCGGCGGTTGGTGAGTGAGAGGAATGCGATGCATTATGCATCCACTCTTCTGCCCAGAGGCGGTGGGTTGGCACATTGAAGGGTATTAAAAGGGTTAGAATATTAAGTTCTAATTTTTTTCTCAAATCGTACTTTTCCTAGCTTGACATAATTAAATCGGACCGTTTGACATATAAATTTTAATAATAATTAGCTATATCATCATCAGGCAATTAAAAAAGAGATTTCAGGGTCTGTACATCATTAGCTGATGCTGATTTAATATCTATTTATATATCTTACATTGGCTTAAAATTCTAAGCATAAAGAATATGATCAGAGAAAAATTAATCATATATTCTTGACCTTTTTGATAATCTCCTAATTTAACCTTCACCAAAACTAGTGAGGATGATGATAAATTTCTTCTTTAAAAGGATTTCCTCTGTTGATTGCAAGAAAATCATAACTTTTTTGCTTATACAATGCAAATTGGCTCTTGGCTCTTGAATTATATATACACAGGGTGTTCACAAAAGGGTGTCACAAACTTCTGTGGGTGATAATATTCATCATTTCAAACAAAAAGTCATACAAACATAGTTGAGAAATGTCTCGTTTAGCTGCTGGCCCCCATTTTGTATAAAAAAAAATTATTTCTCTAAAACTATTGAAGTAAAAAAAAAAAAAACAAATTCGGCACAGGTTTGAATAAATAAGAGAAAAATTTAACAAAATAATTGTAATCTTTTCTTCAATAGTAACCAAATGGTGTTGGTTAAAAATTTTAAAGTCAAATAACAAACAAAAAAATTCAGTTATAAAACATTTACTAGATACCAACGATTTGAAAATTTCTATTACAGTTGTTGTAACAGTACTTGTTTCAATAAAATCCGTCAATGCATAAGCGAGCACAACCACTTAAAAGATTCGCTTGCAAGAACTGGGAGCAGCAAAGATTTTGTCTTTTGATAGGCATCATTTGTTTTACTCCAGTTATAACAAATTTATATGATGTCATCTGTTTTGCAATTTTCACAGCAACTTCAATGGTACTTTTTCTAACGAAATCTATCAACGCATAAACAAGCTCGATCTCTTTAAATTTACACTTGCACAAACCAGGAGCAACGAACAACTGATAAACTGTGACACGTTTGGAGCTTGTATATATAATCATACAAGATTTTTATGACAGTAAATTTTGGAACAAAACTCAATTTCTCCGCTAAATGTAATTTTCCTTTACAAAGGGGTAGCTGAGCTATAAAATAAGTGCCTTTTTTTAGATGTTCCAGATTTATTTTCTTAATAAGTGATGAAATCGCATGTACTTTTTACCTTACTAAGGCAAAAATTACAAAATTATACTTAAAGATTACATACTCCATCAAATTGGATGTTAGAGAAATCCTCTTAGTTTTACATTGTTAAATAAGCTGTCCAAAATACTAATTAAAAGTTATGTGCTATGTCTATTTGGAAAGCCGTATGGATAAAACCCATGAATTTTGTCTTCTACTTCTTTTGGTGCCTTAAACAAATATAATGACGTTATCACGTCATTGACGCTTAAGATGAAAATCATGCCAAATGAATGTTTTCATCGAGTTCTAGGGGAAGGTTAAATTAAGTCTTCACACTAAATTTAGTTAATTGAGAGATTCCAGTCATATTTTTAATGGTAAAGACATGATATCCCATATACCGTATCTATTAAAACAATGCGGTAATATTAGTAATGTAGCCTTGAAAAGTGTTAAATATAAGTAAGAAGAATACACTTTAAAACTACAAAAGTTTTAAAAGGTGTATTTTCTTACTTAATACGGTAATGCTACAAAAATGGCCAGTTATTGCATAATTTTAATTTAATACTTTATTAAAAAAAGAAAATTAAAAACTTACTTGATGAATTTATCATTTTACTCATTCTTTGAATTTGAAGAATATCACATCATTTATTATTTTAGTTAGGATAAACTACTTACATACTTTAATATGTTTATAGAATCTTTACTTTTATTTTATTATTATAGTTGCATATTTTAACTTTATTGAATAAAAATATTTGTCTATTGTCTATCCATAACGTAGCTATGGTGGGAAGGGTTAATTTAATGGGAGTGTAGAGTTTAGCTCTTCCTCTTAGTGCAGCGTCTGGAATCTGACTTCAGAGACTCCTAGACAGCTAAATACAAAAATGTTGTGTAACATTGGTGAATAGGTATTTTCAGCCTCAAGAGTCATTTGCCCACAATAATAATTCCAGGAGTCAAGTCTGTGGCAGCGTCAGATTCCAGATACTGCACTAACAAGAAGGTGAACTGGAGCTAAACTCAATACTCTCTATCATTATTATAAAATTAACACTAAGTTATTTCTGTACTGAGAATTGGTTGTGGTTTCAGAAATGCTCTGTCGGTGATGAATTCTGCCTACAGCAGCAAAAATCTACATTTCCCTGTGGAGCATCTCGGTAGACTGCTGCTGTATGAGAGCGATAAAGAAGTTATTGAAGACTGCAGTCATTATGGACTCAGAGCCAGTGATAGCAGTGTCACCTTCTTAAAGGGCTCATTTGATTTTGAGGCTAAAGACGTGAGTGACACAACTATTTTGTTACATTAGAAAAAATTTAATTTTGTTTCGAAAAAAAAATATTTTAGTACTAAATAAATGGCCTGTATATGTGTGTGTGTGTGTTTACAGTTCACAGAAAGTATTTGAACAATTTTACACATTTCCTCATTAGGGTGTTCAGGGATACAATCAATCTGCATGTTTCTTGTTGCGGTTATATTGCTCTAGATTTTCCAACTGAAGTTTGCACTCATGTATTTCATTTTCAAGAATAGAATTTTCTGTTTTAAGATTTTTTTCAAGAGTATTTACTTTAGAGACGAATTCACCAATTCGTACTCAAATTATTGAAAAAAAAATTCATAGACTCAGTCTGTTCTGTTGTTTTGGTATTAAAAGTCTTTTCATGAGTTGAAAATTGATTTTTGATCGATGGGTTCTTCAATTTTCACTAGGAATTCAGTATGCATTCGGTTAATAATGTCTTTAGGTATCTTACCCTTTCCAATGCAAGACTTGAATTCCAGTTACACGTTTTCGCTGCCCCATGCGATTCCAGAATTTCGACACAATCAAAATGATAATAATTATCACATATGGAACAAACTGCACTCTCCGTCTTGTCAGGGTGTAGGTCATAACAGATGGAACAAGAAAGGTAAACTAAACTGTAAAATTCTATAGGTTAGGTTGCACACGTATGTGTGTGTAAAAGAAAACAAGGCACGTTTCTTCACTTTTATTGCTTAATATTTTGTAATTTTTCAGTGACATCAAGAACCTGTACAATAAAAATATAAACAAATAAATAAACCATGTAACTTTTCTAAGGACAGAGAGAGATTAAAAGTTTTAAAATATTAATCATGTTCGAAGAGGTGATATGTTGGCTTGTTTATATTTTCTTAACAATAATTTTGTATATACTAATTTTTATAATTTTGAAACTTCTTGATGTCAATCAGAGAAAAACAATTTTCAGAGGTTTGATTGTGTTGGACAGCATGTGCAGACACGTGTCTAACTAAATTTTGATGTTCAACATCGGCACAATGATTGTCCATCCTCAGTCTAAGTAATGTTGATGTTTCTCCAATGTAGTCTTTTGGGAAATGTTGACAGGATAATTTATAAATTACATTTTTGCTGTTAAAATTTCCTATATATATATATATATATATATATATATATATATATATATATATATATATATAAAATTTTCACCTGGAAATGCAAATATATTTTCATTCAAGGAATTTCCTTCATAATCTATCTGAAAATGTATTTGAGGCAGTCTACTTTAGTTGGTATTTTTTAGAGTTTAGTCAAGTCAAGTCAACAGAGTGTCTATTATGTTCTTATAAAACAAGCAATTCATTCACGTGACTGATCGAAACCACATAAATTCGTTGTATGTTTCTTTGGAGTTCTAAACTTTATTTTTTGTAAATTCTTATATTAGTTACGTTCTGCAAGTGCTGATCCAAATTTAGTATAACTACGACTTTGATGAGTCGTTACAGAATTCTTCAGGTAATTACCCACATATAACAGACTGTATTTTGTTTTTTGTGATGAGTATGAAAGAACAGAGTGTTCTCAGTTATTTGTTTATTAAATAATGATTGTTAAATAAGACCGTATGTTGTTTTTTTTTTTCAGTCAAAAGTAAAAAAACTAGGTTTTGTGGATGAAAGTATCGCCAGTGTCTCTCTCCCAGAGTTGTTGCTGTCGGATGGAGATCCTGAGAGCTGACTTTGGACAAAAACAATTTATGAGAATTTTGTAAATAAAGATTATTTATATCCTGAGTAATATTTGTCTCCATCCTTATCCTTGGCTAGGTTGTACATACATGGTTCTCGCTACACAAGACTAAAGCCTTTTAGATCTTGGAGGAATCTAAAGGTGGGTTGTTGCTCACCAGACCGGACCCATGTGATTTTTCACTGTGGGTTATTATAAAGGAGACTGTGTCTTGGTCTTTAACGAAGAGAAGACAACACAGATGATTTTGACAGTTGTGGCTATTTATATAATTTAAGTCATTGTACATGCCTACAAACAAGGACTTACTAGAAATGGTGATCTTCATGGCCTGCAAACAAGACATGCTCAAGACTTCAGCCTGGCAATACACAGGACATCTCTATTTTCCAATAAACCATCATATGCAGGAGCGAAACTCTATAATCTACTCCCACCTAAGCTGAAAGAAGACAATCCTGAAATTCTAAAACGAAGACTGAAGACCTGGTTGCTGAGAGAATCAATCTACAGCCTGGAAGAATTTGTGACATGCTGTAGAACATCCCAAGGAGAGACATGACCTTATGTATTACTTAGATTTAATTTTTTTATTTGTTTTATCGATTGTTGACCCTTATTCTGTACTTGATGTTCACAAATAAAGCCTACTGATTGATTGATTGATTGTGTATTGCTTCAAAACCGCAAAATCTTGACGAACTCAGAAACCTAATTAGAAATGTATTTGAACTTGTTAATAACGATAAACCTTTATTGCTAATAATTTGTGATTCTGTTCTCAGTCATATGAAGTGAATACAAAATCAAGGTAGACATTTCAAACAACTGTTATAACATTGTATGGTAATAAGTTTATATTACCATATAAACATGTAAGTTTATGTTACCACCCTCTCATTTCTATTAACAGTTAGAACTGAGGAACAATCACCCAAAAACAGTTTATTTCCTTGTTAGTAACAGATAAGTAAGCAAAATAATTACTACATGTGTTTTAAAGGTGGTGTTTGCCCAATTACATTACATTAGTAATCTGTTTTTCTGTGTTTGACGTATCCAGTAGGTATGAAATGTCCCATTATTTGTGTTTCACTTGGGTCTACATCAACAAGAATAAGTAGGACTAATCTTTCAATTTGGTAGTGAACGCTTTTGTTAAAACTTGGATATTTATATATTACACATAGTTAGTTAAGGAAATTAAATACACTGTTGTTTTTAAACATTACAAGAAAAGTAGACAGTAAAATAATTTATACAAGAAGAAAAACAATCAAATAATCCTGATCATAAAGGATAATGTGATAAAAGCCAGCCAGTATTCTGCATTGATGATTAAATTAACATATACATTTGGTTGAAAAAAAAAAAAACAAGTAATATTAAACCAATACTAAAGAATCTTTAGTAATTTTTAAACTCGGCTTTGGTACTTTGAGTAACTTGGCTTTATAGAATTAAAAAGTCACATCAAACCTACTCTACGCTAAGAATAGAGTTTCCAAACTGTAAAACGTTTCCTTGAATCATTTTTGTAAATAAAAAAATCAGTTACTTATAATTTTTTTAATCACATAAGCAATTATTAATTTTTATTTCATATTCCACCCTACATTGCTGTTGTTCAAAATTGGATATAAGGTTTAGTAAAGAATAATTTGAATAAAAATAAAAGTTTATTTACAAAAGCAACATTTTGTTTGCGTATTAGTGGGATCAGTTTCCAATTCAATTAGTTCAAAATAAAATTTGAGAAATTGTGCGGTACATTTTTTCTTTTAGAAACCCTTACTTGTTTAAAATATGATTTTTCTTGTTTAATAATGCCCAATATGACCTGAATCATAAGGTTTATTGACGAGTTCTAAAATAAAGCTTGATAAAGAATACTGTACAGTATTTCCCCAGCACGCAATAGAAATAAAGGCCAGTGGATTGTGAAAGTTCCCTCTTGATTATTTGTTACCACATGACGTGGGAACATTTACATTTTAGAAGGTGGTAATAACTGCAGTTAAACAGAAAATTAAACTCGGGAGTCTCTTCATCACAGCTCAACTATGACAGGTGCCTCATCATCTTCATCTCTGTCCAAATCTTCAAAATCCCATTCGAACTTGTCTGTGAGCCGCTGCTGAAAACGTTCAGCCTTGCTCCGCAGTCGCCCCTCCACCTCACTGTCCGTCTGCATCGTTCGGAACAGCTCCCTGCAGAACATCGCATTGTAAAATATCATCCTGCAGAACACTAGCATTGTTAATACTACATATCATCGAGCAGAACACTAGCATTGTTAATACTACATATCATAGAGCAGAACACTAGCATTGTTAATACTACACATCATCGAGCAGAACACTAGCATTGTTAATACTACATATCACCCAGCAGAACACTAGCATTGTTAATACTACATATCACCCAGCAGAACACTAGCATTGTTAATACTACATATCATCCTGCAGAACACTAGCATTGTTAATACTACATATCACCTTGCAGAACACTAGCATTGTTAATACTACATATCACCCAGCAGAACACTAGCATTGTTAATACTACGTATCACCGTGCAGAACACTAGCATTGTTAATACTACGTATCACTGTGCAGAACACTAGCATTGTTAATACTACGTATCACTGTGCAGAACACTAGCATTGTTAATACTACATACGAGGTCCAATCAAAAAGTATCCGACCTTGTCGTGTATCGCGGCTTCTGCTGCTAATAATGAGATAAGATTTGTTGCGACAATAGTTCCTACTATGATAAGGAAAGGTACAAAGTCTTATCTTGATCCCCCGACTGGTTCGCCGGAGACGGGTCAGTATGTACTGATAAGTCAAGTGCACGTATCGGTTTTCTCTAACTGTGAAGATGACGGAAAAAGTGGAACAACGTTATTGCATTAAATTTTGCGTGAAATTCTGGGAAAAACAAAGTGAGACCATTCGGAAAATTCAGCTAGCATTCGAAAATGAGGCAATGAGTGTTACGCAGATTAAAGAGTAGTATAACCGTTTCAAAAGTGGTCGAACCTCGGCAGAAAGTGACGCGCGTTCGGGCCGACCAAAAACTAGTCGAACTCCGGAAATCATCGAGAAAGCAAAAGTTTTGATCTGTGAAAATCGTCGAATGACTGTGGAGGAAGTAAGTACTGAGTTAGATGTCAGTTTCGGATCAGCTGAAGCAATTTTAACGGATGACTTGGGATTGCGCCGGGTAGCCGCAAAATTTGTGCCAAAATTGCTGACAGACGAGCAGAAGCAACGGCGATTGGATGTTGCCGAGGACATGCTGCAATGTTGTGAGGATGATGCGGACTTTTTGACATCGATAATAACTGGAGACGAAAGTTGGGTCTATGGATATGACCCTGAGACCAAATTTCAGTCATCACAATGGCAGTCTCCCCAGGATCCTCGGCCAAAAAAAGCAAGGCAAGTTCGAAGCAATGTCAAAGTGATGCTTACTGTTTTTTTCGACCACCGTGGAGTTTTGCACCATGAATATGCCCCTGAGGGTCAAACTGTGAATGCACAGTACTACTTAAGTGTCCAACGTCGTCTCCGAGATGCGATTCGCTGCAAAAGACCTGACTTGTGGGCGTCTCAAAATTGGCGGCTACACCACAACAATGCGCCAGCTCATTCTTCCCAGCTCATTCAAACTTTTTTGGCGAAACACGGCACTCCGCAAGTTCCTCAGCCTCCGTACTCTCCAGATATGGCTCCATGCGATTTTTGGCTCTTCCCCCACCTCAAAAAAACCATTGAAAGGCACCAGATTTGAAAGTCGAGAAGCAATTATGAAAAAAACGACGGCTGATCTAATGGCGATGCCGAAAAGTGATTTTCAAGACTGCTTCCAGAAGTGGAAACGTCGCTGGAATCGTTGTGTTGCTTCTCAGGGTGCTTATTTTGAAGAAAATTAATGCCAGCTTTTTTCAGGTAACTTCAGTTTTACGTTGCACCAAAAGGTAGGATACTTTTTGATTGGACCTCGTATCATCGTGCAGAACACTAGCATTATTAATACTACATATCATCGTGCAGAACACTAGCATTATTAATACTACATATCATCGTGCAGAACACTAGCATTGTTAATACTACATATCATCGTGCAGAACACTAGCATTGTTAATACTAGATATCATCGTGCAGAACACTAGCATTGTTAATACTACATATCATCCTGCAGAAAACTAGCATTGTTAATACTACATATAATCGTGCAGGACACAAAATTCTAATAATTATTGTATGTCATTTTGCTGAACACTTAAAATAATTACTAACAATAAAATGATCTTCTGCTGCTTAAAGAGATTTAAAAGAAAGCACATAAAATGAGTATATCCTGCCTACTGGGCACTTTTTATCAATGGAGAGATTCTGTCTGAAGTATCCAGTGTTGCCAAATTGTAAACACTAAGTGACTGTACTTTCACCAAGTTTTTTGCAGCCTACACAATATTATATCATATTAGACACTACTAGAGATAGTATTGTGTGTAAATTAGACTGTGAAAGTGGAACCTCTATGTTTATAACTGGGCAACCTTGGATAACTCAAACAGAATCCCTGTATGGTTGACAAAATGCCTAGAAGGCAGGAATATTTCATTTTTGTATGTTTTTTTTAACGTCTATATGAATGTAAGCCTGCTCTTCCAATCCTATAAAAACTTATATATTAAAGCCTGACTGTTTTGCCCTCTTAATCTGTAATAATAACAAAATTTAAAAAAATTAATTCAAGGAACTAGCATTTAACGGTTTTGAGTTCCACATGGAAATTTTCAAACATGGTCCTGCCATATGATTTATTCACACACAAAAAAAAATCTGGAACTATCTGGAAATGGAGTTTTCTTCTGTATTTTGTGAAAAATATAATATAAATATAAATTCTAAGCTTAATCATACTAATATTAATATGCAAATGTCAACATATTATTATAATATGTTCCTATATTACCCTGTTATTATTTGATAAGAATAATATCAAAACTGAAGAGAAAAAATAATGCAAAATATTGTTGAAATAAGTTTTACTTATTACTCGATTATTATTTTTGAGCAGCTATTAGACTTGGGGGTGTGGAATTCTGGAGTGCCCAGAAGGTCATAAATTCCCACTCTCGGGAGGGTACTTAGCTAATCCAATTCAGCATCAATGCAATCTTGCGGATTTTGGATTTTTGAACAAGGAGGGAGATTATATTAAACGATCAGAACAGACAACTGAGAAAATTGGGGAAGAGTTTAGTAATGCAATTAATTCTACACAAGTTTGGAGTTGATTAGGGGTTTAGTTAAGTGCTACAATTCTGCGGCAGGAATTTCTTCTTCTACACTGACCTGAGGCTGACGTAGACAAGATTCACTGAGGCTACAATATCCACCAGGAAGTCCTCGGGGATCTCGGAGAGGTGTAGCTCCAACACGTCCAGGAACTGAGAGTACAGCTGGGGTCGGCGACAGACAGCTGCCTGGCAGCTACACAACAGACGCACTAAACGCTTCCATTGGTCCAACGCCTCCAGACAGTGTCCCGTCAGGAAACAGATGAAACAAAACTGCAGCTCTCCCAGTAGATCACTGGGCCTGTTACAGTAAAAAGTTCATTTATATTATTTCATAATGTCAAAAAACACAAATTTATCACTATCTTTTCATTTCATAAACATTAGGTTCAAAAGTGTCACAATAATACACGTAATTTTTATCACTGGTACTATTTCAAAACTAGATTAATCCTCTAACTGGCCGCTCATGTACTGGCACTGGAATGTTTCGGAAATCGGTTACTATTTGCGTATTTTCAGTGTTTCGGTTTTAAACTGAATATAAATCGATGGCAGAATGATTGAGGTATATTATTATACAATAAATCAAACTTTATTACTCTTTGTATGGTTAGAAGAAACGTCTTGTGCGAACAACTGTTTTGACTGTGACCAGCTGACCGGGCCGACTGTCTTATTAGTTACGTCTGCTGTCATTGTGTTTTGGTGTCTAACTAATTGATTTATTTTTAGTTTATGTTTTCTTTTGGTTATTAGTAATATTAATGTTAGGAACAAATCGAGTGGTTTGAGAGAACTATTAGCTGAATTGGTACCAGCATCCTTATCAGGCTTGTTCAAGGTTAAATTTTTTGTAAATAAAAAAATATAGCAATGATAATCATCAAGTATTATTATTCCTTTAGTTTTCCTGAAAACAATTATATATAATGAGTCATATATAGGTTGAATTTCAGTGTTGTAAAGCAATAGTACAAAAGTGCTGAAAATACAATGTTAGAGAATTTTGCCCTACAGTTAAAGTCTTTTCTTGGTAAATTCCACTTACTGTATACATCATTGCATAGAATATACAGGAAGGGGCACAATGAGTATTCACAATTTCTTGAATGAATCCCCACAAGAATCTCTTTGTTTCAGTGTAGTTAACATCAGTGTACAATGTTTTTATAGGACAAACACTCTGTAAATTGCCTTCTCATGAGTTCCCAGCGAATTTGTATTCCTATGTCAGCGTTGTGTACCCACAACATGGTTCTAGTTTTGTAATGTTCACACAACTTTGAGATCAGTTTTCTACAAATATTGTTTTGCCAGTTTTGTTTAATTTGAGATGATTCAGTGCAAGCTTATGGTGATAACTTCAGGTGGTTAAGTGAATGTGGTGTAATCTAGTAAAAAAAAAAATTAAATTATTAGTGGATAGCCACTAAATGAGATAAGACAGTGAAAAGAAAAGGATCAGAATTAATTTATATTAATCTGAATCAAATAAAGATCAGGTTATCAGACTCCTAGATTAATTTTTCAACACATCCATTTTTTTTTTTGCTAGCTGTCTATTTTTTTCTCACACTTACTTGGTTTATTGTCAACCCATTTTCTTACACTTATTTAGTTTATTATCTGTCTATTTTCTCACACTTGTTTGGTTTATTACATGTCCGTTTTCTCCACATTTTTAGACTACCTTACTATTATTTTTCTCACTCATGCAATGGGACTTGTCATTTATTTTAACACTATTTTGTACTATAACAACTCACAGAGAAGGCTTAGTAAAGACTGCCAAATTTTCTCCTTTTGTAAAAAAATTAGGTAACAACCATTAATTAAATTACTAACTTTACACTCAAAGCACTTTATTGCAGCAGTTTTCATATATTAACTTTATTGAAAAAAGATATCAAAGAAGCGTGAACATCTTATGTCAGAAAACTTGACAATTGCAATGATAATAAAACTATTTTATTACAATAACAGCTTCGCACGCTTTTCGTAAGCTTTGCCCATGTATGATCACTTCTGGTTCAAGTGAATTATATTTCCAATGCTGATGTGTAGTTTCCTTGTTGCCACGATCAAGAAAATCTGTGTATATTTATAGCCATTGTACATGTACATGTACTTTATTATAAAGTGGTATAACACTCAAGCTTTAAGTTCAAATTTATTTTAAAGACAAATATACATCAATAGGGCCTTCAAATAATGATTGGCTATTAAATATAAATAACTGTCTCGTGATTGAAGTTTATAATGTGCAGGCACTTTAATAACTTTCATATTTGGCAGCACCGCCTGGTGGTGAGTTACATCAATGGGCATAGCATGTAAACCTTCTAAGTGGAAAAATACATATACATACAAATTTGCATAATGTTCGGTCAAATAGTTTTTGAGTCTATAAAGGATAACCAGACAAACATTAGATATATAGATTATCAAGTCCAGAAACACTGAACTATTGAAATGATTATGCAGGACGGATTGCAACGCACTTTGTGTAACTGGTGAGCAGACTGTCTAGCGTGTACGTGGGGTCCAGAGAGTGACGTGTGATCTCCTGAGGGCTGGCCCCGTCGGGGTAGCTCTGCGAGGGGTACGGTGTCAGCCTCAGTTCTGTACCAGGTGTGGCACTCAGCTGCGGTAGCAGATCGTCCTCTCTCTCCTCTGCGGTGGAAGGTCGACTGCGCCTTTTCCGCTCAGTGACTGGCGTGCTAGGACTCGCTGTGTACTCCAGTGCTGACCTGATCTGACCCGACAGAGGCACCAGACGGGACAGCAACTCCTCTATGTAAATCACATGGAGTTTCAATAATCTTACTGGTTCTTAGACTGGTGTCATAATAATATTTAAGTTTTCCGGTTCACACCACGTCAAAACTTTGCTAACACAATTATTAAACTTTTGAAGTATTTTGGCCATCTTCAGTCAACAGATGTTAAACTGAAACTGCCTACAATACACAACCACCAATACAGGTGAGTTGAAGAGGTGTGGAGCTGCACTGTAATTGGCTGAAGCTTAACAAATCAATAACCATTGTGACCAACCGTATGGATAATGCCAATATGACAGCCTGTGATAAAGGAGCCATACAGATTGCTGTTGGTGATACTGGTTATTGGTTACCTTCACAAACATACAGGTTACAATAGGTGTTCTCGCAGCAATAACCACCCACTTAAAACTGGCTGTATTTTTTAGTTCAGTTTAAAATAAAATTAGTATTAGCTTTATTAAGTGCGTGTCTTTATAATAACTTTACTTCATTAGGATCCATGGTAAACATAAACAAATAAAAGAGTAGAAATATGAAAAGAAAACAGTTATAGCTTCAGGGATTGACATATATTTTTTTAAATTATTTGATGTAAGAAAATTATATTTTTTAATCAAATATTATAATTTAATCATTTCTTTCTAAATGAAATAATCTTTTTTTTTTAATAAAAAATATGTCACTCCCTGAAGCGATAATTCATGGTAAAGATACTGTAAACATGTACAATTTTTCTTCAACCGTTTGTGTTTGGGCCTGATTACAAAACTGTATGAATTTCCTACTTTAAATTACAATACAATGCAATTTTCTTTATTGCAAATTCGTTAAGAATTACAATGGTGTCATAAATACATAAAATTCATGTAAAGAGTGATAAAAAAATGTCTTTTTCTGTATTCAAGGAAGTTTTCTTTAAGGGCTATGAATTTAGCAAACGGATATTTTTCAACCAAAATCAATATTACTGCCTTAACCAGAACTGAAAGTGACCGAAGGAGAGGACCAGACTTACGTGATATGTAACTGTTTAGTTTCAACCACCTGCCATACATGTCATATGGGTAGACTCCCAGACAAGGGTCTAGGTTTCTTATATCGGACTGGATTCGTGAAACAGTCTCTTCGGGGAGTTCTGAAAAAGATCAAATAGTTCAGTAATACAAGTTTACAAATTAAAAATGTAACAACTTAAATGTTTGTCTTTTTTTACAAAACCTGTAACACAATCAATTAATTTTTGCTATTAAAACAAATTTCTCATTAATTTCATAGACAATTATTACTACATTCAATACTATTTACTACTTTATTCAGTGATTTGGCAGTGCCGTGACACATTGATTCACAGTATGCAACCAATTATTATTATGTAAATTAAATTGCGAAGATCTACAATTTATCATTTTCAACTAAGGTGTGATGTGGGTGGCATTAACGTTTTCATTTGATCGCACAAGGACTTTCTTTGTTAGATGAAGCTTCTATCTGACATCGTCCTAAGACCTAGTCAGAACACTATTTGATAATTGGTTTAGGTAGAAGGTCTAAAGCTGCCATAGCACTCTAGGTAGTTCTGTTTCTGCAACTTAGATGATGCTAATTTATTTGTTGACAGCTACTGATATTTCGGAAATCCATAAATCATATTGGTCATTCCTTCAAATAGCTTTGCACCTTCTGGATAAATCCTAATATATTATAAATGTGAAAGTGCCTTTGTTTGTTTGTTTTGCTTTCACACAAACTTTTCAACTGATTGAATGGTAGGAGGTTTTTAACGAGAAAATTTAGGTATGAGTTGATACTTTGAAAATATTGAGTCTGGATAGCCAAAATGGTAGGTAAAGAGGTTATTTTCAGAATTTTTTTCTGAATGATTACTGTTTTCAGTGATCAAATTACAGGATCACAAAAACTGTTAAAAAAGGGAATTAATGAAGTTTATTGGAGATCAGCACATATGTTTTGCACGATCTTTAAGCCTTATCAGCCTAAGTAATGGAGTGAGAACGCCATACTTGGGAGTAAATACTGTACGCACTGATGTGTCCTTATTGTAATATAAGGCTGTTGACCAGCTACATATAAACTCATAATAATGACAAAACTTATGTTTTAGTAACATAATACATGTATCAAAACAATCGGAAGTCAAATCTAGTCTTAGAAAAATCTACTTAATCTGTCCAGTGGGCTTCCTAGTTGTCAGATATTGATGCTTAAATAAAAAGAAGTTAACATTTACATTTAAATAAAACTTACTTTGTATCTATATAATTACTGACGTGAAACTAGCCATAGATTCCATCCGTAGAAAGAATGAGAACCCGGACCTAGTTCCTAACTAAATCCTAACCTACTGTAGTTCCTGAACTTAACCGATACAAAATATTAATTATTAGTTTAATAATGTGAAAATAAATACTACAATGCAGGTTTTTCATGAAAACCCCCAAAGTCTACTTTTATTATAATAATCTCCATTGTAGTTGCTATTTTTGGGACTATAGGCTACTGATTTTACAAGATATTCTGAGAAACCCCAATAATGGTCCTGTACCTCAAAAATGTACAAACTGATTTTGACAAGATTAAGTATACACATTCAACACATAGTCTACTATATTATATAACAACCCTCATTCTTAGGTCACACCTATTTTCAGAAATATATCAAATTTAAGGCCCAAATGCGTTGTCTGTGTAAGTTATGAATGGTCCTGTACCTCAAAAAAGTGCAAACCGATTTTGATAAAACTCTATACACATTCAATACATAGTTTACTTATACAACCCTTATTTTTAGACTGTGCCAATTTTCAAAGTTATATCTAATTTACGGCCCAAATGCAGCATCTGTAAGTTATGAATGGTCCTGTACCATAAATCAATATAGTAATACCCAAAAATAGGTGGGGTCTAAGAATGAGAGTTGTATTGTAGCATAAAAGACTGTGTCTTGAATGTGTATAAACAGATTTATCAAAATCGGCTAGTACGTTTTTGAGGTAAAGCCATCCATAGGTTTGTTTTATCAGAATTTGTCCTTAAAAATCTATATAGTTCCGAAAAAAGGTTCAGCCTAAGATTGAGGGTTTTAATATCATATAGTAGACTGTGTCTTGAATATGTATAGAAAGTTTTATGAAAATCGGCTAGTACGTTTTTGAGGTAAAGCCATCCATAGGTTTGTTTTATCAGAATTTGTCCTTAAAAATCTATATAGTTCCGAAAAAAGGTTCAGCCTAAGATTGAGGGTTTTAATATCATATAGTAGACTGTGTCTTGAATATGTATAGAAAGTTTTATGAAAATCGGCTAGTACGTTTTTGAGGTAAAGCCATCCATAGGTTTGTTTTATCAGAATTTGTCCTTAAAAATCTATATAGTTCCGAAAAAAGGTTCAGCCTAAGATTGAGGGTTTTAATATCATATAGTAGACTGTGTCTTGAATATATATAGAAAGTTTTTATGAAAATCGGCTGGTACATTTTTGAGGTAAAGCCATCCATAGGTTTGTTTTATCAGAATTTGTCCTTAAAAATCTATATAGTTCCGAAAAAAGGTTCAGCCTAAGATTGAGGGTTTTAATATCATATAGTAGACTGTGTCTTGAATATGTATAGAAAGTTTTATGAAAATCGGCTAGTACGTTTTTGAGGTAAAGCCATCCATAGGTTTGTTTTTATCAGAATTTGTCCTTAAAAATCTATATAGTTCCGAAAAAAGGTTCAGCCTAAGATTGACGGTTTTAATATCATATAGTAGACTGTGTCTTGAACATGTATAGAAAGTTTTATGAAAATCGGCTGGTACATTTTTGAGGTACGGACCTCTACATGGTTTATCAGAACTTATCCTGCAAAATAAGTATAGTCACTTATTGTAAAATAAGTATGGGAATGGTGATTATTATAATGAAAGTATTACTTTGGTCATTTAAAACCTGTATTTGTAGTTTTGGAATTCTAGTTAAGCAGAATAGTTCTATATATATTGTTTTGTATTTGTCATCAAACAGTAAAATAAATTTAGTATTGTTTAAAGGACTGGTTCAGGAACTAGGTTATTACTAGGATAGAATCTATGACCAGTTTCACACTGCTCCATAATTAGGACTGACTTGCAATAATCTATCTCTGAAAACTAAGTGTTTTATTTCTTCCCTTTTATTCCAAGTAGTTCAACTATGAATGATTCAATTTTTTCAATATGATTTCTATTTTACATTACCACAATTAACCAATAAACTTGATCCACTCTTGTTCAATTAAATATTGCCAGAAAATAGTATAGGCAGTGTACCTTTGTCACTAATCTCTTCTTTCTCCGAGTCCCATCTTCGAACTAGAATTTCTGATCTCTTGAAAATATGCATAAATCCAGCTCGAGGAGTCACATCTCCGTGTCTATTTGTGCCACTGAAAATGTGTTAAACCATGAGAAACGAGAAGTTTTAAAATAATACATTAGTATTCAGTATACAAAAATCTGAAGTTATTATAATGAAAAAGCTCCATATTTTATTTAAACCTTCTTCAGAAAACATAATAAATATGGCTGTAAGAACAGAAACATCAACACAGAAAATATAATTAAAGAATCAGCTAAGCCAATTTCACTATTCAAACTTGATAGTAACAACACATTTTGTTCCAACTTTTTCTACAATCACAGAGTAAGAGAATATTCAGATAAGAAAGTTAAGAAGTTACTTATGGAACAAAATGTTTAGAATATGAAAATGTGTACAGAGTTAGTACAGATGATTTAGTTAGTGTTTAAATTAATTCATATTGGTTGATTATATCAATAAGTATAATAATTAAATATAGATTTATAATTTCAATATAAACCGTACTACCAAAAGTACTAAGACCAAAATAAATTACAAAAGCCATAAATATACTCTTTTTGACATATTTTCTTGATTATGGCAACAAATCAAACTCAACATTGGCATCAGAAATATAATCCTCTCAGAATCAGAATTATCTTTACTTATAATCATCAAGATTACAAATGGTGTCAACGTTTTAAACAATTACAATAGCCTTTTATTCTGAGGTGGCTGGTTCAGTTCTGGAATGTTCCTTGTAGTAATTCCTCGAGAGAATAAAAAGGGAATAAGGTCTTCATTCAGTGCACGCTCTTGTTCAAGCTTATTTCGGAGAGATGATAATACTCTCTAACCAGAAATGCTTATACACATGTAAAGTTTACAAAATTGTGTGTTGAAGCCATAGGTAACTGCTACTATTTAAATAAAAATATGTTTCAAGCTTTGACTTTTAATGGACCTATTAACTTAATTTATTCAAACTGGATAATAAACCTGATGCTTTTTGAATTTCAAAAATTATTTCCATTCACAAAACAGCATCAAAATCATCCAAAGATATGAGGTGTATTCAAAAATTATCTGACCTTTTCTTTGTCAACATGAAATGTTTGTAAAACTATCTTCTGAAAACGCAACCTCAAGAGATTTATCAAAGCCTGTGGCAAGACATAACTTCTTTACTTCATGTTTCCTCAACCTACACCGGGAAGGGTACTATAAGCGGACCCCGTTTTATATATCGAAATTGGCAAACAATATTACTTCATCATAAACATTGATGAACGTGCTCCTCATTTAAGTGAAGTTTTGAACGGGTAAAACAACATATTCCCAATCAAACTGCACACCACATCAAACTGTAAGTTGTAGTAATATTCACTTACCTCAAGAAAGAAATTCTACTATCATAAAAACCAAAAATTACTTACTTCAAGAAACCCAAGCAAATGTGAACACTAAGAACTCTTATGAACACTCATGTAACCATTGTCAAGCAAGACAATACAATATATATATATATATAGATATATATATAATATATATATATATATATATATAATATATTATATGTATATTTTAGCACATTTAACAACTCACTACTGACTAAGGGGACACTCTGATTAAATTAATAACAATATATTGAGAACTGTCTGGTACCATATGGTGACAACTGGAAGTAGTGCAGTCAGTGTTGACATATCACATTCCACACCTGACAAAGCCGTCAGCAGTCAGCAAACAGATCAACTGCCAACAAGTGGGTTACTGCTGACACTGCCAGCTGTGCAAATCCCATCACTGACCTTTCTCATTGGAAGCATTACACTGCATAGTTGGACACTGTCAAATTATATTACAATTAATCAAATAAATTTAGCGAATTTACCAAATATGACAAGTACAAATTTTAAGTTAGGAGACATTGTTTTTGCAAAAATAAAAGGATATAGACACTGGCCAGCTAAAATCCTTCAAGTTATCAGAAAAGAAAATAAACCATTAAAGTTCAAAATATCATTTTTTTGGCGAAAATACAACTTCAGAAGTAAAGGAATCTAGCCTTTTTTCCTACTCTGAACATCTTCATAGTTTTGGCATCTCACAACCGGACAATTTTTAGGAATAACATTTTTAACAAAGCTCTATTAGAAGCAGAGCAAGCTTTTAATTGTATAGATAATAATCACTCATGGAACAAGTAGACCACAGTACCTCAAGTAACCAGCAGGATAACTTAGACAGCGTGTACTGACCATTGGTTGTGGCCCACCTCACAGTCCAGACACAGTTGAATATGTTGAGAATAAAATTAAAACTATTAAAAAACATTTGTGACACTGACCTTGAAACGTCACTTACTTTGGCAGCAGAGGTAGGTTCCGCTCTCCTTGCTGAAAATAGTAAGCTTAAGCAGGACTTGTTTGAAATTACCTTAAAAAACTCTGAACTAGCTAAACATATTACTGAATCAACCGATTTTGTCAGATGAATTTCGAAGCTCAGATTGAAGAACTGGAGAAGGAAAAAGAAGCGTTAATAGATAGAACCATTTCTTTGGGTGATACCATAAGGCAACTTGAACTGCAGCTCTTGAAAGAAAAGGAATTACGTAATGAACTCGAACTTTTATACCTAGATCAAGACACTGAGAAAGAACGGATTATTCATAATTATGAAAAAGAAATGGCTCGTTTACAGACCCTTATAAACCAGCCAAAAAACTCATATATTAAGTGACGTCAATCTTAACAAACCCTTAGTTAGAGACTCAGAAAACACAAACCCTCTCTACTGACACAAACAGTATGAGTCATCCCTCGTCAATCCTGCTCCAATTAGCTGAGCTAAAGGGTTCGCCAGGATCAATTGGAGCATCAGCTGACTTTACATATTCACACAAAACCTTGTATTCATGCGACATCTTATGACAACTCGACCGCAGAAGTCAGCCAAATCTGCGATAAAAACACTGAACTTCCACTGACCAAAACCAGGACTCCACCTCAACTCGACCGCAGAAGTCAGCCAAATCTGCAATAAAAAACACTGAACTTCCACTGACCAAAACCAGGACTCACCTCAACTACTCGACCGCAGAAGTCAGCCAAATCTGCGATAAAACACTGAACTTCCACTGACCAAAACCAGGACTCACCTCAACTCGACCGCAGAAGTCAGCCAAATCTGCGATAAAAACACTGAACTTCCACTGACCAAAACCAGGACTCACCGTAACTCGACCGCAAGAAGTCAGCCAAATCTGCGATAAAAACACTGAACCTCCAATGACCAAGACCAGGACTCACCGTAACTCGACCGCAGGAAGTTAGTCACAAATCTGCGATAAAAACACTGAACTTCCAATGACCAAAACCAGGACTACATCGTATAAGAACTCGACTGCAGAAGCTGAATCTTCACTGCCTAACATCAAGACTAAAACCATTTTAGTGCTTCTCACAGGGCATCTAAATACAGGAAGAAAAACTGTAAAAAACATACAACAGTTTTCACTAGGAAATAAGAGTCCAGCCCCAACTCCACCCTAGTCAAAACCCGCCCAGCAGATCACCTCTTACAAACACTAGTCCTTTAACAGGGTGTAAAGGCCCACCGGTGACAGCACTGAAACAAGGAAATGCAACATATGAGGAATTCTTCATAACTAACATTGACAATTACAAGAAAATAAACTTAAATTTCTCCATACATCCTACAAAAGTCACAACAAACTCTCCACTCTCCATCCCCCCCTCATACTACAACGAGACCACCAGCGAGCTCTGACAATCCAACTGCCCAGGGCTCACCAATTATTGCCGACAAAGAGAAATCTTTTTTAGGTCATACACAGCAGGGGAAAACCACTGCCTGACAGTGCTGCACCAAAACATAAGAGGGCTATCTGGCAAAGTAAATAGACTCAACCACCTGCTTAATGAGACATCCCCCAGCATTGTAGTTCTAACTGAGCATGGTCCTTTGCCAAAATGAAATCCTTAATACAAAATTACATGGTTATACTCTTATATCCGAATTTAGCAGAACTCAGCATAGACCTAGGGGGTACAGCTATTTACTGTAAAGACAATCTTACAAGTAACACAGAGGCTATTGAAATAAATAACTTCTGTGAGGAACTCCTCTTTGAGGCAGCACTGATACGTATCACGCTAAGTTGGGAAGCAAATCTATGTTTTAGGAGTATACCGACCCCCGGCAGGAAACATAAGAAATAGCCTGGACGCCTTATCTAACATTCTAGACCATAACCAAGCTCATAACAAATTGTTCTTACTAATGGGTGACATAAAATATTGACAGTCCTTAGAAGTAACAATCCTGGCAGTGTATATGTTTAATGATGAACTGACCATGGCAAAATATGAGAAGACTTGCACTCCCTGCAACTCGTGTCACAGCTGAAACAAACACCTCTATAGACTGCATATGTACTAGTATCTCAGAAAGAAAAAGTTGCTGCAACCATCTTACAAACTGGTCTCTCTGATCATACAGGCTAGCTTTGTAGTGTGGACTTTATTCATGACAAAAATACATCCATCAGTCTTAAGCGCAAACTAGGCAAACAAAATCTGGAAAATCTCAAATCTTTACTATCCATTAAGAACTGGGACATTGTCAACAATGCTGAAGACGCAGAAACAGCCTACAACAACTTCAACGAGATACTCAGCATTGCCCTAGACATCGCCTGTCCAAAGAGGAAAAGCAAAACCAGAGTTGGCAGTAAGCCATCACATTACTACGACTCAGAGTGTGCAGAGATGAAAGCCTCATATATACGAGCTCTTAATATTTATGAAACAACAGGAAACACTAGAGACAAAGAAGAAAATGGTGAATAGAAAAGAAATTTTATGACCAAAAGCTAAAATTGCTGCGTCAACAAGTTAACCTTCAATATATACAAAACTCTGACAACACAACAAAAGCACTATGGAGTGTTTATAAAATAGTGAGAGACTTAGCAATAAGACTAGTCAAACATGCCCTAAGCTTAACATTAACAATATAACTATAGATGACCCAGAGGAAGTAGCTGAAAACCTCAACACCTATTTCACCCAAATAGCAGATATCACAATAGAACAAAATAATTTACTTACCAACTGACAGAATAGATGAGGACCAGAATCTCCTACACACTCCTCCGATACAATCATTTAAACTAACACCTACAACCTGGATAGAAGTACAAAAAGGTAATATCAGAATCTTAAAAATAAATCATCCAGTGGTTTAGATGAATACTCTTCAAAAATTGTTTAAATACTGTGCGCAAGAAATCTCCCATCCTCTCGCAGCCATAGTCCAACAAGTCTTTTGCCCAAGGCCACTTCCCTACAAAGCTCAAAGTTTTCTAAAGTCTATGCAAAGCACAAAAAAGGACTAAAATCAGAGCCCCAAAACTATAGGCCCCATCTCACTGATATCGACTTTCTCAAAAGTTATAGAGAAACTTGTGCTGAACAGGCTGATGGTTTACCTTAAACACCATAATTTAATAACAGATAACCAGCATGGATTTCAAAAGGGCAAATCTACAATTTCTGCAATCATAAGCCTGGTTGAATCAATTATTGACAGTATTGATGAAGAAAGGTATGTAACAGCTCTTTTCATTGACTACAGCAAGGCCTTCGACTGCCTGGGACACGAATCTTATTTCCGAAAAGCTCAAAACTCTTGGTATAAGAGGTAAAGAGAACATGTGGTTCATAAGCTACTTACAAGGAAGATCTCAAGTTGTGTGGAGGTCCAGGATACCAAATCTGGCCTTACTAGCTCATATATATCAACTCAAAAACCACTAACAAGAGGAGTCCCTCAAGGATCCGTGCTCGGCCCCCATACTTTTTATACTATTCACCAATGACTTCCCAGCTTTTATTGAAAACTATAGTACTGACTGTATAATGTATGCAGATGACACTACACTCCTTGTTAAAAATGACTCTACGGAAGAACTATCTACTAACTCACTAACAGCTTTTACAAGGAGCTGTTAAGTATAGTGTATCAAATGACCTGGCATTAAATACTGAAAAGACAACACAAGTGCACTTTAGCAAGAAAAAAGGAATACCTGCAGATGTCCCCAGATATAACTGTCCTCAACCAAGTCAAATTTCTGGGCTTAACACTTGACAGTGGACTTTCGTGGACTGAACATGTAAACACTATCTCCAACAAGATATGCACTGGAATTTACGTTATGAAACGTATAAAAACAGTTTGTACTCAAGCAGCAGCTAAGGCTGCGTACTATGCGCTTGTTGAGTCTCATATAAGATATGGCTTAATCATCTGGGGTACTTCTAATGGAAATCTGAATAAGATTCTGATACTGCAAAAAAGAGCAATTAGATCCGTTGCCAATCTTGAGCCTCAACAAAGCTGCAGAGAAGCATTCCAAACTCTGGGGATACTCACTGTACCAGCTCTTTATATTTATGAATCTATCATACATGTTTCCCGACTCAATCTGCAAACCCTTGGAGATGTCCACAACTACCCCTACCCGCCACGCCCTCTAGATATATACTGCCTCAGCATAGAACAGCACTTTTTGAGAAAAAACCATCCTATGCAGGAAGAAAATTTAGAAATCTACTACCGGAGAACTTACAAAGTCTAACTGGAAATGCACTAAAGGAACCACTTAAAAATTTCCTTCTTAAGAAGACAATCTACAACATAGAAGAGTTCAAAGAAGCTGCATAAACTCTCTCTCTATATGTATAATATGTATATCTTACTTTATATATTCTATTGTAAAAACTTGACAAAATTACTGTACTTAATGTTCATGTAATAAAGATATTTGAATTTGAATTTGATATAGTCAATCGATACTGATTAATTATTTTGAATTACTAACTGAAATAGTCTATATCAACAGCTGTAAACACTTTAAAATAATTCACGTAGGGTAATATTTCAATTTTACATAAGTAATTTTAATTATTAAAAATGGCAGTCAATTTTAGAAAACTACACAACATTGCTTTGAAAGACGATAAGACATAAATAAAATATATTGTTTTTGTGGCTTCAACATGTTGGACTCGTACCAAAAACCCCATTATGTGAAATTTGTGGGAAAGAAACAACTGCAACTGTGAGAGAAGCAAATGTGGTCGTCTTCAGTTTTCCTAATTTTTGTTATAATAATTTGTTTGATCACTGTAAATATTAAATTCATATTTTAATTTAAAACATGATTGTTAATGAGGACTATAAATACTTTTATATCGATTGATAGTCTAGGATTTGAGATGCGAATATTAGTTATTGAAGACTACATTCTTCGATATAAAAAACCGGGTCTGCTTATCGTACCCTACCCCCTACACCCTCCCTTCTTACATTAGTACACAATAAAGGATGAGTTCTGAACAATTAAACAAAAATTGGGTATTCCAAACTTATACCTATACACACAGTCTAAATAACTTAGAAACGAAAAGCTATCCTACCTGTAATAAATAAAGTGCAATCCAGGTGGAATCATTTTCACACCTTTAAACCTTTCAGCAGTTTCCCAAGATTTTAAATCAATTCCAAATTCAGTTCCTAGTGGAACATCCAGGACGACAAAACAGGCTCCTTCAACAAACAACTTTTTAGCTAGCTCTTGATCCATTTCAATGGTTTCTTCAGTAATGTTTGCCACAGCCATTTTAAAAATGTATGGCCCTCACTTACAGCTACACAGAAATACACTTTTGAATAATTCAATGAGACAATCCTACTAAAACATAATATAAAGGTTATGTTGACAAAACAACAAACTAAATCAAACATAAACAAACAGCTGTAGGAAGAAGATGTCGACAAGGTCTTGGACATGTTTTACACACCATCATTCCGTGACATAGAGTATAGAATCAATGTTAAAAGTCAGTGACAATATATAGAAACAAGATATCCTGGACTACTGCACAAACAAAAAATGTTATATAAAACAAATCCTTCGCCCATTCGTTCATACTATACACACTCAAAAACACAATTTTATTTAAACACAACTATTAAATACCTGTGAAATAATATATTCGTTTGGAAATATTCAACAATATAAACTCAAAAATTAACAAAACATATTAAATAGATTTAAAAATAAAGATTTACTTATCTATTAATAGTAGACCTACTGTTAAAAAAAATACTCGTATCTTACTCGAATTGTGGTGTAGATACATCGAAAATATATGGCCTGATTTAATTAAAAATAATGTTTGTTTTTTATCAATACATTGAGAACACACCAACCAATATTAATGTTTGTATCACAAAAATAAAAAGTTATTAGTATTGGTTGCTGTGTTCTCAATGTATTGATAAATTACGAATAGCCAATACAAAGCTCCATATTCAACTAAATAATTTTGTTTAATTTATTATTTATTTGTAGTGCAATTCTTGTCCGTAAGAACTATGAGGAAAATTATTATATGGTGCAATTCTTGTCCGTACCAACTATGAGGTAAATTATTAAGAATTCAATCTCCCGCTCTCCTATAAATACAGTGGAATGTCAGTGTTAGTGAACATACATGCGTTTTCGCCCAACCGTGTTGTCGTTATACCACTAGGGAGTTAAGTGTGCAGTGATGGAAAGATTCGTGGGGAATTCATGCAGGTGCTCTGAACTGTTTTAGATACAGAGGGTTTAATTAAACCTAGTCTGCTTCGCAACTGACCAAACATGTTTAGCTGGTGACACCTGTGTTGTACCGTGGATAGTTTTGTATGGTAACAAAAATTAATTTAACACTAGGGCTACATTGTCTTGAACCTAAGGTATGTTTTAGTAGTTTTTTTTACAGAATTTTCTGCTTGGCCATTGCTGGCTGGATGATGCAGTGGAGTAAGCGTGCGGTGAATACAATTTACTTCCAAGAAAGAACTAAACTCATAGAAACAAAAAGGTGAACTTTATCCGAGAAAATTTGTTAAGAAATTCTAAACCTTGCAAATAAAGGTCTTACTTTAGATATTGTTTGTTTAGCTGAGATTGACGCAACTTTTTCTACTTCTAACCATCTAGTGCGAGCGTCTACTATTATGAGATACAGTTTGGAGTTAAGGGGTTCTAGAAAATCTATGTATAGTCGTTGACACGGTTTTTTGCGGATAGTTCCATACATGCAAAAATGCTTTTCCTGGTGCTTGTCGTTCCGTAAGACAACTTACAGTAGGCAAATATCTAGCAATAAATTCAATTTCTTTATCAATACCAGGTTACCAAAGATATAACACAGCCAGTGCTTTAATTTGTATTACGCCCAAATGTCCAGCATGTAATTAATTTAAAATATTTTCCTTTAAAATTTAGGTACAATAACGCTATACCTCCTAATTAAAATGTTTTGTTCCACAGTTAGTTCACTTAGTCCTTTGTCTTAGGAAATATGCTTTAGTGCACTGTTGTCATAGTTTACTGACCACCAGTGTAAAACAATGACTAAGATTTTACTAATCCCTGGATCTTTATTGGTTTCTTTTCTAACATCATGAAAATGTAAAGGTATTTAATTTGTCTTTTAATATTGAAGGTTAGTACCAATACAATATATCTAATCGATTGTGCTATACGGTTCATTCAACTCTTGCACAATTAACGGTAACCTAGATAGACCATCGGCATGATCATTCGTTCCAAATCTTACATATTCAATGTTAAAATCGCAACCAGATAAAAATAGTGCATATCTTTGCAATATGCATAACAAGAAACCCTTTCTTAGGACCAAAGATAGATAAGAATGGTTTGTGGTTCGCTAACAATGTAAATTCTTAACAAAACAAATATTGGTTGAATTTCTTAATAGCAAAGATAATCACTAAGGCTTCCTTATTAATGACTGAAAACTTTAGTTCAGCTGAGGTTAATGACCTCGAAGCAAAGTAGATAGATCTCTCAGTACCGTTTGCTTCTACTTGGTTAAGAACACTACCGAGGCCATAGATTGAACTATCTGTATACAATCGTACCTCTGGATAATAATTTGCTAAATAGGTGAAGTCACTATTTTTTTCTTAATAGATTCAAACGCCTGTTTAAAATCAGCCAGCGAGGGGTGTGGCTCCTCTCCAAATTTTTAATTACATTTTTTAGTGAACGATTATTATTACTTAAATAATTCAGTATAACTGACATGTACTGCTGAAAGATCCTTCTCAACAAAGAAACGGGTCAAGAACATTTTAAGGGACAAAGTGGGGCCTTACTTTCTTTCCACTCCGGGAAAATATCAGTTTTCTGGAATCTCCCCAAAATCATTCCATGCTACGTTCTTGCAAGCAGCGTTCCGAATATATACAGTAGCAATAGTTTAAACAATGGAACAGCAAAGATAGACAAGTTTGGTGCAATCTTAGCATAATAATTTACTAAATCTAAAATCCATTTAGTTTGGTTACATTCTCCGGTTCTTGAGCTTTCAGAATCGCTTACCTTTTACTAGGTTATGGGTAAAATGTGTAATAATTAAATGTGTTATAAGAACTGGCATAGGCGAGTACATATATATATATATATATATGTGTGTGTGTGTGTGTGTGTGTGTGTGTGTGTGTGTGTGTGTTGTGTGTGTGTGTGTGTGTGTGTGTATACGTTTCTCTTTTGTCGAATAAAACTAATGAGCAATTAAAAATAAAATAAAAGTAAATTTACTAATAAGATTAAAAAAAAAATCATTTCTATATATAATAAATTTTTAAAAGTAGAGTTAATTTTGTGTATCTATGCTCATGCTCAGCAACTATACATTTCGCAAGTCTTTGGATATTTTTTAATTTTAAATTAAAACGCCAAGTTTCCTATGTTGTCTGTTGAACGAAATTCGTCTTCAATGTTTCTGAACTGAAAAATATGTGCTAGATAAATAAAAACAAATAAATTATTATATTTTAATAAAGATTTTGTTTTAAAATCGTAGGAAAAAGTTAATGCATTTGAGAAACATTATTAACATTTTAAATTTAATTATTAAACTTATAGTTAATTAGGAATAGGCTAATTACAAAGGAAGGATCATTAACACTTTTAAGGTAAATATCTTGTCTTGTGCAATTTAGATGGAACTCTATTATTATTATTATTAAATTTGTATTTCATTATTTACAATAATTGATAGTAAGAGTTGGCTGTTGATTGTTCTGATTTTTATTAATTGATTGGGACATTATATTTAGTTCTTTGGTGGTATATATTAACTGGTATTATCAGACTTTGGGATGAGGTTAGGAAAGGCTGTGTTGCAATAATTTACAATAATTTGTTATTTTAAACCTAGCTATAAAAAAGAACACAATGAGCTGCAGTAATTAATTGCAAAAGAGTGTTATTAGAATAATTAATGGCTCAGCCCCATTAGATCATTGCAAGCCTATATTCATTACTTTAAAAATTAACACTGTTGTCAATCTTTACATTTTTGAATTTGCTGCTTACTCCTTAAAAAAAGTACCAGAAATGATACTTAATGAAGAACTACATCCATACAATACACGTAATAAAGACAATATTAGTTTTCTACAATGCCGATTAAGTAAAATGCGTACCAGTAAGATTAAACGCCGGGGCGGCAAATCACGAATTTGACGTTACCAACGTATTCTGCTCACCCTCCTGAACAAAAAATATATATAGTACTATGGGGTGCAAATGACAAATAACATGATTTTAGGGGGTATATTGATAAGTGGTTAAGTTCCTAATGTTTTAATGTTCAGTTTGTGTGCTGTGTCTGGATAATCTGTTTACTTGAATATTATCTGCGGCCGGGACTGATAGCAGCCTGATAACGTACCTGTTATCTGAGTTCTCCGGGGCATGGGTCAGTTCTACACAAGATATCGTGTTCAGTAGGTTGGATTGAGTGAGTGCGTTTACAATGATGAATCAACCATCCACTAGTTCAACCAACCCTAGTGAATTGTGTGTGTGTCGGAGTGTTTCGTAGGGCACGTAAAGAGTTTACGTTTTAACCGAAACGAAATTATCTCTTTTTTAATTGAACATGGAATTTTAAAAAATGAGTGTATGTGTTCGTCGTGCGGTCGAGTGGTGTTTTTAAACCGGGAGACTTTGTCGTTTCGTTGTGATAGACGACTTTTTTGTTGCTGCTTTTCAGCTGTATCCGCCAACACACTAATGGTATGTGTTCTCTGATCCATCTATATATTTGAGTTTTTCATGATTTATATAGTTTTTTAACTTTACATAATTGCCTTTGCATTACATTTCAATTTATATTTTTGATCAGCCCCTCTAGTATTTTATATTTATATAAAGAAAAACATCCCTCGAGATAGTACCTATCAGTAAAATATATACTGATAGGTATACTATTTATATATATTTACTACTTTTTCTATATATATAAAAATGAATGTTTGTATGTTTGTCCTTTATGGAATCGTGAACTATTGGACCGATCATGATGAAAATTTGTACGTATATGTATTTTTCCACGGAGAAGGTTTATAAGCTATGCCCATCCCTTTCCCGATTCAGGATTCCGCCCCACTGGTTACAGAAATACCCATAAGAAATGCATTGCAGCAAACATATGTTAACGTCTTTTCAAATTTTTAATCAGCTGTTCTTTGTAAACATATATTACACTTATAGTTTTAAAGCATAGAGTAAGCTTAAGAGAAACGACAAATTTTGTTTAAACTGTTTTTGCAATCACTGTTAAACATAGACTTTACTATCCAGATAATACAATTCAAATTTGACGTAAAAATTCACCTTTAACTGCAATATTTATTTAATATAAACCATGCTCATGCTTGATCAGAAGAGTAATGCAGATATCATAATTACTATCTTACGTTGGCTACAAATATAAAGAATGTTATAAAATCAACCTTAGTTGTTTTTTTTTGACAGAAGTATGGTTCTCAAAACTCCGTGTGTACATATTCTCTCGATCGAGACAACAAAGCAAGCTCAATCGTGGCATCGGAGATATAACTAATTTAATCTAAACTTTATTATAGTAAAAAAAAAAATTTACTAAGTAATATAAGGACTTCGGTTCTTAAGATTTGCGTGCGAAGCCGTGGGTAACAGCTAGATAGAGGCAGGAATATGGTACATACCTTCATAATACGCCCAAGAGGCTCACGATGGAACGACTATCAATTATCTCAGCAATGTTTAGAATGTGATAGAAAAAGAATAAGTGAATATAGTGTACTGTTTTCAACGGGAAATTGCGTGCGAAGCCGCGGGCAACTTTTGCAAAAAATTATTGAAATGCGCAGCAAAGCGCGCCGGGCCCGCTAGTACTATATATATTTTTTGTTCAGGAGGGTGAGCAGAATACGTTGGTAACGTCAAATTCGTGATTTGCCGCCCCGGCATTTAATCTTACTGGTACGCAAAAAAGTCTATAATATGTTAAGTTATTTTTTTAAATTGTATAGCTGTAAGGTTTTTCTTAAAAAACTCAACAGCCAGTCAGGCTGTTAGCAAATCCTTTTTATAACATTGAGGAATTCCTAGAACACCCTGGCATAACTCTGTAATGTATTGTTCGTTGATCAGTACCGTTTTACTTTGTTGATTCTTTAAATAGTTTATTTTTGTTCTTGTTCACTGTTCTTACTAATAGTCTTTATTTTTTTGTTAACTTGTTGAATTTTTTATGATGTTATCTATTTATATACTTATTTATTTATCAATTAATTATTATCAATTTTACATTGTTTTTACAATAATTGTTACATTCATTACATACATGCATTGTTACTATTTTATACAGCTAAGTGTTTTTTTTTACTGCTCTAGTATGACTAAGAACAATGTAGGCTAATGTTCAACAATTCTGACATTGTATATATACATGTATATATGTCCATGACAATAAAGTATTATTATTAATATTAATAAGCGGCCACCAACACAGCCAAATCGACTATTAACTTTCGAATGAACATACTATCAATTAGAATGATTTAAATGCTGTCAGACATGTTTACCCTTTAAAGTATAAGTGTAAAGAGCTACACTGCTTAAACTTGGTATAAATAAAGTTGTATTATTTGTTATAATCTTAAATGCTTATATTTTTTTACATATAAAAATTTTGCTTCACATAATACAATCTTAATATTTTATAACAAATTCAGTTCCAAATTAATTCAAAGTTAAATCATGTGTATTCCTGAGTATTAGTCACTAGAAATGAGAAATGTTGTAGTTTGCCAGTAACCTATTAAAAATAAGATGTTGATGTATTACATTCCAAGTAACCTGTTCCCGTGGTAACATGTTAGTATACACATTTTTGCTCACTGTAAAGTAACATTTATACTGATAAATTATAAACAGTGTTCTCGAAATAACACAATTAGTGGGTACTACTCAGTCCTTATAAAATCTATTTTTGTTATTAGTGTGTACATATGTACGTATTATAAAATTACACTCACTATTTTTTTTTTTTAAAAAGGAAAAGCCGATCCCCTTTTATGCCTTATTCTGCCCGTCCTCATGGGCCACTGGCCTGTGCGAGGATCTTATCAAGCAGAATAAGAGGGAGAGTCGATACAATACAAGGTCAATGGTACTGATAAAAAGTGCAACGGTCACAGATAGGATTCGAACCTGCGCTATCTCTAACTCAGACTCGGGCTATCGGCACTCCCACCAGATATATATATACCCCCCCGGTTACTATATATTATAATAGCGCTCACTTGTGCGCTTATTTTGGTAAATAGGTTAAAGACGGGTATTTCCCGTCTCTAGCAACCATTACTCAAATATAATTGATTTTATTTTGTTTATATAATTTGGAAGAGTAATGTCGAACAGACTTATGTCATAGGCTTTTAAGATTGTATTAAACAATATTGTTAGTCTATGAAATGAAAACAGCTGACAATTATTAATAATGAATATCTATAGGTCAAATGTATATATTCAATAGGTAATCAAAATATTTCTAATCAATATTTGATTCAGTTGTCATGGTGGCCACTTATTGCACTGCATCCTTAAAGTGTTCTAAAAGTGAATTTTTTTAGAAAAAATAAACATAATTTTAAGTATTGAATACATTTCTTATACAAAATAAGTAAAAGTGAAATGTTTCACAATGTTGTCAAGTGTATTGTAATCTACTACTATGTGAATTTTTCTTTTAATTTTCCATAACATTACTCTACTTTTTTTAGATGGCCAAAAAAAGGCGTATGACTGGAATGGCGAGTCCAAGCTCGTCCAAGATGAGATATGAGGCGCGTGGTAAGTTTTCAGAGAGAAGTTGTCTGGCTATCCCTTTGACGACTTTATTATGTTAATTATGTTCCACAGTATACTGATGTGCAGTGCCCCAAGTGTTTAGTTGCTAATTAATATTTTAAATGTTGGTAGAGACAAGAATCTGTTTCCTGACATGTTAGTAGCGGATTACATTGCAAATAGTATAAAAGTTATTAGATATTGTCTGCTTGTTGTAACAATGGTTGAGTATGGAATCCGGCTTTTGCATCATACAATATATAACTTCTTATAGTATTTATATGACCTCACTATCATAATAAAAATAGTAAATGTTAAAATTTAGTTACACACTGCATAGGCTACATAAAAACTTTTTAGACTATTTGAACATTTTATATATAGTTTGTGTGCATTGTTATGTGAGAGAGCATGTATGCTGATGCTTCTAGGTGTCGAACGAGGCGACTCATCTCTTGTGAATTACATTACTGTATTCTCACCCCAAAATGTTGTTAATTAAATGATTATGATTAATGATTATGATATAATGATATATAGTCTAGTTTGGCCTTTTGACGGTGATCTTCTGATATAGCCTATTGGAAATCATTCATAATTATACCAAAACATAACACATTTTGGTGAAATGTATGTGAAAATTTGTAGATGGATAACAAGATTAAGAAAATATGCTTTGTAAGTAATGTGTGATTTCAAGTATGTATTTTCTCTGTCTATGTTCATAATTATGTCTTTGGAAGTCTGCTAACATCGATGGGCAGACTAGCTGCTCTGTAATAAATAAACAGTAAACAGATGTGATTGTTGAGTTCAGCTCCATTTCACCTTCCGCCCAATGCAGCATCCTGACTTGTGACTCCTGGAATTTGGAGTCTATGTCCTGACTTGACCCCTGGAATTTGGAGTCAATGTCCTGACTTGAATCCTGGAATCTGGAGTCAACATCCTGACTTGTGACTCCTGGAATTTGGAGTAAAAGTCCTGACTTGACTCCTGGAATTTGGAGTCAATGTCCTGACTTGTGACTCCTGGAATTTGGAGTCAAAGTCCTGACTTGACCCCTGGAATTTGGAACCAAAGTCCTGATTTGACTCCTGGAATTTGGAGTCAATGTCCTGACTTGAATCCTGGAATTTGGAGTCAATGTCCTGACTTGACTCCTGGAATTTGGAGTCAACATCCTAACTTGACTCCTGGAATTTGGAGTCAATGTCCTGACTTGACTTCTGGAATTTGGAGTCAACGTCCGTCTGATGATATAAAAAAAAGTAGTGACGAAGAAGCTCAAAATGAACAATTAGCATCATTTTGATATCAGAAACACCTAGACTACAAAATAAAGTGCAATATAGTTGAAGAGGTACACTCATTGTCTCATAAGGTGCACAACTGAGTGGATTATGATCCCAAAGCAGAGTGAGGCAACCGGGGTTTCAACACATAACATAGCTATGGTGGGAAATGTTGATTCAATGGAAACTGAGTGTGTGTGAACTCAGCTGAGAATGTCAATTGTAATGTAGCTGAACTCAACATTCGCATTTAACCCTTTGCACGCCACTAATAAATCCATTAACTTTCCTGTAACACCAAGACAAATAAACAAATTTTGTAGTTTCTTTAAGTTCAAAGCTAATTTTTATTGTAACTAAATTATAAAAGGTAAAAGCAAAAAAAGTATAAATCAGGGCATTTTTATTAAAATTAGCGTATTTATTGATAAAAATAAAATAGAACTATTTACAAAAATGTTATTGCAAATAAATTTCTATTTCATTGTAAAATGTAATTGTACTGAAAAGTTTAATTTAATTTTACTATAAAACAGGATAAATATTTCAAATTAATCACAACACTACTACACGAAGAATAATAATGAGATACGTAGTAGAGGCGCATGCTTCTAACAACCAAGAAAGCAGTAATACACGCAATGGATATGTTTGGTTATGGCTCTGTAGGAGATGCATAACTGATGAGCAGGTGGTCAGAGTTAGACAAAGGGCGCTCCTCTCCCTCTGCTGTAGAGTGAAGGTCGTTTATAAATACTTCCTTGGCAACCGCAATAAGCACGGAATATGCACCAGGCATTTCAAAAGCCTTTCGTGAATTAATAAACTCTAAAAGAGACATAATCTATAATATCGGATATAACTGTATTTGGCGTTTTGGTCAAAGTCTACCATTCCAATATATCCGTCTAAGATGTAGGAAGGATTAATTAACCATAATTATGTGTAGTAAACAGTTGGTAGTTAGTTTTTGTTTACACTGTGCTCTATGTATCTGTACATTAATATGTATTTATATAAATGTAAAAATGTTATATAGCTTTATATTTTGTTTCATGGGTAGGAAAGGTGGTTAGAATTTAAACATATTAAGTTTATGGTACGTACTATAAATAATACAAATGTAAACATATATTTTTAATGTGTTTTTCAATCCAGTAGATATTGAATTATTTAAGACCAGTGAAGTGGAAACCCTGAAACCTGAGTCCCCACTGTCCTCATTGAGTTCTTTAATAGAGAATAGATGAGTTGAAAAGGCCAGGACTGGAAACTGGCCCTGATAAACGATATCTCGTAGTCCGGAAAACACTGTAAAGCTCACAAGTGTTGTGTTGGTTCCACTGGTAGTACATTGTAATGTTATACAAGAAATACTAAATCAATAGTCCATAGACTATATTTTGCTGCTGACAATGTGGTTGGTGCATTGGTGCTTTTGAGCAGGTGATGACGTGATGATGGCCAGGGACCGGTTGAAGGGTGCTCTGCAAGAGCTTATCAACAGCGATGAAGACTCAAGTTCCAGTCAAGAGGAGATAATTTCTACACCCAGCAAACCTGTTCAGATAAAGAAGTTAGTTGAGTTTAGATTCACTCATTAAATTACTACATTAATAGGGGTTAAAGGAAAGCCTATTAGAAAAAGAAAGAGGGTGGAAAAATTTTAACAAGTTTTAACATTGCGTTAAAAAGTTATAAAATAATTATAATACCAAAAACATTAAGTCAAAGACTCGTTAAATTTTTAAAAACAACACTTCAGGTTTTGTCACACCAGATTTAGGATTAATTTCCAAGGAAATCTTGCACGGTTTCAATTTGAAATACAAATAAGTAATATGTTAAATTATTGTTTTAATTAGCCTTAGAATGATGTTTAATATAAACTTAAAATATAAGCTGACCGAACTATTAAACGGTCACAGGCCGATATACTGGCTCAGGAATTATGTTACCAAAATGGCCGTGAGACAAGATCTCCGCACCCTTCATTTGATTACATTTTTCTCTTACTTTACTTTTTTTGTTTGTAATATAATATCAAATGAAACATAAATAGATATCATTTCAGATTATTATAATTAATTTGAAGTTATCAAATATTTTTTGGCTCAGTAGAGAGATGCAATTTGGAAGTTGTATCAAAGAAGTACGTTTTTGGAAATATATAATAATAATAATGGTTTCCTTACAGTATGTTTTTACCCAATTTTATAACAATTAAGTATAAAAAACGAATAATAAAAAATAATACATTAATAAAAGTAAGTTTCATAAAAAAAATATTCATATGCTTTTATATATAATACTAAGTCAAACAAAACAAAAGTTATTAAGATACTACGATTTATAGGTTTATACTTTTATAGGAGTATACCAAAAGTGCCATTTTGAGGTTGGCTGTTTGGGTAAATAAACTGAATTTAATAACTGGGGTGTTTATTGAGTTTATTGAGTAGGCTTAATACAAGATCTTCAAGATCTGAATTGGTGTCAAACAGTATAGGATATAGGTGTTTATAAATAAAAATAAATTTATGGCCTGGCCTTCAAAAGGCCAAAAGTAACCTATAATTATAACTAATAAACTTCATTATAAGAATCTTTTACTTGTTCAAGTGTCTGGATTGTCAATTAACACCTTTTTTATTGTATTTCAATAAATATAAAGATTTTAGGTACAGTATGTTATACTGATAAAAATTGATTTTGAGTTTTACTATTCATTGTATTTATAACAAGTCATTCAAAATGTTTATGTTAGTATGTATTCCTGTAGTTAAATTTTCTTAGAAATTAAAATGTAAGAGAAATATATGTTGTGTTATAACAATGCATTGTAAACTACCATTCAGTTAATAGACTATACTGATTCCTAAGGATCAATATTGCTAAGGAATCAGATCACCACTTTATATTGATATACTTTTGTGTAATTATTTTAAAATGTTAAAAAATTGTACCTGTGCAGAGAAATTAAGCCCACGATTATACGTCGGCGCAAGCGCAAAGCAGCCGTGGATTTGGAGATGGGATTCCACCACACATTTGTCATGAAACTCTTTGATCGTAGCGTAGATCTTGCACAGTTCAAAGACGACACGCCACTCTATCCGATCTGTCGTGCTTGGATCGCTAATCAGCCACGCGTACCACTGCCGTACCCCCCACTGTGAGTATTTTGTGACTTGTAAAGGATAGCCTTTTTCAGTATTAGGGGTACTAGTTGGATGGTGAGTATAAAAGTATTTCTACAGATGAATAAATGGTTCAAAGCAAATTGTCTTGCACTTACTGGACAATCTTGGACTATTACTTATGCAAATTATAACAACAGCTTTTGATATTTCTTCTTCCTTGCTGCAACATTTAACATAAATTGTTGCCTTAATTCTTTCTGGTCGGTAATTTTTTAACCTGTTTGCCCCCTCAGCTCATATTTATTTTAGCATACTTTTAGTGAAAATCCCATTTTTAAGAAAACAATCTTTATAAAAGTCTATGCATTGTTAATATGTTTACTATGCTTGTTTAATTTAATGTATCATGGTATAAAATATGGTACGCTGATAAATTTTGTGTTATGAGATGGTATATCTTTAAAACATTCTGCAGGATGAAGACCAGGATTTTTTTGAGTAGGTTTTAAAATAATATCATGCTTCTGGACGTTATAGTTACTTCACTTCTACTTCGTATTCAGCAAGTCTGTGACAGTTGGATAACGATTGGTTTACTGGTTTTTGTTGTGTAGTCAGTTTCCTAACCTGATGTAGTTTATCAGATCGTCTTAGCCAGGAAAGTTTTAGTAGTAGAGATTAGTCTCTTACACTGGCTGAGATGGCTCGCATGGGAACCATGTGTTGAGCGGAGTAGACACTATGACTAGTGAAGCTGTTTCAACGTTTTTTCGTCTCTTCAGACACAGATTGCAGGTGTCATTACACCGTACTTAGTTGAAGAGTAATAGTCAATAGTCAAACTACTTTATTCTGTAATATGTACAAGGTACAAAGAATAGCGTCACTACAATAAAACTAAATACTAATATTAATTTAAAAATATAAGTAAAAAAATACAATTGTAACATCTTAACAATTTATCTTCAATTCTTCTTTAAATGAATTAATTGGTTTTTGTATTGAAATATTCCTCAAAAGAATATAGAGACAAATTAGTTAAATAATATTTAACTTCTTTTTTAAATTTTAACAGATCTGTTTCCATTATAAATTTTGTTGGTAAATTATGTAAATATCTAACACCTCTGTAATATGTTTTCTTTTTGTAAAATTCAAGATTGTGTTGATCAACATGTCTATTAAAACGAGTATTATATGTATGTTTATTGGTTTGTAGTATCGGATCAAAAAATTGTTTTACATAAATTATTGATTCAAATATGTGTAAACCATACACTATCAGAATTCCAAGTTCAGAAAAAATATGTTTAACAGAATCTGTATATCTTAAATTTTTCATGATTCTCAAAGATTTTTTTGTAGGACCAAAAGCCTATCTAAATTACTTATTGTTGTTGCTCCATAAATGTTTATTCCGTAAGCTAAATGTGAATGGATCAAAGAGAAATATGTTAATTTCAGTGTATGTAAATTACTAATTTTTGCCATTTGTCGCAATGCATATAGACCAGTAGACATCTTCTTAGTAACATGATCTACATGTTTATCCCAAGCTAAATTTTTATCTATTATAAGTCCTAAAAAATTTGTGTGGTCTACTTGTTTAAGTCTGTCATTGTCTAGAAAAATGTCACAGTTTAAATTTGATCTGGATTGCTTTGTAGAAAAAGAAATATAATTAGATTTATGTGAATTTAATAAAAGATTATTTTTGTCAAAAAAATCCTTAATCCTACTTAGTCCAATATATGATGAAATTTCAATATTTTCAAGCTTCTGACCAGAAAACAAAACATTTGAATGTTTAGCTTAGCAGTAAGAGCTTAGCTGTCTCTTCGAATACCATCGCAGCCAGTGTAGAAGACTAAACTCTATTACTAACTCAAAATATTTGTTATTGAGTACATATTTTCTTTCTGATTTCAAAGTTATTATTGGGTCAGAGAATAAGGATGATTCTTGTACTGAAAAATACACAAAGTGGTGATGATGACATTTTAACAACACTGAAAAATGTAACAGACTGTGACAGTGATAGCCTAGGCTTAGGCCAAGCAGCAAATATTGATATTGGTGAAGATAGATTGTACAATAGCTTATCTGTTTATGAAAGACCTGATTTATCTAATTTTTCTTCTTTACTCATAGTTAGGTGGGAAGTCACCTAAGATACATGAATGTGTAGAATGATGTGCGATTATAACACCAATCGGACATCGCAGATCGGCTGAAAATGAAGTAAAAGTGACATAATTATACTGTTGGACGATGTCTGATATACAAATCATTTCATAAAGATAGCAACCTCAACTGGAAAGAGCATGACCATTTTTTAATTAAAAATATAGTCAAGATGTTCTAAATTTTTGTTATCATTGTAAACGCTGTTAACATGTTTATATATATATTGAATATCGAGGTGACTTGCTAGAGGTAAATAGATTAGTCATCAAAGGTAAGATCGGGCTAAGACAGCTAATTACATGCTAATTCACGTAAAACTTTTTATTGTTTCTTTCTCTACGTTACAGCAATGAGATTTCAAATGAAATTGTTTGTTTATGGAGTAAGTGAAAACACCATGTTTCAATGTCCTTAACCGTGGAATTCAACAATTTCTTTTTGTGTTTCTATTGTTGATATGAAACTGCTAATATATTCAATGTTATTCCGCATTTGTGATCTTCCGTGAGCATTCATGGTACCCATTGCAAATAGCATATCTTACAATAACCCAGTTGCTTAGTCAAAAACTGTTTATAAAATTTAATTAAAAAATATGTAATTATTCAATGTGTTTCGGCATATTGAGTTGTTTATAATTAAATGGTTTTTCTTTTCAGAGAGAGTCCAGAGATAAAGAATGAAGTGGAAGGTGCCTTTGAATTTGATACAGAGGTTGTAAGAGAGATGGAAAAACTTCCCCCACCCATCTCTCCACCTTTGGGTTGTCGAATACCTGCTGTTGCACCTCCCCAGCTCACAGGAATCTCCTTGGATTACGTGAGTGGTGATTCTTTAATACTTTTACAAAGTGGGGACTATGAGATAGTACCAACTCTCCCCCAGGAAAGTTCTCTTGTGGTTGGCAACTCCATGGATGTCCAAGAGCCATATTGGGATGGAAGGGTGGATTGAGAGGTCTAGTCCTCTGCGGAGTTTGACTATTGGAGTTGGTGGGGCTTTCTTAGCGTCAAAGGCTCTTTCTAGCCTTAACATGAGGGAGTGCGTTCCCCTACCTGCTTTGACAGGAAGAAAGCTAGCCTTCTCCTTCTTGCAAGGTGACTTGACTGAAATATAAAGCCTGTGATAACAGGCTCCTCGTGATCTTGATGAGGAGGCGGCCTCAACCACAAACATCCATCCTGAAAATACTGTCACTTCAGAAGCAAGCGTGTATACCCTTTCAGGACTAAGAGCAATGGAGGTTTTCTCAACTCCTGCATAAAAAGAAAGTTAAATTTGTCACTATCATTGAAGGGTATTTTTTGAGAAAAATACCACAAAGGTCGGTACAAGTGGTGGGAAACCAGTGAGATTCTGGCAAAGTTACATGTAATGAGTAACGATCTTTATATTTATCTTGTTACTATTTTACTTGCTAATTTGTGTTAGTTAGTTTTAGTGAGGTATCTATGGACATCATTGAGGATCGAATTTTAACTGATCTCCTAATAACTTTGTTTAAAATAAATTTTAAATTATATATAAATTTCTCAATGAATTGTGATAAAAATTAGCAGTGAACTTGGCTAATAGAAAAACCAGCATTAAAAGGTTAATCATGGTTTCCCAAAATAATTTCTAGAGTGGAGACAATTTACCGACAGCTGAAGAATTGCTCAAGGGACATGTTTCGAGATGGACAAACATCCGAAAACAGTGGCTAGACGCAGCTCAAATCAATGAGTCCAGATTTCAGAACAGTGGGAAAGTACTCTCCAACATGTATAAAAGGTATTTATTTTACAGTGTTATATATTTATTTTAGTAAAGATTCTTAAAAAAGTAAAAGTTATAAATTTAAAAAAAAACCCGGTACTTTGGTATTATCCTGGGGCCACTCTGTCCCTATCTACTACACAGCACAAATAAATTAAGTTATCTTTTTTTTCCCCTTGGGGTGGCCTACTGCCATGCACTGCACTTAAGCCTCAAGGGCTTTTTGCGCACCCCGGAAACACACCATGAGGCCCACCAGTCTACAACTTCACCAGTTCAACAAACCGCCGAAAACAACCTATCAAGTCCTCCTGGGAAAATTCACCACCCCTGTCCAAACTACCAAAGATGGCATACCGCTCTCTTGCTATTGCAGGGCAATCAAAGAGCAGATGCTCAGCAGTTTCCTGAAGGATGCCAACTCTGTGAAGATGCTTCCTCAGGTGACCATGCCCCGTAATGAGACCAATGACCTTAGAAGACATTGATCTGTTTAATGAGAGAAGGTCCGAAGCCACCTTGGAGGAAGGTGACTGTAATACCATTCTACTCACTCTCAAACCCGGATGCAACCTCCACCTTCTCCCATGCTCCGCGCGAATCCATTTCGAGACAACCCTAGAGGATTCACACCCTGGAACACCGCAGAACGGTTGAGGGCCCGTCATAATTGTCGCTGAGCCCTGGTTGGCCAGGGCATCAGCTCTTTCGTTCCCAAGAATCCCCTCATGACCAGGAACCCAACAAATGGTTACATTGTTGATTCTGGCAAGGGGCAACAATAATTATAAATTATTGAATCAAAGTTATCATTAATATATTACGAGCTGTACCAAAGTTCAAGTTAACCTTTACAAGTGCTCACATGATCTGAGCTTGAATTTGTGTATTATCTCCAAGTATTTTTTTTTGTCAAAATTGCTGTGTGAAAAGGTGCCACTTAAGTCCGAACTGATGACCAGGGGCATTTCTGATTGGTGCTTTCCTGACCTCAGATCGTCCAATGAGATTTAAGGTCGAGAGAGTACTCATCGGATATGCTCCTGGTCATCAGTGCGGGCTTCAATGGCACAGAAAAAGGAAAAAACATCCCTCGAGATCTACTTAAATTCAAGCACAAATCACTTGAGTGTTCGTAAATGTCAAATTTAACATTTTATTTTTATAATACTTGCATATGTATTTACTTCCTTACATAGACTCTAACTAGTAGTAGATAGGAACAGAGTGGCCTCCAGATCATATTAAAGTACATAAAAACTTCTCAACCGATATTTTTGCTCTCGCCATCATCATCTTTAACCCTCTCAGTGCCAAGTATTTATTGATTGGGTATACTGGGTACTAGGTATTTTTCTATTGGGTGTACCTAAAAGTGCCAGTCCTTTGAAGGCTTTTTGCAAGGTTTCAGTTAAGAAGTCACAGTTTGATTACTTAATAAACTATCAACCTAATTTTTTTATTTTTCTCTAATAATGACCCAATTAAAATGAAATAACAAAGTTACCATAAAATAAAATTTAGGAATCCATAAATGGATATACCTAAAAAAGTTTTAGAATTTATTTAAATTTAATTTTTCAACCAAATGATCATTACCAAAAAATTCATATCCTTTGCCCATATCATTGGAAAGGGTATTAAATTTTCTATAAATCTTGAAAAAATGTCTATCATTATGTTCAATAATGAGTGATTTATACAACTTTTAAAAACTAATGTCACATTGTTGTTTCTGGTAGCCATGTCAACCAAAAATGTTTATAATATGTGAGTTCTAGATTGATTTTAAAGTCAATTGATTGGAAGTGTTCTATAACAATTTATTTTGAAAAGAACAGTTCTTCACAAACAATTTAATATGACATTAGTTTAAAAATATAAAGTTTTTAATTTTCAGTGATTTTTTTTTCTGAAATTGAACGTTCACTTTTAGGCCAACTTTTGATGTCTGGTAGAATCGGACATTGGCACTCAAAAGGTTAAATAAATATAACCAAGCTCCTGTCCATTTAGCTGTTCAATCTCATCTTGCCTGTTTCCTCATACTTTTAGTCTTGTCCACTGATTTTTTTCACTCTTCTATCTTTGTGTACTGTGATTCCTCTTTTGGTAGGCCTAAATGCCTAAACAATTTACCTTATGTTCAGCAAAAAATTTGTTGTAATTTGAGTACCAAATTATGTCTTAAACAATTTAAAATTGATAAATACTTTGTTTGACTTTGATGGCACCTTCAATAGAATCAGTTCCAGTGTGAGCAATTATTTTAGTGAGAACTAAAAACAAAAATCTTTGGTTGTAACGTTTCAAAACGCTGCCTCTGAAGTACATAGCTCCTTTTAGAATCGTGCATTTAATAAATCTTCAGTAGTTTCATCTTACGATGGAGGCAAAACCATAATGGACACATGCTAAGTAATCAGCTGACTGACGATGCAAAGCGAACAACAATGCAAGCCAATAAGCGTTACCATGTAAAACAGCCTAAGTACTACAACATTCATATATTTAGCAGTGAATAAAGAAGTCTTAAATCTTAATAGTATTTAGAATACTTAATGGTTTTTATTGTTCAAAAATTGTAGTGAAAACATTTAACAAAACGAGCACTTTTTTGTGAGTGAAATTGTGTTGTGGTTCCTGAATCTAGTATGATGCAGCACTTTGTCAAGATTTGTTTACTAAACCTAGTTCGACTACATGTTAGCTTACCGCTTCAGGAACAGACTAGATTTCAGAACATGGTAATTCTGTTTTTACAATGCTTGTTTGGTAATATTGAGTAAATTATCATCCTCAGTATGGATTTAGAATTTAGAAAACATTTCTGTTTGATAACCACTTTTTCTTTCAACGCTTGTCAGTAATTTTCTTATCTTTAATTAAAATCAAATCAAATCAGTTTGATTGCAGTGACAATAGTACGTTGTATAGCATCATGGATTTTAATCTAAATTTTTTTACATTCATATAATAAAATTCTCATTCACACATACAATTTTATAACTAAGCGCCTTTAATTCTTCACCAATATAACATAACCCACTTAAAACAGTAGAATCAGTCGTATAATTGGGTTGTCTCCCAGTCAAATGCGAAAAACTCCCCTGTATTATAAAATGCTTGTGACGCCAAAAGGCGTTTAAGGCGCATTTTGAACACCTTGGGCGTTAGGGAATTTTTAATTGCATTTAGCAGTCTGTTAATAAAATATGCCTGCGAGGGCAGATGTTCAAAAACCACCGTTCTGTCTCGCAGTTTATAGTAGTTCTCTACCTTGTGTCTCATGCATATGTATGTCCCGGCCTCTGGTTAAGGCACACTTTTACATACAAAACAAAGTGGTTTCCAAAATGTAAAGACTCTGGAGAGTTAACAACTGCAATTCCTTGAAAGCTTGCCTGCACGACTGAATTTTATTTTTGCGATTATTCAAATAGCTTTTTTTTTGCAGTTTGAATGCTCTCTGAAACTGTGAGTAAGCACACGCTCCCCACAGGACCATTCCCTCCGATTTCTACATATTTACTAATACATGTGATCTTTTTCAGAGCACAGAGTGCATTCTTAGGCTGAGTAATCACCTATGAACTGACTACAGTAATCACCTATCATCTAATTTTGTACATAAAATAATCTTTTATAAAACTATGTACTTGTGGAAAAAGTAAAATAAAATATTATAAAATATCAAGGCTTTGTATTTTAATCCAAACAAAATGTTTTTTCATAATTTACCAGAACGGTGTCACACAACTAACAAGTCGGGTAAATGCCTGATGTACACAGGCTGTTTTTCAATATAACCACAGTAAACCCCGTTAGTGCCACAGATTCATATATTTATCTTGATGATTACATCACCTCATTCACATGCTGAAGTCGTGCTGTATTTGATACAGTACAGTTTTGCTATTTTCCCACTGGCCTGCAGCAAAAATAGACACTTCAGCCTACAGACAACCAGCAGATTGTCAAAAAATAAAATTTACTTCATAAAAATAAAATAAAAATGTAAAAAGTGTACTTTTACAAAAAATTAGTGTTTGGTAAGCAACAATCGATACATCCAAAATATATAATTGTTGGCTGAGAGTGAGTGAACTTTTGTAGGAGGTCGAAGTGGGAAGATATCATAAAGGTTATAAAACTTAAATTATGATTTTTTCTCACAAACATATGTCACACTTAAACACCTGTTGAACTTAGACTGTTGACACTTAGACACTTAAATAAATGTTGAATCACCATCAACTAACAATATATAGGCCCTTAAAGTGAGGTCCTTCCATCTAATTACTTATTTATTTGGTGATATAAATATTATTTATGTGTTTGATAGTTGTTTTAGTGTATCTAGCTAGGGAAAATATAATATGGGAAAAATATTACAGTTTCATATTTTTAAACCTTTTCATAACCTCCGATTTATACCTCCATTAAACGAGGCTGACGATTAATTTTTTCCTTACGGAAAATCCCTCTACTGATCTCAAGAGAAACTAGGTTGTGCGTCTATACAGAGCAAATTAGCTTGTGGTACTAAAATGTTCTAATTATAACTTAAAATATGGGTTTTTACAATATTCTTTTGAATTTTTTTTTATGTTCTTTAATTTGACTAAAAATAATAGTGAAGATCAAACTCAATATTTTGTCTACAATCATTAGTTGTACTAATATATTTCTGATCAATATACAAATATCGTGGGAAAAATAAATAAATAACACTTTAGGAGTGTTTTTTTATCAAATATTTTGAATCAATTTGTAAATCACATAAACATAAGTAATTTTTTGTAAAACATACTCGGTCTTGAGCAGTTATAAAACACACTTATAAAACTAGAGCACTACAAAAGTACAGTTTATTTAACATTATTAACATCTTAAGCCAGAATTCCAAACATTTAGCAGGAGTGAAAAGGGGACTGGTACTCCTTACTGTATGAGCACACACATATGCGGATTTATTTCTATAAAAGCATTATCTAAATATAAAGTGTTTGATTCCAAACATGATTCTCACATCAAATAACTTCTAATGTGGTTTTTTATTACGTTTTGTAATTAGTTTTGCAGATGTCCAGAAAACTGGATGATGGTAGTGAAAGGGTTAAAATTTCAAAACTTGAATTTGTTATAATATAAATTTACAAAATATGGCCAGAGATATAACTTTTAACCCTCCAAGTGCTACTATTGCACTGTGCGATATGTTCATTTTTTTAAAATTGCCGTAAAAACGGTTTATTTAATTATTCCGTGATTTTCGTATAACAACGTAGGAGAGATTTCTCTACGCACTGGCTCTACTTTGTAAGCCTTTGAGTAGAAGGAAAAATAATGTTTTAAAACGCATTTACAACCTCTACAACATCTAAAAAAAAACAAAAAGAAAAAATATGTTGTACCACTCATCAAGACTTTTTTTTAGAGAAAAGGTAATTGTTTTGAATTATATTTATTTCCTAAAGCATGTTTTTCTGAAAAGAATGATATATAACACATGATCTTTGAATGTATATTTGTATCTTAAGAAACCATGCATTTTGATTCAAAACAGCCCAGCACTTTAAAGTGATTTAATTACCACTTGGAGGGTTAAGTTAACATGACCATATATGTGATAAATTGCGATATCTTAGATGAATTTACAGAAATGTCTGAAAGTATCTACTTACGGCCTGAGGCCGAGCCAAAACAACAGTAAATTTATAATATTGCGTGTTGGAATTCCTGCACTTAAAGAGTTGCTATTTACATAATTACACTTATGTACATAATGTTCACTTAAGTCTCTCATTAGCAATTTTGTAATCTTCATCCATGACTTCTTGAGTATGTTTCAAACCAATAAATCCTTTCGTGCAAACATCTCATTTCACTCATCATCTTCATTGTTTTCAATTTCCAGGTCCGCTTTGCTCTTCTTGCTTCTCTGAGATTTTTCTAAAACAAAATGTCACAGAATTTGTAAGTTTTATACTAAAATAATCTGAAAAAATTTTGTTGACAAAATGGGCCTTATATTCTTTAAACAAGGTATTTCCAGGTTAAAATTATTAGTGGCATCTTCTGTAATAATTGCAAGAAGTATGAAAGGAAAATACTGACAGTAGATATGAGAGAACCAAGGCCGAGCGGTTTAACACGTTGGACTTTGGATGTAGTTAGAGATAGCGCAAGTTCAAATCCTGTCTGTGACCGTAGCAATTTTATCAATACTATCGACCTTGTAGTATCGACTCCCCCCCTTATTCTGTTTGATAAGATCCTCGCACAGGCCAGTGGCCCATGAAGACAGACAGAATAAACCTTACAAGGGGATCAGTCTCTTTCTTTTTAAACAATTATTTTAAAGAAATATGTTATTAAAATATCAACTTCCCTTTCCCATTACTTTCAAACCAAATAAAACACAAAATCCTAATTTGATCGAAGGCATAACATCTACACTGAAATTAATTTAACAATCTTTGACAGGATAGTCTATTATTGAGAAATTGGTGTAATGAATTCGGTTCATGTTTATAATAGCAATTCACAGTAGTGCTGTACATAACCAATGAAATTATTTTGAACTATAACCTTCATAGTGCATTATAATGCACATTAGTATACACAAAAAATATCAATTAATAGTTCTTATAAAAAAGATGTTCATAGACGTGGACTCCATATTCAAGTCTCTGTCAGTAACAGATTGCAGATGCTGCACTACGTGGAAGGTGAGATGTAGCTAAACTCAACGATCTCACCGGAATTGTTGCAAATCTAATTCAAATCCGTATCAAAGGACTTGTAGTGGTATTAGAACTAAAACTCTAACTACTTCTAACGTGTTTAGATAATGCTCTACGAAAAAATTATCCTTCGGAACTGGTTTTATCCAGTAAAAAGCTTGCTCTACCATTGTCATTGACTCCCAGAACTAAATGTAGCATGTACCTGGACGGAAGTTGTCTGCTGTCCGCTTGCGGAGCTGTTCAACTGTTTCTTCCTGCTGCGCCCACTCCAGCACCAGCCTGCGCCCGAACAAATGGGTGCTCTGGCACAATGCCTGCATTGCTCTCTGGAACACCAACAACGTGATCCAACCAATTCTCCAAAGGTCATTCCATATAAAATCACCCAGGTCATGTCACCCACTACTTTATGTTTACATGAAACTACTCATTGATCTATATTTATGCCCTAAGAAGACCTGTAAAGTTTTATTATTCTAGGATTTATACTTTTTTTACTAGAATTTGTGAAATAACAATATTGCGATAATTTGGTTTTACAGAATCCCTTGCAGGAAATGAGTAATACATACAGTTCGTTCCAAACGAAATCAACACACTAAAATAAAACAATTTACTTCACCATCTCCAGAATTTGATGAAATTTGGTATGAAGGTAATCAACATATACATTAGGAAAATTGCCAATTTTCCCTTAAATATTTAAAATGTTTCAAAGTTATGGATAAGTAAAGTTTCTTAAAATCTACCAAAGAATCGGATCCAACACATTTTGAAATCACTATAGTTCCTGATCAAGCTAGAGAGATGGAAGTGGTATCATTTTACTCTGTTTTAAATGCACTTTCTTTTGATATACAACGCAACATACTTTGTCATAAAAAGTTTTTCTTTTAATCAAATTCAAAATTTTGATTTCCGGTTGGATCCGGGTTTTTGTTGGATTTTAAGAAATTTTATATAGCTGTAACTTTGAAACCGTTTCAAATATTTAAGGGAAAATTGGTAATCTTCCTAATGTATATGAAAACCTACCTTCATACCAAACTTCATTAAATTATGAGATGGTGAAGTAAAATTGTTTTATTTTAGTGTGTTGATTTCATACGGAATGACCTGTAAATATTACACATTTCCTGTAAGCAATTCTGTAAAACCAAATTACCATAATATTGATATTTTTAAAAGCTATAAAAAAGTATAAATCTTAGAACAATAAAACTTTACAGGTCTTCTTATGGCAAACATATAAGCAAATGTGCAAAGTTTCACGAAAATCAGAGATGGTGGGTGACATTTCATTAAAATATCGTATGATTTGATATAGAATGACCCCGAATAATAAAAAGACCTCATGCGTAGCAAGAACAGAACACTTAATTAATTTAACATGACAGTGCTCATACATTAAACCTCAAAATATCTAAAAATTCAATTTGTGTATTAATTAGATTCAATGTATTAATGAGGTGTGAAAACTACATACTTAGGACCCTGGCCACACACATAGGCCTTAGAACTAAATCCAAGAAAAAAATGTTAAAAGTGGTTCCATAGAAGTTCTAAACACTCTGCAGAAGAGAAATGTTTTTGTGCGCTAAAGAGATTTCATTCCATTTATAACGTCTTTATGAGCTACTTCATCCTTAGACAACATACCTTCGCATCGTGTTTGGTGTGGAACTCCACAAATGCAAATCCTCTATGAGGCCCTGTGCCGACCATCTTCCGAGGCAGTCTCAGCGCTTTGATCTCTCCAAACGTCCTGTAGAAAAACATTATTGAAATAACAATAAGAGTCAAGAGTCAAGAATATGTTTGAGTGCGAAATAACTGAGCGCACTAAATGATCAGATGAGTTTCTCTCATGTTCCTGTTAGATGATTATAACTCGAGGAACTTTGTAACATCCAGATGACAAAGACAAGTTGGACTGACAAATACAGTTGAACAATCACTTAATATTCAGTCACCTTAAGTTTAAGTATTTGCTCACTAACTTTATCCTTTCAGTTTATTGATTTGTAGTTTGTGTGGACTAAAAGTATAATAGACCAATGTGTACTTTGCAAATAATTGCTGTAATAGATGATTCTTTTTTGAAGGAGACAGGATTTTTCCAGACATTGACATCGTTCAGTGATACAAAAAATTTAGTATCACTACGTTTCGAGATCTGCAATCTGATCTCTTCTCCAGGTAAATAACTAACCTAACACATAATTACAAATTAGGTTAAAATAAACAAATACACACTACACTAGCTTTCACCAGAGCGTTGTGACACGCGTAAGTCAGGAATCACAATCACCATGTTGTGTATCAAACTCACTAACTCTAAAACATGCACTTAATAAAACTAAACACAACACTAATTATTAAACTGAAATACAGAATACAGGTCACAATAGGTCTGCATTCGTCGACCAACCACCTACAACACCAAATGAACGATAGCAAATGTCCGGTAAAAATCCTGTCCCCTTCACAATCCTTCCATTGTCAAAAACAAACTTCAAACAAAGGATTATTTTTTACTGATCCGCTCTGTGGAGGGTGTAATGAGCAGGAGGAGACTGCTGAGCACCTGCTCTTTGATTGCCCTGCAATAGCAAGAGAGCGGTATGCCATCTTTGGTAGTTTGGACAGGGGTGGTGAATTTTCCCAGGAGGACTTGATAGGTTGTTTTCGGCAGTTTGTTGAACTGTTGAAGTTGTAGACTGGTGGGCCTCATGGTGTGTTTCTGGGGTGCGCAAAAAGCCCTTGAGGCTTAAGTGCATGGCAGTAGGCCGCCCCAAGGGGGAAAAAAAATAGTAGTTTGTTTCCTAAACAAACATATAGTGACAGTTTTATCCTACAGTTCCAATAGAAATGTGGATTTCAAACTTTCACATTTCTATGCAGGTGACACAAGAGCAATTCTCAAATCCACTTCTAGTATTGACCTTCATAGGTTGATTCAAGACTCTCTTTTTGAATTATCAAGATAGTTTACAGCAAATGGTTTAAAATCGAATTCTACTACAACTCAATTAGTCAGTTTTCAAACTGTTCAAAGCCAGAACCATCTTGAATTTAACATCAAGTTAGAGAGTCAACGCATTGAAGTTTTGAAATCAGCAAGTTTTTTAGGAATCCACATAGACTCAAATCTAAAATGGACTGAATATTTTCAAATTTTGGGAAGAAAGCTCAACTCAGCTTGTTTCCAGATGTCAATCTTAAGAAATGTTGTTGACTTAAAAACAAAACTTATGATTTATCAAGCTATGTTTGCTTCAGTCATGCAATACGGCTTTGAAGTTTGAGGAAGTTCTGGTAGGCTGGCAGACATTTTCAAAATCCAAAAGAAATATTTAAGAATTTGGACATTTTCCAAAAGAAGAACGTCATGCAAAGGAATATTTAAAGACTGAAATCTGTTAACCTGTCCATTGGTTTATGTGCTGAGATGCTTATTGTTTTTAAGGCAGAATTTCTAGCTTTTTTTGCAAATCACTACAACCATAATTACAATACAAGAAATAGAGATATGTTGCACTTTCCAATCCATAGACTTTGTTTGTTTGAGCGTCCACTACAATATTTTGGAAGAAAATTATACAATAAGTTGCCTACTAGATTTAAATCAATACAAAAAGACGATTAATTTAAAATAAAAGTTTCAGATATGTTAAAAGAAAAAAAAATTACTCTACTGAAGGGTATCTATGTGATACAATAAATTAATAACATTTTATTTTTGATTTTTATAATATTATAATAACATTGTACATATTTAATTGTATAACATTATACTTGATTAATTACATTTTTGACTTTGACGATGTTTCATAACTGATATAATATTAAGTTCTATTTTATATCTTGACAATGTCACCCGTTCTTCTAGCTGTGCCGGATTAAAAGAATATATGTTATGTAAACTGTTACAATAAAGAATTTGAATCTATAAATTGAAAATCATTTTCAGGAGATACAAGAAAGATTAGAAATATAGTTGTTTGATCTCTTGATACATGGTACCCAATTTGGATTACACTATCAAAACATATAATATACTTACTCGAACAGTTGCTGGACCTCTTTCTGTGTAGCCTGGAAGGGAATGTTCCTCACCAAGATCTTAGTCCCGGTTTGTTTCTCCACATTACTCTTCTTTCTATTAGCATCTGCACTCTCTCTGTGAAACAAAACCGAATGGCATTGTAAGTCAGAATAAACACATTCATCATCCTCAAATTAGAGGATATCCATCTTAAGGCAGTCTACATTTGCAAAAGGAACACCTCTTTAATTGGAAGTTCCAAAGCTATGGATACTGGAACATGGCCGATATGACTGATCCTCACCTGAGAGCCAGTTGCAAAGTCAATATGTTTGCTAGTGCTACTGAAATCCACCGAATGAGTAGTTTATAGCGAAAACTTTATGAGTGATGTCAGTGTACATGAACAGTGTCAAAAATTTAAAAAGAAGGGTGTAAGTCTTGAGAGTCTTGATTAGATAGCCCAAGGAAAATGGAAATTTACGATAAGTGCATTTTTTACAGGATTTCTTGAAATATCAACATCAAGCAAGAGTGATCCAGAAGAAACAAAGAGACATGTTCTGGTTGGGTGTGGTTATAAGTATATACAGTGTCCAAAAAGTCCTAAACTAACCCAAAACTGTTTACAATTAATTTTTGTTGTAGAATAATAAGTTTCATTATTTCTGAGAGGGATCGGAGTTTTGGGTTACTAAAGTTAAAATCAAAAAGCTCATCAGTTTATTTTTTACATTAACCTAAGTTGCAAATTCAAGCCATCTTTGAACGGCTGCCATTTTTGACTCGGTTATCCGTTTTGAGGTCGGGTTTGCGGCTCTGTACTCTACTAATAAAAACCTTTTATTTGATATGCATATCAACCTATGCTTACATTTAAGATTTTCTTCTGACTCCTAGCAGGCCGCCCCCCTGAGGAAGTAGCGGATCACTGAATATGCGATAAAATAGATTTTTATGTCCAGTAACTTTGTGTAAGGTTTTGTAGCTCTATTTTAAATATTTTGAAAAATATTTAACTGACCCGGGACTTTTTGGACACCCTGTATAATATATCTCAAATAAGTAAATCTGGCACTTTTCGATCATCCGTTGTAGAGTCTAGAACAGTTTAGGCACTGAGTCATCAACACCTCTCTCAAGAATTGAAGAAATTATGGGGTAGATGACGATTTGCCACCAACAGAGAATTTCCAAATAGTGTAAAATTCAATTACAGAGTGTAATTTACTAAATGACCTCATTGTTGGCAAACTTCTTTGAAGGCGACAACAGAAAGCTATGTGGTGATATGGACTGTTATTTTGCCCAGGGCTTTTCCTAGGGTTGGTGGCGTTCAGGGCAATCGTAGCCTCGTAGCCCTCTCCCCAACCAACATAAATATAAAAAGTTAAATTGACATAGTTATCTAACCTATGGGACCTGTATCTAATATTTGGAATATCATATTTATGCCTGTAAGCTCAATGCTTTAGCCTAAAACTATGGTGAAATGAAATGAAAAATGTCTTTATTGAACAAAAAAGAAAAACATATTCAATTGGTGAGTTTAGGACTATTAAATTCTCTCTTATACCTAACCATAAATTTATAAGCCATATTTTTAGTGTAAAACAAAGCCACAGTATAGTCTACATTACTGGTTTACATTCAAAAATTATAATCTATATTTATATAAAATAAGCAAATGAAAAGAAGGTTATTCATGAAATTATGAAAATATGGTGCTCCCTCTGTCAGAGCCTATAGTCGCTGCACCCAGGGCAGCTTATCCCTCTCCCTTCGTCTGGCCATGGTTTTTTATATAGCAAAATAAGTTACAAAACTTAAATTGTAGAAATAAAATAAACTTGTATACATCTGGTTAAAACAACAGTTCTCATGTATTGTAAGGTATCAGCAAAACCTAAATTTATAATAGTTTAAGTTATAAAAGAATGTTGAATTGAAATAAATGTAACGTTATTGATAAAAACAAGAACGTGCTTTTGATGCTTCCATTTTCAAAGGATTTACAATGTGCTGGTAACTCTGATAAAATTGTAATTTCCGATTTTATTCAATTGTAATTTCAATTCCCAATGGAAAGTAAAAATAAAAAATAAAGAAATGTGTTTTTCAAGTTTTAAAAATTGATAATATACCCAGCAAGGATGCCTTACATTCACACACTAATAATAAGTAGCACTCACTGCAATGTGCGATTTGAGCGTTTGAGTTCCAGCTGGTGATCATCGAGTGTGGAGTGTTGCAGTTGTTTCAGCGCACGGTTCACCTCAGCCTGACGTGTCATCTGTACAAAGCCGAACCCCATGCTGAGGAGCTCACCCGGTCGCGAGGGATCCTTCTTGCGTGCAATCGTCACACTCGCTACTCGGCCACACTTGCTGAAGTGCTACAATAACACAACAAACAAAACAAAATTACAAATGTCACAATATATTGATGACATATTGACAATTTACGACAGTTTAAAAGCAAAGTGCTTAATGCTACCTATCAGACTACTTAAAATAGTTGCAAAAAACTCAACTTTTCCATTTAAACTAACCACAATGGAACTAAAAATTTTAAAGTTTAGAGTTTTCCTTTAGAACAATTATCTTTTCAACCATAATTCATAACTTTTTTAACTTTAGTTTTTGTGGACTGGTAATATTGGGCTTGAACTGAATCGAAAGTTAGTTTGTTAACGAGAAAAATGAGTAGTGTTAACAAGCGTTGTTCCCCTGTTCCTATACTTAATCTGTTATTCTTTATTAGGGTTACGAATTTTAATTGCTATTTATAATAGCTTGTGAGCAGTGTCGTAATTAAGGGCAAGATTAGGGGGATAGAACACCCCCCCCCCCAAAAAAAAAACAAATCCTTAAAAAATAAGTATTAATATACAGCATTCAAACTTGTTAGAACAGTGGTTCTCAACCTTTTCAACGCTGTGACCCTCTTTTTAGGTTGAGAATTTTGGCGATCCCCTTCTTGTAACATCGTAAAGTAAGCCTTTGTATGCAAAAATACAGCAATAATTAGTTTTAAAAAACATAAAAAACACTATTCAAAACTATATAAAAACGTTAGTGAGCACTGATTTCTTAATAATTAATAAACGATCCGGTAATAAATGTAACGAAAGTAATTTTAATCATTTTTAATTCTTCAATATCAAAGCAGGCAAAGACTTTGCGCAGTTTATTTACAGAACTGACGCGTGGTGTATTTAAAGCAGCCATCGCACGGCGCAATTCGTCCTCCGACAAGCCACTGTGCCAGTGTGCCAGTCGACTGCCTGACGTTTTGAGAAATAGTGCGTACTTTGATCTTCAAATTGAACACTCAAGTTTTAGTATTAATAATGGATAAGTTTTTAAAAAGAGAAGCTTCATGTAGCGAAAGTAGTTCCGAAGTCTCAAAACCAAAATGCCGAAAGTATGATAATGCATATCTACAGTTTGGTTTTACTGAACTTGAAAACAAACCTCAATGTGTTATTTGTAGTGAAGTTTTATCAGTTGAAAGCATGAAACCTTCAAAAATGAAGCGCCATCTTGAAACTAAGCATTCTGCGCTGAAAAACAAACCAGTCGAGTTTTTCCAGAGAAAACTGCTGTCCCTTCGCAGTCAACAGGTAAATATTAAAAGTCATACTGATGTTAGCAAAAATGCCCTCAAAGCTTCGTACGAGGTAGCGCTAAAGATTGCTAAAGTGGGGAAGCCACATACCATTGCTGAGGAATTAATTCTTCCTGCCGCAATCGATATGGTTTCAAATATGATTAATCCTCAAGAAGCTGACAAGCTAAAAAATTCCACTATCAAATGACACTGTGTCACGATGAATATCAGACATGGTGAAAGATGTTCAGAACCAGTAAAAGATGCAAATAAAAGAAAGCACGTTTTTTCGATTCAATGCGACGAATCAACTGACATTGCTATCTGTGCTCAGTTTATGTGTTTTATTAGTTATGATTGTGGTCACTCTATTAAGGAAAATGTATTATTTTGCAAATCTTTGCCAGACCACGCCACAGGTGAAAGTCTTTTTAAAGTGTTCATTGAGGCAACTGAACCATTTGAAATTGATTGGAACAAATGTGTTTCAATTTGTAGTGATGGTGCAAGAGCCCTTTCGGGTAAAAACAGCGGATTGATTGCCAGGTTGAAAACGTTAATGCCAAATGCAAACTGGGGGCATTGTTTTTTTACATAACCAAGCTTTGGCAGCTAAAGGAATGCCGGATGACTTGCGTCAAGTTTTGGCTGAGCCTATCAAAGTTGTTAACTACGTCAAGAGTTGACCATTGCAGAGTAAATTACTTGAAAACTTGTGTGAAGAGGTAGGAGCCCTGCACAAACATTTGCTATTCCACACCGAAGTGAGATGGCTGTCCCGGGGTAACGTGTTGAGTAGGCTGTTTTCATTGAGATCAGAAATTTTGCTTTTTTTAATGGACAGTAAACATGAACTTTCCCATTTTTTTCAGCGATGAAAAATGGTTAATAAAGCTTGCTTACTTAGCTGATATTTTTTCTCATCTCAACATTTTGAACTCATCCCTACAAGAACCAGAAACAACTATTTTGTGTGCTCAAGACCGAGTAAATGCATTTGTAAGAAAACTTACTCTTTAGAATACAAGAATAAAAGATGAAGACTTTGAAAATTTCCAACTTACACAAGAATTCAAGGAGTATGTCTCAAGTATTGGTGACACATCCATTGACACATCATCTCTCTCATTACTCATATCATCACATCTTGAAGCCTTGATAAAGCAGTTGAATGATTATATTCCTGTTAAAGATACAAGTGGATCTGTGTGGATAACAAAACCATTTTCCGAAAAAGCTGTTCAAAAAGCTGAATTTAATGCTGGCCTCCACGATGAACTGATAGATATATCAAGTGATCAGTCATTGAAACTTTTGACGATGTTTGTCCCGACAAGTTTTGGCTAAGTATAAAGAAGGAACACCCAGAATTGACCAAAATAGCATTGAAGATTTTGATACCTTTTTCTACTTCTTACAATTGTGAAAAAAAATTTTCCACAATGGTGAATTTAAAAACCAAATCAAGAAATCGTTTGGCACTGGAAAATGATATTATTTTGTGTTTGACAAAAATCAACCCAGACATTCTACAGTTAGTTAATTCAAAGCAAGCTCAAGTTTCTCATTAAGTCATTCTGCTGGACTTTAAAAAAATGTATTTTTTGCAATGTATTTTGTGTAGTGTGCCTTTTTTAGAATAAACAAATTTTGTCTCACAACAATAAGGCCTACGTTACGATACAAGCGGCGCGGCAGGCACCATCATTTTTAGCAGCGATTTTGAGTCATTTAGAGCTAAATTTGTTCCTTTTTGTTAATTATAGTTTTATTTTAAAATAGTATTTATTAATTTTAAATTGATTAAATATACTTATTGTATTTAACAAGTGGACTCAACTCAGTTTGTAAATAAGTTCATGTCGCTTCATTTGATATTCGCCGCTCATATGGTATATATGGCCTGAGTTTTTTAGTTTTTTTTTTTCATTTATCACCTATCTCGCGACCCCCCCAGACCCGTCCCATGACCCCCCTGGGGGTCGCGACCCACCGGTTGAGAACCCCTGTGTTAGAAATAAAATAGTTTAAATGAACTTTTAGTCAATTCTGTTTTTGAACTAAAACCAAATAAAAATAACTATGTATCACCACCCAAAGCAACTGACATCACTCCATTCTTTCAGCAAACTTCTGCAATGAATAAAATGGCCTTTGAAGCAAATATTCTTATAATTGTTTTTTAAACCTACTCAAATTTGGCTGTAGCAAAATATTACTCGGTAGTCTGTGTATAAACTTTGTTCCAGTATAACAAATCTGTGTAAAATTTTGTTTTGATAATGCAGAACTACTTTTACACCAAAGTGTGTGATGCAGTGACTATTGTCGGTTGAAGAGGCAGTATAAAACTGCTTAACATGACAAACTGTCTCAATACTGTATATAAGTTAAAAACAGTTAGAAATCTACACAGCCAGGTGCAGATTCATCCCCCAAAACCAAGTCTTAGTTACGCCACTGTTTGTAAGGTCTTAATCTTGGATCATTTCTGATTAATTATTATCTTCAATATCATCCATGGTTTATATACTGTTAAATACGTCTGTCTACTTTAGTATTCAATTATCATACATCTTCTGGCCAATAATCATATTTTATATACCGGTAATGTTAACTCACAGTTTCTGTAACTGGAAACATAATTAATAACAGTTTGCGGTAAAAAAATAAAGTAACTAAACTGGAAATGACTATGTTTCAACTGTAAATGCTACCTTTTTAATGCTCTCCTCTGTTGTGTTGAAGTTGAGATTCTTAATATAAAGCACAGTGTCAGGCTCGGGTTCAATTTCATCTTCATCCTCATTTTCACCCTTATTTTCTCCCTCTTTTTCATCTTCTTTTTGTTTATCATCATTATCTTCTTCCATTTTATCAGGGTTCTTTATATTTCCTAAAAATAAAAATAATTTAATTCGCATAAACATTTCTTTATAATTTTTCTAGTATATTGACATCCATTTAAAGATTATTATGCTATATATAGCAGTGTATGCAATAAAATTTAACTCTTATTTGTTTAAAGTTTGTTATTGACAATGGAAGGTTTGAAAGGATAATAGGATTTCGGACATTTGTTATTGTTGTATGTTATATATACATTACATTTTGTAATATAATATAACATTTAATTCTTATAATGACACAAAATTGTGAAAAATGTTATCAGAATCTTATTTCCTATAAATGTTGTAATAAAATATTCATTCTATGAAAATAAATATTACCAATTCTATTCTGAATTTGAATTTATTTTTACATAACATTTACATTGTTTACAAACATATTACATTTGCTAAAGTAACAAAAAATAAAACCTATTACAAGGATATTTATATATTCATGAAGTTTTATTTAGGTTACTCAGTATAAGAGATGGTGTGTGTGTGTGTTGTGTGTGTGCACACACGCACGTGCGGGTGCGTGCACACAGAGTATTCAACATTGTATAATAAACTGAGTATCAATCATCGGACAGATGTTTCCGCTTCATTGAAGTAAATCTTACTGGTTTATCTTTCTTATTGTGAGAACTTGTTGATTTCGATTTAACTTTTTCGAATTTGTGTGTAAAGTTTCATATTACTGTGAATTCAGACCTCAATCTCAAAATAAAATACAAACACATTTTGTAATCATCCTTTATAACAGTCATAACGAGTTGAATCAGTGTTATATGACCACTCTGTATTTAAAAGTTTGATCTTACCTTTATCGGTGAATGTGTCATCTGGGGCCCACTCCAGGTACAGAGGCAGATTCTTGAATCTGGTGTAGGCCAGAGAGTGGAAAGACTTCTTGGCCTCCGATGGCTCTAAAAACTCTACAATCGCTGAAATAAAATATATTATTAATACAATGGAAAAAATGAGTTCAGATAAAACTCATAACGAAACCTTCCAATTGTAAAGAGATTAATGTAAAACTATTTTATTTAAAGTTAAATAATAATTAATTTTCACATATTGTGAAAATAACAACTTTTATAACCGATATTAAAATATTCATCAGTAGGATTTCAATTTTAGATGAAAGTTCATTTCTACTTCTACAAAGACAAAAGTAAGGATTTTGCTTAGCACCATTGAAGATTATCATCTTATCACTTAAGAAGACATATCACTTAGTAGATATTAATATATTCATGAAGTTTTATTTAGCTTACTCAGTATAAGAGTAAGCCTTAGTAAAACTGGCAAAATATTTTTTCTGCCTGCCTAAAGCAGTTTCTTTGCTGTACGATTGTGTGTATGTCTGTTCGGATATATCGAGTATGAAATGAGCTACAGACTTGAAATTTTGCATGCAATCTCGGTGAAGCCTGTGTGAGGTGCTCCTATATTGCAGTAGTCCGAGGTGGTACAGAACATGCGAATGTAGTTACCAGTAACTCCACTGGGAGGCAGCAGTATCCTCCCCAGTTCACCAAACTTGCAGAAAATCTCTCTGATTTCACTGGCTGTGGTTTTTGCTGGCAAATTCTTCACAAGTATCACAGTCTTCGATCGCACTTTGGGGGCCTGGAATAACCCATCAGAATTTTAGTACCAATTATACATTTTTGTATAATTTTTAAACATGCACTTGATAAAATTTAATTTATTACATTATTAAAATTTCAATTTACTTCCATTCATATAATTTCAACCATTACTGCTAATAAACCCATTGAACTTTTTTGATGGAGCTTTTTTTTGGCAGACTGCCAACACTGCAGTTGGAGAAGGGAAAAATAAACAAATGGCCGACTCAGTGACAACCTGGCTCAAGTAAAAAGAAAAAAAAATAATTATATCTGTACAACATAATGTCTTGGGCTGAAGATATATGTATTGGACATTCTGTTGAGAGTAAGAGGTTAATTTCCTCATTTGTTCAGTACAATTATGGCAAAACTGTAAAAATTGAGTTTGTTTTAGCAGAAGAGATGCATTTTATTTTGAAATTAACAATAACATGACGTTTTTCTAAGAGACACTATTAAATTATTAGAAAAAAAAACAAAACAATAGTTTCTGCCTAAAAAAACTTAATATCCTTAAATTAACAAAAATAAATATTAAATAAAAATTTTTATTTATTACTATTTTTATATTTAAAAAACTATTAACCCTTTGAGTGCCACAGCATTTTTCCCAAGTCATACGCATAAATTGCAGGAGCATTTCCTTCTGTTTTGCAATTGTGTGGGGAAAAAACTATATTAAAAAAACTATTCAACCGATTTGAATAATTTTTTTTTATAGTTTGTGAATTATAAAACAAGGTATTTTTCCATATAATATTATAATTTTATTTTTATTTACACAAAAAGAATATAGGTTATAACAAAAAACTAAAAAATGAAAAAATACATTTCAAGTTTGAACCAAAAAATTATACATACAATATTTTTTAATATTTTTTTTAGCTATACCATATGAAAGAGCATGAAAAACTTAACAAAAATCATGCATAATATGGTGTGTTACAGTAATATTTAACCAGATACTGCAATATATACAAAATACAACAAAAAGCAATTTTTGTTCAAGTTTGTCAAAAGTTTAGAAACAATATTATAACTATTCTATTTCACTCAATGAAATAAGACGACTGTAAAATACTAATTATATAAAAAGTATATAAAAATATACACAGGCCTACAATATAACCTTACTTCACCTAAAATCAATAGTTTGATTGGAACTTGCGTTTTACTTCATCACCAATCCAACAATAAAATATACATCACTAAACAAATAAACACGAAAAAAGAAGTTTATAAATGCAGTGTAAGTTTTACTGAACACAATTGCAGAATAGCAATAACAACAGTTTTCAGCATAACACACAAAACTAGCACAATGTAAACACCCAACGAACCAAACTGTGTAGTTATGGCAACAAGTAGCAGCTGACCAACTATTGCGTCATCTGTTTGTTTCTGATGGCAAATAACTACAAGGAGGCGCGGTGAACAATAAAAATCAATCACAATCGATAGTTCGAAACTTGTAGATTGCCGTGAAATAGGTTATTTTTCAAAACAAAAATGAATTATATGTAATATTAATTAAATACAAATCGTCTACTGGGTAGATGCCGGCAATTTATGCACATTTCACAACATCTACTATGTAGACGCTGTGGCACTCAAAGGGTTAATAACAAAATTGGTTTTATAATTAACATAAACGATTTAAATTATAAATACAGAGTGAGTTAAAAATATGGATACACTTGGTTTAGTTTTGGATGGATAAAGATAGACTCAGGACACTGTTCTAGGAAATAGAAGTGAACTTTTTAGTCACTGTTAAAACTTTGCCCATTTTCCCAAAATGGGATTTGGGGGGGGGGCTCAAAATGTTTAAATGTAAAGACCCATTAAGTGACACCTCATTTGAAAGGTCTTGATAACAGAAGAACAGTGGAAACTAGAACTTTCTTTCTTAACCTACTATAAAATGGCAGCTCATTGAAATTAATTAAAAATTAATCGAAAAAAAAATATGAACATCCACATTTAGAAGGTAAATCACTTCAATAGACAACCACTTTCCTTACAAACTCAAACCTGCTTTACAGTTATTACTTGCTGCAGGGCAGGCCTCTCTTATCTTATCAGTTTTGAGGAAGTCCAGTATCATGTTCAGTTTCTGGTTGGAATTAACAAAGTTAAGAAGTGTTTTTGTGATACTTTACGTTGAAATGGAGTGTTTAAGTGAACAAGAGCATAATATGATCCTGATGATACGAGGCTACAGAGACCAGGTGAATGATGAAGTAAGGAATTTATTTAATGGCACCTATCCCAATCGAAACCCTGTATCTAAATAATGAGTTCAAAAAAACAATCCAATGTTTCCAGGAAACAAGCAGCGTTAAAGACCGCCCCAAACCTGGGTGACCAAAATTGGCTACAAACGAAGCATTGTCCCTTGATGTTTTACAGTCTGTTGTAGAAGATCCTCATGCCTCTTCTTCTTTTATCAAGACCTTTCAATTGGTGTAACTTAATGGGTCTTTACATTTAAAAATATTTAGCCCCTCTGCCAAAAATCCCATTTTGGGGAAATGGGCAAAGTTAAAAAGTTCACTTCTATTTCCCAGAAAGGTGTCCCGAGTTGCATCCCTCTATGTTTATCCATAAAAAACTAAACAGAGTGTATCCGTATTTTTAACTCACACTGTGTATATGTGGTTTAGAATGATTATATTGAAACTTCAAAGTTCCGTTAAAATATTAAAAGCACAACTAAAGTAATAGAGTTTCAAGGAAGAGTCTCATTTTGAACCAAATTAATTGGATTTACTGTGCAGTTCAAATCTGTATAAACTAGTAGATCAAAGAGTTAACTCTTCTAAACAGACATTTTAAATAAATATACAGTTAAAATCAGTACTGTACAATTTAGCTTATGATATGTTCACATTAAAATCTCTGAAAGTTGACATGAAAAACGAGCTAACCTGATTGAAGGCATCCAACGAAACTCCATTGTTTTCCAGGAACTTCCGTGTGTCTGAGACCATTTGTGTCTCCGCCAGCGCCAATCTTACAGCAACCGCAGAACCTGTCAGTACCTGCACAACAGAATAACGAGTAGTGTTAATTAAAACTGAATTTAGAAGTAACAAACTATATATGTTAGTGTAACAGTTTAATATGTTGATAAATGCAAAGAACCAACCAAGTGACTACTCCAATTTTGTGATGTTTTGTTCCAAAATGTTGATGTATAAATACATACAACTTCTTAAGTAAAAGGCAAAACATTTGTAACAAAAATGATTGTTCATACCCAGTTATTGTGCACTTTTTGTTGTTTGTATGGAAAAGGTTAAAAATACAATTTTTTTTGCTGTTATCAGAAAAATAAACTTGTATGTTTAACACCTAGCTTTGAACAATTAAAACAGAAATGAAATGATTTAAGTATACTTTTACTACTTTAGATTATTGATTCATACTGACCTCTTGCTTGGAAAGCTTGTACTTGTCAGCTATTATATCAACAACTGCGTTTTGGCCCAAAAAGAGTGTATTCCAGTTGTGACTTTGTCCTGCAGCGGCTTTCTGTTTATCCTTTTTCTTATCCTTGAAGTTTTTGTCTTCGTCCTCTTCTTCTGTAAACACCATTAGGCTTAAAACTAGTTTGCTTTCATTGTTCATAACTTAACCCTTCCCATGCCATAGACGGATATATCGGTTTAATTACATTTTTCAACGGAATTAAAATTTATTTGAAATAAACAGTTTTGTTAATATATCTTTTTTATTTTTTCATCAATAAATATGCTAAATTTAATTAAAATGCCCTATTTTTCCTTTTTTTGTTTATACCTTGTATAATTTAGTTACAACAAAAATTAACTTTGAACTTGAAAAAAAAACTAAATTTTTTACTTGTCTTGGCGTTATAGGAAAGTTAATGGATTTATTAGTGGCGTGCGAAGGGCTAAAACATATTTTTATCACAACCCTAAGTAATATACATTGCATACATGCTATAATACATATACAGTATATTGTATTGCTATATACATCTAAAATTCAATATTATAGGTTATACCTAGCAAAAATAGCATTATTCAATTTAACAATATTTTACATAAATGAATAAAGAAATTTGAGTGTTTACTATTTCCAAGTTTTACTGCTGCAACTCTTTAAAATATGTATTTTTTCAATTACGATATGTCAGTGATGTAACTAAGGGGGACGGAAGAGTTAGAGGGGGATAAAATTCCCCCAAAGCCCTAAGAGGTTTAAAAATTATATGTATAAGGGCAATTCATTTTGCCAATGGTATAGTATAGCGAGTACGGTGGCGGTTATCGCAAGATAACCGGATAAAGCAAGGCCGAGCGTGGCTGCTGCTTGGTTGGGTGACTGCTAAGTGATCCTGTCCTTGCAAGCAGCCCGCCTGCCCGGCCATTGGTGGTGGTTCGGAAGTAACCTTACCGTTGGTCCCCAGGTTAAGTGTTAGAGAGGGTTTCTTAACCCTAACTTCGCTTTGTAAAATAAGACATCTTTACTTTACTTTACTTGTAAAGTTTTTAACTAGTTTTAAATACAGGAATTAAATATTTTAATTTGAATTAGTCCTTTCTAATATATTTATATTTAGATCTATTCCACAACCTCCAGTGTAGTGTGATATTCAATCAGATTCACCCTCTCCCCCAAACCCAAGTCCTAGATACGCCACTGGAATAAGTTGTGTTGTCTCATGCACTTATTCAGGTAGGTGTTCACTCACTGTCAGCTGAAGCCTTTGTCTTTGCAGGGAGCAGGTGTAGCATGCGTCCATGGAACACGGAACCATCCAGTTTGGTGTAGGCGGCTACAGCGTGTTCTGGCATGACATATGTTACTGTCGCAAACCCCTTCATCTTGCGGCTCTCTCTGTCCACAGGCATCGTGACATCGGCCAGGGGACCTGCAGTAAATGGTTAATCTCGACACAGACATTCAAACACATACGAAGTGCAAGCAAAATATTATATTCAAAAGTACAACAAAAAACAAGTTTTATTGGTTGGTAATTTACAAACTACAATCAGCTGTCAATGCAAATGTACGTAGCAGATTCACGGCAATAAATGATCATAAATATAGGAAATACTAACTGCAAGGTAAATATTGTTTATAAAGCTACAACAATTTGATAACCCCTTAACGGGTTTTTAAGTACCTAAAATTATGTTGTTTTGCTGAATATTTTTGCTGTTTTTTTTTTTTTTTACAGAGACAGGTTTGTAGAGTTTAGATATATACTTTATATGCAAAAAACAGTTTAGTGTCTTATTTCAAATTTTTGTTATTTTTTATATATTGTCCACAAAGTCATTTTCACTATCTGTAAGCACTACACAAACATAAGAAAACATAAAAATTATATAATTATAAGACGTTTTTAAAAAGACAATCACAGTACTGTACTTTTCAGTCGGAATCACTGTCTGTTATCGCCAACACTGGTGCTTTGATGACATGGACTAATAAGTTCTTTAACTAATAAACACCCAATAATAGATCATGTTGTAATGCGTATATACTTATTTATTGTATTTCTATTGTTTAAACCATATTTTAAAGTAAGACCATGATAATCCGGCATTGCCAGATTCCCGAGCTTGCCGGATTATCAAGGTCTTACTGTACATGTAATTCTTCATATTTTGAAATAATTTCTTCAGAGTAATATGATTACATTTTTTTTGTGGGTGGAAAACACTGCAATTTTCCTGAAGAATTCCAATTTTAGCTTAGAAGAATTATTAGAAGAATTCAAGGACCTATGTCAGTCATGTCCTTGAAAATTTCTCACTCTCACTTCCCTTTCTTCAATTGATAACGTGTTCTAACCATGGGCAAAAACGAGAAATAATGCTTGTTCAACTAGTCATGAAAAATTTTCTGAGCAACCTCACCTGAAATTCCATGTTTGAAACCAATTAAATTAGAATTCATAGAATATAGACAATAACATCAGTAATTCCTTTACTGCACATGTGGAAGATTTATAAAATCCAACATCATTGGATGGATATGTTCATTTTAAAGATCATCATCAATGTTTACGCACTGCCGTTTCTATCATCAAATTTTCTCCAAATGATCTTTTCAGGATCTCAGATGGTAGTTTCTAAAGAAAAAATGGAATTTGATGTTAACACACTGACATTTTTAAATCCGACAAAAAAACTCAGTCTTCTGTCACAGAAGACTTGTAGCTTTTGACAGAAGCCTAGTCATATTTTTAATTGCAGGAATAGGTGTTTTCCTTTTGGAATTGTTTCTTAAATACAGGCTATGATTCTGACAACTTTTAATTCCATCTCGTATTACAACCGATGTGGAATATGAGTAATATCTTACCGAATGTAGCAAAATGTGCAGTCAACTCTTCCTCCGATATGGTATATGCGAGGTTCCGCACGAATATGCTGCCAGACTCGGCTATACTCTCCTCCTGCATCAGTGCGGCTTCTTGTTCCTTCCACCTGTGTACACAATCAAGTGAGCCACCGCAGAGAGAAAAAAATTCAATATTTTCAATGACAACAGTTTCCATGTCATTATTACACTACATCTTTGATAGTGTTAAATTTTGATATGACCTGCATTCTTTATACAATATGAAAACTTATTACTTTGAAAATGATTACAATATACTGTAAAAATAAATGAGAAGTTAAAGAGTTAACCACACTGACGTTTAATTCTGTCAGATATGGTCAAATTGTCTGAATTTATTCACCGGTTGTTTGATGTAGCAACTTTATAGAGTAGTACGTTGTAAAATCTACATTAGAGTTAAATCTACTAACTCTATTAGTTTAAAAAGATTTTAAAATGTTGTAAGTAATTGGCTTGTTGATAACCCATTTTATTCTTTAAATGACTACTTAACCTGTGATATTAGTACTTTAATTTTTTTAATAATTAAGATTTTGTTAATAGTTATATCTCCTTTTATTCACTTATTGTTGTAAAACTTATTTTATTGTTATTTTTATTTGTTTTCTTGTTATTTATTTACTATTTAATTTATACTGTCTATAATGTTTTAGATATGTTATATATTTAACGAGATGCTGCTAACACCATATTGACTTTTATTTTCTTTTTAATGAGCAAATTGTGGCGTTATTCACATTTACCTTGTACATATAAAATTTACTTTGACTTATTGTGTAAATGTCTAATAATTACACTTTTTAAGGTGTGATAGGAGTAGGCCCTTTAGATATAAGAAAAAGTGATGTTGTCCATTGCATTGTCATAAGTGCTTAAAGACAATAAAGATTTCTTGATTATTTGCTACTGCTGTACCATTGGCTACTGTGTGACCCTTCAACATGTTGATTTCCAAGAGCTAACCTCTAACCTCCTGTTCCTGCTAATAAGTGTATAATCACATGTTTTAGGTATATTTATATTGAGTATAAATAGTGGAGAAATGTCAAAAAGTCAGAAATAATGCAACCCTAACCCAAAATTGTTTACAATACGCAAAACAAAACTAACCTTCACAGATAGGCCCATGACTACAACACTCACAAACACACATCATCACTTTTGTATCATTATTATTTTCAACTTACCATACAGTTAAATAGTATTTAGACTAAAACTGATAACCTATTAATTTGTTCTTGATTATAAACTTATTACAAAAGTTTAATATTGTTTCAACACAATTGTTGAAACATAATATGAACACAAACCGGTCTGTAATAAACAACAGAGCAGACACAATGTTGCAACACAGCTGATTTGAGCCATTTATCGGTTTCTACAAACAGCTCTCTTTCTACAAAATCTCTTTTAATACACATGTATAAAAAATTAGATGATTTATTTGAAAGAACTCAACACACCCATAACACATGTTATTCTAGATCAACAGGAATTCTACCACTGCAATTAACTAAATCTTATTCTAACACCAACTCATACTATCTAGCTCACGTGCTTTTTATAAATATGAGTAAACAGTTTCCAAATTTTAGTTTTTTCAATGAAATTTCTATAATTATCTTTAAAAGGAAAGTTAACCAGTGGTTATTATCATTGTCTATTGAGGAGGCCGAGGCAGTGTTGTCTACGAACTACGGGCGGACAGTTTGACATGTAAACAGCCACCACTCCTATCACATCATCATTCATTCTCACTAACCTATTATAATCTGCGGTGACCCTGCTTATTTACCATTGTTGCTAATATGTATATGTTTTAAAATTAATAATATTCAATGCTTTAAAACAGGTAAAAATCAAAATTACGCGGTTTTTTCCTTTTAATATATTCATTCCATATTCACGTATGTATGTGCATGCATGTATATATGTATGTGTGTGTGTATGTATGTATGTGGTATATAATAGTGTATTATTTTGTATTATATTAATATTCATTAAAAAAAAAAAATTATATCCAGTCCGTTATTTCTTCAGGCGTGAGCAACTCGAGTCTGCGCACAGGCATCATAGCCCATGCAGGCTCATTTCCCGAGGACAATGTTTTTATACATGATGTTATTTTTATGATGTTTATTCTATGATGATTATTTTTTATTCTTTGTTCACATTTCAAACTTCGTTCGGTATTGTAAAAATTTAGAAGTTAATTGTACAGATTGTATTGTAATATTGTACATATATTTGGGAAATAAATCAATTCATTCATTCATAGCTAAATAAGAAGAAAAACACTTTCTGTGAAGACAAAAATAAAGTAAGCAATGTCCTCTTTGTAACAATATAAAATATCGCTGGAAGTAGTTCACACTGATGCCTTTATGTCACGTATGCTTACGGTCTGCACTCAACCGTGATGTTCTTGTAAATCACTGCAGTCGGCCTCGTTCGTAGGCTGTGATTGTCTCGTGAAACCATGTAGAAGTGTTAACGGACTTCCTTTGTGTTGCTTATTATAAGTATGCTAATATTTAACCTAAATTACCTTTTTTGTTTCTCATTTTTCGTTTCTGAAACTTTTTGGTTTTCATCTTCTTTTCCACTATATTCTTTCACACCAACTTGTTTTCCTTCTGTAAGAACCAAAAGATAACATCAGTAAAGTGAATAACATATCTGCCATAAATCACTGTGATACTTGTTCAATTTCAATCACATAACACATTTTCAATACTTATCTTCTTTTAGTTAAAAATGTATTTATTTCTTGAATTAAGCTTTTATTTTTGAGATTACCACATTGACTGTGGTGGACTTGATTTACTACTATTTCGGCTGTTGTAAAGTCGGTAAATGACTCGTGTTGCAGTGAAGGTGTTATATATTTTTAAGTTTAGTTTTAAACATAACATTAAATACAACACAAAAATGCAGAACAACAAAAAAGGAACAAAATAAAGTCTACTGTCAAAAAATGCTTTCTAGCTCCATTTGACTTCCTGCAAACTGATTTCTAAATTAATGGTTTGATCTTTACAAGAAAATTATATTAATAGGGTGGGAGCCAAAAGCCAATTTGCAATGCATAAGCACATAACCTAGTTTTTTAAGAAATCAGTTGAGAAATTCCCTCATAAAGAAATTGGTCACAAATTGCTCTTGATTTTAGTGGTGTTTGAAATGAGAGGATAGATATTGAAAGAGTAAAAAAAATCAAACAATACATTTTTTACAAGTCTTTTTAGTAGTTTTAAATACTCAAAACCATCAAACAAGTAATTTAAAAACGTAAAAGTTAAATCAGTGTCAGCCAAGATAACAAGTAACTGCATGGCTGAAATAGCAATTAGAAGTCTTTTATCTTGTTTGCTCATGCTAATATAACTGTTATGTAACTGTCTGATGAATGGTTGTAAGATGTAAAGTTAAAAAAATGTAACTCTCCAATACTCTTCTCTGACATCCTCCCCCTGCCAAAACTAGCACGGTTGATAATCATTAAAAAAAAAAAAAAAAGTAAAGAATGTCTTATTTTACCAGGCGAAGTTAGGGCTAAGAAGCCCTCTCTAACACTTAACCTGGACATTTTCTATCTTAAAGGACAATTAGTGATTTCACGAAACACTAGGTTATGTGCTTATACAATGCAAATTTGTTCTTGGTTCCTGACTATTCATGCACGTTGAAATATAGCCATATTTGTCTGATTACCCACATAATGAATTTTAATTACATGGACATAATATTTCTTTTGAAACACTCACCATACAATGTATCTTATTTTGATATACAATACGTCCTACTTTTAAAATAAACTTTGTGGCATTTAAAAGATAATTTGTTGTTATATCCTTAAAAATATTACGCAGTCATATATTCTAGAAAAAATAAATATTCAAAAGAATCGAAAAATGTAAACCTAAAGATTTTATCCTTACATTAAATTATTATTCAGCGGGTAAAAAAACCATCCTAAAGAATTAAAAACCAATTTTCCCTAAATAAAAATTAACATTGTTGAAATCCCTTCAAATATTGCCATTTTGGACACAGTATCGCAAATATTTAATTTGACAAATTACACTGTACAGAAAATAAGAAATTTAAGCACTACCTAGATAACATAATAAGTATACTTAGAAACATTTTTTTAAATTTAACTTACTCAGAAAACTTTTGTTTTTATTTAACGCCTTCCTCATTTCCTTTGAGCTTTTGAAGCTGATGTAGGCAAACCCTGCTGATTTAGGAGGGATTCTAATACCCACTGCTTTCAGTGGACGGAAAAAAAGTCTTTCAAATCCTTCTTTTTTGTTTTAAACCCCAGATTGGTTATTTTTACTGTAAAATGTTTGCTATCTTCTTTCTCTTCTAGTGGTTTCACTTCAGGCTTCTTCTCATCTTCATCTTCTTTTTCTATTTTTGCTGATTTTTTCTTCAGTTTTAAATACTACAACAAACAAATTACCTGAATAGACATGGTAAAAAAATAGAGATAATGGCATGAAAACTACCTTTTACACAGTATTACCAACATTTGAACATTTAAATTGAAAATATCACTATTAAAGTAACTTTATTCTAGAATACCCTTCTCAAAACATATTTTAAAGCCCACACTGAGTGCAATATATTTATCTTCATATATGAGGTTCAAATTAGGTAATTATATGGGCCCTGGTCCATGCTCAGCTCACAAAACAACATTTTGAACATGTTGAAAAAAATAAAATCTGTTTTCTTAAATAACATTATTTTTAAATATTTCTTTTCCTATAAACAAGTGGAATGAATATCAATGTTCAGTTATTTATTTAAGTCTATTTTTTATTCTATTTCAAAGGGTAAATGCTTTTATTTTAAAAAGGATACACTATTTTCTACCCTTGATACTGTATAATTCTTCAAGCAATGATATTACTTGAAAACCATCTTTATATTGCTAGTTTATTGATTATAATACTCGGATATAATGTTCTCGTTAAAATTAAAAAACTATTATTTTCACTTAGGCTACTAATAAAATCTAAAAATAACTTTTAATTAGTGTTTATTACACTACTATAAAATACCCTACCTCCAAATCTGAAATTGCCGCAAAGGCTGATGACTTTTTCTCCTCAACTTCTTCACTTTCTTTTGCCTCGCTATCTTCACTGGCTTCTTCGTCCACGCCAGAATCCTTGTCTTCAGTTAATAGTTTCAAGGCGTCACTGCCCAACGCTCCTCCCTCCTTCGTGTGGGCCTCCATAAACTCCAGGAACATCGGATCATCTTTGTGCTATAGAAGAAGTGAGTTATTAGTGTTTAGTTTTTCCAATGTGTTTCATTTTCATTTGTTTTGCCACCGCTTGAATAAAAACAATCACTTACACAGTAAAATTCAAGAACCAATAGAAATATATACCTTTATGTTTTTTACTTTATTCTTACCCTATTACTAACATATCCAGCGTATTATTTAAATTTTATGTTGGCGGCTAGATGCAACTAGGCCTACGCACAGGCAGATTGCCCATGTAGGCTTTCCAGTATTGTTATATTTATTGTGCTATTTGTTACACTTCTCTTACATTTCCTTCTGTATATAAGCTGCTGTATATATAATAATAGCTATTTCATCTAAGACAATTTGTATATATGTACATATACACTGCTGGAATAGACATTATTCATTCATTCATTCATAACTAAATGCTGAGTTGACTTACGGAAACAGTAAACAAGATTTATCCATAGGTTTTACAAAATATAAAATACCTTTTTCAATTTGTCTGCGATTGATGGATCAATTGTATCTTTTTTGTCCTTTTTCTTTTCTTTGACAACCAAATCTTTGTCAGATGAAGGTTTAACCTTGTCTTCGCTGGGGTGAAGTTTTTTATAAGCTGAACTGTCAGGTGCATATTTGCTCCAGGCTTTGGGCTTACTCGCATCACCTAAAACCAACACAGGTGTTCTCAAAATTTATTTTATTTATTGTGATACAATAATATCAGATACAATTATTTAGATTTCATTTCATTTCTAAAATCCTATTTAAGCAATAGAAAGCAAAAGGTTTATAACAATGGTAACTGGTCTCAGGAAATAAATGTCACATATGGTGTCCCTCAGGGATCCATATTAGGCCCTTTGTTATTCTTGGTCTGTATTAATGACTTGCCAACATCAGTCTCTAACACAACAATTTTGTATGCAGATGACTCAACATTTTTAAATACAGACAATAGCATTGAGGAACTGAACATTCTAACACAAAATACTTTATTAGAAGCTTCAAACTGGTTAAAAACAATGGTTTCCATCTAAATGTATCTAAAACTCAAAATATCCTGTTCAGTTTAAAAAAAATCTGTAAACTCTCAAAGCAATCAAAATACAAAATGAATCATGATCTTAAAAAATGTAAATGTGGCATGATCTAATCATGCTAAATTCTTGGAAATCTTTATTGACAGAAATTTAAATTGGGATGCCCATATTAATTATCTTTCAACAAAGTTGTCTAGAGTAATTTATCTTCTCAGACGGCTTTATCTGTGTTAATACAAATTATGTGAGAACGGCTTATTTTGCCTTTTTTCAATCCATTATGTAAGGTATGGACTAGTAGTGTGGGATAATGCAAGTAAGATTAATAACATTCTTATCCTTCAAAAAAAGTCCATGAGAATTATTACTAACTCACAGCCACTTGAATATTGGAAACCTCTTAATTATTGTAAATATTGTAATTCCCCAATACCATGTATTTTATTATTGTAGTATATGTTTGCGTAACACAAGATATAGATAATCTAAGATTTATAACTGACTTGGCTATATTTATAATGAAAGCTGTAATGAGATTTTGTCAATGATATTTCTTTTTTGGTCAATGATATTTCTTTTTTGGCAATAACAAATGTTGATTGATATGTGAAAAATAATCTTTTTAAATATTGTAAAATGTAACAATTATACTACTTCAATGTTATAGAATACACTCAAACAAATTAAACTTACCTAACTCTGCACAGTGTTCGACAATGATTTTCGACTGATTTATAAATGTATTATTGAAATAGTTGACAGCTCTTTCGGCTTCTTCAGGTGTCTGGAAACCGATGAAGCCAAAGTGACGGAATTTCCCACTGGACGTATACTTCAGTTGGATATCTGTCACGACACCCTGTGTGGAGAAGCGTTCTTTCAGTTTTTCAGACGTTATCTGAAAGAGAGCAATGTTTTAGTTTCATTTTAGAGATGAATATATTTTAAATTGAGACTATATTATGACTATGGGTCCATCACAGGCAGGACTCGGATACAGATGAGATATGGGGATTTTAGATGTTGGCCACACAGTGTATATGAGAGATCAGTGATATCGGATGACAGACATTGGAATGAAATTAATTTTGGTTCCTGAATTGAAATATTCTATTTAAATAAATACATCTATATTATTGTCAAACCTTACAAACATACAGCTTTAGTCAACCATAAAAAGAAACAATACTTCGCTGACGTCACAACATTATTGTAAAAGCAGTACAAAAATTAAAATATTTTCAGCACTTGGAATCATCTTTATTACTAATTATTAAAAAACAAAATACTAAAAACACACATGAACATACAGATATGGAATAAACATTTGATATCCTGTATGATGAAATAGATAGGGTAGAGTACGATAAGCGGACTCGGTTTTTATATTGATTAGTATAGTCATCGATGGGTAGGGTACGATAAGCGGACCCGGTTTTTTATATTGAAGAATGTAATCATCGATACCTAATATTCGCATCTCAAATCCTAGACTATCAATCGATATAAATGTATCTATAGTCCTCAATATCAATCATATGTTTTAAATTAAAATATGAATTTAATATTTACAGTGATCAAATAAATTATTATAACCAAGATTAGGGAAACTGAAGACGACCATATTTGCTCCTCTCACAGTTACAGTTGTTTCTTTCCCGAAAATTTCACAAAATGGGTTTTTCGGTACGAGTCCAACATGTTGAAGCCACGAAAAACACGTTCTATCATCTTTCAAAGCAATGTCATGTAGTTTTCTAAAATTTACTGTCATTTTTAATAATCAAATGTTACTTATGTAATATTGAAATATTACCTTACGTGTATTATATGAAAGTGTTTACAGCTGTTGATATAGATTATTTAAGTTAATTGTTCAAAATAATTAATTACTATCGATTTATTGTATCGATGGTTATGATTAAGTAATATCGTTTACCAATTTCGATATAAAAAACCGGGTCCGCTTATCGTACTCTACCCAATAGATAATTTAAATGAATACAAATTTACACACACAGTGCGGGATTTGGTGACGCCACTCCATACTTCTGGTGAAGTAAGAAAAACTTACTAGAAGATAGTACCCAAATTCAAGCTCAGATCGAGTGAATACTTGTAAAGGTTATGTTTCACTTTGGTACTTACTACTAGTACACATTTACGATAGCCTATTCTAAACCTACTTATCACATAATAACATTTCATAGTGTAATATTTCCATTCCTAGACTCATTACTTGCACGCAATGGCCTTGGCTGTTACTAGTTACTGAGTAATCTAAAACCAGAAAATCATTATGAGAACACAAAATCATTCATTTAAGTATTTATATCGAGGATTCTTTTCTTATGAATATCGATGAATCGATATCATCGATCATTCAAGTGTTGAACGCTTATTATACTGCTGCCACTAATTACCCAAAAATTAACCCATAAAGCAATTAAGTTAAATTGCAAAATAATAAAGAAAACATTCTCAAGAAGGAAACTAATTAGGGGGCTGAGATTAAGGTCTCTGGCCATCAATGTAGGGCAGCATAGAATAATTAAATTAGAATAGGTAAACAAATAAAAATTTTAACATGCGCTAACTAATATATAAACTAGTGTATACTTCGTTATTTTTAATATTACTAGGGTTCTATTTATGAGATAACATGATTGAACCACCAGTAAAAAGATAGGTTAGGTCTACTAAGTTTTTTTTTTTTTCAGTACAGAAAATTGAACCTTAACATTATAGTCAACATACCGTGTTCGGAAGGTTCTTTATAATTAACCTTGACATGATGGGAAATATAGTACTGATCGCTGCACTTTTAAAAGAAAGTAATCTAGTAGCACATGTACATGTACTACAAGGTAAAGCGTTACGATAAACCTAACCTCAATCCACAACAAATGCGTAACACAAACAAACAGACGGCTCACATTGCCCTTTGTATTTTTTTACCTCATAGTTACAGGCTTTGGATTTTCACCAGGCTGTGTCACTGTTCTCTACTGTGTGATTGCTTTGAAATTTCAAACGAGTCGCTTCGCTATATTTGTATCGATTATTTAGTTATTTAAGTTACATTACTCCTAAATTTACATTTATTTAGATTTAGTTAATTGAGGTAGTTACAACATATTCATGATTTCATCTTCTTTATTTCAATGACAAAAAGCAATTAATACAAGTTTCACATAACATGCTACATTGTGATTTTAACAAACACAACTTTAACACAAGGCAACAATACAAAAATCAGTGAGAAGTATAACTATAATGATAGTTTTTCAAGAAGTTAAGATAATGCCGGCGATGCGCTTACACATTTAAATACACAAGTCTCAAATAAAATGGTTATAGGTGACTTTAACGTAAATATCCTGGCCTCATTGTTCTAATATGAAAAATATTATGCCAACTTATATGTTGTATTGCATCCAAGTATTCTAAAGAACGCATCTACATCTATAAATTGTTTGAGGCTCTTTAAACATATCGTTCACACTTTAATTCTTTTATTTCTAAGGTGAAAAAGTACGAATCAGTAAGAATGAAACGTCATGAATATATTTCTATTTGGTTTATGTGTGTTTACTTATAATATATTTCTTAAAATTTCCTCTTTTTATTGTTGCTTAGGCTGTTATTACCACTTCTATCAAAGAACATTCCGAGGACCTTGTATAAATTAAGTTCTTTATTAGTGGACTGTATAATTGTTTATAGCGATATACTGAGTTTGTTTTCTCTAAAAAGATGCAAAGAAAAGCCTTTTTGAGGCATTATGATAGGTTTCAGGATTGTACTAGGCGCGTTCTCATAATTTCAGACCATATTCTAGCTTAGAATTTATTAACGGATAATATACTTAATTTCAACAGATTATTATTGCACATGAGTCTTTTTAAGTAATTTGTCTTTAGGTAGTTAATGTGGGTTTTCCATGCAACTCTCATCCAAGACTATTCTAAGATATCTTGTCTCTTCTGCTTGTTATAAAGAGGAGAAAGTACAATTTAAGCTATTTATGCAAGATGGTTTTTGATACTTCAGTTTATCGAGAAATGTATTCTCCTTGACACACTGAAAAACATGTATTTTATTGATAATACAGAAATTATAAATCCGCCTGCATGCCATTATGTAGCTGCTCTAAAGAATTTGCCTTATAAAAAGATGTGTATCGTCCCCAAAGGCAATGAGTCTTACCCTAAATGATCGATTGCATAACAGATTCACATATATAAAAAATGGTGGTCCTGACAAAACAGATCCCTGCGATATACCATTTTCAATTGCTTCTTGTCTACTAAGAGCATTATTAACTTTGTTGGTATCTGTTTGATAAACATGAATGAAGCCAATTAAGTGGTTTGCCTCTAACCCCTGCATCGTTCGTTCTAGATAAGAGCATGGGACGATGAATTATGTCAAAGGCTTTCATGATATCAACAAAGATACCAGGCCCCTTAATAACCATAAACCCCTTTCGTTAAGTATATACTTACAGTTATACACTTTGATCGTATAATGAAGAAGGGCATTGCTTATACTTATACCTGATTTGAAATCGAACCAATTTCTGTTTAAGAAACCTTGACTGTATAAAAAAAGATATTAATCAAATCTTTACTACATTCTCGAGTATCTTAGAGAATAATGACATAAGCGGAAGAGAATGGTAGTTTGTAGGATTATGTTTTATGTATCTAATTTTTCGTGTAATGGCGTTGTAATTGTTTTTTTATGTGTTAGCTTACCAGAGGTCATACTCAAATTAATTAGATTGAGCAAAAAATCAGAAATGGTTAAAAAAGACCAAAACACTCAGTCAAAATTTTTCTACAGGCTTAAGAGAGATTATGAGCATGGAGGATCACCAAATTTATATAGAAATAAATAAATGTTTATTTTCCATCAATAAAAGACTATAAAAAAATATAAACAATACACTTACTTGTTGTACTTGTTGTGTAAAACATATATGTGAAACCAATCCCAGAGTTCTTCTATCCGTGGCCCACCCTTTCGGGTTAGGAGGATACTGCTTGATTGGCCCCTGGCAGAGAAGACAAAATCCATTTTTTACCTTTGTGCTGTTATATTTTTTTTTGTAAATAATATCTGTGATGTGTGTATATATGTGAATGGATGCTGATTAGGTGTATGTATTATAACAATCAAAACTATGATGAACAAATGGACAATAGTGTACATCGAGGTCTCATGGTTATTTACACCAGACCGCCTTTTAGGCAAAGAAAAGAAAAAAAAAATCAGCAATGTTTCCAAGTATGTACAGGTGTTACTGTCAAACCATGGAGATTAGCGATTCATAAATGAGTTTATAACGTTAAGTAATTAGTTCATTAACAGTAGTTGGGTGAAAGGACAGACTATTTTTTACTATTGTATTCTTAAAATACTCTTTTGCTCTCATTACTCTGATCTAGTAATGGGATATCTGAGTTTATCTGTTCCCTGAGGTCCTTTGTCATTGAGAAAAATAAATTGTTAAACATATTTGTTACCTTCTAAGCGCTTTCAACTAAAGACTTTTTATTTTCATTCTTAAAAGAAATATTTAGGTTACCTTAACTGTCATTTCCTGTTATATGATTTAGTATTTGACATTGCTTTTTCCGGATTAAACCTATTAATTTTAAATAACTTACTGTAGTATACATTTTTTGTATTGTTACTTGATTATATAGAAAATCTCGTACAACATTATGCATTTTAGCTCAATGTTTTCTGGATGCTTTAATAATCTTTTATATGACACATTTTTCCTATCAATGTGTCGCAAGAGATTGTTGTTTATCCATGGGTTTAATTTAATTTTAGGTTTCTTTTTTGTTCATTTACTGTCTGATGCGTTTATGCATAATTAAATTGTAATTTATTTAATAATGCGTCGAAACTCACCGACCTATCGACACATTCAGATGTCTTATTCTAATTAATTTCCTGTAATAGTCTTGAAAGAAGTTTAAAACTTAAAAGCTAGAACCAGTTTCGTTCATAAAATGTTTTCTAACAGTATTGTAATGCAAACACTCTGCGGTCATTTGAGATCGGTATTACCAATTACGTACCAAGGCAGTATTGGATATTATGAGACTGTTTATTTTAAATACTGCCTTGGATTTGGAAGAATAAAGTTGGCGAAAAAGTGGGCATTTTCCCGATGTAATGGACATAGCTACTAATCACTTCCTACAACATTCTGAAATCTAATTTGAAGAATAGGTCGGACAATAATCGTACTGTAAACAAATCATCCATACATTTTTTTAATTGATCTGATGTTTGGTAGCGTATTCAATAGTTTATCAATATTAAAAAGTAACAAAATATATGATTTACAATCATCATAACCTCACTTTTAAAATTAGATTCTAAGTACACCACAATCTAATATCACTATATTAGATTAGTGACTGACGAGTTAGAAATGCCGTGGAGACTGGTATGCATTATGAAAGAAGAAATTTATTAGTGCCCCTTGTGTGATATACAATGGTATATTTTGATAAGGAAGTTAAAATAGCTGTTTTAGTGCAGTGATTATTCGGTTTGGAAAGAAGCATCGGCTCGCTCCGCCAAGCTTCGTGTAGTGGGAGCAGGGCTCCCCACCAAAAGTTCCATCTTTCGTTACCATTGTTTGTCTGTTCGACATTTGGACTTGGTCGCTCCTGCAGTTTAGTCAGGCCTGGTTAGTTCGAGTGGAAGTTGTATTTTCCGTGTGAAGGAACTCTTACTCCGGAACTGGTAGTCATTTTGCTCTAGGCGATTTTCGTGCTGTATTCAGAGTGAGGCAGATCACCCGTGTGTATGTATAGCTGTCACACTAACTAACTTTAAATATTTTTTTTCTAATTTCTCCCTAATTTAACCCCACAGAACCCAATTACATTTTATTTCACCTTTTTATAATGTTCCAAAAAAGACCCAATTTGGGAAATTTTCAAATGTAAACATGAATTGTGTGATTCATCAACTTAAAGGTCTATTTACACTTAACACTTTGGGCGCAACAAAATTTAAGTATACTGAACCGTGAAGAATAGTTCTTCATTAATACTAAAAGCGTAATTATTAGACCATTATTTGGCATACAATTTGATTGTACATTGCTATTTAATAATTAATGAGTTTTAGGCTTTTCTTTACTTCTTTAATAATTGGAGAAATTTGGCGCAATTCCTTATTTAGTTAGGATACCGCAGAACTTATTTAAAAGACATATTTTAAAACGTTTTGCTACATCCTGTAAATAAATAGACTTTTAAATTGAACCATCACTCAATCCATGTTTACATTTCACATTTCCGCGAAAGGATCCATATCCACCAAATTGAGCAGTTATGAGGCACTCTAAAAAGTTGAAAATAATTTCTGTGAGGTTGAATTAGAACAAAATGAGAAAGAAGCTTTGCTAAAATTAGTACGACTGACTCTACATAACATACGGGTGGTTTGCCTCACCCTATATAAGCTTTTATTTGTGACTATTTATTAATAATAATGCAACGAGATACTCTTTATAATTCACACACCGCATGTTTTATACTATATATATTACAAAGGCTTCATTCGTATATATTCGATTTTGTTAATTATTAAAGTTTCTATTTAAAAGATGCAAATAGAGTTTATCCAAAATTAGAAATTAGAAATAAAATACTTAAATAAAATAAAGTTAGACCTACACAATTTTTGATAGAAATATTTATACACAATATATTTAACCTTTCGGTACTTTTGGCACTTCACGAACCACACAGTATATACTTTAGTTGTTTTATATTATGTAAGTTGAAGATAAATTACCAACAGAAAAACAGTATCTATACAATTATACAAATAAAACATATTCTGCTCATAGAAACGTGATTGTTAAACTGAAATTTGTATATATTATTTAGTCAGAAAGTATATGATAATTGAAAACCACACATGTTATATAAAAGCATTTAAGTTATCTTATATTTTACAGATTATATTCCATACCATATTATACTTGGTATAGTTTTTTCGAAAGAACTACTTTTCTTAACTGTTTTTGTTTAACACCCATTGATTCGCTTTTAATAGCGATTCCAAAATATTTAAAAAATGTAGTTATGTAGCCAATGTTTCGATGCGGTGTTAACCGGCAAACTTTTGCGTTAGTCACGATATCGGCAGCGTTAATCTAAGTACAAAGATTTACAACAATAATCTCAATATTATTTATTATCATATTGGTGATTTATATATTTACGGCAACTTAATTTTAATATTTTAATTTTATATATGTAAAATAAATGAACCAACCCAAAATATTTTGCTCTTATTGAAGACGGGTTTTGTTTTCAGCTACAAGTTTTAAATAAACACCACCACATATAAAGGGTTCTGAATTATACTCGTATAGTAAATAACAGAGAACTATGACATTTCCAAGTACAGAAAAATATATTAACATTGATATCTAGATCAAAATAATTGTAGGTTATACATTTTATGAAATTATCTCGTAAGCGTAGTTTGAAATAAATGGACACTACTGATGGCGAGAGAAAAGAAGAGACCTGGATTCTGGCCTATCTGAAATTTGCAGGCGTTACTACTAGTATGTTGCCGCGCCTTGTTTCGTAATTCCATTATTGTTTCACTGTTCCATTGCTAGGATAAACAATTCGCAGGGTTGGCTGTGGGGCGAAGCGCCTGAAATTACCGCGCGGCAACACACTAGTACACAGCTGTGCGCCGGTACGGGCCAGGTCTCTTCTTTTCTCTCGCCAACAGTATGTACAGTTGTTCACTTTGAGATCATTTCGACTCAGCATTACATACAATTTTGTAACTTACCCTCTGACCAAAAAAGCATAGATGACGAGATCTAGAGTAAACTAGTAAGCTACAATAGCTCTGGCTGTTTGTGCGTTTAAACGGACAGAGGGCCGGCTGCAATAAATGAACAAAACATACTAAAAATTAAACTTGTTCAATAATAGTTTACAATATTTTTACACAAAAAATAATGACTTTAAAAACTGCACAACATGACCTATGCCAAATGTTTTAAACCCCTCGGTCAAAAATAAAAATTAGATTGTTAAAAATTAGTAACAACTTTTAACACATTTCTAAAATTCTAAAACTGTATACTAGAAATAAACTTGTACTTACTTTCTATAAACATTTGGTCTTAATCGGATCATAAGATTACGAGTTATGAATGTTCAAAGTTGCAGTTTAGTTTAAAGCGCCAAAAACCAACACCTTTCCTTGTTCTTATAGATATAAAAACTTAAAGTTATTTGCAATTAATTTGATTTATATATTTAAACACATTTAATTTTCGATCCATCTGGTTTTGCAACAGCACTTTATGATCTATCTGGTTTTCTAACAGCACATTATGATCTTTCCGGTTTTGCAACATAACCTTTAAGGTTGGGACACACATAACCGTACCGTGCCCGACACGTCAGTCGGCCGTGTGCTGGCCGTCATACGGTGAAAGAATTGCAGCGCAGTTTTCAACCAGCAAGTCCACCACATGTCCGCACCGACACCAGACCGTCGTGGCCGCACCGTGCCCGCACCGTCACCGATATGTGGGAGTTTGAATTTTGACGGGCACGGTTGCGGTCTACGAGCGGTATCATATGTTGTTTACTGTTGCGTTCTTCTTTTTTAAAACTATTTAAGTAGTCTACACGTTCTATTTTATTGAATTATTTAGTATAGCCTACTAACTCTACATCTTGTGTTCGCGTACAAAATCATATTTATTGATAAAAGTATTACATTTTCTTACCTTAGAGTAAACTAGCCATAATTTTCTTATTGTGCATATTTTCTTCTTACAACAAATTTGAAAACCATGTTGTACATTAGGTGATTTTAAACAACTAAATTCGAATTATGAAAAATCTATATACATTTTTCATTAATTAAAAAATAACAAGCATGTAATTATTTGCTAAAAAATCTATTTTTCTTTGATGTATTGAAGTTACTTGATAAATTTATTCCGGTATTTTGTAAGGGTCATATTTAGAATGTTTCTATGACATTTTTATTTTTTTATTCTTTTTCACTTCAGTAAAGTAAAAATAAAAATATTGTATTTACAATAAGATTTCAAGCAAGAAAACCCCATGTTAAAAATAAATAATTAATAAATAATTTATTTCCGGTAATAACAAACTGAATATTACAAATAAAATACTGTATTGTTGCCAGTGCTTAATAATAAATAATACTATGACATAACGTATTTTCAATATCAGAAAATAAACAAATACAAAACAAATGTAAACAACGTTGTACAATTTTCTACTTACTTTATTTCTAATTTATGTACTTACAGTAATAAAATATAAAAAGTAGGTTACATCCTTTTAGGTTTTTCTTTTTTTTAACTAATAATTAGGCCAATAGATTTAGAAAATATGGGAAATTTAGGTACCCCATAAGGCTGTGTTTGTGTTGGGAATATTATATACAAAAGGGTAAAAAATAAAAAATAGCGGAAACTAGCAAGAATGAAATGATAAAAATGAGTTATTGTAGCTCATGTAGTAAATAATGTACTATTACGTTTCAAAGTTTAAATTTAGTATAACTATTGTGCTGTATTAAATAAAAAGGATTTTTATGCACGATTTACAATTAAAATATTAGGATTTAAACATGTAACATTAAATATTATATTATAAATAATTATTTTATAATGCTCTAACGAGTTTATTTAATATTATTATAACTTAGCAGACAAGACTAACCATACACTAATTTATTATCTTAAACATATACTCAATATCATTTTGTCCGATCAATCGTACTCTAATTTTTTTTAGAAAATATATTTATGTTTCTACTATTTTTGACTAATTCTGGAAATAAATTATATGTCCTCGGAGCTATAAAAGAAAAAAAATTTTGTAAAATGTGTTTTTTGTATGTTCTCCAGTATATATTTTACAAAATATTTACTATGTTTTTACAAATTATTATAAAACGGGCTTGCAACATGGCAAAACTCTGGCATCACACCATAGCTCTTGGGTTTAGCCTAATACAAAAAAAAACCCAAATATACTGTTTATAGTGTATTTGACCGAAATTCACTGCAATGAAACACAATGAACAAGAAATTTTAGGGATAAAAAATATAACCAAGATAATGATATTTACAAATTTTACATACTAGCTGATTGTACAAAGCTTTTCTGTAGCATTGCAATGTTTCGTTCACCACAGCGATTAATAAAAAATAACAACAATGAAATTAACAATTATCACAATCAATACTTAATCTTCCGAATATTTTTTAAGTGCCTGTCACTTCGAATTCAAAAGAAACATGCTCTAGTACAAACAGTGAGATTGTTGCGTTCCGGACTGCATACGGACATGTGTGCCTCACGGTAACCGAGCCGAGCCCGCACCGACACTCGGCCGACTCACGTGTTCGGGCACGGTGCGGTTATGTGTGTCCCAACCTTTAAACGTACATGAATACAGAATTTATGAATATCATGGTTCAAATGATTGTGTTAAGGACGTAACCTAGTTTTGTCATAAACGGTTCCCACTTTGCAATATGAGGTCATATATAGTTTTTCTTGCTGTTGGTTTTGTCTTGTAGAGATCTTTTTTCATGTATTACTTTGAAAGGCCATCCCATTTCAAAGTTTTGAGATGCCATAATTTCTTCCATTTCTGTAATTTTGAAATCCATAAAAACACTCCTGTGTGATATTATTACATATTCTCTAAGAAGGTTTTAAAATTCTCGAGCATTCTATAATTAAATTAGGGGTTTACTATCGAAAAATGAAACGCCTATAAAAGGTACTCTTAAATTAATCAATGAATACCAGGCGAATAAATTTAAACAAAAAAGATGAATCTGATCAGACTTGTTGTTTTTTTTTTTAATTTTTGAAAAGGTTCATTCCAGGTAAATAGTAACCATTACAATTGTTTAAACTTTAAAAAATAAAAACGGGAGATATTATAGTAAAAACATTAGTCATAGTATATCGTTAACTCTTCATAGCTCCGACCAGATGTATATTGCAGCAAGCCGAAGCCAAATATTCACTCCAATAGTGACGAACAAAGTTCGCAAAAAGAGTTTTTGTTGACTTATGCCTTTAATGTGTTAGTAGCTCCTGAAGAACAATAACGCAATTTAAAGTATACCTAGTATAATAGAGTATTGGTAAATTTTTAGTATGTTTGAATCATGTCAGATGATGTTCTCAACAAAATGTCTAGTAGCTGAATCATAATGAAGACTTTGTTATTATATTACGCTAAACTAGCTTATGTATGATAATAAACATCGTTCATTCGGAAACATGCCAGTTACGTTTAAATTGCTTTTTCCGTATCAATTTTAGTATCTTAACAGAATTTCAAAATTGTGCACAATTTGATTCAGGATTTAGTTTAAGTTTTCACTGGTTACGCAGACTAGTAAGTTGCGGGAAGTTTACAACGCACTGGAAATATTTTTACTCTACACATACATGAGTATAGAATCTATGAATATCATAGTCAAAATGGTTGATATCAAGGACGCAGCCAGCGAGGGGTTTAAGGGGTCCGAACCCCTCCCCAAAATTTCAATTGTTTTTTTTAACTAAACGATTATTATTATTTAAATATTTCAGTATTACATATGTACAGCTGAAATATCGTTCTCAACAAATAAACGGGTCAAGAACTGTTTAAGGAACAAAATGGAGCCTTACTCTGTCCACTACGGGAAAATATCAGTTATCTGGACCCCCCAAAGTTTTTCCTGACTACGTTCTTGAGTTGTACATGTATACGGAGATATCGTGCAAACATATGCCACCCAAGACATTTTGGTAGACAATAAATAACAAGATAACTTAATAAGAAACCTCAAATGTATAACGTGCCCTTGCAGCACATTGTCGAAACTAGTAACTGTGCAAAACATCTTGGTTAGGTACACGCTCGAACAACAGCATAACAGACACTAAAGTTTGAAATATTTTGGGAGTGCCGATGGCAAGCGGTCTAAGATGTCAGACTTTGGATCTGAGTTAGAGATGGTGCAGGTTCAAAATCTGTCTGTGACTGTTGCACTTTTTATCAGAACCATCGACTTGTACTGTATTTACTCTCCCCCTCATACTGTTTGATAAGATCCTCGCACAGGCCAGTGGCCCATAAAAACGGACAGAATAAGGCTCAAAAAGGAACTGGGCTCTCTTTTTTTGTTAAAAAAGTATATGCATTTTTAATGGTTTCAAATTCAATATTAGTTAAGTGGTGACGCAAATATTGGTTATACATAGCACAACATTATTTAAAAGTAATATTATAAACAAGGAAATATTTGAGTTTATTTTAATTATTACTAGTTTTAACAACAATTTCAGATGGTCTGCTGGTTGTGTGTAGAGCATTATAAGTTAGTTTGCTAGTTTCGGGGTAAATTAATGTATTTTTTTTATACAGATTGGTCACGGATAGGAGGTATAATGCCAAAGCGCGGAACCAGGAACCCTCCAGCTAACAGGCCCAGACCGTAAGTTTTAGAAATAATATATATTACATTGTACATAGTTACACAGAATTATCTCGGAGCATGGAAAGTGCATTGTTACACAATGTACAGCTATTATACAGATCGTTAATCTGAAGTCGATGATAACCGGGTCGACTGTTGTATTTTACATTTATGATACTGACCTCTCATTCCAGAGGATTGACTCAAATAATTTCGAAGCTGACTCCTTATTGTTTAATCTTACAAATCAAAATGAATTTTCGTTTTTTCCATTCTAGCAGAACACTTTATGCTATTCTCTATAACAGAAACACGTTTTAGTTGTTTTTAACCGAATAAAAAAAAGAATGTGTTATCCTTTGATATCAATGTTTTATTTTATTTTACTTTATTTCCAATTTTAAATACCAATAATGTTGGGCACCTCAACAAAATAAAATGTCTTTATTTAGAAGCGTTTCTCAGTCCATTTACTGTTTTCCGAACAACTCAAACCATTAGTTACTATAAATTAATATTAAATAACAATTAAAATACACTTAAACATTCTTAACTAGATTATAGGCTAAATAAATAAATAAATATATAATAAATAAATAATGTAGTTCATCACTTAATATTTGTATACGAAACCCGTTAACTATGTTCGTTGTCAACAATAAAAAGAATCCTTAAACAATCGTTGCAATGTGACTAAATGTTGAAATTATAATGTTATCATTATTTTCATTTCTATATTTATGTTCGAGAGAGGGGGCAGTCTGCACTTACCCTGGGTGCCACCAAGGCTAACTACGGCCCTGATTGGTCATAAATTGTACAGTAGTTACGCAACCGAGGCACTACGGTTGGTATAATGCACGAAGTGGAATGGTGTAATATCAATAGTACAAAATGGTGTAATAGCAATAGGATACATGACCTATTCGGATAGTTTACAGGACATAACAATAAGAAAAGTAATTTTGTTCATTGCAGTACAATTTGTACCTAATAACGCCCTATTTCACTTAATCTCTACAGTAAAACCTGTGTAATATTTATAAATTACTAGCAGTTGCCCGCGGCTTCGCACGCAGTTTCGTAGGTTTTGCACCTGTAGGAGCATTTCTGGTTGGAGTAAATTATATATTATATTATGTTTGCCTTCTTCCCACTATCAAGAAAATATGTTAAAATTTGTATATCTATAGTAATTTTAATTTACTCCGGTCTTAGTACTGTTTGGTTCACAGCTTATTTATTTACGCTCTCTCGATCAAGAATATATATATATATATATATATATATATATATATATATATATATATATATATATATATATATATATATATACAGTTTTGAGACACCTAAGTTTGTAAAACGTCCACTTGGATAGGTTACATTAAATTCTTTAAATGAATAGTAGAAGTTAAACTATATTGCCTCTTATATCTGCACTCCTAGCAGTTACTTGCCGCTTCGCACAAAATTTACTAGGGGTTCGACATTTATGACCACTGCTGGTTCGAGCGAATTATATTTCCGAGGTCAATGTTGAGTTTGCCTTGTTGCCACGATCAAGAAAATACGACAAAAAGTGTATAATTATGGTTATTGTAATATAATTCGTACTCAGTATGATTTGTTCCATAGTTGATTTTGTTTTGTTTCTCGATCACGAAGATATACTTTTTTTTTTGTACATCACGCACCAGAGAAGTCTCTTTCTGTTCAAAGAGAACTCGTATGAATGATTTTAGTAGTATTCTAAACGAGAAGTCTAAATGTACAGTAAAAGTGTTTTTTACTATTTTAGTACAGTCAGAACTGGAATTGGTCGTTCGGAATTAGTTCAAAAGAACAGTCCAGCGAACTTTCATCTAGCATAGTTCTTGTCGATTGCTTCAAAGGGAGTCTTCGGAGTCAAATTCTAACCTTCTATGTTTTAGGACATTTTCTAAGGTAGAACCTAAACGTTGAAATCTAGAACTGCACGAAGAATTATGGTTACTATTTAGACAATTTAGTCACTATAAATGTAAATAATTTGGAAATAATAAACAATGTTTACACAGATCAGTTGACAGGCTCATTCGATTAATATTACACAACTTTAGAGACCAGTGGGGCGTAGCCCGGAGAGATTTCCGAACTGAGAATAGGTCTATATTCATCCCGGAACCGTGTAAGAATGTCCATGTAAAATTTCAGTACAATCGGTTAAGTAGTTTAAGCGTGGAAACGATACAAACAAACAAAGGTACGTTTGTATTTATAATATTATTCGTATTATGATTAACAATATTGTATTATAATAAGGTAAGAGTGCGACACACTACGTGTTGCTTTAACATTAGTATAAACTTTTATGTCTCCCCGGGAGACAAATGGAATTGTGGCAGTCTACTCAGTGATAAATCTAACGAAAAAGTCAAATTCTATTGATAAATGTGCATCTTAATCGAACCAATTCCTGACTATGTAGATATGAAGTTTTATCCAACGTTATGCGTTCATAGCTCAACGAACAAGACTCTGCTCCTGAGATATCCAGCGGGAACCAGACTCACAAACGGACAGACGATAAATTTTGCCACAACCCTCAGCGATATAAATAAATATAATGTATTTATTTTCTTAGTCTGCCACAAAACATACACCAAATAAATGAAAAACTTATATAATTAATAATGATAAACAATATAACTATAATTGCCAAGACTGACTAAATGCACGAAATGAAAACTTAAACATGCATTTAGATTTAAAAATAACGTAATGAAACTTAAAATGTAACTGAATATAACTTTTTCAACTTCTTTCAGTCCCTTACATGTCTTATCATTATAAAAACTTGTAAATACTCTGCCTTTTGTAAATACAGAAGAGAAAATTTTCTTCCAGAAAAAGAAGATGTGAATGGACTGCCTTTCCTTTATTTAATATTTATCTAACTTCATGTTTTGTTGAACATATATTTCATTCACATAAGTATCGTATGCACTGCCCCAAAAAGTGATGCCATAATAAATTCTGCTCTGAATAAATGAAAAATACAGCATACGCATAACTCTTTCATTACATTATCTTTTAAGAAAATAAAAATACCTTACAACATAATTAGGCCTACATTTATTTTTCAAATGATTTATGTGAGTTTTCCAATTAACTTCACTGTCAACAAAAATTACTAGGTACTTTATATGCGACTTAACCTTATGGATATCTAGGATGGCCACATCACTAACTGCAAATGTCGAGATTCTGGAGTTCATGGGCAATTCGATAGGTCTAGTCTACTGTGGGAGATGACTATTGGAGTTGGTGGGGTTTGTTCCCTAACCTCAGAGGTTCTTGCTTGCCTCTTGCCCCTAGCTTCTTGCTAGGATGTGCCACCCCTGCCTGCTTTGACTGGATAGGCTGGTTCAGAGCTGGCCTCCCCTTCTTCCGGGGAGACATGACTGAGATGTAGTGCCCTAATTCTTCCTCATGTATCTCGATAGGATGCGGTCCCTACTCCCTAACCTTGCTCATCCTGAATATCTTGTCACTCCGGAAGCAGCGCAAAGGTTCTTATAGGACTGTGTAATTTATAAGCTTCTTATCCTAAGAAAAAAAAGCAGCGCATTGTTGGACGTTTCTAGCTTTAAAGTATTTGATGTTAGTATGGTAAACTATAATTGTCATTGCTCTATTATCCATTTCTTTGTTATAGAAAATAGGTTACTATGTTCTAAACTCGAATATGTGTGCAGCTCATTACCACCTGGTCAGACACAGACATTGGAGCTGACTCCAACTCCTATTAGTAAGCCGCCGCCTCCGAAACAGTCCTCCGGTCTCTTCAACCAGGTGGCCTCCACCGCCGCAGGAGTAGCCGTGGGCACTGTTGTTGTAAGTTTACAATTCCTTAAATGGATTGAATGAATGAAGAATGAATGAATATTTATTTCCTCATAGAAATACAGATCATACATTTATACAAAAACAAGAAATGATCTGGGCGTAGCCTGTGTGTTGAGATCGAGACGCGATAACCTGCATGAATATATAGTAATTAAAAGAATTCGTACTGTAAAATCTTCGTATGGAAAAAATAACGCAATGTAAACGTGAAGTTTACAATATAAATATGTATTAATGTAATGTATACATACTCGTAAAAAAGAAAAAAAAAACAATTACATCATAGCTACAACAAAGCAAGTGTTAGACAATAAGATGACTACCAGATAACAACGGCGAAATGATAATGTGATGACGAATGTTTACTAAATAATAACAACAATATTAACTTAATTTAATCGAAAAAAAAAAATTATATCGATAACAACAGTTTATCAGGAGGCTTGGAACCTAACTAACACACATACACACACTCTCTCTCTCTCTCTCTCTCTCTCTCTCTCTCTCTCTCTCTCTCTCTCTCTCTCTCCCTCTCCCTCCCTCCCTCCCTCCTCCCTCCCTCCCTCCCTCCCCTCCCTCCCCCCTCTCTCTCTCTTCCTGTCCTTACATGTACCACCATCAAGAGACACTCTCTCAACACACAATCCTACAAAGATACAATATCGTGACACTATCACACGCCAACCCACTGTCAATGCTCCTGATGAAAATAGGGTCAACAATTAATTAAGCTAGTGTACATACAAAGAAGTTATACAATATTCTTACACTATTTAATTTTACACTATATTAAGACATATCGTTCTCACAGTAAATGTAAGTAATAGTCTGCGAGTTACGAATTACAGCGAAGTGAATTGTGGCCTAAGGCGAAAGTGGAACGGGTCTCTACTGAAGGCTCATGTTGAAAGTGGTTTAAAGTTAAAACCGACAAAAGTTTCAAATTTGTAAACCAACTTGTATCTTTCAAGTCCTGTTTATCAGTTTTGATGATAAGATTGCCACTGATAACATTTTTCTGTATTGAAATAAATATTAATCTCATGGTGAAGAACAGTTGTGAGAGATGGTGGATATGTTGGAACATAGGAATTTGTTGAACGTTCCAAATGTTGGTGTACGCTGTCCAGCTTGAGATCGCGGACCTCAAATCGTACATCTTGTGGAATTTACGATATTCTTACGTTAATTATATTACACCTACCACCTTTCCACCTATGCCTGTGCCAATTTCCAGGCGTTGTAAATTGACAGGACTGCTCTAGTTTTGCCATAGCAATTGTTGATTAAAATGGCTCCACAGTGAGGACGAAATTTTTCAAGATTTTGATTGCGCGGCTAGAAGATAGTCACTAGGAAGATTAGTTCACTTGTTTAGTAATACAACTAAAACCGGAATCCCTGGAGTTTGTAATCCATATAAATTCCTAGGAATTCCTTAGTTGCCATTACACCTTATAGAATCTACTAGAATTATAATCCCCAGTAATGTTTGCCAGTAAGCCCCTGACAGTTGCAGGTTTTATAATCAACCACAATATTTTATGTACAGGCTGACGCAGTCACAAATTCACTGTTCGGAGGAAGCGAGGGTGGAGCCGTCGCCGCAGAACCAAATCCGTCCGCCGTCCTTCAACAGCAACAACAGCAGCAGGCGCCGCCTGGAACATGTAGCCTGGAGGTTCAAAAGTTTTTGAAATGCGCGGAGGGGCAGAGCGACCTCTCACAGTGTCGGGGGTACAATGATGCGGTGCGCCAGTGCAGGAAAAACAACAATTTGGGTGAGACCACAACTGTACCAAGTTCACAAACTCTGTATTCTAGAACTGAAAGACTGTAGAGGAAAATGAAATTTCTTTTGTGGTCGTTCTCTTTGACGGAACCACAGTTTTTACGTTACGATACCATTGCCAGACTTTAATACAGCTGGAGTGGGGGCAGCACTCTTGCCTGTATTATAGTCTGGCCATGGCTGTACTGGTATATTGGAGCGATCTTCATCAGAGGCTACAAACCTTTTTGAGAAGACGCCATCTTTGTGAAGCGGTTCCTCTTTCTCTTACTATATAGAATTGGGTCGAGGGAGAGTAATAACTCGTAACAGCAAACTGCAGAGAAACAAATGCTCTATACGACCTAAAAACTAATTGGAATTGTTAAAGTGATCTTATCAATCCGATATTCATTGTTTGTCCATTAATTTAGTGGTTTGAATATAGAGTAAACATTATTTAGAGTTAATAATGTTTTGGGGTGAAACTACCAAGTATTAGTGAAAAGAATGGAAATTTTATTTTCCTTGCACCACCCATCTTTGATTAATGGAAATTAAACTCGTATTGTGCCGTAGTAAAATATTTTTACTGTTTATACCATTTTAACTTACATTTGTTCACCTTGTGAAATAATTGTTTTAAAATCTACACAACATTAAACAAGCGTAGTGAAAACCAAATTGAGTTAATTAGAATTAAGTTTAATACAAATATATTTTGACGAAATTCAATTTCAAGTAATAAAGTAAAAAAAGTATACAGGCCGATTACTTCCCTGTTTTAAGCTTTAAAATGATGTAATACAACTTTCATCCTCGTCGTCTAAAGATTGATAAACCCTTTTTTTGATCATAGCGTTATGGAAGATGTCTCACTAAAAATATATTATTAGTACAAATCCAAACAATTGTTAGATTTTTGTAAATTATGTACTTATTAATTATCTAAATGATGAAGTACAAACAAGTTTAAGAATTTTTTCTGAATAACTTCTAACATTATCGGAAAACCAAAAAGGGTTTTAGATGCGTATTAATGATATCTTGAAAATGATACATCTGCCATAATGCTGTGACCGAAAATTGTGCCATAACAGTGCATGTTTTTTTTAAACTGTTCTTATGGGTCTTCAATGGATATGTAATGGCTGCCAGTGCTGGTGACTGGTTGGTTCTTACAAGTTTCGTTGTTTTGTTACACGGATTGACGTAGTGCAACCTCTCAAAAAACACACTGTTGAATTATGTTGTTTTCTGTCCAGGGCCATAGGTAGCTCTTCCGACTTTACACCTACTAGTTTTGACTCCTACTGGAAGGTATGTACAAACTTGGAAAATATCAAACCAGCAGTAAATCTGAAAATTAATCCTCGAGTACTACAATATACTGCTGATTAAAAACATCTAACAGAAAACTCTATACCTAAATTTTTAAGTATTCTAAAACACTCAATTGCTTTGATTGCACCTGATGATAACTTTGCACTGTGTATTCTGTTTCAGAATTTCAGAAGCAATACCTACATTATGCTGAACCAGAATGTAATACAAGACTCGAAAGTAACGACAGGTTATCAGCTATGTTCGGAACCCATGTTAAATACTGTTAAACAATAAAATTATTACTGCAACATGTTTTTGATTAATATTAGTATTTGTATGTTACTGATAAGGTATTTGTTAAAATTGTGACTTTTGTGATGAACCCATTTTGCTCTGTTAGTGTACTCAGTACTTCGATTTAGAACAGCATTTACTCTCTGTTTGTGGTAAATTGGTACAGTACGATATTTCCGTGACAGGAGACTGCTTCATAGTGGGTGGCTATATTTCGTTCAGGTAATTACTGCACCTGCTGTTCAAAGTAAGTCAAATTATATTATATTGTCCAGTATTGATTTAGGAATATTTAAAATCGATAATTAGAGGCAAAATGAAATTCATTTCCTAGTAGCTAAAACCGTCCAAGGTTGGATAAAAAGTAGATTTTTCTCTGCTTCCATACTAACTCATATGAGTATTATCACACAACTAGTTATCCAGAGGTCTATGATGTGAAAATTTGATTTCTCTAAATTTTAGGACGATGGATTTGGAGGATTTTCAGATTTCGAGGAGAAATATGTTAGGTACGGAACACAAAATTATTTTTCAAAGTTTATGAAGAGGAGAAGAGCATTTTTGGGGTTAGAATGTTTCAAAGTCAATAAGGAGTCTGCCTTTGGAAAATTGTTCCTATCCAACCACAATCTTCGCTGGCCGTTGAAATCCTCAAATCTCCTCTTGCACAACACTCTCCTCCTTCTTCCTCTAACGCTTCTCTACAACGGAGAGGGGAGGGTCGCATCGTAGCATTTTACAAGAGATCAATCGTCTTACTGGCAACGCGGTTAGCATGGTCTTAAGTAAACCTCAAAATGTGAAATTGTAAAAGAATGGAAGACTAAAATCATTACCATTATGATTTTTTCTTTAACTCTTTAAGGAATTTATAAAAAATGATAAGTTTCGAAAAAGAGATGAAGCAGTGGTAGTAGTGTCTTTAGGGACCACACAACACGCGGAAAATTAATGAAATCGTCTGTGAAGGGTTTACTTTTTTATATCTTTGCACATTGTATCAAATGAAGTTATACATTTCATGCATTTTTAAATGTATAACTTTAAATGAAAACAAACGATTGTTTATGAGTCATAAATTCGCATTGGTTTGTCATTGCTTATGACAAGAACCCCTGAACAAGACGGTTGATGATAGGTTCAGTGTGGCCTTGTAGTTTGAATAGTAATACATTATTAGACTACTCTTAGTTTAGACAATATACTGGATGATACAGCTCTCCTAGTTGAGCCACAGTCAACAGAATAACTGCAAATGCAGCATTTCATCGACTTAAATTTGCAATACAACTCAAACAAGACAAGTTGTTTCCCACTCGATCTAAGATCAAGAATCATGCCAAGTTCCTAAACATGAACCTAGATCGAGGTTTGACTCGAACATGTCACATGAGTGCAGCTTGCTACTTGTTTTCTCAAACACTTGTGCTTTGAGAAGACTCTAAATTCTGCCCAACAAAAGTATTACTCATGGTATTATATGAGCCCATATTTCCTCACATCTCATATGGGATTTTAGTGAGGGGACGACAAACCCAAACTCTGCACACACAAAAATCTCCAAATTGAAAATACTGCCAGAATAGTTTCAAAAGTGCGCTTTAGGCAGTCGTACAAACCAGCATTTCTTCAATTAGGGCTATTAAAACTTTCCTGTCTCAACTTCAATCAACCTTTTTTATGTCCAAATGTTACCTTACTCTAAAGAGTAGCGTACATAATACCTACGCAGGCTAGTGTTGCATTCGTCAACAGTCTTCTCGAATCGTGGAAACAAGATCAAGTGACTGAAACATTACATTTTTCATTAAAGGCTTTTTGTTATAAAGGATCTTTTACTCTGTAGGAGGGTTCCTTCGGCACAATTTGGAGAGCCGGACCAAGGTAGTCCAGTAAAGAGTGAGAGTGAAGAGTCTGGAATTACCTGTAAGCTAAAGTACCTGAGGAGGAGTGGAACCACTTGGTGGTTTTGTCTTATTTTACGCATTCTATATCAATGTACACGTTTCCATTCAATACAAAAATATTCTATTCTATAAGCCAAGCATAAATCTCAATCAAATTGTATAGAGTGTCACGTGGGCAATGCTGGTAAACGTACTCCGGTCTCAGAAATGGTCTAAACACTCGTCTCCACTTGTGCCATCATTCGTAAGATTAACTTTAGTCCTCCATGAACAGAATAATGAAGAATATCATCAGTTAGGTCATAAATTTAATGATAAGTCTCATTCCAATATGGTGAGTTGCAGTAACTTCATGTTCATTATTGTGACCAGACGCCACGTTATCAGCGCTATAATTGAAGTGGGTTGGCATGTCTAATCAACAAGTTAGTGGCCCCGTCTTACGTAAGAATGGATGACTAAGTTAAACCGACCAACTATACTACATTAAATTGAAATGAAGAGAGTTTTTCTTCATCAAATTTTTTCTGTTTATACCGCATTGAAACTTTGTTAACATAACTAAAATCATGGCACATTTCCTCCTTGCAGTGGAGGACCACTTTCTGCTCACAGATGCAGATCTGTTTAACAACTGTTGACTTAGGGTTTTCCATAGCAAACCAGGAAATGTAGCTATAGTGGGAAGGGTTGATTCCACGTGAATGTCAGTTAAACTCCAATTCACTTTCCTCTTAGTGCAGCGTCTGAGACCTGATGCTGCTACAGACTTGGTTCCTGAAATCTGGGGTCATGTTCGTCTGAAGAGATCCAAAAAAGTCGGCGAAGAAGGAGCTCGAATGAAATTATGCATTTGATGAGACAATGAGAACATCTCTTCGCCTATATTCCACTATATCTTGTAGTCTAGGTGTCTCTGATGTTGAAACGATGTAACAAGTTCATTTCAAGCTTCTTCGTCGCCGACCTTTGTGGGTTTCTTCAGACGAACAGGACTCTAGATTTCAGGAGTTAATTATGTAACAGCGTCAGATCCCAGACGCTGCACTGTGATGAAGGTGAATTAGAGCTTAATTCACAGAGCAGAAATGTTTAATTGTATTTAGACGCTGTGTAAACAGAAAACTTCTGGGTGATAGTCATATCACCCTGTCATAAACAGTTAGTGGGTCAGTTAATATAATCATCTCACGAGGAATTTCTTCAACAGGAGAAGCTTTAAAATAATGCAATCCTTCCACCCGATGATAATGAAATGAATATTGGCTTATAAGAGGCGATGTTAGGACTATTATTAGTAAGTCCTCTCTTTCTATTTATCGCATTAAAGGAACAATAACTGAACAAAATAACATACATATGAATATCTTATTGACAATAAAACTTAAAATAATAATATTAAACGTCAGGTCAGTATGTATAATTGCGAAATACGAAGCATAATCATATAGTAATCTTAGTACATGTATGGCAACAGTAACACAGCCCGTATCATATCCATCCAACATTTCAACGATTCCTGCCCTGAAACGGAAACAAATGCCAAGGTTTCTGATGTCTCCGGGAATTTCATTCCATAGTATCACAAAATAATAAGTACAAATTATCAATTGTAGCTATCTATAGATCATGTAAATTCAGTTTATTCTCAGTTTAGAGAAGAGTTTGAAAATGTTTTAAAATTAAATAATGACCCTATGATTATTATAGGGGATATAAATGTTTGTACATTAAAAGATAATGGATCTGGTCCAAATTATATAAATTTATACACATCATAATGGCTTTGAAAATTACATAAAAGAACCAACTCGAATACTTGGAATAAGTAAATCATGCATTGATCATATTTTGATTAGAAATACTAGTGCATTAGATTTCAAAAGTTATGTTTTACAAACGTACATAACCGATCACTTTGCTTTGGAATTAAATGTTTTTAACTTGAATTTAGAATTAAGGAATAAAGTAAAGTTCTCTAAAGTTGTAGATTATGATATGCTTAGTGGTTATTGTTATGGTTGTATGCTTATAGGTTAGAAGGTTATTGTCTGCTAATTGGTTGCCGTTATTCAGGCATGTGATGTAAATAGCTGTGTTAAAATATTATATGATACATATAGTAATTGTTATAATGACTCTTGTAAACTCAGAAAAGATTAATAGTAGAAATAGAAGACGCAATCCTTGGATAAATGATCACTTGGTGAAATCTAATAAACATGAAAAACCATTTTTATAAATTATACATTAGGGATATAGAAAATATTTATTTGAAATCTAGGTACAGGGAACTATCTCATACTGTGCACAGGCAAATCAAAAAAGCCAAACTTGAATTATTACTCTACTCTTTTTGATTATAATGGCAGTAACACAAAACAGTACTGGAAAATAATTAACAGAGCATTACAAAAAAGGAAAAAATAGGTATAAGTAGAATTAATTGTAATGGTACTCTGATTGATGTTAGTAGGAATGAGCTGGAGGTAGCAGATGTGTTTAATGATTATTTTGTAAATGTTACCTCTCAGCTGAGACAGGAGCATTTTGGTAGTGATATGTTTCTTATTGACAGTTCTGATAACTGTGTTGTGTTTTGAGCATTTCTCAATTAGTCACGAAAACGTTGCAAGAGCTATAAATACAATGACAAATAAAAAAAGCTGTGGGCTGGATGGAATAAGCATCATTACTATTAAGCGTAAACATTAATGTGTTTTTAACCGCTTTCTTCTGAATATTTTTGAAAAATCTCTAAGACACGGTATATGTCCTGATAAATTTAAGATTGCTTGTGTAGTGCCAATATATAAAGCAGGTAGCCATACAGAAGTTTCATCGTATAGACCTGTATCGTTAATTAATACTATAGCTAAAATTTTTGATGGTAATTATTAAAAGAACAGCTACTGGATTACTTTTTTTCAAGGTCTTTGTTTTCAAACAATCAGTTTTGGGTTTTTGCCAGATAGAGGTACAGATCTTGCCATTGAGAGGCACGTTAAATGTATTGCAGATTCAATTAACCAGAATAAGTATGTGTTGGCTGTGTACTTAGATTTTAAAAAAGCCTTTGATTTAATTGATATAAATATTTTATTAAATAAATTAAGAAATTTACGGTATTGGAGGCAATGCATTGAAATGGCTTAGGTCTTTTTGTAATGGCAGAAAGCAGGTTGTAAAGGTGAATGGTGTCTTGAGCAAAGAATTGCAGTTAAATTATGGTGTTGCACAAGGGGGTGTTTTGGGACCTTTAATGTTTATTATAAATATAAATGAGATATTGCAAATTCCCTTTTACTCAACAATATTTGCATATGCTGACGACACAACAATGGTTTGTTCTGCAAATAATAAAAAAATACATTAAGACAAATGGTTAACCAAGACTTAAAATCTATTTCAATTTGGCTAGTTCAAAATAAGATAATAATAAATAGTAATAAGTCAAAATGTATATTATTTTTTGACCGAAATAAAGAATGTAGAGAACTACAAAATGAAAATAACTTTTTCTGTCATCAACATTTGTGCCTTTATAAATGTTTTATGTGAGGGTATTGAGGTAGTTGATAATGTCAAGTACTTAGGGCTTATAATAGATAGAAATTTAAAATGGGACTTCTACACAAAATATCTAGTAGGAAAGCTCAGAAAAATAAATTATGCTTTATACCATATGAGAGAGTATCTAAAGTCTGACCATTTAAAGAAACTATATTTGTCTTGGTTTGAGGGAACCATAAGGTATGGTATTATACACTATGGTGGGACTTATGACTCAGTTTTGAGGCAGGTGATAATGTTACAGCGATTTGCAGTGAGGAATGTGTACCATATAGGAAAATTTGATAGTGTGTCACACTTATTTCAGCAGGAGAAAATTTTGACTTTTTCTCAGCTATATGTATTGAGTGCAATAATGTATATGAGAAAGCATTTAATAAATTATGAATTACAAAAGTTTAATCGTGACACTAGATTATCTGCTAGAATGGTCATAGAGACTCCAAATTATCTTAAAGAAATCGGACGTAGACAGTTTTGCTACTCAGGGATAAGATGGTTTAAACCGTTTCGTACTTGAGTGTGGCGACAACATATTGTATGAGAGGAAACCCAAATTTAAAATGAAGGCCTTGGAATTTATAGTTAGCTTGGGTTTGATGTGATGATACCAATAGAGACAGATAAATTTATTGCAAGAATTGCGGTTCATAACATTAATAGTTGATAATGGATTATGAGGTATAATTGTTGATGCTTATTTATTGGATTTTTGGAGTTTGTTGGCAGGTTTTGATTTTAGATATGTATTGGTAATTACTTATGTTTGTTGGATATTTATTTAATTATTTATTTTATTGACTATTACAAAAATTATATCATAAATTCATTTAATTATTGTTACATTATTGTTGTGTTGTCTTTATAGTTATTTATTATCATGTTGGATTATATACATTAATTAGTTATTTATTTTTTGTTAGTAACTTATTTATATGTTATTCTGGTGGTTATTGTACGTATATATGAGGTATAATTGTTGATATTTATTTATTAGATTTTTGGAGTTTGTTGGCAGGTTTTGATTTTAGATATGTATTAGTCATTAGTTTACTTATGTTTGTTGGATATTTATTTTAATTGACTATTACAAAAATTATATCATAAATTCATTTAATTATTGTTATGTTATTGTTATGTTATGTCTTATAGTTATTTATTATCATGTTGGATTATATACGTTAATTAGTTATTTATTTATTGTTAGTAATTTATTTATATGTTGTTCTGTTAGTTATGTATACTTAATAGAGGTATGGGTATATTACCGTCCTGTAATTCACATGAATGTTTGGGTGGGACTGAAAGTAAAAACGCAGCCAGCTGAAGGACTCTGATGAATATAATTTGTATAAAATTTGTATATGTTTTTTTCATTTCGCACGTGCCATGTTGGCATATGAAATGTAGTAATACATGTAAATTCCTAAATAAATAAAGGTTTTTTGAAAAAAAAAAAAAAAAAAAAAAAAAATAGTCGGCAAGGAGTAACGTTTCATTGAAGAAACTGGAAAGGATAGTGATGGATAGAAGAGAACCCTTCGAGTAGAGCTTTCACTGAATGGTCAACTTAGTGTTTCAATTTAGTAGTAAACTGTTTTATCACTCATACTACCAAATTCGCTCAGTTAAAATAATGGCCTACGGCTAGACTGTTAGTGTAGGGACAAGAGCCAATTAATATTGTATAACTTTAACCTAACCTAACATAACCTAAAATACAACCTAGTTTTTCTTGTAATTGTTGAAGACATCGATCGACAGCCGCACTAGTTTTGATGAGGGTAGAACAATGAGGGCATCAAAAGAATTAATAATATGAAACGATAGTATTTTCTCAGGTGATATTTTTATCAAATTGAAACACAACCGTCAGACACACAAATAATAATAACATAACCGTCCGACGAGTAGATAAAGATACATAATTTACCATTCTCGCCCAAATAGACTGTACATGATTAGATTACGCTGGTTTATCATTATGCAGCGTCTAAAAAGACATTATAAGTCAAACTAATGAGTAAGATTATTAAATTGTGAACAAATTCCACCGCCTAATAAAAAATGTACGTAATGCCACCATAAAGTTCAAGCCTGATAAATTCAAAGATTAAAAGTTTAAAATATTTCAATTTTACTGTGTCGGGAATCAAATGTGTTCTACAATGTTAATAGTACATTTACAAAATAATGGAGTACGAGTATTATCAGGAAATAAATATTATTACCACGTTGAGACATGCCTTACAAAGAGAACTACCAGGTCCAAGAGGTTCTTTGACTAATAATAAAAAGTGAACCAGTTGCATACCGTAACTAAGGAAATGCACAGGGTGTAAAAAGGGCCGCACGGGTTTGATAATTGCCGAACGATTACAGGTAAAGTAATAAAACTTAGTACATCATTACTGCACGTACTAATGTACTTTTTGAAGTAACTACCATATGTTTGTCGTGTTAGAGGAATGGCCTGCAAGGAGTCAGAAGGAATTCTTAAATGAGAGCATAGGTTGAGTTGTACACCAAATTAAAGGTAGATTACAATGCCTCAAATCTGACCTCAAAGGGTTCACTCTTTAAAAAACGATGCTGGTTTGAAACATTTACAATGTAGGCCCTGTTTTAAATGGTTTAATATCCTTTTCCTGGCTTAAGTTGTGAAAGTTAAACTTAGAAAATAGTTTAAATTACCCTATTTAAATACCCTGTCCGAGATCTGAGTACAGGCCTGCTGCTAGAGACACAAGGCAGACCATTTTTGTTATCTAGATGTTTCTGATGTCGAAAACATACGGAGTTCCTTTTTGACAGCCTTAATCCGCCTGTTTTTTTTTTGTATCTCTTCAGATCGACGAGAATTCCAGATTCCAGTAAAAGTCTGTACAGTGTCGGATTTCAGGCACTGCACTAGGCGGAAGGTAAATTGAGGTAAATTCAAAGTTCGCATTAAATCAACCCTTCTCCTACACCTACGTACATGATGTGCAGGTAATGAATATTATAACACTATATTAAAATTACTGTATAATTTTATTTCTAGAGATTTAAATAATTTTCATGACGAAAAGAATTTGGATTCTAATAGAATTATTCAATCTCAGAGTCCAAGCTACTACGACTCAAGTTGAGTAGGTCTTCTTCAATAAAGGTATCTTCAACGCTTCACGATAGTGGATGTTCCTGTCTATAGAAAAGCCAGAGTGTCATTACGTTGTCTGAGAGGAAGTAACTTATAACTTGTCACTTCAGAATAATATACAAGGATTTTAGTTACTAAAACTAAAATAAAAAACAGGTTTATACTTAAGTTATGAGTAAAAGTTCACTGTTGTCAGACGATTTTCTTTCTTTGAGGAAGGAAACTTCTCGTACTACTTGAATACGCTTCTATCATTAGACAGCAACGTGAAGTTTTATTTGATTTGTCGGATTTTGAATTCTCTCCGCATTGAAACCGAGGTCAGACTGAGAGTGGGTAAGGAGTGGGGCGGTCACGCTGCATCACCAGGAGTCTTCTTTTCAATCCACAAAAGATCGGGAAGGGAAAGAGGAAAGTAGTGCCTGTAATGTAGGAACTATCTGGAATTCATTAAATTAGTGATAATAATGCACTGTATCAACTCTCGTTTTATATCTATATATCCAAGACATGAATAAATGAATTTTATTTCTCTTAATAAAACAATCATTGTAATTCATACATATACACGTTTGAGAAATTAAACTGGCCACTTTAACACAAGTTGTGTGACCAGTGTTGTAAAAAATATATACATTACAAATAAGAATCATTACAGTCTAGCATTACTTGAACGTTTTTGTATCCGCCCGCTGTGACATCTGATGGTAAATAATTCTGTTTAAAAAGTATTATACAGGGTTTACCCAAAACTGTTTACAATTAATTGTTGTTGTAGAATAATAAGTTTCGTTATTTCTGAGAGGGATCGGAGTTTTGGGTTAGTAAAGTTAAAATCAAAAAGCTCATCAGTTTATTTTTTACATTAACCTAAATTGCAAACTCAAGCCATCTTTGAACGGCTGTCATTTTTGACTCGGTTATTCGTTTGAGGTCGGGTTTGCAGCTCTGAACTCTACTAATAAAGACCTTTTATTTGATATGCATATCAACCTATGCTTACATTTAAGATTTTCTTCTGACTCCTGGCGGGCCGCCCCCCTGAAGAAGTAGCGGATCACTGAATATGTGATAAAATAGATTTTTACGTCCAGTAACTTTGTGTAAAGTTTTGTAGCTCTATTTTAAATATTTTGAAAAATATTTAACTGACCCGGAACTTTTTGGACACCCTGTATATAATTTAAAGTATAGAAAACATAATTGTGTAAAAATGTAAAGAGTATATATATATATATATATATAAAATTTTATATATAGTATAAAAATATAAACTGTTATATTAAGAAGCTTGTGAGGTAGCCTATGTCCTGTTGAAAAAAAAGTCAAGTGATTGCCATTCTGAAAAAATATTTATCACTTGTTGCATTGTTTATTTGAATCGGAAGTTGATTAAAACATTTCGGACCCAAGTACTTAAAGGAATGACGAAAAATCGATTTATTTACTTTGGGTAGTTTAAAATATTTATTTTCAAAGCTTCTTGTACTGTAAAGATGATTTGCCATGATATTTTCTCTATTTCAGCTCCGAATAAAAACAATCTCAGGACTTTAAAAATGAAAAGATGCTGGATCGGTAAAATACGCAACTGCTGGTACAATAGAAAAGAGCCTGATAGTTTAGATTTTTTAAGAATTTTATGCAAGAAAAAGTTTTGAGTAGTTCTTAACTTAGCTATTAATGTTTTGTAAGTGCCCCCCCCAGCATGGCAAAGCATACTGTAATCTTGAATTAATATAAAGCAAAATAAAGGGTTCTCAAGAGAGATAAATTTCAAAAATTCCTTAAAGAATAAAAGTTTCTGAATTGTGATCTTAATTTTGAGTGTAAGTCTAGGATGTGAGGTTCAAAATTAAGTTTTCCATCAAGCAAAACTCCCAGATATTTAATAGAGTTTACTTTTTCTAAAGGTTGACAGGTACCTTTGTCGGTATTGCAGGTTGATGAATGAAAAATTATAGGAGAAGGAATGTCAAAGCCAAAGAAATCAAAATTAATAAATTTTGTTTTACTAACATTTACTTGCATTTTGTTTATTACACACAATTTTCTAACTAGCAGTAGATCGTCGTTAATTAATTGAATTAGCAAGGTTAATGTAGTCTGTTTGAGAATAAAAAAAATCCATGTTGTAAATAAATATTTTTATTATTTCTTTTGATTTTGCACCCTTCCTAACATGGCACCCCCCCCCCTAACACAGGCCTAGAGCCGCCCCTGGTTTAGCTCCCGCTTTTATCTGTGGCACCCTCTTTTAAAGTGATTAATCGATCATAGCGGCATATATTGCACTGTTAATGAGTATAATAATATTTATGTAATGTTCGATATCACACAATCAATTGCACTTTTTCAGCTACAAAATTACACGTGGTGTTGAATTTATAGACCATCTTAAGTTAAATCTGCTTTAAGTATGCCCAATAGTTTAAAATGTTTTCTCTTTTATCAAAAAATGCATGTTGAAATCTCCAATTATAAGTTTAGATTTATCATTTGGCTTGAATAGATCATCGTTGTAGTTTTGCAATGGATAGATAATATGTCAATGTTGCTATTCCAAATGTTTAAATTGTCTACTGATTCTTTTTTTTCTCTTTTTTAAGCCTCAGCTACAGCTATGTAGGCTTCGATGTTCACTGGTTTATCTTGTTTTATACATGATTGGCCCTCCCCGGGATTTGAACCAGTGATCTCTCAGTTAGAAAGCCGAGACTATAACCATTAGTCTACGGAGGAGGACGTCTACTGATTCATATAGGCCAAACAATTTAAAACGTTGTGGTACTAGCCGGTTGGCGTAAGTTATAAAATTAAAACTTGCGGGTCACATTTACAACAAGCATATTATTTAAGCCTTCTTACAAAAATTATATTTCGATTTGGCTAAGCAAAGCCTACAGGATGAAAAATATCTAAATCATGGGTTGCAGTAAAACAGTAAGACATATTTATGAAAATTACATTTCCATTAGGTTGATTATTCTTATGTAAAAATAAATTTTTTAATTATTGCAAAAAAGCCATGTGGAGTCCTCAATTGGACATTTCTTGGCATGAATCTAGGTAAGACCCTGTCCTCTAAAAATCTAAAAATCGATTAAAATTAAAAAATAATGCACGCATTTCTTACAACTGAATATTCAACGTTACATTAATACACACCAAATTAAGTAAAAAAGGTTACACTTAAGCTTGCCGTATAGAATTTAAATAATTATTGAGTAGTATAAAACCATACAAAAAAAAAAAAAAAAAAAAAAAAAAAAAAAAAAAAAAAAAAAACACACACTCAAACATTATTAACTTTAAATACACTCACATTTACTACTAACTTCCCAGACAAAATTCATACAAATACGGACCACAATTAAAGTGATGTAACAATGTCCATTCACTATCACAATAATAAATATATGTTTGTAGCTATATAAACTTGGAACATTAAAAATTAATTTATACAAAATCGTTTTTAAAACAAAGTAGGAAACCACATGTCACGTGACAAACTTTGATGAAATTGCAAGCAAGATTGCAAGCCTATAACTCGTTTCATACTTGAGATGTCCTGCGGACGGATAGACAATTTATCTTCTATAATATATATATATATATATATATTCAAATTAATTGTAAATTTTGTAACAAACAGTACATTGGACAAACATTTAACCACCTTAGAGTCAGAATAACAGGGCACAGATTTGATATTTTCCATAAAGACAAGGAGAAGCCATTGGGCAAACATGCTGCTGAGCACAAAAAAGAAAAAATTGAAGAATGTTATAACCTTAAAGGAATTAATAAGGTCTTCCCTTGTCATGAAGAAAATTTAAATAGATTAAAATTAAAAAATCTGAAACAAGCACATCAATTACTTTTAAAATCAAAATACCCAAATGGTCTAAATTTAAGATAATTTTAACTTTTCCAAATTTCCATCTGTGCCATTAATGATATATCAGCTGGGTTTTTGAATGTTTTAGTTGCGTATTTACATTTTTGGTTATTTCATTTGTTGTGTTTCTTGTTTTCTTCATTTATATTATGCTTCCTGAGGATGTGGGTATTAAATCCCACGAAATATATAGAAGCCTTGTAATCTTTGTTTTTTCATTTCAATAAGTGAAATAATATATATATATATATATATATATATTCATATATATATATATATATATATATATATATATATATATGTATATATATATATATATATATATATATATATATATATATATATGAATGTTTGTGTGTTTGTCCTTTATAGACTCAGAAAATATTGAACCGATTTCGATGAAATGTGTGTGTTTCCAGTGGAATTCGAGAATGGTTTAGATTCACAATTTGGTCCAATTTAAATAGGTTATTTAATTATTGTTTTAATCATAAATTGTTTTTTTTTTGACGTGACAACGTCTTAAATTAGGTTGCGGCTCGGAGTCACTCATGAAAAAGTGTAACGCCCGGTAACGTTACGATGCCCGTCCAGTGGGTCCGCCGCACGGGATCCGCACGGGATAAAGCAGATAACTGTGGGTCCGCCGCACGGGATAAAGCAGATAACTATGTTTATTCGTGAAAATGTGGAGTGCTTAGATTCGTCATTTACAACAACTACAACAATAAAGGTAATTGTACACTGATATTTCATTATCGTAAACTATGATTGATTGATTAATTGTTAGATTGACACAAAAGTTGAAAAACTGAGTTTATAGGTTATGTCATACTATTGACAAAATGTTGATAGTGTTAAGTAAATTATTAGTTTAAATCACTCTGCAATCAATCGTAATTCAGTCGATTGAGAAGAAACAGCGCGTATTGCTAGTCAAACATTTAAAATAACAAATTATAACCTCTAACCTGTCATAACAGTGCGACCAAACAAACGAACTAAACCGACCAATCACCACGCGCGGAGTTAGAATTTAACTGTGTTTAGCAAGAATTTCAAATTCCAATTTTAGTAAATGTTTTATTCAACTTTACCATTTACAATAACAAATTTTAATTAATTTCAAATTATGTACAATGTTTTAGTAAACAAAATATATATATATATATATATATATATATATATATATATATATATATATATAGTAAACAAAAAATCTATAGTTAAAATTTGTGCAATTCTTATTTTCATTCAATTCCTTGTTCCTATTGTGCAATTTAATAATATTCATATCAATAAATATTCTACCGAGAAAAAGACGTTGTCACGTAAAATCTTCGCCCGTAAAACCGACTTTACAGGCAACCATAATTTTTTTCTCTCTCTTCGTTTAATTAAACAGGCTTGGGTGAATTCTGTTGTTGATGTTGGAGTGTTTTATATTTACAAAACGAACTGATACTTAACAGCTGTTAATACTTTCAGCTGAAGTTCATCAAAGAGGCAGAAACATTTGTTTACATTTAAAATTTAGAAAATTTTTATTGTAAAGTGCTTGATCAGTAGTGTGATGCAGGTTGCATAGAAGACGTCATTGCCTAATTTTAAATTCAGTTTGCACCAATGATCAATAAACTATATAATGCAATGAAAATACTATTAAACGCTATTATGAAAACAACCTCATTGTACAAATCCGTGAATGTTTGCACATAAGGTAATCGAATTTGGTTACATCGAAGGTAAATGAAAAGAGCCGAAAGAAGACACTTTATGATCGAAATTGGGTTTCTTTGATACATTTTCTTGAAGGCACACTCCTAAATAATACTGGAAATATCTTAGACAGAAAATTAATTTTAACAGACCGAATTTGATTCTTTATAATCTAATTAGTTTACCGAGATTCATCCATATACATTAATTGTTCTGAATAACTTATCAACACCTAGCAAAAACCACGAAAGATAGAGGCAGGAATATGGTACATACCTTCATAATGCGCCCAAGAGGCTCACGAAGGAACGACTATAAATTATCTCAGCAATTTTTAGAATGTGATAGAAAAAGAATAAGTGAATATAGTGTACTGTTTTCAACGGGAAATTGCGTGTGAAGCAACTGCTATAGTTGAATTAAAGACAGAAGGGTATTGGGACGAGCTCGACCGAAGACAGCCGAACTGCCTCACACGAAGGCTCGCCTTATACCGCTCCACCAATCACAGCCGGGCACTTCCCTTTTCGACGGAGGCAGCGTTGTCACGTCTCCTCTGTTGTAGCTGTCATCCGGTAGGTATCAGCTGGGTGATGCGCAGTAGCAAACCGTGCTTCATTGCGTCATTGGTTGTTGGTTATGTATGTTGTTTCGTGTGGTGTTATTTGCGCTACTGTGTGTACGTGGCCAAGTGTTTTAAACAGTCTTTTTCAAGACTAAACCTTATTTGAAAGACAAGTGTACGCGCGTACTTTCTAGTGTTACATTTTTGTGACAGACATTATTTAATTACTGTTAATTCCGTATCATGTCTTAGTGCACTGAAACAGTGATAAAAAAAACGTGGTAGGTCCCGCACGTCGCGTGTGATAAGTGTGCCTTACAACCAAGGCTGGAGAAAAAGGCGTTTCTATTGCGAGGCAATCCCGGTAATTGGTTTGTCGAGTGAGAGACTACTTCCAGCGAGAGAAAATTAACAAAGGACAGATACTTCCAGTAGAAAAAGTTACCGAAAGAACTGCTGCGGCTTTGAGAAAGGAAAAAATATAGTTGTGAGAATTGGAAAGGAGAAAATACAAAGTGAACAGAGTGGCTTGAAACTGAACACTCCCGATAAGAAATATTCGAGGTTTAAGCCTGTTACGGAGCTGGAACGCCTTTCAAAAAGATGCCATCCGCTCCATGTCTACGGATTCTTCGTAAGAAGAGAGTAATCCCACAGTAAGGAAGCTACAAGTAAGTCTTTTTCTCTACAAGGAAGCTCTTTTTTCGTGGAAGCAAATTATCTGTTGCCATTATATTGAAGAGATTGGGTTTCAAACACAAGAAATTTGGGCAGCCGTAAAATATTAATGGAAAGAGGAGACACCATTGCTTTGGAGGTGCAGATTTCTTAGAGAAATGAAAGATTTAAATTTTTTGAGGAAATAGTTTGGCTTGATGAAACTTGGGTAAATTCTGGGGACTGTAAAAAAATTGGACGAACTGATGATTCTGTTGAAGGTACGTATCCAGTTCCCGTTGGAAAAGGGGGGAGGATAATTCTTTTGCATGCTGGCAGCTCTGCTGGATTTATTCCTAACTGCGCATTACTTTTTACATCAAAGAAAACCAACGAGTATCATGAAGAGATGAACCACAAAGTATTTTCAAAATGGTTTTCAAGATGCTTTACTTCCAAACCCAACGAGGCCCTCGCTCATTGTAATGGACAATGCAAAGTACCACTCAAAAGTAGTTGACAAACCACCTAACAGCAGTTCTAGAAAGGATGAAATAATAGAGTGGTTAAATAATCATGACATACAGTATGAAAAGGCGATGTTAAAAGCCGAATTGTTAGAACTTATTCAAAGAAACAAACCTCAGACAAAATATGAAGTCAACGAAATTGCGAAGAAACATGGTCACCGAGTACTTCGTCTGCCACCATATTACCATTGTTACTTCAATCCTATAGAATTAATCTGGGCTCAAGTAAAGGAATATGTTGCAAGAAGCAACAGGAAAATGTAACATAACTGAAATATTACAGTTGACGAAAGAGGGGGTTGGAACGTGTAACAGAGTCTGATTGGAAGAAGGTAGTACACCACACGAAGAATATAATCCTAGATGCTTGGAAAAAATGAAGGGTTGATGGAAGACTGCATTTTTACTGTGCAGCAACGTCAGTTGGCTTTTTGTATATGTAACTGTTTAGTATTTAATTTACTCAGAAATAAAAATAATTTCCAAAGAGGTTTTAAACCGATTATAAAATGGGGCGCTATTGAAAAAATAAATGAAAAAATTATAAGACTTAAATCATTCTTTATTCTTTATAAAAATAATCGACTCAATAAATCTTACATTTTGTAAATAGATCCACGTTTTGTATATATCAAACTGATTTCCAAAATTGAATGATAAGAAAATTAAAAAAAAAACATCCTTCATCACAAATCTGTGGTTTAAAGTTAGTAAGATTTAGTAATAAATTAAAAATGTAACAAGTTTCGAAATATTTTGACAGATTATTTGTCAAGTAATTAGATTATATTAAGTTGATCGATAAAAGTCACACTGAAGGAAATTTCATATCATAGTCGGATTGACGCCCTAGTCGCAAATTTTGCATTTTGGTCACCCTAGCAATAAGTTTAGGACTCAACAATTAACAATTATTATTCTATAACGGTTTTAACAGGATACATTTTATTGGTTATTGTTTAAAAATACTATCCTAAACGAGCTTTATCAGGTTCAAACTACAGTATCTTTATTTGTTTTTAAGTTGATTTTTGACCGCGGCACAGAGGTCATTTCAATGGATTTGCTAAGACTGATAAGACCGAGAAAATAATTATAACTTAGCAGACTTGCATTTACTTAACGAATATAATTTTTAGTTCTTTTCACTATACTCCTTGGTGTTTTGAAGGTAACTATTAATAACAGTAAAATGTACCCATATTCAAAATTATTATTATTAGGCCTATGTATATATTTTCAATAATACACTCCGTAGGTTTCAGTAAAAATCCTTTACAAGGTTTTGATTTCTGACTCAATTACTTATAAAATAACAAATTCTCAAAACAACGAACGCTATTAATTTATCGCTTCGATAAATGTGTCCACATATTTCCGCTGCGAACCACCCCCTACCTAGAACCGGTTGATGTGAACGCTGTGGATGATCGAGTCAGACAGAACAACTTGGCAACACTGTAGCCGACCGTCCCGAAGAGCCCCCGAACCTCGGCCATCGCTGCCGGGTCTCAATACCCTTCTGTTCTTTAATTCAACTATAGTTATACATAAAAAAAAACTTTAACATGCAACCACAGGCTGTAAGTGCATTTTTTGCCACCCTACTAAGTGATTAAATGAGTGAGGCTTAAATGATGCTCAGCCAAATCCCATAGTTGTTCATGCATCAGCATAAAACTCATTCTTGCACCCAATTTGGCCCTACTCCAGCAGAGCACAAAATAGTAAGTAAACAGTAATATCTTAACTTGATATCTTAACTATTGAATGACAACGGTTTGAAGCCAAATACAGTATAAGATTTTGTACAACTCCTCATCAATATGGGGTGAAAACAAAAAAGAAAATGGTTTGGACCCATAAAATGGACACGATGGCAAACCATTGACCTAGAGGCCTGTGCTGTTATATCTCCACATATCAAGAAAGATTTTATTTAAACAGAAACCTTTCCTTATACATATTTTTTTCATAGAAATATATGCTGTGATAGTGTAACGTCACTTTGTTTGTTGAGCATCGTATAAAATTTAATTTAACATCCTATAACGATTTTGGCTGTTCTATTATTGTCATAGATGATTTTCATCAAGAATCTAGATTGCTAAGTATTGTAATTATCATTCTGAGCCTGGAATGGATACTACAGATAGTATTAGCCTAAAATAATCTTCATATTGTAATCTTCATTGATGCATCAAATACCAAGAGCGAAGTTTATTATCAGTAGCGGTTGTGGTTGACAAAAAACTATAACGTATTGCTGTCACTGAAGTACTCAATGGGTTTTTTTTTCTTAAACACAGTTCCTGGAATTTCACAAATAAGGCTGAGCTGTCATCTTAAAAAATTTGGTTTTTCAGTTGTGTTTCGCTTATTCTTTGACCACTCTGATTTTGAGGCAAAGAAAGATCCGAATTAACTGAAAATAAGCTAAAATCATTAATAAAACTATGTTCTGTTCTACGCATCCATGCTATATGAGAGTTGAAAACACAAGGAGTACTGAAAAACTCTTTATTACTGCTTCCGACGAACTTGAGATAAAAATAGCTTCCAAATAAACTTGTTTTTGATTCTAATCTTTACTTATAAAAGAACTGAGAACAGTTTAATTGTAGATAAATTAAATTCAAAATAACGTTCTGGGTTAATGCTAACCGGTGACAGCCTAGAGTAACCATATGGACACAGTTGTTCGCTTAGTACTTACACAGAACATAGTCACTATAGGATTTAGTCAGGGATATGACGGGTTAAAGTATAAGTAAATAGTGTTGGACATTTACAATTCAATGATCATTCAGTCGTGAAACATGTTAGTTTATAAAATATCATAAAGTTTAATAGAATTAAGAAGTTATTGAGTCAAGATTTAGACATCACGGCTTTTAATTTAACGACGTCTTTCATTTAACTATGAACAATGAAGATCTAAAATAAATGAACACATACAAATTGATGTACATTAAAATGAAACTATAAAACAACACCCAGTTAATAATTAAAAATATAAAACAAAAACAATTATACACGTACAGTTATACAATTATATTCGTTTGTGTGCATCTCTTGTATTCCAACTTAGGCTATATGAGCTCAGACTAGAGTTGTCATATGATAGTGTAGAAAAAGGGGAAAGTTTAGTTGACGAGCCCAGCAACCTGGCTAAAGGGAGAAGAAGAACTTCCGAAGATGTTCCTTAAGAAGCCTTCGGACGATATTTTAATGAAGCCGTCGGAGGGTAAATCCTACACCAATGTGCTAGGGAAAATCCACCAGATGGTGAAGCCAGACAAGAGGGGCGCCGTAATCATGGTCTTCAGGAAGACCCATGCCGTCAATCTTCTCGTCGAACTCGGGGAAGCCCACCGGGAGTAAGTCCGCTTTCAATGCCGACCTTGAACCCATCTTGGGTTGTGACGCGACAGTCTGCGTCTTCGAACCCAAGTCGACTGTCCTTGGTGACACCACCTAAGTAAAGACCTTCGTATCGATGGTCAATTCTCGTGGGCAGAAAATAAAGATTCTTACCCTGGGTGCCAGATGTGCGGCAAAAAATCTAGCTGAGGACCACATCACTTCCGGACCTGCACAGGGTTCAAGTTCAAGTTCAAGTTCAAAAACATTTTGTTCAAAAAATTACATATAATACAAATAAACAATATTCTCCCAATGCGCAACATGCGCGTGCGGGAGTACAGTTGGTTTTTTAGTTTTTTCTTACCTTTTAAATGCAAAAATCAAGCTCAATACTTTAATACCACATACTATGATTGTTTACCACTATGAGGCACAAGCGGTACAGGCTAAGCAGTCTATATCCTTTATATAATTACTTGTTTCATACAACTATAACAAATATATAAAATATATAAATATAAAATATACTAAATATAACAAATATACAAAATATAACAAATATACAAAGCATAACAAATATAAAATATACAAATATAACAAACACAAGCATAACAAGTAAAAATAAATAGACAAGCACGTATCACAAAAACAATTTGGATCAAGATAACAATTAACAATACTTTAGGTTTATTCAACTGGCATACTTTTCAAATATTCAAGTGCTTTCATCTTTACCTTGGGTTTCTTTTCAAACATAATTCTATCGCCATAGTGTAGCAGGAACTTATTATATATATAACTTGGGCAGGGTTCGATTCTTGAGCCCGATATTTGGAATGTTCCTTATGACAGCTTGCTAAAACTCGAGGTGCAAGACGAGAGCCTCCTCGCTGGCTACACCGAAGACGTTGCAGCGTTGATCGCAGCGAAAAACGTTGAGCAGGTGACACTCATCATGCTTGGCCTGGATATGGCTAAAGTCAACGAGTAGATGCAGGTTCATGGTCTGTTTCTGGAGATCAGCAAGACAGAGATAGTACTACTTATGAAGAGGAGAATTCCAATCGCGTTCCCCTTGCAAATGGGCAACGTCCAACTAGAAACCAAGCCTGCTGCCTTGGCGCGATTATTGACAGCATGATTTCCTTTGGCGGGAAGGTGAAGCGCATCGCCGACAAAGCCGCTAAGGTTGTTGCAGCCATGGACAGGCTCATTCCTAACGTCTTCCTTGCAAACCGCTTGTTGGTGTCATCAGTTGAATCTGTCCTTCTGTATGGATCAGAGGCCACATTATCTAAAGCTACCCAAACAAGATTTCCTACAATGGGAAATAGTCTCTTAAGCTGCTCAAAGCATATTTCAATAATAACTCTTTTTCTAGCTTGACACGTTTCATCTTTTTCAGCTTCGTTTTTCATAGCGTTTTAAATGGTGTTATCAACCATGGCGATATTACGTACTCAGAATTTTCAAGAAGACAAGCCGCACTATTAGAACGGGACAAGATTTCCCGCACTTGACTCGTGCTCCAAAATGCGGGCTCACGGGCGCTTCCTGAAAAAATAACAGACATGAAGGGGTGAAGCCGCTATAATTTGAAAAAAATACTTGTTGGGGAAAACAGATAAAAATTAGTGTAATAAATCAGTTAAAGAACAACAAAAGCATTTGAAAAACAAAAAATAACAAAAATGACAAACATAAATATAAACCGAGCAACAATGACAATAAACTTAACAAAAACAATTGGTAAACCGGCAGTGTTGAATACGTCTCTCACTTTAACAAAAAGAGAACAATTTAGCACCTAACAACAAGGGAAAAAGAATAAAAGAAAGTTAAGGCTCAACATCAAAATCCTAGCAATTGATAGTTTTAAGATCTACACATTTTCTTTATTCACTTGGATTCACAAGCGGGTGCTAGGTCTCCGAAAAATTCGTAGCAGTTGCTAGCCCTTAGCAAGTGTCAGCCTTTTATTAATTTCAAACCAAGCATGAGGTATCCCTAGCACAGGTGCGTTTAGTTAGCACAGACGCGTCTAGTGAGTTATTTGGTTGACAGTATTTGATCTATAATCATTTAGTTAAGAAAACATATCTACTGCTCTGAAAAAAGATTATCTCAGTCTCTCGAACGGTGTCCAGTAAGGGATTCTACGGGTAATGGAAGAACAGGAAGTGATGCATATAGTATCATGTACACTTGTTTGTGTACCTCATCTTTTTGAATAAATCATTATATGACAAAGAATTTTTGAAGTACTCTTGAAAAGAATATTTAATATTGAATAAAGTATTAATCTTAATGTTTACAACAGCAGTTTGAAACAGCTGTGGATTAGGCATTATTTGGAACAACCTACCTCAATTTACAATATGGCAGCATTGGACAAAGCTCTTTTTGGAAATATATGGACAAGGCACGGTATGAAACAACATCTGTAACGATAAGGAACGTTTTGGAAAAACTCTTGATTTGTAACAGACAATAAATTGGATAAGGAATTTTTTGGAACAAATCCACATATTTATTCAGATCCTTCTTCAGCAGACCTATCCAGTGATGTGCATAACTTAAAAATGGATTTTTTTGGATAAGGCACTTTTTGGAAATATAGGATTCATATGTAAAAGCTATATTTGACCCATGAAAAACTTTTATTTAAAGTTTGTTATTGATGGATGATTTGAAAGGATAATAGGATTTCAGATATTTATCATCGTTATATATACCACAATGTATAACAATACGTTTCGAGTATTGAAATCTATACTAAAAACGTAGTCTTATACATTTTGTAATATAAGACGAGGGAAAATTTCCGAAATCCTATTATCCTTTCAAATATCTTCAATAGACACTACTGAAGTCGATACTGTACAAATTAAAATATTTATTGAACGAGATCTTATTTTGTTTAAACCTTATAATAGTTTTTGGGAATATCTTATACAATGTATGAAAGAGTTCTTACCTTACAAAAATGTACAATGAAAATTTACAAAAACAAAAAACTAGACCACTCAGTGTATTAGATTATTAGCTCAGAACAAATAATTGCACTGGCTGGCCAAAACCAGCCATAACTTATTTTCTCAGAAATAGGTTAAGCAATATAAAAAGGTATTCAAATGTGTTGTTAAGAAAGTGAAAATTCTCTCTAATTACGAATACATTAGCCAATCTAAATATAACGTAAAGGCATTGCAAAGGCAAAGACATTGTTAGTAAAATTGACAAACGTATGTTGCAACAAATAATTATAGTATTAACAGTAAAATCGTTTCGTAGTGATTAAATGTATTACTTTTGCGGTTTACAATATTTGAAAAACATTTTATAAAATATAGTTTAAATGAACTAATATGCATTTCTTACAGTGATCAGATTATTCTACAGATTTTTTTCAACTGCCAACGTATCTCCTTTACTGTCGGCATGCCGCCCACGCTTTTATTCTAGAACTAGCAGAAGCACCTTACCATTTACGTCATCCGTTCCATTGTTCAGGTTGAACTTCGTATTAAGGCTCATTCATTCGTTGTCCTTCAAGTTTGTTCTGTGATACTAGCCTATTTGGCCTGTGCAAAGAATTTTCATATTTATTTGATAAAACAGTTATATTATTTCAAAATGCCACGACGTGGAAGGGCTCCTCCTCCAGCAAATAGGATTAGGACGTAAGTTTTAGAAAAACTTAAAATATTTCAAAAAAATATCATACACGCTGTAGTAGTAATAAATTGCGCAATCATCTAGTAAATTTGAAGTTTAAAACTGAAACAGAGTTATTACATTTTTAATACATCTTATAATTTTAAGTACAAACTGTGTTCTTTAATGTTTTTAGTGAATGAAGTCAGCTATGGAAGACAAGACCTAGGCTATACTTTTTCTGACGTAATTTAACCCAATATGCCCAGCAAAAGAATCTCAAAATAGTAGAAAGTAACTCATTCAAAAATTTCTGTTACATACATATCTAACTGTTATATGCAAAATATGGATAGCTATGTGTAGGTCTAAGATTTTGTACTAATTTTAATGCTAGCCTTATACAAGTCTTATGCCAAAATAAACTCGCTAAACTATGCTGTACAATAAAATCTGTAGCATGAATGTCAACTCAGAAGCATCATAAAACAGATGACTAAATGGGGAGACTAATAAATGGCCTACACTCAGTATTTGATTGTTATTATCGAACCATTTCTTATATTATTCAGCTTTGCCATTACAGTATATGATCATCATTGCTTTTAAAGATGATAAGACATGTTTTTCGTCGCTTCAACATGTAGGACTCATACCGAAAAACCCATTATGTGAAATTTGTGGGAAAGAAACAAATTAACTGTAGGGGAGTAAATACAGTCATCAGTTTTCCTAATTTCGGTTATAATAATTTGTTTGATCACCGTTAATATTAAATTCACATTTTAATTTAAAACATAATTATGTTTGTTATTGCGGACTATAGATACTTTTATATCGATTGATAGTCTAGGATTTGAGATGTGAATATTAGGTATCGATGATTACATTCTTCGATATAAAAAACCGGGTCCGCTTATTGTACCCTACCCGACTTAACTACCAGAAAAACTACAATATTTCCAGCTTGCTCACATAGCAGGAACCAACCGTTTGTATGGAATGAAGTTAAGGATTCTCCTCATGGGTTTCACTGGGGGACAAATACACATCTGGAAGCCACTTAAACAAATCTCATCTCTTAAAAGATATTTCACATAATTCCCAATATTCATCACCATTTTCAAGTCCTCCAAAAATTAATTACTTCATATAGGCTAGTTTATTTTCAACATTATAACTATTGTAATTAATGAGTTGAAATCATATAGTAAGTTAAATAAATTGTTATTTATTGAATTATTCATTGGATAAAATCAGTTGAAACATTCGATAAAAGCAACTGAATAATAAGTGTAGGCCACTTATTAAAGTCTACCATATTGTTGCTGATTGAGACAATACACAGTAGTAACTTAGTAAGATCAAAGTTCAGAAAAATAAAGCAAATTTCAATAATGAAACTAGAAAATGGTGCACCTACATGAAATTTTCATTATTGGTGCTGCTGTGGCGGTTGATTGTAATTTGTTTTACCCAGATTTATAATATAAAGTTGTTTTTAAATGTAAACTTCAAGTATCTTATCAAACTACTCAGTATTTATTTTTGAGTGCAATGGTTTTTATATTACATCCTAAGATTTATTCACATGGAAATAAATACAAATTGAAAAGCCCTCTTTTAAAATACAGTACTCACAGTGAGTCTTTTTTTCAATGGAGGAACGCATACAAAAACTGGCCACTTAAGTCTTTAGTTAGTTCTAGGGTTAAATGTGAGTACTTGAGGAAAAATATTACTATCTGAATAGAACTTAGTAAATATTTATGAATTCAGTTGCTAATATGAGAGTATTATTCGTGCAATTAAATTAAGCTGTTATTTATATGCGGATTTAGTTCATTTTGTCTTACATTGTATGCTCAGTGTCGGATTGTTATAAAACACTAAAAAGTACAAATAACCTGTAATATAGTAGTTATTATAAGGTCCAGTTTTAGTATTAAATTCCTGATTACCAGCTTTTAGGTCTTATGCATGTTTTATTTCATCCATAACTTAGTATCCTTTCATATATTGTGTAAATGTGTACATTTTCAAAAATTAGGCCTACATAATATTTGGAAATTTATAGCAAAAAATTTAAATAGCAAAATTCTGAGAAGAAAATCATTTCCAAATCATGATCCTACCCAAATAAAGTTTTTGAACTTTTCAAGTTTTACATATTTTGTATTGATAAAATATATATTAACTATACCCACAGGATATTGCTTTCCACAATTAATTTATGAACGTTACCAATAATGGTTTACTTTAGTATTATGCTTTGTTTATTGCTACAATACATATTGACCTTACGTTCAGTATAATTATTTTAAGTTGTATTGTCAATAAGCTATTCATATTTAGCCTATGTTATTTTGTCCAGTTATCATGTTCTCATAAATTAATTTCTATATGTATTTAATATGTTAAATCGTGCTGAGTATAAGTGGAGGAGAGGACTTTGTAGTTGTAAATTAACCTCTAATAAAGCTAAGTTTCATTTAGTTTCCCTTCCTTATTTTTCACTACAGGATCAATATTGATTCAATTGTTATGTTATAAAGGGTCACGGCACCGAATCCAACCCCGACATTGCAGACTAAAGCCCCAGTTGCTGCCCCACCGGCACCTGCTCCAGCAGTCCCCTCTCAGCCCATGATGGCCCCCCAACAACAGCCCAGCATGTTCCAACAGATGGCAGCTACTGCCGGAGGTGTGGCTGTGGGCTCGGCTATTGTAAGTTTGCAAATGCTAAAATGAATTGATAGAGAAGGAAACATGATTTTTCCGGACATTTCCCATTGTTCAGTGAAACAAAAAATCAGTAACACTACGTTTCGAGATCTGCAATCTGATCTCTTCTTCTGGTAAACAGGCCCGTTTTACCGAATAGGCATGGTAGGCACGTGCCTAGGGCGCTAGGCAATTGTAATTTTTGGGGGGGAGCAAAAAATGGAAAAACACATTGCCGTGGTTGTATCTGCACGCATAATCATCAAACGGACTTTTTCTAGGCTGTCTTGAGCTGATAAGTGAATTTTATCTATTTCTCGCGAAACACATAGCAATACATGGTAACAAAGGCAAAGGTAGTGTATTATACTTTTCGTCTGAAATTTGCAGTGAATTTATTGAGATTATAAGCAAAGAAGTACTGAAACAAATCTTAAATGAAATTAAGAAAGCTCGCTATCTCTCTTTAATCATAGACTCCACACCTGACGAGTCGCACACAGACCAATTGGCTGTAGTACTGCGGTATGTTTCATTGCCCAATGCTTGCGCCAACGAACGCCTGATACAACTCTTACCAAGTGTATGCCACAAACAAATCTGGAAGTTTGGAATAAGGAACCCTCAGTTTACTAGAGAAACTTGAGCTGGATTTCGATAACTGTTGTGGACAAACTTACGACAATGCATCAAACATCTTGGGCATATACTCAGGTCTTCAGACAAGGAATAACAGCAAAAATGATCTTGCTGACTATATACCATGTGCAGCTCATTCACTAAACCTTGCTGGGTGTTTTGCTGCCGATAAGGCGTGTCCAGATAACACACAATATTTTTTACATTCCTACAAGGGCTGTATGCTTTTTTTCTCGGCATCCACTTACAGGTGGAACATCTTAAAAAGTCACATTGAAAAGAGTTACGAAGGAAAATCAAAGAAAGATTAGGGAAAGCCAATGGTAAAACCTCTGAGTGACACAAAATGGTCTGCTAGGGTAGACGCTCTTCGAGCTTTAACAATAAGTCGACATGAATTAACAGTTGCTCTTGAAGAGCTAAATAAAGCCGTTACTCAGACACTATAAACACAATGCACAGCCGCTGAGTTTCTAAAAACACTTGGAAATTTCTAAACCACATTATTAACTGTGATCTGGGACGAAATTCTCGAGACAGTTGATAAAACAAGTAACAAGTTTGACTCTTCAAAATCAAGATTTAGACATATTTGGTTCTACAAAGGAACTTGAAACACTATCCTCGTTTTTGAGGGAAAAGAGAGATGTATTTGATGATGTTGAGTCCAAAGGATTGAAACTTGCAGAAAAAGAAGAAGCTGTATTTGACAAGGTAAGAAAAAGAAAGCTATTGCACGATGAAAAGAAGGAAAGAAGCATGGAAGAAACATCTCCTCGAGAAAGATTTCGCACTGGGGTGTTTATTGCCATTGTTGACAACATAGCTTCGCAGCTCATCAAAAGAAGGGAGGTCAATAAAATTTCGACACAAGATTTAAGATCTTACAAAAACTAGAAGAGAAAAATTCCAAAGAGGTGGCTTGTGAAGCTAAACTGTTAGGAGAAGTATACAAGAACGATATTGATGGACAATACTTTGCCCAGGAATGTAACCATTTCAAACAATGCATGGTCTTGGAGAACCTTTCTAAGATCAAAGATATGAACGCCTATATAAAATCAAAACGGATTGGAGAACACGTTCCCCAATTTGGAGGTCGCTCTCAGGATATTTCTAACCTTACCTGTGACGAACTGCACAGCTGAACGTAGCTTTTCAGCTTTGAAAAGAGTGAAGTCAGAAATTAGATCATCAATGGTTGATGAAAAGATTAATGGCTTATTGTTGCTGTGCACCCTAAACGACATTACTTTAAAATTAGACTAACAAAAATTATTGACGACTTTCAATACAGAAAACCGGAACAAAAGCTATTGCATGAATGATTCAGTCTAGTGGTAAGCCAACAAACCAAAAACAATCCAAAGAAAATGTGATTAAACGAAGACTATAAATAATGTAAATACTTCAAATGTAAAGAAAGGAGAATGGGTGTAACAGGTAAATTACACACATTCCCACCAGAGGCCAGTAGAAACCTCACGGCTAACGGTTACCAGTCCGGGATACGGCGAGTCCATAAGTGGTGGATAATGGGAAGGCTCTCGAAGAGAATCAGGATAATTTGTAAAGGAAAGTCAAGGGACATTAAGTCCCTCCGAACCAAAACTGGCATTTCAGACTAAATCTAAATTTACGGGGTATAGGCGTTATGGTAGGGCTGGTGGGGGGGGGGGGCGTAGTCAGCTGGCAGGGGTATAAAAAGGGGTGCAACTCTTAGTTGTGCCTAGGGCACTGGCAGGGTGTAAAACGGGCCTGCTGGTAAACCTTTAGAAATTTTAACCTAGTTTGTAATTATGTATTAGGTTAGTCATTTACCTGAACAAGAGATCAGATAGCAGATCTCGAAATTTAGTGTTACTAATTTTTTGTTTCACTGAACAATGGCAAATGTCTAGAAAAATCCTGTTTCCTTCACAATCCTTCCATCGCCAAAAATAAACTTCAAACAAATAATTGATAAGAGTCATAACATAGAAAACTCTTTCACGTTCTAGCTTGTGTACCAAAGCTTTCAGGAATCCAGACTAGTTTTTAATCACAGATTCTTGTGAAAATAGTTGTATATGTGAAACATGTGAATTTTAAATATAGGCTAGTAACAATCACCTAATGCTAAGTTATTTAACATTTTTTGTCACATTCAGTACAATTATAGCTGTGAGTATTGAACAAGTATAGAATTATGTAGAAGGTTTAAAGTGGTTAAGAGCTAAGAGAAACATATTGGCACATATTACAATTTTACTAACATGTAAATTGTGCCTGTTATTTGTTTATATGTTTCTAATGATAATTTCAGTTTATTTTGCATTTGTACACAACTTTAACAAGGTATGTAGATTTTACAGTGTTTCTAAGATCTTTGGAAAAGCTCAACATAAGTATAAAATCACTTTTGTCATGATATTAGTAATATTCTATCAACCATCAAATATTTATTGTAGCCATTTCTTGCAGAGCAGCCATTAACAGTTTTACTAAGTGACATGTCTAATGATTGTAATAGTCAGCTGTCTATCTCTTTAGGCTTCGGTAATAATATTTTATTCATTGACAACTAGTTGTAGTTGGGTTAAAAACATATAAAAAAGGCGTGTGCTCTAGTTTTTTAGCGTCTATTGTTTTTTTTTTGTTTTTTATTAATGGGTTATCAACCAAAGTAGCCATAAATATTGAACTTTGCCTCTACGTTAATATGGCAAATATGTAAAATAATGAATTTAATTTCATTTATAATTTTTAACCCATTTGGTGGGACAGGTTGATAGTACATCATATACTTGTATTGTAAATTTTTGTTTATATTTTCACAAAGATTGGTAACTGAATTATTGTGATTTGTTAATTTTGTAAAAAATTATGTTGTAATTAAGTCTCACACAAATTATTTAGTAATTGGGGAAATAATATATATATATATATATATATATATATATATATATATATATATATATATATATATATATAAATAGCAAAATATTATATTATGTAAATGAGTTTTTAATCCTCATAATAATTCAGTATTTTGCAGAGAATTAAAAACTCATTTACATAATATAATATTTTGCTATATATATACGAGGGCTGTTCAGAAAGTAACCTCCGGTCGATTGAAAAAAATACACCAAGTTAAGTAAAAATATTTTAATATATACATCTTACAACTACATCTTTGCACTATTTTTCGACATAGTCTCCATCACGATTGAGGCACTTATCGTATCTCTTCACAAGCTTTGAAATTCCTTCTGCATAAAAATCACCCGCCTGTGCCTTGAGCCAGCCTGTGACCGCATCTTTGAGCTCTTCGTCGTCATCAAACCGCTGGGACCCGAGCCATTTCTTCATATGCATGAAGAGGTGATAGTCGCTTGGCGCTAGATCTGGGCTGTAAGGTGGATGGTTGAAAACGTCCCACTTGAAGGACTTAAGAAGGGCTGTTGTTCTGCAAGCAGAGTGAGGACGGGCGTTATCGTGCAAAAAAAACGATACCGGAAGTCAGCATACCACGGCGTTTGTTCTGTATAGCCCGTCGTAATGTTTTTAGTGTTTCACAGTACACGTCTTGATTAATGGTCGTTCCACGTTCCATGAATTCAACCAACAACACCCCTTTGGCATCCCAAAACACCGTTGCCATCAGTTTTCTGGCAGAAAAATCTTGCCGGGCTTTTTTTGGTTTGGTAGGCGAATCTGAATGTGCCCACATCTTTGATTGTTCTTTTGTCTCAGGGTTTACGTACTTAATCCAGGTTTCGTCACCGGTCACGATTCTGTTTAACAATGGTTCTCCTTCGTCCGCATAACGTGACAGAAAGTCTAATGCAGAGGCCATTCTTTGAGTTTTGTGGTGGTCGGTAAGAATTTTGGGCACCCATCGTGCACATAACTTACGGTAACCCAATCTTGCTGTCACTATCTCGTACAAAAGAGTCTTAGAAATCTGTGGAAAATCAGTAGACAACTCCGCCATTGTGAAACGTCGATTTTCACGAACTTTTGCATCAACTGTCTGAACGAGTTCGTCAGTCACCAAGGATGGTCTACCACTCCTCTCTTCATCATGAACGTTTTCTCGTCCACTTTTAAATAAACGTACCCATTCACGGACAACTCCTTCACTCATAACTTGTGGTCCGTACACGGCACAAAGCTCACGATGAATAGCTGCTGCAGAGTATCCTTTGGCTGTAAAAAACCGTATAACAGCACGCACTTCACATTTGGCGGTATTTTCTATTGCAGCACACATTTCAAACTGCCACAAAAACTAAACTAGCGCAGGTACGATGTTCACTCGACTACAGCTTGATGCCGACTGACCTGCTTAGTGCGTGAATGCACAGATGGCGCGCTACTCCCCTCCACTACCCGCACTGTGACCAACCGGAGGTTACTTTCTGAACAGCCCTCGTATATATATATATATATATATCAATGTTGACTGCAATAATTAGTTTTTAGCGTAAAATCCTACAAAATGTTTGTTTTTTAATACTAACCATGCTTATCACTCATTTAAAATGCAACAGTGAAAAAGTAATGAAAAATATGTTCGTCTTAAAAGGTTTATATAATTTATTTATCAACCAGAACCAAAGTTTGTATAAGTTCTTTCGGTAGACCATGTTGAAAGAAATATCTTGAGATATCTTGGTCTTGCCTTGAGGCAACAGATTTCAAACCGTGTGATTTAAATCACATTGTTTGTTGTATGATTATAAATTCAGTTAGTACTGAGGAGTTTTGAGAGTAATTTACAAGACAACACAAATGATGTCCAGGGTCACACCGTGGGCCACGCGATGACAGGGATGTTCAGCGGTGGCGGTGGCGGTAACGATGCCATAGCGGCCCAGCCTGCCCCTGCCCCAGCTGCTGCTGCTGCTGCTGCACCAGCTGGCGCGCCAGCGTGTGCGTGGGAGGTCCAACAGTTCCTGCAGTGCGCGCAGGGACAGAGTGACCTTTCACTGTGTGAGGGCTTCAACGAGGCGCTGCGCCAGTGCAAGATAAACAATAAGCTGGGTGAGTATTACAGCATACTCACGAGAAACTGTGGCCGAACAATTTGTCGGACGTGATATTTCAACTCGTTGAAAATCCAAAGAAACATTATGATAAATAAAAATTTCATCGGGAATGAGTTTGCAACAGAGTTCCTGCTGTGTGATCTATTCTACTTTTCTACTCTCTCATTGGGTTATTTCTTTCATAAGTACCAATTATTGTCTTTAACTTAAATTGCACCTATCTTTGCCATCAAAAGGATTTGTCACCATTTTAACAAGTCGACATGGGTATAGTGTATAATAGTTGTTTGCTAGCTGTATCCTATTATCGTTGGTTCATTTCGTCAAGAAGTACTAAGTTTCTTGTACCTTATAATGTGAGTCTGTTTGAACAAGTCTATACATGTAAAGGGATATCTGTTACCACCACTCATGTTAAGTAGTTGTTTGCTAGCTTTACTCCCATCGGTTCATTTCATGAAGAAATACTAATGTCTTGTACCTTATAATGTGAGTCTGTTTGAACAAGTCTATACATGTAAAGGGATATCTGTTACCACCACTCATGTTGAGTAGTTGTTTGCTAGCTTTACTCCCATCGGTTCATTTCATGAAGAAATACTAATGTCTTGTACCTTATAATGTGAGTCTGTTTGAACAAGTCTATACATGTAAAGGGATACCTGTTACCACCACTCATGTTAAGTAGTTGTTTGCTAGCTTTACTCCCATCGGTTCATTTCATGAAGAAATACTAATGTCTTGTAGCTTATAATGTGAGTCTGTTTGAACAAGTCTATACATGTAAAGGGATATCTGTTACCACCACTCATGTTAAGTAGTTGTTTGCTAGCTTTACTCCCATCGGTTCATTTCATGAAGAAATACTAATGTCTTGTAGCTTATAATGTAGGGCTGTTTACAACAACACCATCGTAGTCATCACAAGGGTTTGCTTGCAGTCTGAATAAGTGTATATACATGTATAGAGTATATGTACAGTATACAGTGTAACAACACCACTCGTGATACGTAGTTGTTTGCTAACTTCAATTCCATTGGTTCATTTCATGAAGAAATACTAATGTCTTGTAGCTTATAATGTAGATCTGTTATACATCACCATCGTAGTCATCACAAGGGTTTCTTGCAGTCTGAATAAGTCTATACATGTAAAGGGATACCTTTATAAAGTGTAACACCACCTCTCATGTTAAGTAGTTGTTTGCTAACTTCAATTCCATTGGTTCATTTCATGAAGAAATACTAATGTCTTGTAGCTTATAATGTAGATCTGTTATACAAACCCCATCGTAGTCATCACAAGGGTTGCTTGCAGTCTGAATAAGTGTATACATGTATAGAGTATATGTACAGTATACAGTGTAACAACACCACTCGTGATAAGTAGTTGTTTGCTAACTTCAATTCCATTGGTTCATTTCATGAAGAAATACTAATGTCTTGTAGCTTATAATGTAGATCTGTTATACATCACCATCGTAGTCATCACAAGGGTTTCTTGCAGTCTGAATAAGTCTATACATGTAAAGGGATATCTTTATAAAGTGTAACACCACCTCTCATGATAAGTAGTTGTTTGCTAACTTCAATTCCATCGGTTCATTTCATGAAGAAATACTAATGTCTTGTAGCTTATAATGTAGATCTGTTATACATCACCATCGTAGTCATCACAAGGGTTTCTTGCAGTCTGAATAAGTCTATACATGTAAAAGGGATATCTTTATAAAGTGTAACACCACCTCTCATGATAAGTAGTTGTTTGCTAACTTCAATTCCATTGGTTCATTTCATGAAGAAATACTAATGTCTTGTAGCTTATAATGTAGATCTGTTATACATACAACCATCGTAGTCATCACAAGGGTTTCTTGCAGTCTGAATAAGTGTATACATGTATAGAGGGATATCAGTATAAAGTGTAACAACACCACTCGTGATACGTAGTTGTTTTGCTAACTTCAATTCCATTGGTTCATTTCATGAAGAAATACTAATGTCTTGTAGCTTATAATGTAGATCCTGTTATACATCACCATCGTAGTCATCACAAGGGTTTCTTGCAGTCTGAATAAGTCTATACATGTAAAGGGATATCTTTATAAAGTGTAACACCACCTCTCATGATAAGTAGTTGTTTGCTAACTTCAATTCCATTGGTTCATTTCATGAAGAAATACTAATGTCTTGTAGCTTATAATGTAGATATGTTATACATCACCCCATCGTAGTCATCACAAGGGTTTCTTGCAGTCTGAATAAGTGTATACATGTATAGAGTATATGTACAGTATACAGTGTAACAACACCACTCGTGATACGTAGTTGTTTGCTAACTTCAATTCCATTGGTTCATTTCATGAAGAAATACTAATGTCTTGTAGCTTATAATGTAGATCTGTTATACAACACCATCGTAGTCATCACAAGGGTTTCTTGCAGTCTGAATAAGTGTACACATGTATAGAGTATATGTACAGTATACAGTGTAACAACACCACTCGTGATACGTAGTTGTTTGCTAACTTCAATTCCATTGGTTCATTTCATGAAGAAATACTGATTGTCTTGTTAGAACGATTATGTGTTTGAATTACGTATTGCCATTGTATGTTTTGAAGTTGTGCTATTTGATCTCTTCCTCAGATATATAACTAACCAATCACCTAACATTACACTAACCTAAGTTAATGAAAATAGTAAAGCTACTCCATACGTGGTTAAAAATTAGAAAACAAACATGTCATCTCTGTGCATACTATCATTAAAACATGCACTTAATAAAGAACTAAAACTAATTCTTGTAAATTTTTTAAAGATCAGAGGCCACAGTGCATCTTCTTTACACTTCTAATCTAAAAAAATATCTCTGTTAAATATACAAATAGGTATGTTTCTAAGTAAATCTATCTGTAGATTAGCATTTGCAGTAAATTTCATTGTCAGTTTTGATCACTTAAAATGTTATAAACTATAATTGAGGACTAATTTATACCCTTGTTCTCTAAAACAATTGTAATTTATAGAAATAAAAAAAGACCATTCTTTTTGTACATAAACAAGGATAGTTAAGCAAATTTTGGGATGTCTGATACAAACACGAGTTAACTAAAAATCAATTATTTTAATTTAAAATTTACAATTTACAGTAATAATTTGTAATTTTTTGTAGTATAAGTGAAAATGCATTTATATAATCAGTCGTGAATGCCACCATTAGAAACAAATTTCTTTTCATTGTGTCATCATCCATTTAGAGATAAAATGAAATAGTTAATTTTCTAACATCAGTTCTAAGCTCTTCTGTAATGAAAACATCAAATATTTTTGAATGGTCCAATGTTTTTTTAAAGATTTTTACATTTATGTCTTTTTTAACTTCATAGCTATAGACAAATTTTTCGTAAACATTCTGTCAAAGTAATTACTTGTATTATTTTCTTATGAATGTTTTTTGTAATGTTTACTTAAACAATTTTTAATAAATCTTATATTAATAACTGAAAGTGAACAGATTTTTTTGGAGTATCCAACATTTTATTTTCCCTTGGAAGTTGTGACATCCAAGGAGGGAGGAACATAAACATATTATCTTTATGTAGACTTGGATTTTGTCTGTGTTATGCTACTAGATTACTTGCAGATTATTAGTGGACTAGATGGTTTTTAGGATGTTCAGATTGCATTTTGATACTGGTTTCCTTGCACATTCTGGTATTGGTGTTTTGCTGGAGCATCCAAGAGCTGTTTTCAGTCACACAGATGTTACTGATCTGTCCGTCTACCTATTCAATAAATCTGACATTTAATTAGGTCCCTGATAAGCTGTGGATTTTTCAACATTCCGGACCTGTTGGTCTGCTGAATTATTAAACCTGCTAATAACTCCCAAGGACGGTGGTGTTCTTTATTGTTTCTACCGGAGGTTGTTTTGTGGTGGAATGTCTCTTTCATTTCTGTTGTTTCTTCTGTTCAGGGTCAGGGTTAAATCAATGATAGGACAGGGCAACAAAATACTGATTTGAACTCCTACAGCCAGGTATGTATTAGTCTTAATCAGATCTTGGAAAGCATGAATTTATAGTAGTAATAGGTCTTGATACATCATATGGAGGTAAATAAGCAAGATTATGCTTCAATGTAATTAATCTTGTAAAAATTACTTTTAAGAATTATTTTGAATTTAGATTAATCTGCACCAGTAATGTGCTATTAAAAAAAAAAACATGAAACAATTAAATATTATATATATGCTTCTGGCAACTGACATACTTACCATGCCAGAAACAGGGAAGAATATTGCAATTATTGCTCATTACAATATAGAATTTTTTTTAAAAACCCTATGTATCAGAGTAGATTTTTAATGAGTAAAAAAATGTTTTTAAATTAAAAGAGGATCAAGATATTTTAACTTTAAAAAATATTCATTCTACATCATTTACATAAGATTTTTATGAAATTGTAAAAATTATGCATTTGTTGAAAATTATGATTTACAATTATATAAAACAATTCATTGAGGGATTATTTATTAAGTTAACCTTGTTACCACATATACATCTTTTAATTTCTTAAAAGCTAATCGTTAACAAAAGAACTTGACATCATTCTTGTACATAATACAAGTACTTTGAGGAATATAGATTGTTCAATTCAGTTCAAACTGTCATATCAATTTCAAAACTGTTGTTTTATTTAACTATATGCTATAAAACCATGTTTTATTTAACTGTATGCTATAAAACCATGTTAGTTAATTCCAGGAAAATCTTTTGACAAAAATTGTATTTCTTAGTAAAAGTTTTTGAGCTTGTGATTAAATTGTTTCTGCTAACATTTTGTGTTTTATTCTGTTTCAGAACTTTAGAAACCAAATCTCTAGGATATCAAATTAGATGCGACAAGATCAAGACGTTAACCAAAACCCAAATCAGCAGTGATTTGAACTATATTCCATAGTCTTTTTAGAAAATAAATCTTCAATTTAATGTTTTTCTTCATGTTTTTACCTTTTTTCTCTACTGTTGTTAAAATGTTTGTTAAATAATGTTAATTGTATTAAAATAACAGTGTTGAAAATTTGAGTTTTATTTGTTTGACCAATTTATTGGTGTAGCAAAGCAAAACTGTAGCAAAGCTTAGAAGCAGTCAATTACAATTTGATAGTTGTTTTTAATTCAAAACTATTGTTCTGACTGTACAGAAAATACGTTGGAATGTTACATAACATTATTATGAGCCACGTGGTCAGGGATCCAATACGTCTGGCTATTTATAAAGTTGCAACTTCTGTTGAAATTACGTCACAGAGAGGCAAAGGCAAAGGGCCAAATTCTGTGATGATTCTGTGGATTCTGTTTTTAGGTCACTCATCACTTTCTTACGTAATTTGTACACTAATTTCATTTTGCTGCAAATCATGTATGTCTACATACCACAGCACATAGCGTTTGGATTGTTAACTCTCCTTTTGTCTACTGGAATTTCTGCAGTCACAATAATTTTAGTGGTTTCACTGAGTTTTTATTTTATTAAAAATATAAAAATTATGTATAATACGAAAAATATAATTTTTTCAGACAAAATTTGAAAAACAAATACACTTGTTTGACATTTTTTTTTTAAAAGTTATGTTCAAATATTTTAAAAATTGTTTACTTATCACATTCATATCTTTTTTAAATTTTATGGTAATATGAGAATTTCCAATTCATTCTATACAAAAATGGGATTGGCCAAATGATTTGTGAATAAAAAATATAGGGGTTTATGTATTTATATATACATAAAAGTAATATATAAATAAAACAAAAGAATTACCTGGCAAGAAAGCTGCCAAACAAGATAGAAGAAAAATGTCACATAATACCAGAATAGTAATTTTGTCCGGAGATGTGGGTATTGGGAAATCAAAGACCTACAAATGTATGTACTGTGTCTTTAGCTTTCCATTAATGTAACTTCTGTGCCTTTGAATTGTTTTTGGAATTATATGACCTGTTAAGCCAGTTTCTCACGTTAGCTGGTGAAAATATCACCAGTGACTGTAAAAACGATTGCATCGGCAAAAATGTTACGTTTGACATCCTGATAGATAATGCTATTTTGTAAATTACTGTAAGGTTTGTGGTCAGAGCTCACATGTGAAATTATCAGAATATTTAATGTGGTGATTTATCACTCATAATGTGATCAATTCATTTTTATATGTGATAAACTTTCACACGTCTTGTACTTATTGTTAATATCTTATCAGCAGAGAATTCTGATATAACCCAAATAGTGATTATATTGTAAGGTTGGTAATAATCAATTCTTTGGTTATGCAATTGTCAGTTTGTACTTTGAACTATACAAGTTGTTGAAACAATGAGTTTTACTTGCTTGTGTTTGTCATGTTGATTGAACAGAACTGCTGAATAAATCATCTCTTATAACAACCTAATTCCTTCGTGTTGTGTCAAAAATGTATTGTAATACATTTTCTCAAAGAAAACAGTGATTCAAATCACTTCTAAATTGTACCAAAAATTTAGAAATGTGGACATTAATTTTTTAAAAGGTTTCGTTTCATTTTATTTTAAGCTTTCACTGTATTTTCAATTATAAATGGCTGTGTCTATACAAACTTTTTTTAAAGACTTCAGAAAATCAATTTAACTATAGTTGTGTCTCAAAATAGCAAAATTTGAACGATAAAAAAAATTGTATATCACAATATTCTTCAAAGTTGTTTCATTTAGACTAAATGCAACAAGTATATCCTACAAAGGGGTTGTTTAAAATGAGATAGAATAATTAATAATGAATATAAATTTAAATTTAATGTTAGTTTTCAAAATTATTTTCAACATCAGGCCGTACATCTACACAAACATTATTTAAAATAGTTCGAAAATAAAATGCAAGTACTAACTGGTAGTTATAATGTCTGGAGTTTCTTCAACTACTAGTAATGCCTTTACACTTAATTACAATTGTATCAAGTTACATCAGTGTTTTGTTTGCTATTGCACATTCAGCAGTTAGTAAACGCAAGCTGTCAAATTGAAAGGTACATAGAGTTAATACCATCCACTGATTATATAAATGTGATTTTCTTAAAGTATATTTCGTAAAAAAAGTTTCCTTGTCAAAAAATTCTGAAAAACATGTCAATCCTTGAAGCTATAAATTCGTGTAGATATTGTAAATATTTTATTTTTTATCTTGAACTGTTTTTATTTGGGCCTAATTACAAAATTGCTGTGGAGTTATAAAAAAATTATTTTCAAATTTTTCTGTATTCATGTATATTGGCTTAACCCTTTGAGGACTGTGACCAAAAATATTTTTTTTCAATATCACAGAATATTTTTTATCAAGTTGCATTGGGTATAAGTGAAAACGACTGTGTCCAGAATGAGCACATTGCATACCACAAAATAGTTCATAACTTGAGTTATAAATTTATATCTCTATAATTCTTCTACTAAAATGTTTTAACTAAACTGTCTGTTGACATAGGTTTCCTCCTAATTAGGGATTGAGCAAGTTTTTTGTTTTTTAAGTTTATTTTTTTGTAGCATGAAAACAAAAACAATTCATGGGAAGTTACATTTTTAAAAGAACAGTAAGTATCATAAATCGTATTTTGAGTTGGATCAAAATAAAAAAATTACTTTTTTTAATCAGTAAATATAATTTATAAACAGTGTAATCATTGTAACCATAATGGTCTTACAGGTTTTTTTTTGTTTCATAGTAAAAAATTTAGACAAACCCAGACATTCAAACATAGTTTCGAAGGCCATAAGTATTTGTGTCAATCTGCTTGTTTATAAGAAAAAACAACTGGATGGTATATTTCTCAGAGGTGTTTTTTAAAAGAATATAGTTGGAATGTATTCTTTTTTGACAGAACATCATTTGATGATGTATCGTCCATTGAAAGGGTTTAAAGGGCTATGAATTTAACATAGAAAATATTTTCCAAATTGTAACAACTTGGATTGTAGATATTAATATTCCAGAGTATTAATATTTAAATTATCAATGAGACATCCAAAACGATACAAAATATTTTTTTGATTAGTAAGCTCCTAGTGAATATTCAGTACAATTTATTACTAAATTGTTTAACTATTAAATATTATCTGGTTTGTCTAAAATAAAAATCACAGTTCTAAATAAAAACAATGGATTTATTTTAAGCTGGCAAATTAATAAGTTCAACATTTCAGAATTTTCATCACTCTATTTTCCACAAAGAATTGACAAACCGTTTAGTAAATTTAAAAGTTCCTTTGGCAAGAAATAAAAATATTAATCAAATATGTCAAACTAAAAATCAGAGCTCTCTTCTAAAATAAAATAATAAAGTTTTAAAATAAAAATGAAATACCACTTGGAAATAACTAAAATAAAAATGTTCACTTCTAAGTACACTCTCAATTCAAAAAATAAAAATTTAAACTTCTCTTTACACTAGTTAAACCTTAACTTTCAAGTCTCTGCAATTCAGATTACAACTCTCTCAAACAATTATTAATGTTCAATTAATTTCCAATTAATAATTCACAATAAAACAGTTCCAGTTAAATATTAATAAATTACTACTTTTCCAAATCTCAATTAAAGTTATTAACAAAGTTCAATTTTAATTAACTTTTCTTGTAAGCATGAACCAAATGTAACTTGTATGATTCTATTATGCTCTATTGTTCCTCGAGAATAAGTTATTCAGATTGCTATGTAGTTTCTATGAATTTAATTTTTTCCTATAAAAAAGACAACAAAATTAATTTAATATCAAATCAGGAAGACTATTTCTATAAAACGTACAATAAATTTGGTGCTTACCTCAAAATCCCTCACGGAAAATAAATTTAAGAAACACGGTGCACTGTAATCAACTTAATCACGAAAATAACCAAAAGAAGGGCGAAAATTATGAACGGGCGCTTAAATACTTCCCTTTTTAATCAACTTTGCAGGACATCCGCGGTGTTCTCTCATTGGTCCAGCTGTATCAAACAAGGAGAACAATACTCGCAACAAGACAAGTTCTAATCAATTCAAGGCAGTCAACCTGCCTTCCTAACAATTTACAAGTACCAGTACTAACTTGCCAAAGGATTACATGTTCGCTTTTACCCTGACTTTTCACAATCTAATCTAAAATTAAATCCCAATATTTCGTTCCAAAAATTTTCATTTAATTTAAGTTTTAATTAAAAAAATAAATCAATGTAGCTTTAAAAACGCTGCACAAATCCAAAATCTATCATGACCATGATGAAATACATGAAAAGATATGATATTTGTACAACGTCAAAAAAAGACCAGATGGTCAGTTATTGAGACTATTTTTTCTTTACATTCAGCGGAAATTAGAAATGATTTCATTATAGAAAACATGGTAACAAACAATAATCATTTGGAACAAATGTCTGAATTCTCATAGGCTGTGATGGAAGGTAATTGTCATCTCAATTGTGAGTTTTCATAGAATTGTAGACATTTGTATTTTATCACAAACTATTCAAGTTTCGTCAAGCAATTTTAACTAAGGGTTTCATATACAAATAGGAGTAAAATAAGTTGGGACTATATTTTTGTCAAACTACATGGTGATGAATAAATATAAATATCTTTGGAAACTGCAAATACTACCTCTGAAACAATGACAGCCAATATTTATTTTATCTGTAATATCTGTTGCCTTCAATAATGGTAAATAGTTTCTATATATATAGCTTGCATTTCATTTGTACCAATTTAACTTAACTCTTGTAATAAAAGCACTTTCATAGTGCTAAGTTGTATTCCACAGTAGCACTATGAAATAGAATATATGAAACTAGAAATAGCATCCTTTATCGCTCTAAATACAGCAAAACAATATTGTAATCAGAATGACTTAGTATTAAACGACCATAAGACTCAACAACTAAACTTTGGAAGAAGAACAGTTGAATTGACAGGACTCGCAGAAGTTGACCTTGATAATAAAGCTAAATACTTGGGAGTAACTATTGATGACAAACTCACCTGGACACCACATATTGATCAACTTTGTTCAAAACTTAACTCCTGCATCTATGTCCTTAAAAGACTAAAGGCTACCAATACTCAGGAGATAACTAGAATTGCCTATTTCACACTTTTTGAGGCTCATCTCCGATATGGCATAACAGTCTGGGGCAACTCCTCAGCAAAAAATGTGCAATTTATCCTGGTAATTAAAAAAAAGCGATTAGGATCTGAGCCAACCTCAATCCACTTGACTCCTGCAGAAGTACATTTAAAGAACTAAAGATACTCACATCAGTATCCCTCTACATCCAGGAAGTTATCCTTTACACTACTAATCAAAATCTAACAAGAACAGGATAGCTCCATTATTACAACACCAGGCATGGAAACAATTTCATTTTGCTGAACCACCATCTCAACCTATATGAAGAGAAGCCAAGCAACATGGCACCAAAATTGTTTAACTGCCTTCCTGACTACTTAAAGAAGATCTCCAGACAAAAAATTTTAAGAGGAAACTTCAAGAATGGCTCCTGGAGTGGTCCTTTTACTCGATCAAAGAATTCACTGACTTAAAACAACAACATCAAAATTTGTAAAATTAAAAAACCACTTTTGTATATTTATATAAAATATGACTTTACTACCATGACGCCATTGTATTTCTCCATGAAATTACAAATAAAGAATTTTTGATTTGATTGATTGATTTGATTTGATTTGAGTAATAATGTTTCTAATTGTAATACTTTTCATGGTTAACAGTTGATTTTTTAAACTTTGATTTAAAATTTATTCATACATTAAATTGATAAATAAGTAAAAATTTCAAAGGGTTACATAAAGAGAGAGAATGTGTTTCATTCTAACCATTTTGATGAAAAATTATTAGGATTATAATCGTTAGTATTTTAATTTTTTCAAAACAAGTGGTATACAAATGTATTTTTTCAGTATAATAATGTGGGCACACAATTTTACAGTATAGAACTTTTAAGCCCAGTCCTGAAAAGATCACTTTTGATTAGTGTTGAAAGAATATTGTTTATTATATTGACAGTGACTGTAATTTACAAATTGATTTGAATTAATCTTAATGTTATTGCTGAAAAAATCGGATGTAGAAGAAATAAGAACTACTTAAGTTAGGCACAAGAGTTTTCTTAACAAAGATAGTTATACGGAACTGTTTGTTCATGTAAATGTAGTGACTGATAACTGGCTGGCATTTAGTGTGTTTGTTTATGATGATCATGTAACCAAGGCTTCTGCTGCAATAGTCCATAGACAATTGTGAGATGATAGCCCTAAACACTATCATAAACGAGTATCATCTGTCAAATATAGAACGTAAATTTGTTCAAGAGGGTATGACTAGCTCCTAAAGTATGTGATAAAAGAATGGAGAAGCATAAAAATGAATTCTTATTCAAGCATTAAATCTTAACCGAACTATTAAACTTGTGTACTTTCTAAACGTTCAACAATAACGAATGAAATATTAGGATCTTGCATGGTGTAACTTTCAACGTATATTTTAGTTTTTTAAACAGACTCGAGCTATTCTCCATGGAATAACAATAATCTTTACTTAGACCATGTATTAATAAGAAGATTCTTACAACAATAAATATAGAGTAGAATGAACTTGCAACAATTTTTCAAAAACCCATGTAAAGATGGACAGTGAGGAAATGGGTCTGTAATTATCACAAACTTTTCTATTTTCTTTTGTTCATAGCAGTTTACCTTGGCCTATTACATAAAGGTTGGAAATACACAAAATACAAGGGAACAGATCGTTAAATAAATAAGGAGAAAGGAATACAGACAAGAAATATTTTTCTGCAGTTTCTATTCCACCACATTGGATCCACCAAACTAAATTTTATTAAAGGATTATACCGTTGGAACTACCTTTTGTGTGTTAGTTGGATATAGAACCAGTGGTGAAGCAAACTTTTGGACAACCAACTACAATAACCTATAATCATTGTAAACTTTGCAATAAAGGAATAACAAAAATGCAGCGAGTCACTAAACAGATATACCCATCCTCTCCTGATAAAGAAAGATCAGGGGCTCATGCTTTATGGCACTAATTTTAACTATTATAACTATTTTCTACTGGGTTTTTACCAAATATCATAAGAAAAATCCTTTTTCTTGTTAATGAATGAAAACACGTTTTTCTCTTCTCTCTTTTACGTATTCAGTTGTTAAGTTGAATTTTAGTATTTTTTTTACAGAATTTTAAAATATTGTATTAAAGTTAGACTAATAATATTGTATGCACATAAATTTACCAAGTGAAGTAAAAAACATGGAGGGGGACTGCAATGTTTTTTTTTTATATAATAAGGGTGAAATTATGTTTCTTTTATTACGAATTTTAATTAGTTCTCGCATCTTATTGTCTTATCTGCATCTAAATAAATATCTGAGACATTATTAACATGAGGAATAGCTGAGGTTATCAACTTCTACTGGCTTCTTTGTATTAAAATCTTCTTAATCATAAATTATGCAACTGTAGTTTCTTTTAGTTCATTGAGAGGATACACTTTTAATAAATGTTTTTCGTATGAAAGTACACACTGTTAAACTACTCCCCAAGAAAATTATTCATAACATTAAAAAAATGTATGTTCAATGTATGTCTTTTAAAACAAATAAAAAGGTTTTGAATATTAATTATATTTCTTTGTTAAAAATTGCTTGGATTTCACAATTTTCTATACATTATTGTTACTACTCAGTATGCAATATGATATTACCTTACAAACAAGATAATAATTTACAACATGTTTCTGACTAAATATAGAAATTGAAGTGAGAATATATAAATTAGGTTTTATATGAATTTGTAAGTAAGTCTTTATAATTTATACATTTTTGAACACAAATAGAGTGGAAGACAAGATTGACTTATATTGTTGACAGAGTCAGAGTATTTTCCTACCTTAACTATAGTACATGTATATACTGTACCATAGTTAAAATTACAGATACCATGCAGAAAGATTGCTAGTAAAAAATCACAATTTTTGGTTGGCTAGTATTTTAAAGTTTTAATTATTTCAATATGCCAGATGCTATATCAAATTTCATTAGCAAGATTTGGTCACATTGTAATTTTATTATTTAATAATGTTTGCATTCACTGTACTGAGAAATATGTAACTATTATGCCAATTTTGTTGGCTTACATTTTTCAATATACATTGTATGGAAATCAATTGAAATTGAAAACAACTTGTTCGTAAGGAAGCAACGTAGATCAAAATCAGTGCAATAAACTTTTGGTAGCATATAGTCATAGTACTCATGAATTGTAAATTAACCCATTGAGGTTGGTGCCAGAAAATAAGCTACCCATTGACAGACATTTTTTGTTCTCTTCTCTTAGGACAAGAAGCTTAGAAATTGCACCTAGTCCTAAAAGGACCTTTCTGCTGCTTCCGGAGTATTGATGGGCATACCAATCGAGAAGCATGAGGTAGGTACTACTAACTATAGGAGTTCACCCAGCAGGGATCACTTCTGGCTGGTTTATACCTACCAGTTGAACCCACCACTGGGCACAGCAAAAACCGATGTGCCAATTCAATCTGGGCAACCTTATGGATGTCCAGTAGCGGCACATCACTAACCGCAAATGTTGAGATTCTGGGGTTCATGGGCAATTCGATAAGTTTAGTCTACTGTGGAAGATGACTGTTGGAGTTGGTGGGGTTTGTTCCCTTACCTCAGAGGTTCTTGTTCACCTCAACAAGGGTGTGCCACCCCCTTCCTACTTTGACTGGAGAGGCTGGTTCAGAGCTGGCCTCACCTTCTTCCGGGATGACTTTGAGATGTAGTGCCCTAATTCTTCCTCATGGATCTTGATAGGAGGCGGCACCTACTCCCTAACCTTACCCATCCTGAATATCCTGTCACTCCGGAAGCAGCGCAAAGGTTCTTACAGGACTAAGTGCAATTTATAAGCTTCTTGTCTTAAGAAAAAAAAAAAAAAAAAAAAAAAAAAAAAAAAAAAAAAAAAAAAAAAACTATAGGAGACTAGAATAGAGCCTCCTCCCTACTAAGAATGAGATAAATAAAAAACTAAGTAATATTTATATAATAACCTACAAAAATCAAAAATTTTATACAGAGTGTCCCGTAATTCTCTGGACAAAGGTATACAACGTAATTGCTCAGGTCAAGATAACCATATTTCACCATATAAACATGAGTCTCCGATGCTAAATTTCTCACCTGTCTGTATGAGTTTTTGTATAAAAAATATAAATGTCTTAAAAACTAATAAATTGAATTATAATACATTTGGCTCTAATTTTTATGATACCATGGCCAGTTACTGAAAAAAACCATAGTATTTTAAAAATGGTGGCCGTTAAAACTTGTATACTTTCAATATCTGAGAAACCAGCAATTTTGGCCCACATTGAGAGCTGCCGGTTATTTAGTTTATTTATGTATTGTTCGCTATTCGCTGAGAACCTCAATGTGGGCCATGTCTTGTCACAGTAATAATATGCTCTAAATCAGTTGTTTTTTGTTCGATTTAAATAATTTTGGTGTCATCAAATTTGTAATAAAACCTTCTAAAACTGTTTTTTTGCAATTCTTGGGAATAAAATGCTGGTTTTTAAGATATTGGAAGTATACAATATTTACGAAGTATAAGATATTATATTTTTACGATATTGTTTCATCATGGTATTTTTTCACTGACTGACATTCGTATCATAAAAATAGAGCCGAATTTGGTAAAATGTAATTTATTAGTTTTTAAAATATTAATCTTTTTATAAAAAACACATACAGACAGGCAGATGGGAAAGTAAGAATCAGAACCCATGATCATATGGTAAAATATGTTTGTCTTGACGTGAGCAATAAGGTGGTATACCTTTGTCCAGAGAGTTACAGGACACTATTATAATCAATTGAAACCAAATCTTTGAAATCAGCGTTTCGTAAAGCAAAATCTAAAGCTTCAGGGAAACTAAAATGGCAAAAGCTCTAAACCATATCCTATGCATCTGTTAGTACTGACCCCTCATATAATAGTGCTGCTATATTTATGGGCGGTGTGAACATGCATCTATGAGAGCAATTAGGCTACATATACAGAGTGAGTTTTATGTCCTGGCACACCTGGATATAATTTAAACGGCCCGAGATATCTATGTGAAACCTTGACCCTACCTATTATAACATATTTTTTTAATTTTTAAAGTTGTTGAAAATGTTGCCCCCCTTTTCTAAAGGGGGGTAAAGGGGGCAACTAAAAATTTTCAAATACAAACCCCTATCATGTGACCCCTCATTTTAAAGGGAATAAAAAAAGAAATCCAATAATGCAAACTAGAGGTCTCTACGTTTATTTTAACAGATTTTATGACAAATTTACAATTGAGTTAAGGGGGGGTAAAGGGGGGCAACTAAACATTTTTAAATACAAACCCCTATCATGTGACCCATCATTTTAAAGGGAATAAAAAAAATAAATCCAATAATCCAAACTAGAGGTCTCTACGTTTATTTGAACAGATTTTATGACAAATTTACAATAATAAAATCAGTAACTATCTTGTTCTGTTTATCGTAACATGAGTCAACACTAACGCAAATTCTAAAAACAGTTACCTGTTTTAATGTAGCAGGTGTTCAAACTGTTCACCTTCGGCTGTTTGACAGTGTGCTAGACGTGTGTAAAAACTTGAGACATGATAGGGGTTTGTATTTAAAAATGTTTAGTTGCCCCCCTTTACCCCCCCTTAACTCAATTGTAAATTTGTCATAAAATATGTTAAAATAAACGTAGAGACCTCTAGTTTGCATTATTGGATTTCTTTTTTTATTCCCTTTAAAATGAGGGGGTCACATGATAGGGGTTTGTATTTGAAAATTTTTAGTTGCCCCCCTTTACCCCCCTTTAGAAAAAGGGGGGCAAAATTTTCAACAACTTGAAAAATAAAAAAAATATGTTATAATAGGTAGGGTCAAGGTTTCACATAGATATCTCGGGCCGTTTAAATTATATCCAGGTGTGCCAGGACATAAAACTCACTCTGTATAATAGGTATATACAGCGCGTACGGTTGACTAGTACCGCTTTGGCGGCAATCTTTGGTACTAATTGTATATTTACGCTACAAGCAGTACCATTATTATTAAAAGCAGTGCTGTATACGTTTAATCTACTTTAGGGTATATACTGAACTTAATAATGTGTTCCGATTAACCCTTGTGTGGGATTTTCCAAGCAGTTTTTGCAAAATAACTTACTGCTTGATACGATATTATTATTTATGCACCTTGCACGAGCATAACATTTGTTTGACTTTAGTAGTAAATAACAGTTTGTACAAGAGCAAGGATACTTGACTTACCAATGCGGTTTGCTAAAATATAATAGACGTAAATGGACAAGTGTTTATCATAATGTTTGTAGCCATCGGCTAGCCAAAATGTGGTAATGTTGAAACATACAAGTTATTTAGGGAAATAATTTAACATTTAATATCAGCTGTATGAATACCAAACAATCACTTTTAGTCACTATCGTAATTTATTAACAACATTCCCTTGCTGGTTCGTTAAAACAGTTATTCCTAAGTGCGGATCACACTTAAATGATTATCTTAAGTTATATTCGTTTGAAAGATCAACACACACCGTATGTGTTCAAAACTATGTAATGCTCTTCCTACGAAAATAAAACAAATCAATAATGTTCTCAGCGAATCTTAAACTTTAAGACGAAATATTTATAATAGATAATATGGCAAATCAATAATGTTCTCAGCGAATCTTAAACTTTAAGACGAAATATTTATAATAGATAATATGGCAATGTAAAGTTAATATTAAATTTGCAGGATTTCTTTTACACAATGGGTAATATTTTAAAATGCAACAATTTATTGATATATCACGAGTAAACCTTTATTCGTCAAAATGAAAAATCTTAAAATAAAACGTTACTAATCAAATAAATACCATTTAGTTACTTGGCGATGTTAGCATTTTAAACTTTAATAGTACTTATAACGTGTTATTGTAGTGAGATTAAACAACATCTCAACACTTTGAATTGTTAAATATAACATTCTATAAAAGTGCAATATTTTCTTATACTTTTTTACCACTAATTGTTATTTTAAATTCCCCGGCAATTGCATGTCCGAAAGATTACAAAAACAATATTTTCTGATTATAATTTTTGTAATATTTATGAAAATAGTTTTGAAATACACTTAAATAAGAAATGATGGGTAACTTTTTTACATCCTAACGTAGCACCCTAAAAATGGTTGTACCCAAATAAAACGAAGCTCACTATATTTAATATAGTGAGTCATGACAAATCTTTAAACAATTATTGTATAGTAGGATTCCTTATGATGTTTGAACTTGTTGACAACTAAGTCGTGTTAAATATTTTAATCTTCACATTTTTCCAACCAAGTCGGCGAGGCTTGGTTCTATCTACAAACATGCACTTAATAAAAAAATTATGGTTGCCTGTAAAGTCGGTTTTACGGGCGAAGATTTTACGTGACAACGTCTTTTTCTCGGTAGAATATTTATTGATATGAATATTATTAAATTGCACAATAGGAACAAGGAATTGAATGAAAATAAGAATTGCACAAATTTTTAACTATAGAAATATATTTTGTTTACTAAAACATTGTACATAATTTGAAATTAATTAAAATTTGTTATTGTAAATGGTAAAGTTGAATAAAACATTTACTAAAATTGGAATTTGAAATTCTTGCTAAACACAATTAAATTCTAACTCCGCGCGTGGTGATTGGTCGGTTTAGTTCGTTTGTTTGGTCGCACTGTTATGACAGGTTAGAGGTTATAATTTGTTATTTTAAATGTTTGACTAGCAATACGCGCTGTTTCTTCTCAATCGACTGAATTACGATTGATTGCAGAGTGATTTAAACTAATAATTTACTTAACACTATCAACATTTGTCAATAGTATGACATAACCTATAAACTCAGTTTCTCAACTTTTGTGTCAATCTAACAATTAATCAATCAATCATAGTTTACGAAAATGAAATATCAGTGTACAATTATTTACCTTTATTGTTGTAGTTGTTGTAAATGACGAATCTAAGCACTCCACATTTTCACGAATAAACATAGTTATCTGCTTTATCCCGTGCGGCGGACCCACTGGACGGGCATCGTAACGTTACCGGGCGTTACACTTTTTCATGAGTGACTCCGAGCCGCAACCTAATTTAAGACGTTGTCACGTCAAAACTAAGCACAACACCAATTATTAAAACTGAACTACAGAATACAGGTCACAGTACGTCTGCATTCGTAGACCAATCACCTGTTTTAGAGTTAGTGACGATGACACACAACATGGTGGTTCCTGACTTACGCATCTCACAACGCCCTGGTATGATTTGTTTATTTTAACCTACTTTGTTATTATGTGTTTGGTTAGTTATTTATCCGAAGAAGAGATCTCAGATTGCAGATCTCGAAACGTAGTGTTACTGATGTGTTTAGCATGTGTTTTTGTATCACTGAACAAAACGATGGCAAATATCCGGAAAAAATCCTGTTACCTTCAAAATCCTTCCATCGTCAAAAATTAACTTCAAACAAAGAAAGTGAGATAGACCGAATGTTGAATTTTGAAATTAAAGAAATCTTATTGATTATGATGCAACAAGTTTGGCAAGATTGTCGGTTCAATTTGGGAAAACGTTGTTTAGCAGTAAAACTTTTTAGTAAAGATGAAACTTGTTACTTTATGAACATCCATTTTGATTTATATGTGATAAAATGTAAACATTATTTATCTCTTGGTCTCAAGGGAATACCCTCAGCTAACTGCGGAAATAAAGAAACTTTACCAACTGATTCTTCCCAGTGACAAAGTTTGTCTTGTTTTATGTGCACGACCTCTCGAGAGGGCAGTAACTTACAACTTAGGCAGAGAGCGTTATAGCTGTACACTTAGTTACAGTTAGTTGACTGTCGACCCGACCCGTTGTGTAATAACATCTTAGAATATACGTAGTACGAGTGGACCCTTTGACAAACTTCACCCTTAACAGAGAGTATGTGAAAATTTATTACTGATAGTTTGTTGAACTTTATTCAGAATTTTAATTGGCTTAGCTTTATCGAGACCTACTACTCGTGGGGATGCAAAAAATTAATTTATGTCTGATTGTCTGTTCGAACTGACCTAAAGACCGGACAAAAAACCAAAGTGAAATCTGTAATGCTACTGATTGTAGGCAGCCCAACGTCATATTAATACTCAACTTTCATGCAAAAGTTAAATAATATGGATAAATAATATGGATTAACATCTTTTCCCAAATAGTTTGCCACATTATACTTCACATTTTTGTTCATTGTTAGGTTTCATAACATTTATTTATCTCAACGGCAAACGCCAATTTTATACAGTAATAACAAAAAATAATTATGGACAAGATGTACTAATGTTTACTTAGGAGCTAACAAGACAGAGAGCAAATAGTCACATACAACAAGGAGGCATGACCGGCAAACAACACAGGTAACAACTGTACAAGACTGGAAATTGTAAGGCTAGTACTAGGGCTAGCAATAGGACATAGAACATAGAGCCTAAGGAGAGCTATTAAAATAAGAAACAACAATTAATTAAATACTATGAAGAAAAAAACAATAAATAAACTATATAAAAAGGACTAACATCAGTAAAGAATCTAAGATAACAGTAGGATAAACTAGAGTGCGATTGAGTTAACAGTGTATAGGGCTGCAGGTTTTATAATAGCTAAGAAATAAACTATATATATATATATATACTAACAACAATATAAATATCAGGTAACAATAACAAGAATAGAGATTAACTGAAAAGTGTGAATAGAGCTACTATTTCAACAGAAAGACTATAAATACCATAACAAATAAAGATACAATAAACAACAACGAAAAGAACTTAAAACAGAAACTGAAGAGGAGGCACTAGCACTATAATGAATTGCACTATATGATCATTGTTCATTAAATAATAACATTCCAGTGAGTTAGGGAAAGTACTACAATGCAAGATGGCGCTAAAATCAAATCTTTTTATTGATTTTTATTATTTTTTTCGAGTTACTCTGTGAATAAAAATGTAACATGTTCTAATCTCATATAACTGTTAGTACTGCGTCTGCTTACAAAGTTATTTATCCTGATATATTCTCGTTGCCAACGTAACCCATAAGATCAATGTAAAAATATTATATGATGCTTAGCCAAATCCCATGGAGTGACATGGGCCATCATCGAACTCAATGTTACTACAATGTATAGAAATGAAGGTTCATGCAAAATGTCAAGTCTATAAATTATCCGTCATTGTTTCGAGATATTTGAACAGAAATAATATTTTTTCCAGCCTCTCGAATGAAAGACTTCGCTAACGCTTAGTTGTGCGTTAATTTCAAATATGTGCTAAAGTTTAAATTCTTACCGCCTCTTGACCATTGACTCAATGTTTGTCCCATATAAGTTACATGAAGTGTTTGATAGGTTTTATGATATTTTTGGATGACTCAGTTGTTAAAAAAAAAATCAAATTTGTGCCAATGAGGACCACACTTTCTAGTGTATTTTCCCTCAAATTTACCATGTTTCACTCTATGTAGCCCGTTAGGTTTTTGTGTTCGTATGGCAGATTTTATTATTTATTTAGAAAAATAAATACTTAGTAAATAATCGAGGAGCAAATTGACTAGTGTATTCTCACTTCGTTTTAAAAATGTTTTGTCATGCAATTGGGATGTACGTTCTACTTGGTGTAGTAGGATGATTTTTGAGTCTCAACTAACATTGTGTTTGCCTATTACATTATATTTTTCACACTCAATAACTAATGTTAATGTTTTATGAACCAGAAATGTTTATGCGGTGGGATAGTTATATATGATACTAGCTGTTCCCCGCGGCTTCGCACGCTTGTTGTAAGCTTTGCTCGTGTATGAGCACTTCTGGTTCAAGTGAATTATATTGTCAACGCCGATGTAGAGTTTACCTTGTTGACACTGTCAAGAAAATCTACCAAAAGTGTATGTTTATAGCCATTGTACACGTACATGTACTTAATAATAAAGTGGTCTAACATTCAAGCTATGAGGCCAAACAGAAATTCATTTGAAAGACAAAATATCCATAAAAACTTAGCGCCTTCACATAGTGTGTGGTTATTATACACAACTATCTCGTAATTGTAGTTTACAATGTGCAGGCGCTTTGATAACTTATATATTTTGCAGCGCCTCCTGGTGGTGAGTTATATCAATGGGCATAGCATATAAACCTTCTACGTGGAAAAATACAAATACATCCAAATGTTCATGATGATCGGTCAAATAGTTAGAGTCTATAAAGGACAAACACACAAACATCCATTTATATATATATTTAGATTAGAACTGATGCACTTTTTATTTATTTATTCGGATTCGAATACCCCTCTATTATTATGAATTACTTGAAAACTCAATATCAGTAAATTTTAATAGCATTAGTAACAAACAGTACCTGCCATCAGTTTTGGAATTACTTTCATACTTGTTGAGCATAAGGCTAAACCACAAGCATTTCAAGTTCTACCATTGGTTGAATTTAAATATCTGAAATCTCAATTAATTTGAGCAAAAAAAAAAAACAAAAAAAAAAAACAAAAAACACGATAATCCAATTTGAGGATACATCAAGGTAAGTGGTGGCAAGGTAGACCTAAGATTAATAGTTTTAAACTATTTTATTTATTTATTCTTCTTCCAACGGAATTACACCACTTGTACATGTAATAAGTTAAAAAGAATATAAACTATTAATAGCACTAATATAATGTATACATATATAATTAAATAACAAACAGTGTTAAAATAAGTAATCAAAAACAGCGAATTAGTAGTAAATATAAGTTAACAAATAATCAACAAAAAGGTAAAAAAAACAAAAAACAATAATAATAATAATGGTTAAATATAAAAACGAAGCAACAGTAATAAATATGTAGTGTATGAAAGAACTAAATAACAACTAAGTGATAACAAAATTTGACACATGCAAAAGTAACAATATATAACTAGCAACATGCAAGAAAAGATAAATAATCAGGAACATGCGTGAACATAAATAATAATCAACAACATCTTAAATAATTTAACATTAAAATAAACATAAACTAAATCCACTACACGCATACCAGAATAGCATGCATATTATAGAATTGTTCCACTGATTTTAAAGAGTCTCGTTTGGTTTCATGTGTTCTGGAGTTAGCATTTAAAACATTTTTGGATGACCTCAAACAATGATGAATGTTGTGTCCAATATCACAATGATATATACAAGTTAAGTGTACATCGAGGTGGTAATGGGGTATCACATTCATCGTACCTTTTTCACTTCATGTTTTATTAAAATCTCTATTGTTAAATCCAAACGCAGATGCAAATTCGTACGCATTTTAATATTTCCTCTTGAATATAATGCAGTATTTGACATCAAACATATAGTTTACACTTTAAAGCTACTCACAAAATAATTCACTGACTTACGTAAAGGATTACTCAGTGCCTGTTATTGTTACAAGTATCAAGCAAATCCAGAATATCTAGAATTTTGACTTTATTTCTGTACATGGTTCTTAAACAGCTTGAAAAATAAAATCACCCACTTGTTGATAGCCTCTATGGGGTAAAGAAGTTTCTGTGGATTTATTCTTATTAGGTAATCACAGAAAAATAGATTTTAAGGCTTCAACAATTATTGTAAAATGCATACATTAAGATCGCCACAAGTACGATGCAATTGAAGGGGGTCAAAAATTAAATTTCTGAAAGAGAATAGCATTTCTACCGTATATTTGATCCGAATAATCAAACGGGGTTTCAAATCTTTATATATATTTCAGAAGCTAAAAATAAATATAAATATAAAAAAATAAATAAATATATATATTTAGCTAAATGTATATATACTTAGTCTAACTACATTTCTAACTACATTCTTTCTGTATATATATTTCTTGTGTGTGTGTGTGTGTGTGTGTGTGTGTGTGTGTGTGTGTGTGTGTGTGTGTGTGTGTGTGTGTGTGCGTGCGCGCGCGTACGTCACTGAATTCCTCCTCAGTGATAAAAACGGCTGGACCGATTTTAATGAAATTTGTTGTGTGTCTTCAGGTGGATTCGATAATGGTTTAGATTTGCAATTCGGCCCAATTTAAATTCTTTATTTAGTCAATTTTTATTTCTAAACTGTTGTTGATTTTGGAGTGTTTTATATTGGATCCGTGTATTGGACTGTTTATTATGTAGAAAAAGAATACATGAATATATCGTCCAGTTTTTCAACAGGATATTGCGTGCGAAGCCGCTGGTAACTTAAATTAAATTATATAAATGTGTAATCTTATATAATGCTGAGGGCATTCCCTTAAGACCAAGAGATAAATAATGTTTACAGTCTATCACGTATAAATCAAAATGTATGTTCATAAATTTATACATTTCATCTTTACTCAGATTTTTTACTGCTAAACAACGTTATCCCCTTGCCAAAAAAGTTGCTTACGTCAAAATCTTGAATTTCAAAATTCAACATTCGGTCTATCTAACTTTCCTTAACGTTTATTTTCTTTTTTTCCATCTTAAGTTAAAAATGTAAACATCACGACCCAAATACAAAAATGATCAAAAACTACCCAACAAGAGATCATAGGAAAATATGTACTTGGATGAGTCAAGCGTGTGAAGTCCTGTTTATTGATTTAATCGCCGCTGGACGTTATTCAAGCATGGCTATCTTTTCGCTGAACTCACGCAGTAACTGAAACCTTACATCGCCGCTCGCACACCCACAGCAAACCATCAGGGAAGCGCGCGCCCATGGTGGCGAACGGATGCCGGATCAAAACTAACTAGGTGAAAATAAGAACACCGTGGTCAGTATACTCAGGTTCATTCACTAAGACAACATAACATAGGCCTATCCAGTCAATATAAAAAGGTACATAATTATACTATAAATAAAAAAAAATAAATAAATAAAAGTGCCTGCAGTTGTATATACCTCGAACAATTCTTGTCAGGTGCACCTGCATACAAAAATTGGAAACGCCATAATTTGAAACAAGAAATGCCAATTCCACCCGGTATCCTTCGGCTAAGGGCGGGCTCCTAATGAAAATCCAAGAAATAAACTAAATAAATATCTAAAACTAACTTAAAATTAAATAACAAAATATAAACTATATAAATGGCAACAATAACAATAACAAAATAATAAAGAATATGAGTAGGGTATCACAGATGTTGACTAGCAGTAATGTCCATCATGGTGGCCGTCCTTCAGCAGAGCGCAAAAGAGAAGGTTCTCTGCGACCACGCAATGATGGAGAGATGACAGAGAAAAAAACAGCTCATCTCTTGGACCTCATCAGTGAGGGGCCGTAAACTTAGCCGCACATGTTAGAAGGAAATCAGCTCAGCAAATAAACAAAAACACTTAATTAAACTAATATATTAAAACTGGAGCTACTCCTAACTTGTACACCACGGCTCGGAGTCTTTGCCACTCTGCCGAAAGGCCAAACGCCTTCAAAAGGTCAGTCGCCTCTGCAGCCAATAAACCACACACACACTATATAAAACACACATGAGCCGGGGAGATATAGGTATTGAACCGGCTCAGACTCCCCCCCCAAAAGGAGGAACACCCCTCTGTAAATTTCTTCAAAAAGAAGAACCAAACGAAATGCCTCCCCCCAATGGTTGAAGAATTATAAACCGGAAACCCCTTAAGTCTGCAGAAGGGAAAACCAAGAAAATCCAGTTGGAGGCAAGAAATCCCTCCAAGAGTAGCGTGGGTACAAAGAAGAAAACAGGAACCTTGATCAGGAAGAAGGAGCAGAGGTGATCAGGTCTCTGGACCTAAAAACCCTCCTGCACAGACTAAAGAGAAATCACGGATGACTCCGGCAAAGCCTCAGATGGGATATGTGCGCCTTCCTGAAAATCTTCCCGGACTGAGGATCTCCCAGTCGGGCAGTCACCGGAGTCAGAAACTTCAAGATGCGGTGGGGACCAGTCCACCTGTAGCAAAGTTTAGCAGCTCTTTTATCCACAGCTGAACTGGACTGGGTGAGCCTTGCAGTAAACTAGATCCCCCACCTGGAAGGGATTGGCAATACGACCCCGGTTGTACTTCCTCCTTACTAAACTCCCTAGCCCGAATGAGATTCCGCCTGGCTGCCTCCCAAGTGGCTTTCACATTGGGAGTACCAGGAGGTGGCAGAAGATCGCTAATTTTCCAAAGGTTCGCCAAAGGTTGTTTGGCGGAAAGCCAAATAATAACTCGAAAGGTACCGCCTTGTGACTTTCATGCTGGGCTGTATTAAAGGCAAATTGGATCCAAGGTAGTTGTTGATCCCAGGTGGTCTGATTTTCCGCATGAAAGGCAATGAGAGCAGATCGAAGATTGCGATTAAACCGTTCGGCGTGAGAAGGCTGAGGATAGAAAGGGGAAGTAGTCACATGGCGGATTCCGTGCCCAAAGCACATTCTTTTAAAGATATTGGAGACAAACTGTGAACCATTATCGGAAACTAAGGTGGCGGGGATTCCAAAGTGTTTGAAAAAAATGGTTACGAAGTGCTTGCACCGTGAGCTGCGCGGTAGCACTCCGCAATGGGAACAACCAAACAAACTTGGAGAAGGCATCCACACAAACAAGTAGGAACTTATTTCCGGACTTGCTACGCGGGAGAGGCCCAACATAGTCAATGAAAACCTTCTCCAAAGGTTTTTCCGCCACCTCAGATGACAAAAGACCCAACTTGGTATTTTGAGCGGGTTTGCTTAGCGAGCACAGTTCACAAGAACGTACTCGAGCTGCAATATCCCGGTCCATACCTTTCAGATGAACTGATCCCTAATCTTCGCGATGGTCTTATGAATTCCTAGATGTCCGCCCACAGGAGAAGAATGAAAATACTGAAAGACCATCGGTACAAGAATGCTTGGCAGCACTAACTTAGGTTTTCTCCGCTGCTTGTCACGGCAGCATAGAGCACCTCGGTACAGAAAATAAGGAGGGTGGGCACCTCCGTTTTTAAGCTCATTGATGATAGCAGTCAGCTCGGGATCCTTAAGTTGGTGTGGAACAATGTCCGAAAATGCCAGAGGAAAGTCTAGGAGCACGCCACAACATGGCGGCTCTGATAAATTCTGGTGGTCGTTGGGTAAGTGATACATGCGTGACAGAGTGTCCGCTATGATATTTTGGGTGCCTCGCACGTGCTGCACTGTGAACTTAAGGGCAGAAATTTGGACTACCCAGCGACCAATCTTCCCGAGCTGACGGGGGGTGGGCAAGGAGCCAAGAAAGTGCCTGGTTGTCGGTTTCCAACAAAAATTTCTTTATGTTCTAGGTAACGCCTGAACTTGTTAATTCCAAACACGACAGCCAAACATTCCAGCTCATAAAACAGAACAACTCTTCTTCTCACAAGGGGTTAACGTGCGTGAAGCATAAGCTATGGGGCTGCCGGATACCATCTACTTCTTGCGATAAAAACATCAGCAACGGCTAAGGAGGAAGCATCAGTTTGCAAGACGAACTTACGACCGAAAATCAGGCATAGCCAAGACTGGAGGCTGCATCACTGCCTCTTTCAGCTGCTCAAAAGCAGCCTGTTGCGCTTCACCCCACTCAAACTTGGCACCCTTTTTCCTAAGAGAGTTCAGAGGGGCCGCCACTTCAGCAACATTGGGGATGAAACGACGATAAAAATTTATCATTCCCACAAAAACGGGCAATCCCCTTGGCATCCTTAGGAGGAGGAAACTCCCTGATTGCCTGGGTTCTCTCTGGATCAATACAAACACCTCGAGAAGAGACAAGAATGACCCAGAAACGATATTTCAGGCTGAGCAAAACTCACCTTTTCAGGATTGACGGTAAGGCCAGACTCTCGCAGCCTAGTTTAGAACTTCCTCTAGATGAGTCAAGTGCTCCTCATAACTCTCACTGTACACAAGCAGGTCATCCAGATAGTTGAACACGAACTTAAATTTGACATCATGAAAGATAGAATCCAGGAGTCTGGTGAGTGTTTGGGCCCCCCACAGCCAAGCCCATTGGCACTCGGGTGAACTGGAACAAATTCCAAGGCACACAAAAGGCAGTGAGAGGTCGAGACTCGTGTTTTAGAGGAATCTGATGGTATGCCTGAATTAAGATCAAAAATGGAGAAATACTTGGCCTTACCAAACCAGTCGAAAGCAGAATGCAAATCGGGGAGAGGCACGGAGTCAATTTCTATCTGAGCATTGAGCTTTCGATAATCCAGGACCAATCTGGACTTCCCATTAGGTTTCGGCACTAGAAACGCTGGGACTGGAAAAATTTGAGCAAGATGGCTCGATTACCCCACACTTAAGTAAATCATCAATCATATTTCTCAGAATTTCCATCTTGGGCGGGAGCAAGCTTATATGGATGGGAAACGTACAGGACGGGTGTCTGTAAGACGAATCTCGTACTCCAAGAGATTGGTCGTGCCCAGTTTGTCAGTTAGGACTTCAGGAAAACTGGAACAAAATCTGCCTTATGTCCTCAGCCTCTTTCGGCGTAAGATGTCCTAGTTGGTCAGGAGGAGTCAAGCTCTTATCTTCCATCTCTAAGGCAGCAGTCCCACGAGACTCAACATCTGAAAAGGGAACGAGCACCCGCCTGGCGAAAGCAAAGAAAAACATGACTGGAGGCCAAATCCAAAATCATGCCAGTTTTTCCGATAAAAATCTGCTCCCAAGATGAAAGGAAAAAGTCAGGTCCTTAGCCACCAAAAAGCTCCAATCCCAAGAGAAATAATTTAATTTTGATGTGAATCTGGGCACTACAGATAATAGGTAAAAGGTGTGCGTGAAGCAGTCCAGCAGATAAGTGAACTAGGCTCAACCTGCCGTATTAGCCCAGAGGATTTTAGATCTTCAAAAAACGACAAAGAAATCAGGCTGCGTGCTGACCCAGAATCAACCAGGGCCTTCTGCACCACATTCCCCACAAGCACATCCAGTTGTGGGCAGGTTGAGCGGGCAGCCCTTACTCCCCTGCGCAGCCAGAGCAGCAACCTCCCCTCTCGGCCAACGATGATAACTGTCCCCAAAGTCTATTTCTTTCTGTTTTTTCTTTCTGTTCTGTATTAAACCAGCTACCTTTTACCATCAAAATTAGGTACATTTTTGCCCTCAAAATTACCTTTACGGCACGAGTCGGGCTTACTCGTCCGCAAGCTTACTAGTTTTTTTTTATTAAGTGGACAAAACGGTCTAATATGTCCCACTTGCTTGCAGCCATAAACAGGTAGGAGGCTGCCTACGGGAAGGAGCAGCTGCTGGCTCAGACTGCACCGGAGCATGGACCGGCCCCGGAGGCAAGTGAGGAAGATGCCTCGACATGGCCTCCCTTTGATCATCCGCATCCTGAACCCCTCTAGAGATGATGGAGAGGCGGTCCAAATCCGCAAAAGATGCGGGACGGCTACAAAAAAATCAAACGGGAGCGTTCTTCAGGTTTAATGCCTCCAAAATAAGGCTCACCAACTCTGTTTCGCTCAAGCTCAAGCGCAACACCCGGGCTACATCCCGTATCTCCCCGACAAAATGGCTCAACGTCTCGTCTGGTGCCTGAGGACGGTAAACGCGTTTCCACCCGCAAGCGCTCCCTAACCCGAGCAGGTACAAAGAACTCCAAGATCACGGCGTGGAACTGGTCAAAAGTGTGGCACCTCTTTTAAGGCAGTCTAGAAGGCGATCAAAAAGCGGCCTTAAGGAAAAACTGCGCTAAAATCTGCATAAGCATGGCATCTGTCATACCAGGAAAATTCTTTTAGCTTAAAAAACTTCCAGAAGGAAATGGATAAGTAAATTAGTGTCAAGCCCATCAACTCTGGGGAAGTGTTGTAAAACACTCCCCAAAGGATGGGGCAGTTTGCCAAAGCTGGAAAAAGAAGGCACAACTATAGATGATGCCTCACCAGCCGCTTCAGGAGGGCCACTAAAGAAGGCACAACTATAGATGATGCCTCACCAGCCGCTTCAGGAGGGCCACTACCCATCGGAGACATTAGTAACTCTGGGAGGCTCGAAAGAAAGAGCCGGTGGATGGTTAGCAAAAGTAATGGTTAGTGGGAACCTCCGTGGGAGTGACAGCGGTAAATAGTACCCCTTTCTCTTTCACCGAGCGCACCTCACTCAAACCATCTAAGGCTTGTTTTAATTTGTTACTGGCCGAAAAAGCCCAACTTTTTAATATCAGAGTCTAAACTAGGAGCTGACATAAGTAAAAACTATTTCTGTCACGCCAATGTAAAAGCTGAGATGCCAATCTAGCCTTTGCTGACCCGGACATGGGAAGTGACTCAAAATTAATGTCGTCTTCTAACTCTTCCATTCGGGTTTTACAAAACTCAAATTCAGTATTAATTTGGAACTCTGCATTCCAGCTGCGGTCCAACGCTATACAAGCCCGTAATTGAGCTCTTAATGCCCTCACATCTCCCTCGGGCTTCTGTCCTCTCGCCAGGACCTCAAAAAACCAACTCGGGCTTGCGCCAGATGTTCAGGCACCAGGGAAAACGCCCATACCAAACAATTAAGACAAAATAAATACAAACAAAGCGTACGCAAACAATTACTTTAGTAACCTAAGTGGACTCAAACTCACAAAGGGCTTACACTGACGAGGTCCAAGTGAAGAACTTAATACCTGCCACCTAATAGAAGGATACCCTGCAAATATACACTAACCACGCTCTGCTACCATTGAAACCTTACATCGCCGCTCGCACACCCACAGCAAACCATCAGGGAAGCGCGCGCCCCATGGTGGCGAACGGGATGCCGGATCAAAAACTAACTAGGTGAAAATAAGAACACCGTGGTCAGTATACTCAGGTTCATTCACTAAGACAACATAACATAGGCCTATCCAGTCAATATAAAAAGGTACATAATTATACTATAAATAAAAAAAAATAAATAAATAAAAGTGCCTGCAGTTGTATTATACCTCGAACAATTCTTGTCAGGTGCACCTGCATACAAAAATTGGAAACGCCATAATTTGAAACAAGAAATGCCAATTCCACCCGGTATCCTTCGGCTAAGGGCGGGGCTCCTAATGAAATCCAAGAATAACTAAATAATATCTAAAACTAACTTAAAATTAAATAACAAAATATAAACTATATAAATGGCAACAAATATAACAATAACAAATAAATAAAGAATATGAGTAGGGTATCACAGATGTTGACTAGCAGTAATGTCCATCATGGTGGCCGTCCTTCAGCAGAGCGCAAAAGAGAAGGTTCTCTGCGACCACGCATGATGGAGAGATGACAGGAGAAAAACAGCTCATCTCTTGGACCTCATCAGTGAGGGGCCGTAAACTTAGCCGCACATGTTAGAAGGAAATCAGCTCAGCAAATAAACAAAACACTTAATTAAACTAATATATTAAACTGGAGCTACTCCTAACTTGTACACCACGGCTCGGAGTCTTTGCCACTCTGCCGGAAAGGCCAAACGCCTTCAAAAGGTCAGTCGCCTCTGCAGCCAATAAACCACACACACACTATATAAAACACACATGAGCCGGGGAGATATAGGTATTGAACCGGCTCATAACTAAAGAAGAGAAGGTAAGTTTACAAACAATCGTCAACAAAAACAAGATTATAAGTTGCTTAGTTCACACACTTAGCGGTGTCAGGTAGTTAGACTTAGGTTATCACAGGCACCAAACTTAGTCCCGAGAGGATGCAGCTAACCCACAGCTTCAGTATGTTCATGCGGGACAACTCCGCTCATTGCGCAGTTTAACTTTTGAACCTCTAACCACCACAGCGTGTGAGATATCAGCGAACATTTCAAACTTCATCTTTAAGTTGATCTTTCAAGTAGGTCAATTTAGTACCTGAAGGGATATTTTTTATTCGCAACTAAACAAAGTTAAAGCTTATATACACAGTAGATTGCTTTGATAAATTTGTAATTATAATACCAATACTATTACTAAGGCTGTGCATGTGCATGATCATGATTATATTGTCTGGATAGTTGAGGAAATCCATATTTCATCTTGCCGTGACATTTTTTTTGGCATGATTGAAATTATTGGCTGAGCGTTAGCGATGTCTATTATTCAAGAGGGTGGAAAAATTTCATTAATGCCTGTTTGTTTGTTCATATGATATTGCGAAAAAAATAACGAATAATTTATAGACTATTTGCATGAAGCCTCATTTCTATATTAGAAACACTAAGTTAGACGATGGCCTATGTCACTCAATGGGATTTGGATAAGTATCAGCAAATATTTTTACATTAGTCTTATGGGTGAACATGATGGCAACGAGAAAATATCAGAATAAATAACTTTGTAAGCACTTAAATTTACTAAAATGTACAGTTAAAATATGTATTTACTAAAAGTTATAATTTTCTTATCTGGATATTTTCGTACTCTGTGCTCAACAGCGGTTGCAGAAAAGGTTGAAATAAATAATATTTCTATTATCAAGTGTACTCAATGCTTTCACATTATAAATTTAAACAAATTGAAAATAGTAAAAATAAAATAAAACATATTATGGTCGTGCTGACATAAGAGAATGTTTACACAGAACAATTGATTGCATTTAAGAGGCTTTTCCAGTTAATATATCACAACTTTAGAGACCAAGACAGGATTTTCACTGGTTTACAGTCCAGTGGGGCGTAGTCTGGAGGTATTTTCAAAATAAGAATATACCTATATTCGTCCCAGGGATCCTAAGAATGTCAATATAAAAAAGCAAAACAAACAAACAAAGGCACTTACGAATTTATAATATTATTACGATACATAATTATCAAGATATGCAAAGCTTCCTGAAGGACTTCCTTCAAGAATTACTGAGAAAGGTCTGAGTATATCGAACTACAGGTTCTGCTGCGCATCTCACTGTTTAAGCAGCTTATTGTAGTCGACTTTTCTAGCTCAGAGAAGTAGTATGTCTTGCTGACATAAGTAATAATACGGATTTTTTACTTAAATGCTCCTGGTATATGAAACTTACGTAACAATTTTTTTCTTTTTCTTCATTTACGAGCGCTAGAGTAGGCTTACTTCGTAACTTTATGACATCAACTCTCTTTTAATAAATAAACCGAAAAATTTGACACAACGAAAACAGTGATAGGTAAAGCATCTTGTATTTAAATGACCGAGGATTAAAACGATTAAAAGGCCGGTTAAAACGGATACTAATTAATTAGTTCTTAGCAGTTTTTATTAATGCTTTTAACGTTATTTATTTACACTGCCATAATTATTTCTATTTACACAATTAAAAAGAAATATGTTTATGGTACACAAAGTATTTATCAAAATTGTCTTGTTTTACTGAACCTATTTAATTATTTATTATCTGGTAATGATTGAATGTGAAATCGGAAACAATTATCCATCTTGACAGATTGCGTAGAAACCAAGGTCGACAAAATTTAAAAGGTTTTAACTTAACAATAATAAAATAAATGTAAATTTGAATTTGGCGCCCTGATGTAGACGACTGAAACAAGAACCGGTCGTTTCCGATTAGCTAGGGAAGATACAACGCGAGAGAGCGTGGTAATCGTTTAGAACCCGACTTTGAACAAAGACTTACCACTTTTTTTACTCTATACCATATTAAATTCCGAATATTAATGGCTATTAATAAATGTTCACGGGTATTTGTTATTTTTGCAATTACAGCTCACGCTACTAAGACATTGTTGACGTAATATTCATAACTAGAAATTAATTAATAATTGACCTATTTCTCTTTAATATCTTGGTGAGGCTCATAGCTACATCTACACCTCTCTAATCGTTTCCACCGATCACTCCCAAAGTTTAACTAACACACTGTAAGGTTGTTTAGTTAAATTATACAGGGTGTCCCAAGAATAATCGGTCACTGGTTACCACCTCGCGCGCCTTGTCCGTAAGTTAAATTTACATTTTTCGTATTATGCGTTCGTTCTTTCATACGAGACCACTATTTTGAATGTATCTTAAGGTAAATTTGTAAATAGTAAGATAACTTACCTATGATAATGTTTTATATGCCAGATTAGTATAGAAGTTGTGATGTCCTTCTGACGAGACCACATTGTCATGATTATAAGTGGTCCCGATAAATGGCTAATACCGTCGCGATTTTGTTTTAGGCGAGTTCTTAAGTCCTAGAATAAAATAATTTTGAGGATTACTTTGATTCAATCTTCCTTTTTGTGACTACAGCTGCAATGTCGAGCCAAAATGCTGACACCGCGCGAGTAAGTTGACATCAATGTGAAGGGAAGTAGTTTTAAGTTTTATTAAGCGATTAAGTCCGTAAGCAAAATTCCAAAGGACTTTGGAACTACTAAACCCACCACCCATATATCATTTTAGTTAATTAAACCGTATTTTGGCAGCAACGTAACACATTTTAACATTTAAAAGTGGCGCTTCTAAGTTTTATTTGCCATAATTAATCTTATATACGTTATAATATATAGAGTATTTATTACTGCGACCTTAGAGATCTCCAAACCCATGTGTTTCGTCCATTCGTCATTGCACGATCAGAAGGAATGTCGAAAAACCAAAGATCTAAAACAACCATGAGGCCAAATCACATAGCAATCATGTGCCAGTAAGCATACTGTCACATATGTTTACAGTGACAACTTGCCAGATGTTTTCGAAAAACTTTATTTTGTTAATAATGTTTATTAATAGGCAGCGTAGCCAATATGAGGGTATAATGGACTGACACTCCTGCTATACAGTCGTACCTATATTACTTTAGATTTAGATTAGATTTAGACAACGTGTCGCTATAGGCTTCTCTAAGGATAGTATAAGGGACATGCACCATTCCAACGTAATCTTGGCTATGACGAAATGAAAAATAAAATAAAATAAAAATAAAATGATATTCCATTCAAAATTTCACATATATTGCTCGAGATACCCTGCGGACTGTCAAGCAGAAGAGCAATTTGTCAGCTCCCTAAGTGACAGCTTCGTTCCACTTGTTTGTTAGAACAAAGTGGAAACGTTCAGCCAATTATATAGTTCCATTTGTCTATTTATGCCATTTATAATGAACTTACAGTTTCCTGAGTAGGCTACTGCAGTAAATTTAGTTATCATACTGGAAACTCGAAAAAAGCTTCATATATTTGTATTTTTATTCGATTGTGATATAAAATATTAATTTTGTACAAGCTCGAACAATTTGTGTCTGTTTAGTTGATCATTGAGCAGAAAGAAAATGAGTAAGCACAGAATTTTTCAAAAATAGGTAAAAGAAGACATAGAATGATGCAAAAAGAGAATAAAACAGAGACAATGAGCCTGGAAGAGAATAAGCAACAGAGAATGATGAATGGTGAAAATTATGTAGAAAGATAATAATCCAGATATAGAACGAATCAGAAAGAGAGCAAAATTTTAGACGAATAAAAATTAGACAAAAATGGAGCCAGAATGAATGAATCTATTTTCTCACTCCAACATAATACAAAGATAAAATTCTTCATATAGGATCACACGTCGGATATTCAATACTACTTTAGCAATGACTAGACTGAATGTCCAAAATCATCTATCTATAAATAATTAACCTAAATATTTCCTTAAAATTGAAGAATACGACATATTATAAAACGAAAATATTATAAGTATATTTCACATATTTTTACAGTTACATGAGGAAATTTAGGTCCTGAAAGGCTAAGCCTGATTTGACGTTCCGATATATGAAAGAGAAATATACTTAAAAAGAAACGGTCAGAAAGAAAAGGACCAGGACGTGAATAAGCTAGGTCCACAATTATATATTAAGAGAACATGGCATAGAGAAAATTAGCACGACAGATATCGGTAGAGAGACAATGAGATTGAAAGAGAGTTATAATACCCTTGAAGTGTATTGTGAGTGATTTTCGCTCGTGCTCATCACATAACAATATTAGCAAAACCTCTTCAACATCTGTTCGCGTTTCTCACGAGACTCTTCAGTATGTAGAACAAGCAAGTCTCTCAGAACATACTCTTGACGTATAATCTCATTATATCTTTATTGTTTCTTTACTTCTCTTCCATTATACACATCAGTAAACATTTTGGCTTTTAATGCAAATGTTAACGTTGACCTCTGATTTGGGAAACATGCGTTTTAATGGTCTTACTTTGATTGCTTTAGACAATGATTATATTTACTTTAATAATAATATGTCCAGAGAAAACTAACATTTTAAAGTATTTTACTTTCTAATTTTTCGTGGTGCAAGGAATAATTATTTCGATAATGAATGTTGTTTTGGTACATAAATACAACATATTCCAAAGAATCCAATTATTATCTCTTGTCTCATTTCCTCCATTTCTATAAATTTCTCCGAAAAGGTTTTTCTCAAATCTTAACAAAGTCCTGAATTTGCGGATAACAGAAGACACAGTGAATTTAAAATGTTTGTACGCAATAGAGGAAACTTTGCCATAAACAATATATTATGAACACTTTAGTATCATTAATTAACCCCTCCTAATTACATTATTTCTTCTTTATTGTGCATCTTTATAGTATTTCTACAACAGCTTATCGTATATACATACATTATTAGTTTTAAAAAGACAACGAATTTTGTTGTTGTTGATGATTTGTTTCTACGTCACAAACCTGTAGGTGTTTGAACTTGAATAGGTAGGGGGAGCTTACCTACGGGCAGATTGCTGCCGTGAAATCCTAAATAGAGACTCACGAACTGATTCCGAATAGTTAATCGTACTAATAAAAATCAGATTAGATTTATAACACAATATAATATAAAACTAACTGCAAAGTTTGCTGTGGTGTGACTAAAATCGTTAAAAATTCAAAAGTGGCAAAGTACAACAGTAGTGAGTGGAGTTTCCAGGTACGAGCCCATGTTTGTTGGGGTGTGACTAAGATCGTTAAAAGTTCAAAAGTGGCAAAGTCCAACAGTAGTGAGTGGAGGTTCCAGGTACGAAACCAAGTTTGCTGGGGTGTGACTGACATCGTTAAAAGTTCAAAAGTGGCAAAGTACAACAGTAGTAAGTGGAGTTTCCAGGTACAAGCCCAAGTTTGCTGGGGTGTGACTAAGATCGTTAAAAGTTCAAGAGTGGCAAAGTCCAACAGTAGTGAGTGGAGTTTCCAGGTACGAGCCCAAGTTTGCTGGGGTGTGACTGACATCGTTAAAAGTTCAAAAGTGGAAAAGTCCAACAGTGGTGAGTGAAGTTGTCCGGTACGAGCCCAAGTTTGTTGGGGTGTGACTGACATCGTTAAAAGTTCAAAAGTGGCAAAGTCCAACTCAGTAGTGAGTGGAGTTGTCCGGTACGAGCCCAAGTTTGGTGGGTTGTGAAAAATGAAATGAAATGAAAAATGACTTTATTAGAGGCGAAGTTAGGACTATAAAGTCCTCTCTACCACTTAACCTCCAGTGTGACTGAGATCGTTAAAAGTTCAAAAGTGGAAAAGTCCAACGGTGGTGAATGGAGTTTACAGGTACGAGCATAAGTTTGTTGGGGTGTGACTAAGATCGTTAAAAGTTCAAAAGTGGCAAAGTCCAACAGTAGTGAGTGGAGTTTCCAGGTACGAGCCCAAGTTTGCTGGGGTGTGACTGACATCGTTAAAAGTTCAAAAGTGGCAAAGTCCAACTCAGTAGTGAGTGGAGTTGTCCGGTACGAGCCCAAGTTTGGTGTGGTGTGAAAAATGAAATGAAATGAAAAATGACTTTATTAGAGGCGAAGTTAGGACTATAAAGTCCTCTCTACCACTTTAACCTCCAGTGTGACTGAGATCGTTAAAAGTTCAAAAGTAGCAAAGTCCAACGGTGGTGAGTGGAGTTTCCAGGTACGAGCATAATTTTGTTGGGGTGTGACTGACATCGTTAAAAGTTCAAAAGTGGCAAAGTCCAACTCAGTAGTGAGTGGAGTTGTCCGGTACGAGCCCAAGTTTGGTGGGTTGTGAAAAATGAAATGAAATGAAAAATGACTTTATTAGAGGCGAAGTTAGGACTATAAAGTCCTCTCTACCACTTAACCTCCAGTGTAACTGAGATCGTTAAAAGTTCAAAAGTGGAAAAGTCCAACGGTGGTGAATGGAGTTTACAGGTACGAGCACAAGTTTGTTGGGGTGTGACTAAGATCGTTAAAACTTAAAAAGTGGAAAAGTCCAACAGTGGTGAGTGGAGTTTCCAGGTACGAGCCCAAGTTTGGTGGGGTGTGACAAAGATCGTTAAAAGTTCAAAAGTGGCAAAGTCCAACTCAGTAGTGAGTGGAGTTGTCCGGTTCGAGCCCAAGTTTGGTGGGGTGTGACTAAGATCGTTAAAAGTTCAAAAGTGGCAAAGTCCAACAGTAGTGAGTGGAGTTTCCAGGTACGAGCCCAAGTTTACTGGGGTGTGACTGACATCGTTAAAAGTTCAAAAGTGGCAAAGTGCAACTCAGTAGTGAGTGGAGTTGTCCGGTACGAGCCCAAGTTTGGTGTGGTGTGAAAAATGAAATGAAATGAAAAATGACTTTATTAGAGGCGAAGTTAGGACTATAAAGTCCTCTCTACCACTTAACCTCCAGTGTGACTGAGATCGTTAAAAGTTCAAAAGTAGCAAAGTCCTACAGTGGTGAGTGGAGTTTCCAGGTACGAGCCCAAGTTTGTTGGGGTGTGACTGTCATCGTTAAAAGTTCAAAAGTGGCAAAGTCCAACTCAGTAGTGAGTGGAGTTGTCCGGTACGAGCCCAAGTTTGGTGGGGTGTGAAAAATGAAATGAAATGAAAAATGACTTTATTAGAGGCGAAGTTAGGACTATAAAGTCCTCTCTACCACTTTACCTCCAGTGTAACTGAGATCGTTAAAAGTTCAAAAGTGGAAAAGTCCAACGGTGGTGAGTGGAGTTTCCAGGTACGAGCACAAGTTTGTTGGGGTGTGACTAAGATCGTTAAAACTTAAAAAGTGGAAAAGTCCAACAGTGGTGAGTGGAGTTTCCAGGTACGAGCCCAAGTTTGGTGGGGTGTGACAAAGATCGTTAAAAGTTCAAAAGTGGCAAAGTCCAACAGTAGTGAGTGGAGTTGTCCGGTACGAGCCCAAGTTTGGTGGGGTGTGACTAAGATCGTTAAAAGTTCAAAAGTGGAAAAGTCCAACAGTGGTAAGTGGAGTTTCCAGGTACGAGCCCAAGTTTGTTGGGGTGTGACTGACATCGTTAAAAGTTCAAAAGTGGAAAAGTCCAACAGTGGTGAGTGGAGTTTCCAGGTACAAGCCCAAGTTTGTTGGGGTGTGACTGACATCGTTAAAAGTTCAAAAGTGGAAAAGTCCAACAGTGGTGAGTGGAGTTTCCAGGTACAAGCCCAAGTTTGTTGGGGTGTGACTGACATCTTTAAAAGTTCAAAAGTGGACAAGTCCAACAGTGGTGAGTGGAGTTTCCAGGTACAAGCCCAAGTTTGTTGGGGTGTGACTGACATCGTTAAAAGTTCAAAAGTGGAAAAGTCTAACAGTGGTGAGTGGAGTTTCCAGGTACAAGCTCAAGTTTGTTGGGGTGTGACTGACAGCGTTAAAAGTTCAAAAGTGGAAAAGTCCAACAGTGGTGAGTGGAGTTTCCAGGTACAAGCCCAAGTTTGTTGGGGTGTGACTGGCATCGTTAAAAGTTCAAAAGTGGAAAAGTCCAACAGTGGTGAGTGGAGTTTCCAGGTACAAGCCCAAGTTTGTTGGGGTGTGACTGACATCGTTAAAAGTTCAAAAGTGGCAAAGTCCAACAATCGTGACTGGAGTTCCCAGGTACGAGCCTAAGTTTGCTGAGGTGTGACTGACATCGTTAAAAGTTCAAAAGTGGCAAAGTCCAATAATCGTGAGTGGAGTTTCCAGGTACAAGCCCAAGTTTGCTGGGGTGTGACTGACATCGTTAAAAGTTAAAAAGTGGCAAAGTCCAACAATCGTGAGTGGAGTTTCCAGGTACAAGCCCAAGTTTGCTGGGGTGTGACTGACATCGTTAAAAGTTAAAAAGTGGCAAAGTCCAACAATCGTGAGTGGAGTTTCCAGGTACAAGCCTAAGTTTGCTGGGGTGTGAGTGACATCGTAAAAAATTCAATCGTGGCAAAGTCCAACAGTAGTGAGTGGAGTTTCTAGGTACGAACCCAAGTTTGCTGGGGTGTGACTGACATAGTTAAAAGTTCAAAAGTGGCAAAGTCCAACTCAGTAGTGAGTGGAGTTGTCCGGTGCGAGCCCAAGTTTGCGGGTAAGCCGCAACCTCTTAAGGCTGAGTTGGGCGTCACTGATAACCCAAGTTTAATCCGGGGATTAGTTAACCTCAAAGTTTGTGATATCAAACTACTTGTGTTTAACTAATATAACAAAGTATACAATTATATATCATTTTTCTAAATTTTCTAACAATGTAGTTAATTGTAACTTGTGATTATTATCACAACATATAAGTGACAAAATAGAAATTGATTCTATTTCTTGAATTTAAAATTTTATTTTTCCAATTCCTAAACAAAAAGTTTAATATAAATTATATAGACTACCAAGTTTATAGACATAGAGTCATACTTTGATTATGCCAACAATTTTAATTCGAAGTTTTGAATAGAACGAACGTGTATCCTGGTCTCTCGACACTTTTCAACACGCTAGGAGTACATCACACCTCATGGTACCACGTGCCAGGATTCTCTGATCTTGCGTGCTAAAGTTCTTCTTTAGCGCATTTCGTTCTTGTATGAACCATGGAGAGACATACAGAATCATATTCTTACATCCACTCTCCCCCTCGGCAGACAAAAAAATTGCGAAATTGAGAAATTGTGGCATTCTACTAAGGCCAAATCCTTCGTTGGTCATGCAACTTCACAAAACTCTTGTTTACGTAGTAATGCAGTTTGAAACAAAATGTGATGTTTCCAGATGACCAGATGAGAATTTTCTCTAAATATCTTGCTAGATATACATTCACATTTTTCGTTTATTAAGTTGGGTCTCATAGGAGTGTGTAATAAAAGTATACATACCAAATCACCAAAATGTGATGTTGGGATAGTTAAGCTGCCTGTGCTATAATATGTCACATGTGAAAATGCCGTATAGTTATTTATTTATTCTACGATTTTCTTGTTGCCGTAGTCATTACCTACGAGATCAATGTAAAAATGTTCACTAACGCTCAGCCAAATCTCATGGAGTGACATGCACCATCATCGAACTCGATGTTACCTATATAAAAATGAAGGGTCAAACAAAATTTTATATATATAGTTTACCAATAGATTTTTGTTTAAATTTTGTTATTGTCAATGGAAGGTTTGAATGGATAACAGGACTTCGGACAGTTGTCATCGATATAGGTTATAAAAGGTATTATTTAACCTATACAGTACTCGTTCTCGCAATGTCATGCGGGCATACAGACAAAAATGCAGTTTTTTAACCTCTCGAGTAATATGCTTCACTAAAGCTCAGCCAATTCAAATTGGTGACAACAAATTGAAAAAAATCAGTAATTCAAGATTGAAGATTTCAAATTAATGTTGCATGGACACCGAACAATACGGGGTTTGTTATGGGTGACAGCCGATATTACTCAATGCTATTGAAGACGTTGGCCTTGACCTCTAAGCAAGGTAGGATTGTTTACGGGTTCCAGGATGACTATTGATTTACATCTCGCTCGTTTATCTTCAGTATCCATGTTATTCAATACCAATATTTATTTAGTTCGAAGGACACAATTGATAGGCTCTGGTTTGTATTTTACATTGAATTTGGGCATTTAAAACGAATCTAAAACCACATCAAGAGTTGCCACTTTGCGTAGCTGATGTGGTAAACCCGTGTGGTAGTTTTTGTTTGAAACCATTTTCCACCTCAACGTAACAAGTCTGGTGGTATTTAAAAATCGTGTATAAGAGATGGAAATGTGACTATATAGACATTAATAGTATTGTACAGGGTGTCCCCCTACTCTCCGGACAAAGGTATACCACGTTATTGCTCAGCTCAAGATAAACATATTTTTACATATGGACATGGTTCTCCGATGCTTAGTTTTCCATCTGTCTGTATATGTTTTTAATAAAACAATTGATATCTTAAAAATTAATAAAATAAATTATACCCAATTTGACTCAAATGTTTATGATAAGAAGGTCAGTTACCAAAAAGAATATCATTAAATTATCTTTAGTATTTTCAAAATGGTGGCCATTAAACTTTTAAACTTTGAATATCTTAAATTAGCATTTTTCTCAAGAACTGCAAGAATAACAGTTTTTAAAGGATTTTATAACAAATCTAATGACACTAATCCTATTTACATCGAATAATAAATAACTGATTTAGAGCAGATTTACTGTGACAAGACATGGCCCACATTGAGAGCTGCCGTTTGTTCAGTTTTTGTATTGATGGCTATTCGCTGAGAACCTCAGTCCTAAAAAGACCTTTACGCTGCTTCCTGAGTCACAGATATTCTGGATGGGTAAGATTGCAGGTAGGGGCTGCATCCTTTTGAAATCCATGAGGAAGTATTTTGGACATAAATCTCTGTAATGTCTCCCTGAAAGAAGAGGAAGCCAGCTCTGTATCGGCCTTTCCAGTCAAAGCAGACAAGGGTTGGCAGGCACACCCTTATGGTTAGGCTAGCAAGAACCTTTGACTCTTAGGGAACAAACCCCACCAAGTCCATCAGTCATCTCCCGCAGTAGTCGAGACCTATCAGTGTACCCTTGCAGCCCAGAATCTCGACATTGCGATTAGTGATGTGTCATTCCTGGATATCCATGTTTGCCCACATTTAAGTTACACACCGGTTTTGCTGTACCCAGTGTGGGTTCAACTGTGAGTTATAAACTAGCCAGAAGTGAACCCACGTGGATATTTTAATCTTGGAAATACACTCATTAATACAGCCAATAAAGAATTAATAGTTTTGTGTTTGACAATTCTGACAGACTGGGCATAAAATTTACACTGTCAAACATTTCAGGTTTGTAATCCTCCATGTGAGTTATCGGCAACGGATGATACTTTCAACGAAAAAAAGTAATTGACAGATATTAATTAATTGCAGTGCCACAACTTCAAAAGGAAGTTAATTTAGTTTTATGTCCCAGCAACTCAATCGGAGGCTAAATAAAACCCTCACATCGAGTGGAACACATTAAAGGTTTACGATCCTGCATATCGGTTTATTTGAAACCATCTAAGCTTGATAGTTTCTATTTTAATTGGATGGAATGAGGGCAAAATGGCTGTTCCATCAATACAGAACACTCGTTTATAATTTTTGAAAATAGGCTGATTTGAGAGTTTGTAATATTATTTCGATAATAGGACGCAATATAGGTTGTACTTTAAAAATGTATTAGCCACAACTCGTATTTTGGAAATAAGTACAAAATCTCATTTCTTCTGATTAATTAAAAAATGAGTCATTGCATTAAAAAATCTACTCAAACCCTAAACCTACTGCTTGATAGCCTTTAACATTTTTTGACTACATTATTTGAAAGATAGAAGATATTTAATACAGATTTCATCCAACACATGTTTCAATATAGGTACTAATAAAAGAGCTGTGACAGTTTGAAATGTTTGACTAAAATTAATTTTCTGAGCGCAGCAAGAGAATGACGCAACCAATAATAAACTTGATGACATTAATTTGTTGGTCTTGTTGGTTAATCTCTCATAGTTTCCAATATACTTTCAGTGTGCATACAGTTTGGAACACAACGTACATACGACAGGGTGTTTACTAAAGGTGTTCGAATTATTGTAGTATTTTGTTCTAGACATGAAAATGAGCCAAACACTTCATATGGAGGTATGTCCTAAAACCTTCAGTTTTCCGTCTATCTGTCTGCATGTGATTTTTACCAAAAAAGTTATATCTTTTATACCAGTAAAGATAAAGTTATGCAACTTTGCAGTTGTGTTGACCTTTTGTATACCTATTTGAGAAAAAAATATGAACAAATTATCTTTACCCATTTCAAAATGGCAGTCAATCATACATTTTGATGTTAAATTACGCAAATTCTATACCCTGTATGAATATTTTACAAGAATAATAAAATGTTGTAAACTTTATTCTAAATCTAACAGTGGCTGTTTCATTAAAATCGAATAAAAACAACTGATTAGTACTACCAAACATAATACCATGTCATTTTCATGTCTGAAACAAAATACTACAATATTGTAACACCTTTAGTAAACACCCTGTATATATATAAAACACCATACACTCTAATTATACTTTCTGTCGTGTTAAACAGAGCCAAATACTGTGTTTTGTCTGTATGACAAAAACAAAGTATACAGTGCCACAGTACTTAACGTTTAAACCTAAACGGAACATTGCGTGACGTATCGAGTTTAAGTCAAACAAACGTTGATGTGTAAAACGTAGGCAATCATACTGTGTAAAAGAATATCTGTGCACGATGTGTAAAAGTATGTAAAAACTGTACACGATATATAAAACTAAGTCAAAACTGAGTATGATGTGTAAATATAAATACAAACTGGACATGAAACTAGGTAAAAACTGTGCTTGATGTTTAACTCTATGTACATTTTTGTGTATGAAAAATCAATAAAATCTGCACTTTTGTCAAATTGATTAAAGCTGTGCACGATGTATAGAACTAAGTAAAAGCTTTGTATAATGTGACGTGTAAAACTAAATGGAAACTGGGCATGTAACTAAGTAAAAGCCGTCAAAATGCGTAAAACCATAATGGAAGAGAAAACCAAGTAAAAGCTTTGTATAATGTGTAAAACTAAGTAAAAGCTTTGTATAATGTAATGTGTAAAACTAAATAGAAACTGTGCATGGAACTAAGTAAAAGCCGTCAAAATGCGTAAAACCATAATGGAAGAGAAAACCAAGTAAAAGCTGTGTATAATGTGTAAAACTAAGTAAAAGCTTTGTATAATGTAATGTGTAAAACTAAATAGAAACTGTGCATGGAACTAAGTAAAAGCTGTCCAAATGCGTAAAACCATAATGGAAGAGAAAACCAAGTAAAAGCTTTGTATAATGTGTAAAACTAAGTAAAAGCTTTGTATAATGTAATGTGTAAAACTAAATAGAAACTGGGCATGGAACTAAGTAAAAGCTGTCCAAATGCGTAAAACCATAGTGGAAGAGAAAACCAAGTAAAAGCTGTATATAATGTGTAAAACTAAGTAAAAGCTTTGTATAATGTGATGTGTAAAACTAAATAGAAACTGGGCATGGAACTAAGTAAAAGCCGTCCAAATGCGTAAAACCATAATAGAAGAGAAAACCAAGTAAAAGCTGTGTATAATGTGTAAAACTAAGTAAAAGCTTTGTATAATGTGACGTGTAAAACTAAATAGAAACTGTGCATGGAACTAAGTAAAAGCCGTCCAAATGCGTAAAACCATAATAGAAGAGAAAACCAAGTAAAAGCTGTGTATAATGTGTAAAACTAAGTAAAAGCTTTGTATAATGTAATGTGTAAAACTAAATAGAAAGTGGGCTAGAAACTAAGTAGCCTAAAAGCTTTCCAAATTTGTAAAACCCCAGTGGAAGAGAAAACCAAGTAAAAGCTGTATATAATGTGTAAAACTAAGTAAAAGCTTTGTATAATGTAATGTGTAAAACTAAATAGAAACTGGGCATGGAACTAAGTAAAAGCTTTCCAAATTTGTAAATCCCCAGTGGAAGAGAAAACCAAGTAAAAGCTGTGTATAATGTGTAAAACTAAGTAAAAGCTTTGTATAATGTGATGTGTAACACTAAATAGAAAGTGGGCTAGAAACTAAGTAGCCTAAAAGCTTTCCAAATTTGTAAAACCCCAGTGGAAGAGAAAACCAAGTAAAAGCTGTATATAAGGTGTGAAACTAAGTAAAAACTGTGTAAATTGTGGAAAAGAATGTTTGCTGCGAAGAAACCAACGGATTAGGGATTCAATATTTTTGACATAAAATCGGAAAGGTGCGTATTCATCGTTCCATGTTTCAACTACATAAGTGTAAAATGTTGTGGTTTAGCACTTTATCTTAAAAAAAAACCTTTGTTAATGCGATCCGTGCAGTCAGGATTAATGGAATTGCATTCATTATTCACGAAGAAAGTAGTTACATTCACATTATCTCGTCGTTGGGTCGTTTCAACAAAAATTAGCAAGTACGAGTGGAGTATATGCACAAAGGTCCCTGTGAGTAGAAGACCGTGTATGTGTCAACATCCATTTTAGTTACTGTTGACATTGCCAACTGACTGTTGCTTGCTCTCGCTGACTGTGTAGCGTGAATCTTTATTCTCGTTTCAAAACGGAAATTACTGTTAAAGATACTGTAGATAATGAACGTTACTTTTCTTATTACCACAAATGTCTTCAGAGCTTATTGAGTTCATTGAGATAATTTAAAATATTGCAGTGGTGTATATAAAAAGTTATTTCGGTGGGGGGGGGCTGATTTACTGGGTGGTTTAGAGCATATAAAATAACCTCCAAAAACAGAAACTTAAGAATCTTCCCACTGGTCATTTTGGAGCTTTAAGACCTCATAGATTAAAAAAAAAAAAAAAAAAACAAAGCACTGGGTACAATTTTAATTTATGTTTTTGCTTTATTTTCGAGGGAGGCTTTGAGCCCCCTGAGCATCCCTTATATACGCCCATGGAATATTGTAAAAGCTGACAAGAAACTGTATTGAATTTTGAGTTTAGCTCCAGTACACCTTCCTTTTATAGCAGCGCCTGGTATCTGACGCTGTCTCAGACTTCACTCCTGGAATCTGGAGTCCAAAGATTCGACAACGAAGAAGCTCAAAACGAAACATTATCGTTTCAACATCAGAGACACCTATAAATAGGTGAAGTGGTAGTCTCATTGTCTCACCAGGTACACAATTAAGTGCACTTCGATGTGATAGACACGATCTCTAAGCACGGTGGAGCAACCGAGTTTTCTACACATAACGTAGCTGTAGTAGGAAGGGTTGATTCAATTGAATTTTGAGTTTAGCTCCAGTTCACCTTCCTTTTTTTCGTCTTCGACTTTCTTTGGATCTCTTGAGACGAACATGACTCCAATTTCCAGGAGTCAAGTCTGAGACAGCGTCAGATGCCAGGCGCTACAATAACAGGAAGGTGAACTGGAGCTAAACTCAAAATTCAATTTAATCAACCCTTCCTACCACAGCTACGTTATGTGAAGAAACTATGTTTGTATAGATCTCTATCATCAAGAACTTGACGAGAAAGATTCCTACATTGTATCCTTACTACTAATATTCTTTGATTCAATTTAAATTGTATGTAACAATTCATTGAATGTCCAAGGAATGCAAAAGACTGATGAACTGTTTATACATTGATTTATCAATATGCAACGGCCCATAACTAAGGGTGTAATTAATGTTTAAGGTTCAAGAAGGTTTCTCCAAAATACGACTAAATCACTCAGAACAAACACAATAGACATTGCTAAAATAAAAACACCATTTGGACTAAATAAAAGAACTTTTTTTAGATATTTATGTTTATTTTAATGTTTCAGACGATATTTTAAAAATTTAATGTATTTACTAACCTGATTTATATAAAAAAACTTTAAACTTTTGAACCATATTTTGTGTTTTAAGCCAAAAACCTTGCAAACTTGTTCATAAATTTAATTTTTTAATATAGTCTCATAATTAGTACATATAAACTTTGTAATACAGTAATAAATTAGAAACTGTATTTTATTATATGTTTTGCTAATTAATTTTACTACACTTAATAACATTTTTTAATCCTCTTTTGATAATAATAAACTAGGAAATATTAAAAATGATAAAGAAGGGGTTTTCACTTTTCTTATATATTCTTATATATTCTCAACCAGATAAAATAAAAATTGTTCGAGTATACTAAGTTATAGGCTTCAGTAACGCTCAGCCAAATCCCATGGATGGACATGCTCCATCATAGAACGCATTGTTGTCTGTATCAAAATGAAACTTTATGCAAAATTTTGTTTTCAGATGAAATATTTATCGAGTTATTTATGGATGGTTAGACTATATGTGTTTCTTGTCACATGTTAAGTAACATATTATATCATTCTAGTCAGTTTGTTCACAAATATATTTATTCTCAATTTTTTCATTGCTCTAATGCGTACCCACAAGATCAATGTAAACATTTTAACTAACGGTGGAGTTGAATTGATCATCACCGAATTCGATGTTGCCTGTATAGAAAGTCTGTAGGTGAGTTAGACATCAAGTTATCATGAGGACAGGCAGACAAAGTTTTTTTTCCAGTCCGTCAAGTGAGTGTATTGCCGGAGCAAGTAATTTTGTGATTAAATGTTCATTGAAATTAATCAAGCTATTTCTATTTATACAAATTTAGTTAATGTATATATGTAGCTATTTTTGTTTCAACTAATGCACATTGCTACAAACACCCATACATTAACAGTTAACAATATTGGTCACATGAAATCTAATACTATAATGGCTTTTCGAACGTTCTTCCAGAAAAATAAAGACTCAACATTGTTCACCAACAGTAATATTCCACTCACCGTAATCTTCTGCGGTAATCGATGACAGTTACTACTTTAAATATTCACCAGGCCTTGATGGAATGGTCGTGTATTGATTATCGACAGAAAGAGCCTTCACTTCTGATTGTTTGGTCTTTATTTCACGAATCATCTTCACATAAAATATTCCATTCTTTCAATTTCGTTATAATAAGTGTATAACTCTATATAATTTATATTCACTTATCTACCTAAGATAATTATTTTTATTACACCACAAAAGAATGGCTTAATGTACACGTTAACTTCAGTAAAGAATTATTAACTTGTTCTTAAAAATATTAATTCGCAAAGTAAGTCTTCAAATTTATAATACTGCGGATTAGAAAAATCTTCTTTTTTGTTAATTACGTTACTGTCTTAAGACAACATTGAAATAATCTGTCTGTAATACAAAATCACAACCACAGATTCTCTATATATATATATATATATATATATATATATATATATATATATATATATATATATATAGAAAATAAAAATAAAATATATATTGGGATGACTGAGATAAATACCCAAATCGTGTACCCCCCTGGATCTTGAAAGGGTGCAGCCCCTACTTCAACCTTACCCATTCAGGATATCCTGTCACTCCATAGGCAGCGCAAAGGTACAGGCGTTTTTAGGACTAACTACAAATTCTCAGCTTCATAGGCTGAATGGGAAATCCTTTAGTCATCCATTAAAATGAGACTGTGGACATACAACTTTTCATACAGAGGATAGATATTCTACGACAACTGTAATAGGAAACCTTATTTAGTTACCTGGTTTGGAAAAGTCCAAAAATTTAGTTAAAGAATTAAGATAAAAATTTGTTTCCATAGGAACATAAAATAAACATCTCATTGTTAGCTATTTCCGTAGAAACAAAGTGTCCTTCCTAAAAAGACTTGAGCTGTTCGGACTTGCTTTTGAAAAATCTTATTCTTCTACAAAAAAACATCAACGTAAAGGTAGCCCTAAAGAAAGATTTCAGGAGGGCACTCTTAGTAGGGCTTCGTACTTTCTTAGTAGCACAGCAAGAAAAGTCAAGCCTCCAGCTATCAGGTTTCTTTGTGCAAGAGGTGGTTACCTTGGAAGGTAGTTGCTTCGAAGAGAAGACTGAGATATCAAGCCCACCGACAGTGCCTGTTCTATTAGAGGGGAGTTATCACATAGTAGAAGGCTCGAGGATAAAACCTCCAATACAACAATACGGGTAATAATTAATATATAATTACTTTAGAGGTATATTATTCACTAGTATAATCACCCCGATAGTAATATAAAGATGTTTCGGATTTTTTAAAGAAATATATCACAATTAGTAATCCACTTCATTATGATAGCTTAAACTTATGTTTAAGTACACTGTTAATATTTACTTACTCAGCAGTACTCTGTGCGAATGTAGTGGAAGTATCACTAGGATGAGTAGGCCTACAGGTAGATGACCATACCTTCGTAATCAAATGGGAATATAAATGTAAATTTTTCTCAGAATTTAGTAGGGTCATGTTTTTTTATAGGTTATAATCTGGCCTTTACTTTAACACGACGTTTTTTCAAAACATGAAAGACATTTATTTATCGCTTTAAACAAAAATATGTTTTTTGTATATATGTTTACTCTGTATACATTTTAATTAATTTATTATATTATTTTGAGAAATCCCTGTGTAGACGGGATGTTCAAGTAGACGAGACTAACAAAATAAAAATAAATTAAGATACCTTTAACGGTTATGTAGAAATATGTACCTGAAGGACGAAAAAAAGTAAGTCTCGGAAAACTCATCTCAAAGTTTTAACTTGTCTGATTGAAACTTACGTATAACATCAGTACAATGCAGCACCGTAACAAGTATTATTGACGTCTTCAGTTCTTCGAATTCGTATTCTAGCCTCCTGTTTGCTAAGGCTGTTTGCTGACAACACTTTTTTGCGATTTTCTCAATGGCTTTCACTGATTTCTTTATTCTCATCTGGTCCATTTATTTCAATGCCGTAGCACATTTTATTCCATGCAGAATACGCGACCTTTTCAGAATTTAACACCTTGAAAAATACCCCTCATTAAAGCGTGAAATAACATCATAAACCCCCAGCTCATGAGTGGTTCTCATCCCAAACACACGTTTCGAAGTACGCGATTAGTTTGCAATGTTCAAAGACTCACATGGGTTTTGGGCACCACCCACGTGTAGACATTTTTTAAAAGATCTGAGAAAGACAAGTCCTTTGTTTAAAGTTTGTTTTTGACGTATTGTGAAGGAAGCAGGATTTTTCCAGACATCTGCCATTGATCAGTGATACAAAAATAAGTACCGTAACACTGCGTTTCGAGATCTGCAATCTGATCTCTTGTTCTGGTAAGTAACTAACCTAACCCATAATTACAAAATAGGTTAAAATAAACAAATAATACCATACGCGTTGCGACACGCTTAAGTCAGGAACCATAACCACCATGTTGTGTGTAAACTTCACTAACTCTAAAACATGCACTTCATAAGAAACTAAACACAACAGTAATTATTAAAAATGAACTACATAATAAAGGTCACAATAGGTCTGCATTCGTCGACCAACCTCCTACGACTGCAATAAGACAAGTCCATGAAAATAGGTTTTATTTCATTCATTACTACAACAGGAACGTGAAAATGACCATTGTGGTTATATCCATCACCATTAGCTTGAGCTTTCTGGTACACCAACTACTTTCTTCCTTGGAGCAAAGCCCGTGATGTGGTTCATCATTTGTTAAACAAATATGGAAATAAGCTGCTCACACAGGTCCCTTCATTTTTTGTAGGCTGCTTACATTCCTTCTAATTTCCAGTTCATAGTAGGTAGTTATGTGTTTGCTTGCCACTTCTGTCAGTCTATCTCGCCCACAGATTGTCTTCGTATCAGAAATTTGTTTCCCTTTGTTTGATTTTAGCGTCTGGAGCCTTGTACCAATTCTTTTTTGCACATGGCACACACACTCTATTTGGAAGTCTGGGCCATAAGGATTCAATTCTGAGATAACGGGAAATGAGGCAGAATCACCATCTTCCCAATAATGTTTGTAACCTACATCATACAAGGCTTCAGAGCGTTGTAACATATTGACTACACCTACTTCCACCATTCCCCCACTGGCGCCTTGGTAACTGGCTACACAGTTAGAGTCAAGTTTCTTCTAACCTTTTTTACACCTGCAGTGCTATGATACAGTTTCAGAAACACCTTCCCTGTACTGATCGCTGCCACTACACAGTTTTGTGAAGTATGACCCTTTTCTACCAAGTCCCGTATTCTCTCATTTACTTCACCACTTTCACTTACTTAATTATTTTACAGCAAACATTGCCCGCTTTTTTCATTGACTCTAGAGCTACTTCCTTGGTAACTTTTGTGGTGACTAATCACCACATATATCAGATGATCTGATCCACAGTTGGAACCAGATTTATCATGTGGTGATAAGGTAGCTGTCCTAACTGTGGATCACCGACCGGTTCTTCTGACTGATAAGGAGATCTGAGGAAGTGACCAGAATGACTAGTCACGAGTGAATGATGGACTAGGGTGTATCATTCTGGAGGCCAAGAATACCGCTAGTCATCTTAATTATTTCATATAATATATAAACATTATTATGAAATAATTTAATTAGTAGGGAGGAAGTAGGTGCCGGAAAATTATGAGTGGTGAATTGGTTTTATAAATTAAAACATGTAGGGACGGGTTTTAACATGATTGGGGATCGGCGTGGTGTTGGCTGGCATGTGTGTGTAATCTTATTTTGGGTAGGGTACGATGGTAAACGGACTGTAGGTCCACGTCATAAAACTGCCGGAAGCATTTCTTACCTACTTCTTGAGGGGTGGACAGTAGGTCCACGGTCCCGGCCTGGGACCCACTGTCCGACTCACGGATTTCTTTTGACGAGGGGTTGATAAGGGATCGTCGTACTCACTGTAGCACTTGAATGGATGTTTCGAGATCCAAACTCTATATCTGCCAAATAATTTTCAGTACACTACATAAGACAGCTGCAAAAAGAATGAAACGAAATTATATACATAAAATAAAGTCAGGTTAGTTACGCCATTTCTAACTTAAGAATGTCTAACCATTATAGTGTCTACTGGTATATGCAGTATTATACAAACGATGGTCCAATATAAGGAATAACTAATACAAACTTACTGTAGATATTTATGATTCATTAGGACAATGCCAAATTAATCAGATAGTAATATAATGCTATATGGAATTCGTTAAGATATAATCCCTATTAGTAATCCACTTCATATGTGATAGCTTGAGTAAACTGTTGTTAATATTTACTGCTTTAGCAGTACGCTGTGCGAATGTAGTGGAAGCACCACTGACCAGAATAAAGAATAAGTGCAGGTAGAAAAACTAATGCACGGCCAGGTCAGTTTTGAAAAGTAGGACAGTTAGTCCACAGGTGTCGGCGTGGACTAACTGTCCTACCCTGCAGAAAAGTGACGTCAGCCACCCTCGTCAAACTAGGCGTGGACCTACAGTCCTACAATCGGGTACGATAAGAGGACCCGGTTTTTTATATCGAAATTGGCAAACGATACTACTTAATCATAACCATCGATATAAACAATCGATACTGATTAATTGTTTTGAACAATTAACTTAAATAATCTATATCAACAGCTGTAAACACTTTAAAATAATACTCGTAATGTAATATTTCAATGTTATATAAATAGCCTAACATTTGATTATTAAAAATGGTATTAAATTTTAGAAAACTACATGACAATGCTTTGAAAGATGATAATACATGTTCTTCAACATGTTGGACTCGTACCGAAAAACGTATGTGAAATTTGTGGGGAAGAAACAACTGTAACTGTGAGAGGAGCAAATATGATCGTCTTAGTTGATGACTAGTTGATTGTATTAGGTATCGATGACTACATTCTTCGATATAAAAAACCGGGTCCGCTTATCGTACCGTACCCCTTATTTTGTCAGGTTTGATTTAATTAAGGGTATAACACCTTTTAGTTCTTTTCTTTAAAATAATATTATTTAATTTATCAAAGCTGGCAGGAGAATGGGTGTAATTAAGGATATGGTCGCTCCACGGCCTGCACGATGTCTTTATCGCTTCTACATTATACACCCACAGTCGTAAAACAATAAATAGTCCACCACACTTTACAAAGAAGACTGCTGTAATATTTCACCCTAGCCATATTCATTAGGCCATAAAAATTGTTTGCGGATTGCTCACCTAGGCCAATATATCGGAAAGCTTAAGCTAATCTCGCATTAATTTCTTATTACCAGATTTTAGCAACTTACTATTACTGTCTCGAACTCTAAAACTACAACCAATGCATTGAATTGTAATATTTAAGTGTAGGCTTAATCGGTTTTCAGCTGAAACAGATAGCAAACTTCCTTACTTAGCGTATCGAACACTTTGATTAATTAGATTCTGTATATTGACCAAAATCAACAATATCATAATAACTACCATTACCTTTGTAACTCACATCAATATAGTCTACCTTAAAAGATTTTCAGAAATTATCTTTTTGGAAAACTGTCCTTGCTAGGAATATGTTCATTAGTTGCAAGCTCAGATTTGGGAGGCATAGGTCGTGGGGAGGGTACGATAAGCGGACCCGTTTTTTTATATCGAAATTGGCAAACGATATTACTTAACCATAACCATCGATATAATCAATCGATGCTGATTAATTATTTTGAACGGTTAACTTAAATAATCTATATCAACAGCTGTAAACACTTTCAAATAATACACGTAGGGTAATATTTCAATTTTACATAAGTAACATTATTGATCATTAAAAATGGCAGTCAGTTTTAGAAAAATACATGACATTGTTTTGAAAAATGATAAGACATATTATTTTAAGTGGTTTCAACACGTTGGACTCGAACCGAAAAACTCATTATGTGAAATTTGTAGGAAAGAAACAACTGTAACTGTGAGAGTAGCAAATATGGTCGTCTTCAGTTTTCCTAATTTTTGTTATAATAATTTGTATAATCACTGTAAATATTAAATTAATATTTTAATATAAAACATATGATTGTTATTGAGGACTATACTTTTATATCGATTGATGTGTAGGATTTGATATACGAATATTAGGTATCGATGATTACATTCTTCGATATAAAAAACCGGGTCCGCTTATCTTACCCTACCCGTAGATGCTGTTATTACTTTGAAATTGACACCAAGCAGTACTCACCTAGGATGACCAACTAGTCTGCGTTTTTAAATACTATCCTTGGTGCTCGAGACATTTTCAAAATAAAAATAATAATATACACTCCTAAAACGAAATACAGAACAGCGATTGAGCTATAACCTCACAAAAATGACAATCACATTCACATTCACAACACAATATTTTTTGCGCCTACTGTTCAAAACAAATCAGCTGTTTATAGTGAAACAGCAGTGTGACCAACGAGGAAAAACTTAATTCCACTAACCACAGTACGTAATATGTACCATACTAGAACTGTGGTCAACTAGCGTGAGCGACAGTCGCTGACTGAACTGGTTCCATAGTACTATACAAAATAATTCATAAAAATAAAAATATCCAACGGATTTCTATAAAATTTGTCTTAAATTAAAACTGAGTTCGGCTTCAAAAATGGGATTTCAATATTTTGTATCACAATCCTTTTATTACATATAAGTGCAAAGAAGATTTGTGTGGTATTTACTACCAATAGTAAAAAACAAAAACAAAACACAAAACAACAACAAAAATAAATAACGGTTTATTGCTTCCTGTTAAACTATTAATAAAAATGTATTAATAAATGTGTTGAACTGTAATAAAATCAAGAACTTAACAAGTAGTTTCTACAAATTGTCTTAAATTTATAAACAGAATCATTATTTTCTGCATTGCATACTAAATACTTGATGAAAGTGGTAAGGTTTTAGAGTTGAAGACACTTTTTGTACTCAATTATTTAATTTAAGATCTAACAAAACATTTTGGAAGTGATTACGGTTTAATGTAGTTAGATAATATAACGTATTAAAGATTTTCAACATTCTAATATGCCTCTAATGTATGCAATTTTAGAACATTTTTCCAAACTTAACTCAATTGAAATCGTCCTTGAATAGGCTAACCTGCACGAAGCATCACGTGAGTAAGTAATATCAGTTTTTAGATTAAGACCAATAAAAAACTGTAACAAAATATTGATTTTCCAGATCTAATGCAATCTTCATATAATAATGGATGTTTCTATTAGTTGATCCAATATTAATATACTAAAACTATATCCATTACTGTAGACTAATGTACTGGCAATTAGGACTAAAATATATAAATTTCAAATTTGTAACATATTAACCTGACCGTGGTTTTGTAAGTAGCCTAAATTGCAACGATGTTGTATTTTCAGGCTCTGTAAACGAAACTATGTTACACTTGTTATAACCCACATGTGGTAATATTGTCTTGAATGGTCAATAAATTTCTAAACAGTTATTATAATATTTAATTTTATAAATAACGATTCTCTAAGTTTTTGCATTCTGTGCAAATTAAATGTTTTAAAATATTATAACCATTACTTTAGTCGGTTAGGCTCTAGTACGACTATTTCGCGCGGGAGGCAGTATGTCAGGATGGCCGAGCGGTCTAAGGCGCCAGACTCAAGTGCAAACTTGCCGGGTAACACCCGGCCGAGCGTTCTGGTCCTCGTCTGAGGGCGTGGGTTCGAATCCCACTTCTGACACAACCTTTTTGCAACTTCCAAAAATTTTTTGTACTCCTTTTTAGTATTAATTTAGTTGAAATAAGGTATTTTATTAATAAAATAGAGGTTATTTATGATTTTTGTACCACGCAATAGTAAAATAAGGAAATAAAAAGTTTTATTTGTTTTCGTATAGAGCTACCAAGCTATATTATACTACAACAAATTAATACTGTAATTATATCAGGTACGAAAGGTCGGTAGGTATATAAACAGCACTTGTTATTTCTTAATTTTAAATTCAAGTAACATTCAAGCAAATGTGGTTAAAAATTTAAAGCACGTTTTGAAATGATAGCTTAAATAAAAAGCAAACTGTAAAGTAAAAACATAACGATTTGGATACATATTGTAACAAAATTATTTTCCTACAAACATGAGTTTTTGTAAGTTTTCATTGATTTGGACTTTTAGTAGATTTTATTAAAAACTGTTAAGAACTAAATTTAAACATTTTCCGGAAACATAAGACGAGAAACACAGGTTGGGGCAAAACAAAGAGGGGAAATGACGGGAATTTATACAGATCGCAATAAAAGCCAAATAAATTTGATTTTAATTTTAATTGTAATATCTGTGTCCATATCAGGTTCAAATGGTTAAAAATATCCTCACTTATCAAGTTTGCAAGCAACCTACTTAACGATTTTTGTTGCTACGGTTGAAAAATCATGGAGTTACAAACAATGTGGAAAACATAGAGTAATTAATACAAATATGTAGTTCGTACACGAAATGACTTGCAGTACCATGATACTAACTAGACTGTAGTAAGATTAGAACAGTACATTCAAAACTTGGTGATAACATATGTAACATTTTAAATCCAGAGAGAGCTTTTAATAGCATGTTGGTTTTCCCGTTATCTGTCTACAGACCTATTAGCAACTTAGGTTTCCATGCTATGTATTCAATGGTAATATTATTTCTAAAGTAGTAATTAAAAATTTTTTGGTTGGGATGCGTATATCATGAGGTCTCTCTCTCGACCCAATTCCTCTTCTCCCTGATTTGTTCTTTTCACACAAAAATATAGGAACCTTAAGTGATTTCCATGTTACACATTTTTTCACTTTCAGGACGATGTTCAGTCTGCAAAATAATGCCAATGTTAGTAGAACTAAACGTATTAATTTTGAATCCGTTGAATTTTACTGTTCCACACCGATTTAGTGTCTTACTTTAAGGACTTATTTTACCCACTATTATTGTTTTAATGGCGGAAACACATGTCAAAAACATGCACACAATATTAATATAAATCACACAGTGTATTATAAATATTAAAGAACAGGTCAGTAACTAAACAAGTAGGTATATGCCACAAATCAAAATGCGAATGCGCAACTTAAAAACGATAATTTTTAGAATTCAGAAATTTTGTTCGAAAAAATTTAACTTTGAAAAGCACGTTTCAGGTTTACATGAAAAATTGAGATTCAATTAAGAAAATTTGATTCCTACAACGTGTACTTTTACCGACTCTTTATTTTGGCCTGATAAATTTAATAGTTTAGTAGCCTATAGTTTAATTTGTTGGAATGATACGTGCGAGAAACTATTACAAAAGCTGAGGATTACTGTATATAGAAAGTACAAGGAAAAGTAGTATGGAGTAAAAAACGAACGAGAAATCTCCATCTATTTTTTTAGTGTTTAAAATCCTTCCCAACCAATACTTATCTTATTGTTTATAAGGTTAAGATTATTATTTTTTAGAAGTGGTTATTGCGTGCTATATAAGTAATGTCAGTACAATTAGATACACAAATTGCCAAAAGTAAATAAAACTATTTTTCTTAATTCAATCCAAATTATGGACCGAAATATCTTCATAAACTTCCCACTAACGTAACTAAAGTAGACAATTTTGCTGAAGTACGATCACTTGGATTTTCGCTCTGTTGGAAATTGTTTACTGAAACAATGATATACCATAGATTTCAATCTTATACCATTGTTTATATTTTATTAATATTATACATAGCTTGTTTTAATCTTGCAGATGTTACAGTTGCCATAAAGGAACGTAGTGGAAATTTCCATCTAAGTACTGTAGTTCTGAAAAGGTAAAGGGTAGATTTATCCAAATGTAAAATTAGTAAATATAGTATTGATAATTAAACCATGGTTAGTAACAATAAAGAAGATCCAATTAAATTTATAAAATCTATCAGATCGTCTTAGTCCGGAAAGTTTCAGTAGTAGAGATTGGTCTCTACAGTGGTTCAGATGGTACTTGAAGAGAAGTCAAATTCTCAATCTTCAACTGAGTACGCTGTAACACAGTGACAACTGAAATATGCTGTCTATCTGTGTCTGAAGAGACGAAATAACGTCCAAAAAGCTTCACTAGGTGGATTATATACACCAACTGAGAACGCTGTAACAAAGTGACAACTAAAATCTGCTGTCCTATCTGTGTCTGAAGAGACGAAATAACGTCTAAAAAGCTTCACTAGGTGGATTATCTACACCAACTGAGTACGCTGTAACACAGTGACAACTGAAATCTGCTGTCTATCTGTGTCTGAAGAGACGAAATAACGTCCAAAAAGCTTCACTAGGTGGATTATATACACCAACTGAGAACGCTGTAACACAGTGACAACTGAAATATGCTGTCTATCTGTGTCTGAAGAGACGAAATAACGTCCAAAAAGCTTCACTAGGTGGATTATATACACCAACTGAGAACGCTGTAACACAGTGACAACTGAAATCTGCTGTCTATCTGTGTCTGAAGAGACGAAATAACGTCCAAAAAGCTTCACTAGGTGGATTATATACACCAACTGAGAACGCTGTAACAAAGTGACAACTAAAATCTGCTGTCCTATCTGTGTCTGAAGAGACGAAATAACGTCCAAAAAGCTTCACTAGGTGGATTATATACACCAACTGAGAACGCTGTAACAAAGTGACAACTAAAATCTGCTGTCCTATCTGTGTCTGAAGAGACGAAATAACGTCCAAAAAGCTTCACTAGGTGGATTATATACACCAACTGAGAACGCTGTAACACAGTGACAACTGAAATCTGCTGTCTATCTGTGTCTGAAGAGACGAAAATAACGACCAAAAAGCTTCACTAGGTGGATTATCTACACCAACTGAGTACGCTGTAACACAGTGACAACTGAAATCTGCTGTCTATCTGTGTCTGAAGAGACGAAACAACGTCTAAAAAGCTTTAATAGGTGGATTATCTACACCAACTGAGTACGCTGTAACACAGTGACAACTGAAATCTGCTGTCTATCTGTGTCTGAAGAGACGAAATAACGTCCAAAAAGCTTCACTAGGTGGATTATATACACCAACTGAGAACGCTGTAACACAGTGACAACTGAAATCTGCTGTCTATCTGTGTCTGAAGAGACGAAATAACGTCCAAAAAGCTTCACTAGGTGGATTATCTACACCAACTGAGTACGCTGTAACACAGTGACAACTGAAATCTGCTGTCTATCTGTGTCTGAAGAGACGAAATAACGTCCAAAAAGCTTCACTAGGTGGATTATATACACCAACTGAGAACGCTGTAACAAAGTGACAACTAAAATCTGCTGTCCTATCTGTGTCTGAAGAGACGAAATAACGTCCAAAAAGCTTCACTAGGTGGATTATATACACCAACTGAGAACGCTGTAACACAGTGACAACTGAAATCTGCTGTCTATCTGTGTCTGAAGAGACGAAATAACGTCCAAAAAAGCTTCACTAGGTGGATTATCTACACCAACTGAGTACGCTGTAACACAGTGACAACTGAAATCTGCTGTCTATCTGTGTCTGAAGAGACGAAATAACGTCCAAAAAGCTTCACTAGGTGGATTATATACACCAACTGAGAACGCTGTAACAAAGTGACAACTAAAATCTGCTGTCCTATCTGTGTCTGAAGAGACGAAATAACGTCCAAAAAGCTTCACTAGGTGGATTATATACACCAACTGAGAACGCTGTAACACAGTGACAACTGAAATCTGCTGTCTATCTGTGTCTGAAGAGACGAAATAACGTCCAAAAAGCTTCACTAGGTGGATTATCTACACCAACTGAGTACGCTGTAACACAGTGACAACTGAAATCTGCTGTCTATCTGTGTCTGAAGAGACGAAACAACGTCTAAAAAGCTTTAATAGGTGGATTATATACACCAACTGAGAACGCTGTAACAAAGTGACAAACTGAAATCTGCTGTCCTATCTGTGTCTGATGAGACGAAACAACTTCACTAGGTGGAGTATCTACACCAACTGAGAATGCTGTAACAAAGTGACAACTGAAATCTGCTGTCCTATCTGTGTCTGATGAGACGAAACAACTTCACTAGGTGGAGTATCTACACCAACTGAGTACGCTGTAACACAGTGACAACTGAAATTGCTGTCCTATCTGTGTCTGAATGAGACGAAATAACGTCCAAAAAGCTTCACTAGGTGGATTATCTACACCAACTGAGAACGCTGTAACGACAGTGACAACTGAAATCTGCTGTCTATCTGTGTCTGAAGAGACGAAATAACGTCCAAAAAGCTTCACTAGGTGGATTATCTACACCAACTGAGTACGCTGTAACACAGTGACAACTGAAATCTGCTGTCTATCTGTGTCTGAAGAGACCGAAATAACGTCCAAAAAGCTTCACTAGGTGGATTATCTACACCAACTGAGTACGCTGTAACACAGTGACAACTGAAAATCTGCTGTCCTATCTGTGTCTGAAGAGACGAAATAACGTCCAAAAAGCTTCACTAGGTGGATTATATACACCAACTGAGAACGCTGTAACAAAGTGACAACTAAAATCTGCTGTCCTATCTGTGTCTGAAGAGACGAAATAACGTCCAAAAAGCTTCACTAGGTGGATTATATACACCAACTGAGAACGCTGTAACACAGTGACAACTGAAATCTGCTGTCTATCTGTGTCTGAAGAGACGAAATAACGTCTAAAAAGCTTTAATAGGTGGATTATCTACACCAACTGAGTACGCTGTAACACAGTGACAACTGAAATCTGCTGTCCTATCTGTGTCTGAAGAGACGAAAACAACGTCTCACTTTAATAGGTAGGATTATCTACACCAACTGAGAACGCTGTAACAAAGTGACAACTGAAATCTGCTGTCCTATCTGTGTCTGATGAGACGAAACAACTTCGAAACAACTTAACTAGGTATCTACACCAACTGAGAATGCTGTAACAAAGTGACAACTGAAATCTGCTGTCCTATCTGTGTCTGATGAGACGAAACAACTTCACTAGGTGGAGTATCTACACCAACTGAGAACGCTGTAACAAAGTGACAACTGAAACTGCTGTCTGTGTCTGATGAGACGAAACAACTTCACTAGATGGAGTATCTACACAAACAGAGAACGCTGTAACACAGTGACAACTGAAATCTGCTGTCTATCTGTGTCTAAGAAAATAACGTCCAAAAAGCTTCACTAGTTGATTATCTACACCACTGAGTACGATTGTAACACAGTGACAACTAGCTGTCTATCTGTGTCTGAAGAGACGAAATAACGTAGCTTCACTTTACACCAACTGTAACAAAACTGAAGAGACGAAAATAACGTCCAAAAAGCTTCACTAGGTGGATTATCTACACCAACTGAGTACGCTGTAACACAGTGACAACTGAAAATCTGTGTCTGAGCTTAATAGGTGGATTATATACATCCAACTGAGAACGCTGTAACAAAGTGACAACTGTGTGTCTGATGAGACGAAAACTAGTTAGAGTATCTACAAACTGAGAATGCTGTAACAAAGTGACAACTGAAATCTGCTGTCCTATCTGTGTCTGATGAGACGAAACAACTTCACTAGGTGGAGTGGAGACAACTAATCGCGGTCCTATCTGTGTCTGATGAACGAAACACTTCACTAGGTGGAGTATCTACACCAACTGAGAACGCTGTAAAAAAGTGACAACTGAAACTATTTGTGTCAGAAGAGACAAAACAACGTCTAAACAGCTCTCTACTAGGTGGAGTATCTAGTCATTTGCTCAAACTTGGTTTCCGAAGAGAGCCAAGCGCATATCACAGGATGGTGCCCCTATGCGTTAGCTGCAAAATAAGAGAGGGAAGGCATAGTTTTTTAAGGGATAAATCAGTTTTAACTCTGAGAATTATATCTCAAATGAGATTACGGAGAAATCCCTCTATAGTGAGCAAAAGGACCATTTGAACACGACCAGTCAAGGAAGGTTTTTTTTAACATGAGCTACAGGTATTGAGAGCTGCGTCGGTATGAGCCGACAAAGTGATCTACACTGATGGATTATTGTGAATACAAAATTGTCGCACTTTTCGGCCAATAGAGATATTCCCCACGTGCAGATTCTGTCCGACATGAGATGGGCACGGCTGCTTCTCCCTTATGGCAAGGTTGGGAAAGTCTCGTGGAAAGGCGGAGCTGAAGTTGTTGGAATTCTTAATAGCATTTCGAGATGTCCGTTTTATCAGTCCCGCGAAGAAGCGTGAGACCCTAGGGTCACGGATGGAGTACCCGCGTGTATCCATGGAGTACCATCCCATCCAGTGTAGGAGACTAAACTCTACTACTGAAACTTTCCCGGCTAAGATGATCTGATAGACTTACAACTAGTCTATATCTTCATGGGAACACACGCGGGTAATGTAAAAATGACATTTTTGTAAATAAACACATTTCTTATTTTACTTTATATTATGAAACACTATTACTGGGGAAGTAGCTGAACACTGTTCCTTTTACATTACAACGTCCTCTGTATGACCTACAGTGGTAGTGTAGTTTCAAAACCTTCCGCCACTGCGCTGTAGTCGTTTCCTTCTGGAAGTGAATTGAATTAGTTTTTCCTCCGCTTAAGTGACAGTTCCTTTACCCTAGCACTGCACCTCTGCTAAATTTCTTAGATGGGTCCGGTTTTTGTGCATGTTGCAAGTCTTTATAAAAAAAATTAGTAAAAAAAACTAAACTTGTTTAATATAATGTATACATTAAATTTTCTCATGAAATGTACTTTTTGAAGCAGTATTTGAAATTATTAATGTTATTATTTACTATATGTTGTCACGAGTATATATGTTGTATACTCATGTTGTGTAGTAGAAGCGTGAAATTCCCCCAAAAACAATTTCATATTGCGAAAGGTCTACACTATTGGAAAACAAAAATATATGTAACCAAAACTAAAAAGATATAGCTTTTAGTGGCAAAAAGAATATAAACTTTTCGTTGCGAAGTAATTGTTGGTAAAACCCCGAAAACCAGTTACGAATTGGGCCTTATAATGAATTTTTATATTTTTATTGAAAACATATAGGCCCTACCATATAGGATACTAATTAGGAAATGGGAAATAATTTGAAAATTAAAATAATTTGAGTAGTAAATTAATATGTAACGGAGTACTCGTTGACATATTTATTCTACAACTATTTCATAAAGTTTTTAGTATAAATAAATTAGAAGAAATTAAAATTTTTAGAAAGAATATTTGTTTTAGAACAGGAACGGTTTTAATACTCCACTGATCGTTGCCTCAATTACCCCCCTGGAAGTAATCGAGCCGAAAACCGTTAGAGCACATATCTTTGAATATATATATATATATATAATTTCAATGAACATTGAATCACAAAAAGTATTTGCTCCGCCGGGAGTCGAACCCGGATCTCTCACTTGCCGGGTGAATGTGCTACCATTACACCAAAGAGCGCTTACTTTTTCCGATTCAATTATTTTGTATTTGGCCGTATCTGTCACATATGCGTTTAAATAAGCAAACTAAACATATGATCGGAAGACCAAATACCTGTCAAACGACTTTTATTTACATTAAATTGTATAAATGGCAATAGCCTTATTTAATTTCAATAAACATTGAATCCCATTATTATATATATTATATTATATGGCTAAAAATAAAAAATATTAGTTTCTAAATACATTTTAAATATATTTATATTTCAATATTATAATATAAGAGACATATATCCTAATAGAGGAAATATGTTTTATGTATAGTTTGTATGAAACATCTTGCGTTGTTTTCAAACACGGCTACAAGGTGGAGAGCTTGAATTGGACAGAATCAATCCGGAACAGGGTGGGAGGAGACTTTATATTATTCATAAAGGCTTTTAATAAATTGCTTGCCTTCGATCCGATCGTTGAGTGAAGTTCTAAAGCGATGATCACTAAAAAGTAATTTGTTTTATATTAGATAAAAATATTTTAATTTCCTTATCCAGATACTCAAAATTGGCAATAAAAAGTCTGGAAAGGTGTTTATAGTGTTGATTTTGAGTTTTACATACTGTTAGTTAGTTTTATGGTATCAGAGACATTTTCATTTTCAGAAAATACTCAGGAGAAAAGGCGTGGCTGAGGGGCATATTTAATATTGAGCAACTGTAATATATATATATATATATATATATATATATATATATATATATATATATATAAAACATATATTTATATACATATATATATATATATATATATATATATATATACATATGGGCTATAAGTCTTTTAATACGAGTTTGAAGTTTTAAAATTAACACTCTGTATAAGTCACGCTGGCTTCCGAGAAGAGGTATTTTGTACGGAATTAAGGAAAAAAATATAGTAAATGCCATTTTTATCTCAACAATTTTATTCTTTGACCATTGACAAAAAAAATGTTAGATTCACATGTTGTCATAAATAGGTAAGAATAATCTTCACCGAGAACTACTGTTCATTTCTCTAAGGGCGAAGGCTTTGTAAACAATAATACAGGTTTTGAACCTAAAAGTAATATCACTTTTGTAAATAAGTAACGTAGTCAATAAATGAAGAGAGCACAAGAAATCCCAGACTTAATTTTACGACTTGTGAAATATCCTGTAATTTATTCTAAAGGAGAGGTGGCCGAGATGAAAATGTGTCTTAAATATATTCACCAGTATCACTCCCACCTCAAAATTGCACAATCTCCTTATCTTCTTACCCAGACGAGGAGTTCCCCACCCTTCCAACTAGGTCTCGACTTTATGTGTGGTGATCCTATATCTTAATACAGTATCTGCAGATCAGCTACTGTGAAACATAACCGATCGGAAAAAATGAGTAAAGTGAATTATAGTTGAAAACGCGTATCATTGTCTTCGTTTTGTATTGAAATCACCATTCCCTTCTCTGAAAATTTATCTGTTGATTGATCAGAGGTAATTTACTGATTATACTGATTTTCTGCCTGCGCCTTCAATTTCTTCACTGCAACTCTATTACGAGTATGGCACATAAATTGCAGTTCTTTTAATTACTGGCTGTCCATCAATGCGTCTTCTTTGTAGATTTTTTGGACAATTAACTTTCTACAATAATAAATTTAATTGCTTGGGTGATTAGTCTTTTTAGACACCATGACATATATGGGAGCTATAATTTTGTCAGTTTTATTATTTTCAACTCGAGATTTGTCCAGTATGTTGTTGGTTTAGCTTACGTTGTGGTATCTGAAGCTCGTCTCTACAAACATTTGGAGCTTTGTAGGACTCTGAAATTTATTTTTTTAAGGATGAAAGTAAAATAAGAAAATAAAGACTTCAATAGATATTTGGCAACTGCGTAAGGATTTTTGGTTGTAGTAAATTATGGTGGTTTTGCGACTGTTGAGTTCAGCTTCATTCATTCATTCATTCAATGATACGTTTTTCACATTGGGTTCTGGCAAAAATATATTCACAGACAAGTTGAGCTTCCGCACAAGTGTTTGTATTAATTTCCCTCCACTCCACTCCTGTTACCGGCTCAGAGATAAAACTGAGTTCATGAACAATGTAACAATTACTGTGGTGTTGATGGAGTATCCACTAAAATGGTCGAAGGCTTAAGCCCTTTTTGTATTAGAGCCATTACTCATCTTGGCAAGGGGCTTAAGAGAGTTGTAACTGCACTATATTGTTCTCAAGCCTCTGATTCAGCTAATTTGAACCGAAATTGTATAAGATTAATTGAAATATATTACAAAAAACAAAAGTAGATGGTTTTAAACTGGTTTATTTTGAATAGTTCAAAATACTAAAAAGTGGTGGAATGAAATTTATGTTTGAAATAGGGGTTTTATGTTAAATTCATAACTTTCTCGAATTAAAAAAAATTAGAATTTGCTATTACTCTACGCAAAATTATACACGTTTGGGTTAGGGAAATTAGATAATTCTTAATCAATCCATATAAAAACGGCTGAAAATAAAAAGGTGAAAGTTTTACAACAAATACACAAGTTAGTTATAGTTTCCGGGAGAGGCACATTCTTTTATTCATTATGACTTTAATAATTTAAGATAATGACAAGTTTTGTAATGTATTTTCTTAACGAAATTATATTTTGTATACATAAGAAATCCAAAAAATCAGAGTGTGAAGGTATAACTCGTGTACATACTGCAAAATTCTTGCATATTTCGTCCAACCATTTTTATTCAGACGCAATCACAAAATTAACCAGGATTCTCTCATTAAATCCCTGCAATTTTACATGTAATGATTATTTATATGTTTATGTATTTGGAATAGTCATCTAAAAGAGCTATGAATTTAACATAAAAGTTATTTTCCAAACTCAAAATTGATTGCACCACCATACTGAGCGGTTCTTTACAGTTTTTTTTAAAGCTATAGGTGTCCATCAAGGAAGTTGCTTAGAATCTGTATTTTTTCGTTTTTACATTGCGAATTAGAAAATCAATTGAAGTATTCCTCAAATTCAGTTGAAGCTGGGGGAAAGGTTGACACTGATTGTAAAGGTATGTACGATGATCACGATATACTGTTTGTAATAAATGTATTCTACCGCATGTAGTGTAACGATTCTGTTTTAGTTTGTCTACTAATTCTTGTATCAAGATCCAGGATAATCGTATTACCTTAAAAATCATCATCAATCCCGATTCTCAGCTTGGTTGTACTGACCGTGTAATTAATACAAGCAAAACTGTCGCTGTGAAGTCGTGACATTATATTTTTTAAATATTACCGTTGTCTGTAGTGAGGTGATGTTCACTTGGTAATGTTCCTTTCGATCTGTCGTGTTCACACAAAGTTTTTGCATTCTGCCCCAAGTAAATAGGATTGTCCTTGCTAGTTTGCGAAATGGAGCACTCAAGTTTGCTTATGATTTCAGAAAGTTTGAGTACATCTGCTAATACAGGATATAATTGTATCATGTGATGTACTGTTTGTACATCTGCTCCATGAAATTATTCTGTTTGGAAACCCTCACTCAACCTATGAGGAAACTTTGAACTTTAGACATTATGTGGATTTGCGCGTTACCTAACAACATTACCTGTTACAATTTTTGGTTGGAAATAATGTGTCATAATGTGTACAATAAAAGCCACTGTACATTGAAACTGCTATTGTTTACTTTTGAAGTTCTGGAAATGTCACTTAAGTTGTCTCCATAAAATGTTTCACTCTAGAACTTCAAAGGGAAGGTAAGTAATATTTATAGTAATATAAAGTTTGGAGACTGGTAGTATAGCAGGTTAATAAAACTTTTGATCAAATTCTGTTTGTTTTTAAGGAAAATTAATAAATTTCAATGTTGTTAAAGGAAGCAGTAGCCTTGATGATCAGGATTTTGTTCAATGAAGAACGCTTTTTCGATAAAGGCACTATTTAGTCATCTACTCTACTACATCTACTTGTCATAAGTCAATACGTCATAAGTCAATAAATATTGACATTCAATGTTGTTAAAGGAATTAGTAGCCTTGATGATCAAGGTTTTGAACTATAAAGAACGAAGATTGTGTGATAAAGGCACTATTTATTTATCTTCTCTTGTACTCCTAGTACCAGGGTTTCAGAACTAAGCAAAGTCCTATCAATATTTTATCCATCTATCGGAACCCTCAATCCCTTCTTCACAAAAAAGCGTAGAAGTAGAGCCAACGATGGAGGTTGAGAGAGTTCACACTCGGCAGTCTGGGCAGGGGTTATGATCTGTCATAAGTCAATACGTCATAAGTCAATAAATATTGACATTCAATGTTGTTAAAGGAATTAGTAGCCTTGATGATCAGGGTTTTGAACAATAAAGAACGACTGTGTGATAAAGACACTATTTATTTATCTACTCTTGTACTCCTAGTACCAGGGTTTCAGAACTAAGCAAAGTCCTATCAATATTTTATCCATCTATCGGAACCCTCAATTCCTCTTCACAAAAAAGCGTAGAAGAAGAGCCAATGATGGATGGTGAGAGAGTTCACACCCGGCAGTCTGGACAGGGGTTATGATCTGTCATAAGTCAATAAATATTATTGACTTTCAATGTTGTTAAATGAAACAGTAGCCTTGATGATCAGGGTTTTGTACTTAAAGAACGCTTGTTCGATAAAGGCATTGTCTATTTATCTGCTCTCGTACTCCTAGTATCAGGGTTTCAGAACTAAGCAAAGTCCTGCCAATATTTCATCGCCATGCATTGGAACTCTAAATGCCTTCTTTACAAAAAAGCATAGAGGATGAGCCAACCATGGAGGGTGAGAGAGTTCACACCCGGCAGTCTGGACACGGGTTATAGTCAGGTATCGAACGATGTCCCTGTTGCTTAGCAACAGTAAAACAAACCGGCATTCTTGTCATCCTCGTCAGTTTTTACGTCAGAGTGCCTTCCTTTCGTTGGAAACATGATGCCAACAGCAGCGCTGTCTGGCGGTGAAGTCATTGTAACATTGCTTATCTACCTAGTTAAATATTGTAATTGTTCAAAAACGAGAATAATTTTACTGGTGCTTTTATGAAAACTTATTCAATAAATGTGAACCATATAAGATAAACATTTTAATTAGTCGGTGTATTATAAAAAAGCATTTAATGTTATAAATATAAATGCCAATTTAGTTGCTTCTGAGGAAGGTCAAAGTAAACTAATAAAATGTAACATTGAATCATACATAAATTATGGTTACATGTTGCAAATGCAAAATATTATTCCCTTTTGAAAGGGTGGTTGTGGATTATAACTTCCCGATAGAGCTCTGGCCCCTGGGAATTTCAGCAATTTGCCATCAGTGTTAGTTGTGAAATGTGATACTGCAGCAGTATTAACAAAGTTTGGAAAATACTCGATAGAGCCTGAGGTTGTTGAACTTTCTATACGAAAATATACAACAATTTTAGAGGACCCGTTTTCCAATTTTGAAACAATCTTTCAAGTATCGGAATCATCAAATTCAAGAGGAAACATCAATTATATCGTCGTGTTGGTATCATATGATATGAACTTTCTTAGACGATTGTAATGAAACATACGAGAAGCATATGCACGAAAAAAGGTAATATTAATTTATTGCGCATTATTAAGTACCCTTTAATACATGCAGTAGTGATTTTGAGGATAGCGAATCCAAATTCAAATATAAAACTCCATTAAAATGCAATAGTAGTACAAAAAAGATCACTAAAGACTATTTTTAAATTGACGAGACGAAAACCATGGAAACGTATTTAAAACAGTAATATGCGTAATTTTCTAGTATTTGTGTAGTATAAGATCATATTTCCTGTGGTTAAAGTTTGTTATGGTGGATGATTTGAAAGGATAACAGGATTTCGGACATCTGCCATCGTTAGTCTCCCACCTTCTCTAATGAGTGCGAGATGTGCTGTGCAGCGCTTTTGGTTCTGCGCTGCAATTTCGCTTGGTTACATTCTCACCAGACTGCAGTTTATATTGTTATTGCACCAATATTGTACAGCTTATATTTTGGGGTTCTTAATTTTTTCTAATTTACTGTAGTTTAGTGTGTGGTTAGTTGATCGCCACACTTAGTTTTAAAGATGGAAAATGATTTGAAATTGCAAAAACACGGGGATGAAGTGGAGTAACAAATTATTAAATTAATTAAAAGAGGGCAGATTTTATTCCTCGGAATGTAGTGTTATAATATTGTAACATATAATCATATTTGTTAATAAGTCTCTCTGTTTCATAGCTTGACATAAACAAATACTTCTATAAAATTCGAATATAAATTAAAATTGCAAAAAGCGCGGGGACAAAGTCAAGTAACGAATTATTAAATAAATTAAAGTAGAATAAGAATTTCAATCCTTGAAACGTATTGTTATATTATTGTAACATATAATCATATTTGTTAAGAAGTCTCTCTGTTTCACAGCTTGACACATACAAATCATTCTATAATATTCGAATATAATTTAAAATTGCAAAAAAGCGGGGACAAAGCAGAGCAACAAATTACTAAATTAATTGAAGGAGAATCAAGTTTCAACAAATTTACGCCTGAATTAAATTAACAAGTCAATCAAAAATGGCTTCAATCATTGGAAAGATTAATGAAAAATAAAATAATTAAAACGAAGTAAAATTTAATAATGGAATAAGGTATTATTTAGAATGTTGTGTGCCTGTGCAAGAAACAAATAATTTTAATCGACTGTCCTTTAATTTTATAGAACATTATGACGATAGGAAATCACACTACTCTGAAAGTCTGTTAACCTTTGATACTGAAGGATAAGCCAAACAGCGGCAGCGGCGTTCACAACAGGTGGCAGATACGTCAAACTCCACAAGAGGCATTTAAAGGTTAGCTGCTTCATTGGCCTTATCGGGGATAAGTTCAAGGCTAAAGTTAGAATGTCTAGAGTGCAGCACGTGTGTTGTGTCGTTGCTGAGTGCACACTCTACGAGCTTTGCACGTTTCCGTGAACTTTATATTTTAGTGAGCGCGCAATTTTGATTTGTCATTCACCACGCCGTTAACGTTAATACACCTTAATTATCTAATGCATGATCCATAGCTCAACCTTAGCAAGATAAATATATGCACTGATACTAAGTACCGTAATACACGCCAACCAGTAGAGTATTGCGACCATCATGACCAAGGTCATTTATATGACCAGTAGGATAATGTGTAAAACCCTGAAGGTGTTTTGTACAACAGAATTCAATCAAAACGTTGGGAGGAGAGAGAATTGTTAAAGGAATGTACTTAGTATGCAATATTTACATTGCAAATTATAAATGCAGTGATGTTGAAGTTTATTGATGGGGAGAACCAGCCCTAACTTCTCCCATAAGCAATTTTTCATTCATTATTTGAGTACAAGGTAGAAATACGTCACACAACGTGACGTAACAGGCTTTGCTAAGGTCTATAGTTCATTTCATTCTCGAAAAAATGAGAATGAAATAGATCACAAAACACACAGACACTCATAAAAAAAATGATACGAAATGACGTATCATAGAACTCATTCTTGTAGAAATGAAGTGTCATGGTAAATTTGAAGTCAGGTATTAAATTTCCTCAACTTTTCTCGGCACATGAAACGTTAAGATTTTTTTTAACTAAATTGAGTTTCATATTAGTTTTTTAAATTATAAAAGTGTACATTCCAAGCCACTATAAAATGATGTTTTACGTGATGGGATAGCTAAGGCTACATGTTTTAATGTGTCATACGTTTGAACAAGACCGTTGTGACACGCGTACGAGTCAGGAATCACAACAGTTCTATGTGGTTGGTCGATGAGTGCAGACCTACTGTGACCTGTATTCTGTGTTCAGTTTTAATAATTAGTGTTTTGTTTGTATTAAGTGCGTGTTTCAGAGTTAGTGCATGGGCGTTGTGTGTCAATAGCATTCCTGACTTATGCGTGTCACAACGCTCTGGTATAATTTGTTATTTTAACCTAGATTTTTTAATGTGTTAGGTTAGTTATTCACTCGAAGATCTCGAAACATAATAGAACTATATTTTTAAATCACTAAACGATGCCAAATATCTGGAAATAAGTAATGTAATTATTGAAAAAACGAACGAAATAGAACCACCGCGAAGCATGTCTACAAACAACGTAAGCACCTGAATCAGCAGACAAAGCATTATAATCGGCTCAAGTCGGGAAACCAGCTGAAGAAGTCAAGAACAAATCTATCTCGAGTTATGAGTCTCGGATGCTATTATCACCATCTCGGCTCATATTTTATTTCAACAAGATTCTCCCTCTCCATCCCCCTCTCACTACGTTAGGCAATCTAATATCTCTCTCGTGTTGTTCGTGTAATAGGATTTACGAATCAGTTCATTACATCGTTCTGTACAAATAGGTTTGATTTTTGCAAATTAGTATTAGAAATATTATTGATTGTAATAAAACAACTTAATCTACCTTAAGCAATATTTTTTCTGAATATCAGTTACTTTAACTTTCCACTAAGGCATTAACGCATCCTTTGTTTGAAAGTTTTTTTTATTAAGGACTAGCTGTTTCCCGCGGCTTCGCACGCTTTTCGTAAGCGTTACCCGTGTATGTGCACTTCTGGCTCAAGTAAATTATATTTCCAACGCCGATGTAGAGTTTGCTTTGTTTCCACGATCAAGAAAATCTGTATGTGTTTATAGCCATTGTACACGTACATGACTGTGTTTTATTATAAAGTGGTCTAACACTCAAGCTTTAAGTTCAACCAGAGATTTATCTTCAAGACAAATATACATCATAACTTAGCGCCTTCAAATAGTGTTTGGCTATTAAATATTCGTAACTGTCTCGTAATTGCAGTTTATAATGTGCAGGCGCTTTGAAAACTATTATCTTTGGCTATTAAGTTTACGAAGATTGACATCTACCCTCTTCATCAGATGAGAAGACAATTAGTACATCTCGTACAACTATTTTTTATGTGGACTCCAATCAGTTTTTGGGTATGTTTAAAAATTTTTATTTTTTTGCGGCAGTTCATTTCCGGACGTTCTAACGGTAATGTATTAATTATATCCTCACCTGACGAAGAGGATGGATTTCAATCCTCGAAACGTTGTGTTGTACATTTTGTAACGTATAACGATGTCAAATACCCGAAATCCTATTATCCTTACATTAACATAAACAGAAAAGACTGACAGACATACATAAAAGACTAAAAGAAAAGACTGACGGAAAGACTGACATACTTGCACTTTCGCATATTCGTCTAAAACGTTTCCTTAGAAACCATTAGGAGCTAGATGTCATTGTATGCTTTTTCAAGCAATATTTAACAATTGTACGTTTGGGGGATGCGTTAATTTTTAGTTAAAATGTCACTGAAAATGCCTTTTTATTCCATTATGTACTTTTCTGAAACGGAATTGTTCACAGAACTGCAAAATTGATTTGACAATTCGACGATAATACTCGCATACATGTTTCACTCCAAAAGTATCTAGTGTTTCATATTTTATAATTTTCGTTCTAGGCATAGGGTCCATAGGCAATTTTAGATTTTGAAAGACAATTTTGGATGCCCTACTATAATTACTTTTTTTAACCAAATATAAATGAAATGTATGGACAAATACGCTGTCTTTCCTCAAAAAGCTTTTGTCCCACAATTTAAAATCTTTCATCTTATATGGAACAAAGGAGCTCAATGGCATTTTTTATAACGATTATTGGTACTTCATATCTCATTATTTTTACGGTTATGCTCAGCCAAATAAAAAATCAAATTTGTGTAAATAGGCTATAAATACTCCCATTCGTGAACTACGTTTCTGAAAATTTCAAATTGTTTCCAGTTAGGTAGGCATTTTAGTAAGTAGGCACTTAGGTAGTTTTAGGGGACACATTTTGGATGAGTATAAACAGTTATACTAGGTAGGTGGACATTTGTCAATTACTATAAAAGGTCGCCATCACGCCTCCTGCCGCATTATTTTAAACGTCTTGTAGGTTTGTAGGAGATTTTAAAATATTTAAGATTACACGTCTTCTGTTTTACGGTTCTTATTTGTTACACGTAGCTGTGTAATTGTAGCTTGGTAATTTTCGTGTATTATTGAAAATTTTCTACACAAATTTGGAGGCTTTTTAATTTTTGGGATACTTATGCCAAAGTAAAAATAGTTTTGTCTAATAAATTTGTAGCTGTTGCAACTCTATGGTTGTAAAAGAAATATTTTGCTACTGAACATGTACATTGTGTCATCAACATATCCTTAGAAAACACCATTCACGCCGCGGCCAAAGGAAGAAAATATCTTGTTTTTTCAATTCAATAAAAAATAACTAAGACGGTTACTTACCGTCATGTAATAAATACGCTGGGATTTTTATGTTGATAAGGAATACAAGTGTAAATGTTCTCTACTAGCAGCCCACTACTAGCAGTCCTCTACTAGCAGTTCTCTACTACCAGTCCTCTACTAGCAGTCCACTACTAGCAGTTCACTACTACCAGTCCTCTACTAGCAGTTCACTACTACCAGTCCTCTACTAGCAGTCCACTACTAGCAGTCCACTACTAGCAGTCCCACTACTAGCAGTCCTCTACTAGCAGTTCTCTACTACCAGTCCTCTACTAGCAGTCCACTACTAGCAGTCCTCTACTAGCAGTTCTATACTACCAGTCCTCTACTAGCAGTCCACTACTACCAGTCCACTACTACCAGTCCACTACTAGCAGTCCTCTACTAGCAGTTCTCTACTACCAGTCCTCTACTAGCAGTCCACTACTAGCAGTCCACTACTAGCAGTCCTCTACTAGCAGTCCTCTACTAGCAGTTCCACTACTACCAGTCCTCACTACTAGCAGTTACTACAGTCCTCTACTATCAGTCCTCTACTACCAGTCCTCTACTACAGCCCACTACTACCAGCCACTACTACCAGCCCACTACTAGCAGTCCACTACTAGCAGTCCTCTACTAGCAGTTCACTACTACCAGTCCTCTACTAGCAGTTCACTACTACCAGTCCTCTACTAGCAGTCCACTACTAGCAGTCACTACTAGCAGTCCTCTACTAGCAGTCCACTACTAAGCAGCCCACTACTAGCAGTCCACTACTAGCAGTTCCACTACTACCAGTCCTCTACTAGCAGTCCACTACTAGCAGCAGTCCTACTACTACTAGCAGTCCACTACTAGCAGTCCACTACTACCAGTCCACTACTACCAGTCCACTACTAGCAGTCCTCTACTAGCAGTCATCTACTAGCAGTCCACTACTAGCAGTCCACTACTACTAGCAGTCCTCTACTACAGTCCACTACTAGCAGTCCTCTACTACTACAGTCCACTACTACCAGTCTACTATAGCAGTCCCTACTACCAGTCCTACTAGCAGTCCTCTACTATCAGTCCACTACTAGCCAGTCCACTACTACCAGTCCCTACTACTAGCAGTCCTCTACTATCACTCCACTACTACCAGTCCTCTACTAGCAGTCCACTACTAGCAGTCCACTACTATACTACAGTTCCTACTACCAGTCCTCTACAGTCCACTACTAGTCCACTACTAACTAGCAGCCCTACTACTAGCAGTCCACTACTAGCAGTTCTCTACTACCAGTCCTCTACTAGCAGTCCACTACTAGCAGTCCTCTACTAGCAGTTCTCTACTACCAGTCCTCTACTAGCAGTCCACTACTACCAGTCCACTACTAGCAGTCCTCTACTAGCAGTTCTCTACTACCAGTCCTCTACTAGCAGTCCACTACTACCAGTCCACTACTAGCAGTCCTCTACTAGCAGTCCTCTACTAGCAGTCCACTACTACCAGTCCACTACTAGCAGTCCACTACTAGCAGTTCCACTACTACCAGTCCTCTACTAGCAGTCCACTACTACAAGTCCACTACTAGCAGTCCTCTACTAGCAGTCCACTACTAGCAGTCCACTACTACCAGTCCACTACTAGCAGTCCTCTACTACCAGTCCACTACTAGCAGTCCACTACTAGCAGTTCCTACTACCAGTCCTCTACTAGCAGTCCTCTACTAGCAGTCACTACTACCAGTCCTACTACCAGTCCTCTACTACAAGTCCACTAACTAGCAGTCCTCTACTATCAGTCCACTACTACCAGTCCTACTACCAGTCCTCTACTAGCAGTACTACTACCAGTCACTACTACCAGTCCTCTACTACCAGTCACTACTAGCAGTCCACTACTAGCAGTTCACTACTACCAGTCCTCTACTAAGCAGTCCTCTACTAGCAGTCCTCTACTATCAGTCCACTACTACCAGTCCTCTACTACCAGTCCACTACTAGCAGTCCTCTACTACCAGTCCACTACTAGCAGCCCACTACTAGCAGTTCTCTACTACCAGTCCTCTACTAGCAGTCCTCTACTACCAGCCCACTACTTGCAGTCCACTATTACCAGTCCACTACTATCAGTCCACTATTACCAGTCCACTACTACCAGTCCTCTACTAGCAGTCCACTACTAGCAGCTTTAATTTTCATATTAATTGAAAACTATAATATGTTAAACATTGACGTATATTACATATTTTACATTTACGAACTTGTTTTCGATAAATACTGTAAGATTCACACAGCTTGCAGAGGACTGCCGATTGATATTTTATATAATTATATTATTTATAGAAAATAAATGTTGTGCTTAGGTGAAGCTGACCTAATTATGCTGACCAGTCCCGTAATGCACCTTCTGTTAAACTTACGTCCGAGGCCGGATTCATTAAACCTGTTTTGATCAGCGTTGTGCACGGAGCAAGTTTAACAGGGCTGTGATTAGTAAAGCACGTAAAAGGCGTAACGAGCAGTTTCCTGTCTACTGTACGGTAACAACCTACCTCAAACTGACATGTTATACTGTCTTCAGTGTTACGTGTTGGTGGAGCAAGTTTAACAGGGCTGTGATTAGTAAAGCACGTAAAAGGCGTAACGAGCAGTTTCCTGTCTACTGTACGGTAACAACCTACCTCAAACTGACATGTTATACTGTCTTCAGTGTTACGTGATGGTGGAGCAAGTTTAACAGGGCTGTGATTAGTAAAGCACGTAAAAGGCGTAACGAGCAGTTTCCTGTCTACTGTACGGTAACAACCTACCTCAAACTGACATGTTATACTGTCTTCAGTGTTACACGATGGTGGAGCAAGTTTAACAGGGCTGTGATTAGTAAAGCACGTAAAAGGCGTAACGAGCAGTTTCCTGTCTACTGTACGGTAACAACCTACCTCAAACTGACATGTTATACTGTCTTCAGTGTTACACGATGGTGGAGCAAGTTTAACAGGGCTGTGATTAGTAAAGCACGTAAAAGGCGTAACGAGCAGTTTCCTGTCTACTGTACGGTAACAACCTACCTCAAACTGACATGTTATACTGTCTTCAGTGTTACACGATGGTGGAGCAAGTTTAACAGGGCTGTGATTAGTAAAGCACGTAAAAGGCGTAACGAGCAGTTTCCTGTCTACTGTACGGTAACAACCTACCTCAAACTGACATGTTATACTGTCTTCAGTGTTACACGATGGTGGAGCAAGTTTAACAGGGCTGTGATTAGTAAAGCACGTAAAAGGCGTAACGAGCAGTTTCCTGTCTACTGTACGGTAACAACCTACCTCAAACTGACATGTTATACTGTCTTCAGTGTTACGTGATGGTGGAGCAAGTTTAACAGGGCTGTGATTAGTAAAGCACGTAAAAGGCGTAACGAGCAGTTTCCTGTCTACTGTACGGTAACAACCTACCTCAAACTGACATGTTATACTGTCTTCAGTGTTACGTGATGGTGGAGCAAGTTTAACAGGGCTGTGATTAGTAAAGCACGTAAAAGGCGTAACGAGCAGTTTCCTGTCTACTGTACGGTAACAACCTACCTCAAACTGACATGTTATACTGTCTTCAGTGTTACGTGATGGTGGAGCAAGTTTAACAGGGCTGTGATTAGTAAAGCACGTAAAAGGCGTAACGAGCAGTTTCCTGTCTACTGTACGGTAACAACCTACCTCAAACTGACATGTTATACTGTCTTCAGTGTTACACGATGGTGGAGCAAGTTTAACAGGGCTGTGATTAGTAAAGCACGTAAAAGGCGTAACGAGCAGTTTCCTGTCTACTGTACGGTAACAACCTACCTCAAACTGACATGTTATACTGTCTTCAGTGTTACACGATGGTGGAGCAAGTTTAACAGGGCTGTGATTAGTAAAGCACGTAAAAGGCGTAACGAGCAGTTTCCTGTCTACTGTACGGTAACAACCTACCTCAAACTGACATGTTATACTGTCTTCAGTGTTACACGATGGTGGAGCAAGTTTAACAGGGCTGTGATTAGTAAAGCACGTAAAAGGCGTAACGAGCAGTTTCCTGTCTACTGTACGGTAACAACCTACCTCAAACTGACATGTTATACTGTCTTCAGTGTTACACGATGGTGGAGCAAGTTTAACAGGGCTGTGATTAGTAAAGCACGTAAAAGGCGTAACGAGCAGTTTCCTGTCTACTGTACGGTAACAACCTACCTCAAACTGACATGTTATACTGTCTTCAGTGTTACGTGATGGTGGAGCAAGTTTAACAGGGCTGTGATTAGTAAAGCACGTAAAAGGCGTAACGAGCAGTTTCCTGTCTACTGTACGGTAACAACCTACCTCAAACTGACATGTTATACTGTCTTCAGTGTTACGTGATGGTGGACCATTTCTAGACAATACCCAGATCTGTTCCAAATATGTAGAATATTTATAATAAGACAGTGGATTAGAAATGTGCTTAACCATTCTAGTGCTAAATATGTACTTCTATGGCGTGTTACTGAATGGCATTACTTTGTTATGTTAGAATTATTTTTAAAGAGGAGATTTTTATGTAATTTGTGTATACAAAATTATTTTTAGCTATCAATATAGTATTTTTCAGATTTAGAATTAAATCAAAATTCATGTTAGTGCAATTTCATAAATATAAATAAAAGTATGAAGGTTCAAACTGTAAAAGAAACTTTTAGGATTGCGTGTCATCAGATTTTTAACACAATCATAATGTGTACAGTAGGCTAATACTTTTTAATCTGAACGCAATTAACTTCTAACTAATTGTGTAAATTCTTTATTTCTTGACCTAAAATAAAAGTCCAAGAAATGTCAAGCAAATGGAAGGATTGTGAAGTTGAGACTTTGTAAAGAAAAGAGGCGAGAATATTGAAGCTTAGATGAATTCTTATTCTGATAATCTCAAAATACTTTAGATGAGTAACGTTTGATGGTTTAAAAAATAGTATTAAAAACAATTTATACAAAATTTGTATACATTTATGAATAAAATGTTGGAAACTTAACGGATTTGTGTTTTTAAACTCATACTGGAACATAAAAAAACGTTGAATTCTTTAAGCACATTCATTAACCTGGATAACAATATTGAGTATCATGTAACCCAACTAGCTTACAGTCATTGGCTGAGCGTTGCGAAGCCTATAATTTGGGGACTGGAAAATTTCATTCATGTCTGCACGATATCTCAGAAATATCTCAACTATAGACTTGAAATTTTGAATTTCATGATGGTGCATGTCACTTCACGGGATTTGCCTGAGCGTTTACATTGGTTTTGTGAAGAATGAATGAAGGCAAAGAGAAAATAATAAATTAACAGAATGATAAACAAACTGAAAACAAGCATACACGACGTAGTTACACATATAATGGAATGGACTATAAATATGAGATATTGCATACAACCTTAGAGAAACCCGTGGAGTGGTGTTTACTTATAAAATATAATACCTAAACCTAAGTGTGGAATAAAATCTTTACTTACATTGATAAAATTTCGATATATTTAAAAGCTTGTATTTTACTTTGCATTAACGCTTATCGTGGGACGTATGTTGGATGAAAGGCTCCGGGAAGCACATGTGGCCATGCTTGTTAGTTAAAGAGTAGGTAGGCTATAAAGCGTGAAAGGAAGGATAAAAGCACATTAAAGGATAACGCTGTGACGTGCACCGCGGGTACTTTCCAACGTTCCTGCTCTAGAAATGGTAGACTTTCCAACGTTCCTGCTCTAGAAATCGTAGACTTTCCAACGTTCCTGCTCTAGAAATCGTAGACTTTCCAACGTTCCTGCTCTAGAAATGGTAGACTTTCCAACGTTCCTGCTCTAGAAATGGTAGACTTTCCAACGTTCCTGCTCTAGAAATGGTAGACTTTCCAACGTTCCTGCTCTAGAAATCGTAGACTTTCCAACGTTCTTGCTCTAGAAAATGGTAGACTTTCCAACGTTACTGCTCTAGAAATGGTAGACTTTCCAACGTTCCTGCTCTAGAAATGGTAGATTTCCAACGTTCCTGCTCTAGAAATGGTAGACTTTACAACGTTCTTGCTCTAGAAATGGTAGACTTTCCAACGTTCTTGCTCTAGAAATGGTAGACTTTCCAACGTTCAGTCTCTGTTAGAGTATGGCGTCATGGCGTGGGGCGAAGCCCCCCGCCCCCGGTTTAACGCCAGTAGAAGTAGTTAGAGAATTATCATACATTTATGTTTAAAAATAATCCTACACAGCTACTTTATTGGTTGGGCGTTAGGGAACTTATCGCTCGAAAGGCTGGAAAAAATTAATTTCTGTCTGTCTGACTGTTTACACGATATCTTCGAAACGATCTGACCAATAAATTTTAAATTTTGCATGAAGCTATATTTCCATATAGGCAATACTGTGTTCACGTATAGGCAATAGTGGCGCACTTCATTTCATGGGATTTGGCTGGCACAATGTAGCACACTTTTCTCGTCTTGTAACTATTTTGGGATTGAATCCCATAAAGGAAATGTGCTATGAAAATCAGTCGCTGCTTACAAACTATTGTTAAGCCATACTTCATAACCGCGCATTCTTCATCCATGAGCGGTCCTAGTACCACAATCATGTAGTTGACATCAAAAATTTATTTTTATATAAACAAGAAGAGTTTTTAAAAAAGGTGTCCAAGATTCATTGCTAGAAATATTTTGATGTCCACGTTTTCTGATAAAACGTTTGATTTGATTAATTTAAAACAAGGCAGGAGTACGTCACACCACAAGTCGCGTTACTGGCTTCGCTGATGTTACTTGCAAGATTTCAAAAATATAGCTCATTTCATTTTCTAAAAGTCTTGCGGACACATAGACAAACGGTCAATTATACAGAAAATACATTTACACACAAATGATGCTCACCAAAATTCCATGAAGTTCGTGATGCATCATCATAGAACTCATTCTTCTCTATGTAGAAATGCAGCTCATGCAAAATTTAATGTTTACAGATTTATCTTTTCTTGATAGGCTACATTAATATTTTTGTTTATAGCAGTGTTCAAATAATAATGATTCTGGAGAGCTAGGGAGAGAGCAACAACGCAAGAGTGCGCTGAAATCTAATCTTGTCATTGACTTTTTCACGTTGACCTCTCACTCTATTCTTTTTTCTTTTTACTCTAAGACTAAAAATGAAACGTACTTTAATCTGATATCACTGTAGTGACATTGTTTACAAATTTGTTCATTATGCGATTTGTTCGTTGCCATCTTGGTTATACATAACACCAATATAAAATTCCTTCTTTGAGTTTAGTTTTATTATGTTATTTTAATTTGATGTGCATCCTTCATGGCTTTTGCCTATTGGATGCTCTATTTTATTTCACAATTATCGAGTTTGTTTTTTTTAAGTTCTTTTGATTGTTAAGTTTACTTTTAGTTTGCTTGAAGATTATATTATTATTTGATTATTTTTAAGTTTGTAAATATTTCAAGATCAATGGTTTTATATTGTTTGTTTTTTTTGTTTTGTATAAATATATTGTAAAGTTTGTAAATACTGTGAAATAAAATCTTTTTGAAATGAAAATATAAAAAACGTTATGGGATTTTGAAAATACTGTATGACACTATACGTACCGGTCACATATTTCGCCACTGCCTCTTGGAACGATGTCTGAGTATGCCTTTAACTAAATATGGAATAAATTGCAAATTGCAGCATTTCTTGAGAGTGTATTCTTTAATTTTATTTATGATCTCTTACTTCAGTCCGATCTGCAATAAATATATTACATTATGTTTGTGTTACGCTTATCAAGTTAGGCTCACAATACTTAAAGGAGCTTTAGTGAAATGAGCATGCACGTTTTATAGAGAAAAGTGACGAGGTAAATTTGTCGAGGAGTAAAGCTACGCATATTAGACCATTGTTTCGTCGAAGCAATGCTATGGCATTACAAAAAGAGCAACAAATTAGTCATCTACTAATAAATACTTAAATGTATTCATTAGCTATGACAGTAAAACATAATACATCAAATAACAACAAATATGTAACACGAAAAACAAACCTACACATTAATTAATATAACTTACAGATTTTATGATTTCTTATAACATTTTTGTTTTTAATTTCGGTCTTAAATCTAAATTAGGTTATTAACAGTATTCAAGTTCCATCTGTTTACTATTGTTGCAGAACTGTTTTCGCGCTTTTTCTCATAAAACATTGTAATATATTGTATTATAATTTAATATAAAAAGCAAATGAAACTATTGTGTATTCAATTTTAACTGTATTTGTTGATTATATGTAAGTATCATGCTTGTTTTATAGCTGAATTCAGTTTATATTTATATACGCCCTCTTAATACTTTTTTATATCACTTACATTACCATGGCATAATTAACCCAATTGCAGTCTACTTTGACATTAACCATTAAAACCACTTCAGCGCTTTACAAATTTGCAAATTAATACTATTAAAATTCAGGTAGTAAACATAAAGCACCGTTTTGGTACAACTTTCATGAAGATTCTACATTTAAGAAGAATAAACTTGTAATTGAAGATCCCGGTGAGTCTGCAGCTTAAGTGTGAATTAAAATTGGCGAGCGCTCTTTCAGAAGTCGGCGTAATGTGCCAAGTAATTAGGCAAATGGGTCGTTAGCTTCCGCTTCCTGACCTCGTTCTGCATCCTACCAAATATTTACAATGGTAATTGAAATATAAACCGTGCCCGCTAGCGGGATGACGTCAGCTGTTAAACTTGGTAGCGAAGATTTGGTTCTTTCTGTGCGTTGGGATATGTTAATCAAGAGCGATTGAATTAACAACTCTATACTATACTCTGTACTATATGCACTATAAAAACAATCGATCAGAAGTTAGTGTCGTGTATAAAAACAAACAATAATTTCCTAAAAAGGTGCAGTATTGTTTAGTTAGCAGAACTGATGTCTGAAAGATATACCTACCATTTAGTTAGGTAGTTTAGGTTCCTTCTAACCTAAGTTAGTGTTAGAAGTTCACAGAATCCAAATGAATATTCCAATCTTAAGTCACCTCCGTCTTTGTGAGATTTTTAGAAGTGGAGCTCCTGACTCATGGAAGGTTCGACCTACTAGGAGATCTGAACCAATGGGAGCTCCTGAATCCTGGGTAGTTCAAACTACCAGGAGACCGGAGCCAATGGGAGATCCTTAACCCTAGGAGGTCCCAACTACTAGGAAACCTGGACAAACTGGAGCTCCTGAATCTTGGGAGGTTCCAACTAGAAGGACATTTGAGTCAAAGGGAGCTCCTGAATCCTGAGAGATTCCAACTACTGGGAGATCTGAGCCAATGGGAACTTCTGAATCCTGGGAGGTTCAAACTACTAGGAGACCTGAACCAATGGGAATTTCTAAATCTTGGGAGGTTGTAACTAATAGGAAAACTGAGCCAATGGAAGCTACTGAATCCTGGGAGGTCAAAACTACTAGGAGACCTAAACTAATGGGATCTCCTGAATCTTTGGAGGTTCCAAATACTAAATATCTGAGTAAATTGAATCTCCTGAATCCTGGGAATTCCTGAATCTCATTCACTTACAAGCCAATCACTCGTGTCAGCCGTTCTTGATACGCTTTACATCAGAACAAGTGCATTGGTGATGTTAATTTTGAGTTGCATCCTAGCGGCTCAATATAAACTCGTCAACTGAGTAGAACGCCCTAGACACCAGTTTTAATCGAGCTTTAAACTCTTTGGGGTCGTTTAATTTTGTTTTATTTTTTCAGGGAGTTTATTGATCAGCTTGACACCAACCTCGTACGGTAAACGTTCAAATTTTAAAGTTCTGTATTGTGGTACGCTAAGCTAAAGTTCTCGCGTAAGAAATAAATTTATGAAGAAACCTTAGAGCAGATGCTTTCAAAGCCAATCCCACGTTAGTCCTCTTTCTAGGGATGCACCCTAAGAACTTGGTAGAATTAGTTTCCTTTAGGAGATGAGGATCTCGGGTTCTTTTTTTGCCGGAGGCAAAAGTTAATTCCATTTGATTTGGAATTGTTGACCCTCTCTAAAAAAATGCAGAATACATTAATTCAGTGTTAAGAATGAATTGATTTCCAATACGTATTTTGGCTTTAATGCAGAGAGTTGGTATTGGCCATCAGCATATTGAACCATTCATCCCCTTCAGGATCGATGAGTTGCAGTACATATGGAATAGCAGCGGTCCAAAGATAGATCCCTGTGGAACACCGTACGTCCTTTGAACCTTCCCTGATAGGGCATTCTCTGCACATGAGGTAAGAAAAGACCCATTCGTCGAACACCATATGTCGTTAACTGGAACATCAATGTTTCATGATATACACAGTCAAATGCTTTGGATAAATCATGAAATATACTTAGCACGTTCTCTCATTTTCTGGCCATCGACAACTGTATCAATTAAGTCTGTGACTTCACCGATTGTAGATTTGTTTTCTTCTGAAAGAAAATTGTTGAGAACAATGGATTTTAAAACGATCAAGGACTTTTTCGAATCTTGTAAGAAAAACCTTTTCAAAAACTTTGCTCATGAGAGAGGATTGAAATTTGAAAATGGGCGTGACTTTTACTGTTTTCAAGAGGGAATAAAAAGTGCTTTGTGCAATGGGCAGGGTGATCAAAATAGTTAAAATTGGCCTAAAACAATACTTGGGCAGCCACACAGACATATCGTTAATGTCACGTGATTATTTTGTTTTGAGTCTCTGTACTACGGAGACCATTCTCTTCAATTACAGAAAATAGTGCTATGGATGAGACCGATTCCGTCAATGACACTTCACTTCGCGTGGGGACTCTGAAATTTGGTGATGCAGCGAACGAGAAAAATGCATTGAATTCAATTTCCACTTTTGATGTGTCAGTGATCAATTCGTACTGTACTTTTAGTTTTGGAATTTTGAAATTGATGAACCAATGAGCTGCGTTATTGCATTTTTAATAATGCTCCGAGCTGTTTAAAAAAAAAAACTTCGCAAGTTTGCTATTTTATTTAAACTTTATTTGCCTTTGCAGATTCTATTGTTTTTCGATAGGTGCTCTTGAAAGTTCGAAAAAAAATTGAATTTTTTATTCTCAGACCGGACATAAATTAAAAGGTACTATTTTAAACATTCTCGTCAGTTAATAATTTACATGGTCATCCCAAGAGTTTGGTTTTGCAGGTTTCCGTTCCTTAAACATTTTGAGAGGGCAGGTTGGGCATCCAAGTGAATAAACAAAACGCTTATAAAACATGGCGAAAGCTTCATCCACGCTTTAGAAATTATTGAAAAACTAACAAAAATATTCAAAAGGGCAATGTCCTCCCACATTGTGTCCGCTTTAATTTTGGGTGGGGCATGTTGTTTTTCTAGGAAAAGTGATCAGGGATGGCCATGTTGAGCGCAGAGACTGGGGTGTTTGAGATATTTGCTACAACGTTTTCGATGGGTTTAGCGGTCACTCTTGTTGGCGTATTTACTGACCAATTTAACCGACAGAATTTAGCGCGCTGGGTAGTAGGGTCAGTGTGGTCTAAAACATACAATTTAGAAAACTGCACTGTCATTACAAGATTATATAGATCTATATATACAGTATATATTGTTTATCGGGTCAAAATAGAAACCTCTAATTTTCCGTTGGAAATAAAATAATATGAACTAGAAGCGCAAAACCTGAAATAAGAATTACTCGCACATTTGCTTAACCTCTGGTCCTCTTTATTTATTTATTTCCAATGGTAAACCATTATAGTTCTTACAACATATTTGACACAATATTTCACACAGTAAGTAAGATGGCATAGCTGACAATATAAGACATAGAAACAACTGACCAGAAAGACTGCAATAATACACTTACTAAACTATAAATATAAATAATAATATTACCAAGTGAAACACACCATAATAAAGCAAGTCAATTACAACACAAATAGAATAATAACTCTCACACTAAGCATACACGATCAAATTTATAATAATTTCAAACGTCTTCCTCACGCAGAAAATAAAAATAAATAACGAAAAAAAACCTGAACATAATTTAAATACCTAACAAAGTAACATGGAATAAACTATTTGTAACAGCGTAACAAAGGAAAAGCTATGTAACAGTACGTAATAGGGAGAATGACTATACACAGAAATAGCAAAGAGAATAACTATAGACGGTAGATAACAAGGTAATTAAACGATGAACAGATAGAAATAACCCATAACAATATTTAACAAGAATAAAACTATAATGTTTTCAACAATAAATAAAGCAACAAATCTACAGTTAACAATAATAAAATAACATAAACAAAATTTATAACAACTATAGCCAGATAATTGAATAACAACTTAATCATGAGCACTGAAAAATGGGTACCCGATGCATGATGTATGACTCCATATGATGATGTATGACTCCATGATGTATGACTTCCATTTTAAAATGTCATAGGATCCTATCGTATTACATCACAAGTGCTTTCATTCAGAAAACTATGAACTTCAACTTTGGAGTTCTTCTAATTGGTCTGAAATAGTTGCATAGAAATTACTGGCGAGTAAGTGCTAGTAGGGAGAAACGTACGAGTATAATACAAAATTATCAGTAAGCTATAATAAAAATTAATAGGATAACGGGTATAGGCTATAACCATGGAATATGGTACATAAATAAAAACAAAGACATGCCTAATAATGTAATGTGTGTTATTAATTACGGTTAGTAACTAATTATGCACTAGTTAAATAATAAGGTAGAGCAGTCTATGCAGTTGAAAGAAGGCATAAACTAAAACACACACATACAAAACCACGCACGTCACTCTAGTATGCATGTAGCGGATTTGGTAACGAATTCACATGTGTTAATGTTTATTTTTAATTATTTAAGATTGTTGTTGATTATTGTTTATGTTTACGCATGTGTCTGACTATTTACCATTTCTTGCATGTAGTTGGTTAAATATTGCTATTTTGCATATGGTTATTTGTCAAAATGTTTTAACACTTTATTATTTATTTCTTATCACTCATCAAAACTTGATCACTGTTGATAGTTTTGATATTTAGCTATCTATTACTGTCTTTGTCTTTTTTTTACTTTGTTATTGTTTGTTAACCAACTTATATTTCTGACTTATTCATTGATTTTTCGATTATTTATTTTTAATACTGTTTATTATTTAATTATATAAGTAAATATTATTAGTGATATTAATCGTTTATACTTCTTTTTAAAAGTTATTTAAGTGTACTACTGGTGTAACTACGTTAAAAGAATAAATGAATAAATAAAATGTCGATCACAATATCTCTGTTGGGATGACGGCATTTCTAAAAGACAGATCAAGCTGGATTGTTCTCAATTATTGTAATGTACCGTGGTGACCCTTGAAGAGCGAGAACATATCCTTGAAAAACGCATATAATCCTTCATGTTCATGGTTATCCTATCCGCAATTTTCCAACAGCGGCGACATGTGCCAGCTGGCCACGTGCCCATCCCAATAGACCATGATGTCCAGTTCGGGCACAGCGAAGTTTTTAACCACAGATGACAGCTTACTGCAGTATACTTGTTCTGAAAACCAATTATTTATATAGAGCAACATTTCAAAGCTAATAAAAAATAATTCAATTCTATTAATATAAAAACAATGGCCCTCAAACAACATACCTAGAGGCGGTACCTACACCGCCATTATGGACCCACGTGACCAAGCGTTTACACCAGAATCAGAAGCTTGCCCACTATCTTCATTCTTCCTTGGTAATGGTGAATGGTAACAGTCCCGAGTATAGAAACCAGTTTGATTAATGAGACATTCTTTGCTGTGGCAGGACAGGAAAGTCTGCGATTGGATAACGATTTCCCTGGACAGGAAAGTCTACGGGCAGTACGTCTAGACGTACTCATTTATATATAAGTCCAGATGTTACAGAATGCAAAATAAACAGCTTATAAGACAAAAGAAAGAGTATATTCTGATTTTAAAAAGAGTAGGTATTATGTAAGTGCAATTGCCCAGCAGAGATTACTTCTGGCTGGTTTATACCTTCCAGTATAAACCTAGCACTGGGTACAGTAAAAAACCGACGTGTCACTTAAAATCTTGTGCAACCTTATGGATGTCCAGGAGCGGCACATCACTAACAGCAAATGTCGAAATTCTGTGGTTCAAGGGCCAATTCGATAGGTCTAGTCTACTGCGAGAGGTGACTGTTGGATTTGGTGGGGTTTGTTCCCTAACCTCAGAGGTTCTTTGCCACCCCCTGCCTGCTTTGACTGTAGGGGCTTGGTTCAGAGCTAGCCTCCCCTTTTTTCCGGGGAGACATTGACTTTGAGATTAGTGCCCTAATTCTTCCTCATGGATCTCGATAGGAGGCGGCTCCTAGCCCCCTAACCTTACCCATCTTGAATATCCTGTCACTCAGGAAGCAGCGCTAAGGTTTTTTATAGGACTAAGTGCCATTTATAAGCTTATTGTCCTAGAGAACAAAAAAAATATAAATGCAATAATTTCAATGGTATAGCTGTAGGCTACCTCAAATACGAGATACAGTTATTACAGTAATATAGGTATGATGGGAATTCAATAAGAATGTCGTGTACAGCTCCATTTCACCTCCCTTTTAATGCAGAGTCTTCTTTAATGCACCGCTGAACCTGAGCCCCCACATTCCCACTAGAGGTGAGAGGTATCTCAGTAATAAGTACTTTGTAACAGTTACTTTTTCTCCAACATCTGTAATGGTTACCAAGAACCAAAAACACTGACGACAGACACTTTGTATCTAGTACTCCACAAGGTTACAAGATACAGATATTTTCACGTACTGATTACTTTACTAGACCTGAAGTACTCATATCCTCACTAATACCGAATATGTACTTAAATACTGATTTGAGGTTGAGAAATAAAAAAAATAAATATCGCGATCATAACGCTCAACTGCAAAATATTGACACTTCACAATCTAAATCACTTATCAACTCCGATGTCAGTGTGGTATTCTTGAATTATTTATTGAGTAATAAATATGTTTTTGAAAGAAAACTAAACAGTTTATATAATACATTGAGTTTAAAAGTGTTTAATTATGTAAAATATGATTAGATATTTATATTATATATTAATTGCAATTAATGAGTGATACAAAACTGTGTTAATGTTCCAAAACACACCAAAGAAATTTAAATTACTTATAAAAATAGAATTTTTATGTTCATAACCTCAAAGAATACCCAGTGTAACTGCCCATTTGACTCTATTCAAAGAAGCAGAAGTTCAATTTACTGCACAAATTTATTAATTACATCTCAAAAAGTATAATCGTTTTTTAAATAATTGCGTTGTACTTTTGAATACTATTAATTACATAACAAAGCATTTACAAAACTGTGTGTTCGACACTGATTTCATGTATCCAGCATTTAAGTATTTAAGTATTACAGCGTTACAAGTACGGAAATACTGATTTAAAGTATCCAAATATTTAAAGCGTTATAAGTACGGAGATACTGATTTAAAAAAGTATCCAGTATTTAAAGCGTTTTACAAGTACGGAAATACTGATTTAAAGTATCCAATATTTAAAGCGTTATAAGTACGGAGATACTGATTTAAAGTATCCAGTATTTAAAGCGTTACAAGTACGGAAATACAGATATTTAAAGTACTGTATCCAGTATTTGTACTCAGTATCGCTGAGTAGCTGTAGGCTACCTCAAATACGAGATACAGTTATTACAGTAATATAAGTATGACTTCCATTTAAAATGTCATAGGATCCTATCGTATTACATCACAAGTGCTTTCATTCAGAAAACTATGAACTTAAACTTTGGAGTTCTTCTAATTGGTCTGAAATAGTTGCATAGAAATTACTATAATAATAATACAAAATTATCAGTAAAGCTATAATAAAAATTAATAGGATTACAGGTGTAGGCTATAACCATGGAGTAATTAGTAATTACGGTTTATAACTAATTATGCACTAGTTAAATAACAAGGTAGAGCAGACTATGCAGTTGAAAAGAAGGCATAAACTAAAACACACACATACAAAACCACGCACGTCACTCTAGTATGCATGTAGCGGATTTGGTAACGAATTCACATGTGTTAATGTTTATTTTTAATTATTTAAGATTGTTGTTGATTATTGTTTATGTTTACGCATGTGTCTGAACTATTTACCATTTCTTGCACGTAGTTGGTTAAAAATATTGCTATTTTGCATATGGTTATTTTGTCAAAATGTTTTAACACTTTATTATTTATTTCTTATCACTCATCAAAAACTTGATCACTGTTTGATAGTTTTGATATTTAGCTATCTATTACTGTCTTTGTCTTTTTTTTACTTTGTTATTGTTTGTTAACCAACTTATATTTCTGACTTATTCATTGATTTTTCGATTATTTATTTTTAATACGGTTTATTATTTAATTATATAAGTAAATATTATTAGTGATATTAATCGTTTATACTCTTTTTAAAGTTATTTAAGTGTACTACTGGTGTAACTACGTTAAAAGAATAAATGAATAAATAAAATGTGGATCACAATATCTCTGTTGGGATGACGGCATTTCTAAAAGACAGATCAAGCTGGATTGTTCTCAATTATTGTAATGTACCGTGGTGACCCTTGAAGAGCGAGAACATATCCTTGAAACGCATATAATCCTTCATGTTATCCTATCCGCAATTTTCCAACAGGGCGACATGTGCCAGCTGGCCACGTGCCCATCCCAATAGACCATGATGTCCAGTTCGGGCACAGCGAAGTTTTTAACCACAGATGACAGCTTACTGCAGTATACTTGTTCTGAAAACCAATTATTATATAGAGCAACATTTCAAAGCTAATAAAAAATAATTCAATTCTATTAATATAAAAACAATGGCCCTCAAACAACATACCTAGAGGCGGTACCTACACCGCCATTATGGACCACGTGACCAAGCGTTACACCAGAATCAGAAGCTTGCCCACTATCTTCATTCTTCCTTGGTAATGGTGAATGGTAACAGTCCCGAGTATAGAACCAGTTTGATTAATGAGACATTCTTTGCTGTGGCAGGACAGGAAGTCTGCGATTGGATAACGATTTCCCTGGACAGGAAAGTCTACGGGCAGTACGTCTAGACGTACTCTTTATATAAGTCCAGATGTTACAGAATGCAAAATAAACAGCTTATAAGACAAAAGAAAGAGTATATTCTGATTTTAAAGAGTAGGTATTATGTAAGTGCAATTGCCCAGCAGAGATTACTTCTGGCTGGTTTATACCTTCCAGTATAACCTAGCACTGGGTACAGCAAAAACCGACGTGTCACTTAAATCTGTGCAACCTTATGGATGTCCAGGAGCGGCACATCACTAACAGCAAATGTCGAAATTCTGTGGTTCAAGGGCAATTCGATAGGTCTAGTCTACTGCGAGAGGTGACTGTTGGATTTGGTGGGGTTTGTTCCCTAACCTCAGAGGTTCTTGCCACCCCCTGCCTGCTTTGACTGTAGGGGCTGGTTCAGAGCTAGCCTCCCCTTTTCCGGGGAGACATGACTTTGAGATTAGTGCCCTAATTCTTCCTCATGGATCTCGATAGGAGGCGGCCCCTAGCCCCTAACCTTACCCATCCTGAATATCCTGTCACTCCGGAAGCAGCGCTAAGGTTTTTATAGGACTAAGTGCCATTTATAAGCTTATTGTCCTAAGAGAACAAAAAAAATATAAATGCAATAATTTCAATGGTATAGCTGTAGGCTACCTCAAATACGAGATACAGTTATTACAGTAATATAGGTATGATGGGAATTCAATAAGAATGTCGTGTACAGCTCCATTTCACCTCCCTTTTAATGCAGAGTCTTTTTTAATGCACCGCTGAATCTGAGCCCACATTCCCACTAGAGGTGAGAGGTATCTCAGTAATAAGTACTTTGTAACAGTTACTTTTCTCCAGCATCTGTAATGGTTACCAAGAACCAAAAATACTGACGACAGACACTTTGTATCTAGTACTCCACAAGGTTACAAGATACAGATATTTTCACGTACTGATTACTTTACTAGACCTGAAGTACTCATATCCTCACTAATACCGAATATGTACTTAAATACTGATTTGAGGTTGAGAAATAAAAAAATAAATATCGCGATCATAACGCTCAACTGCAAAATATTGACACTTCACAATCTAAATCACTTATCAACTCCGATGTCAGTGTGGTATTCTTGAATTATTTATTGAGTAATAAATATGTTTTTGAAAGAAAACTAAACAGTTTATATAATACATTGAGTTAAAAGTGTTTAATTATGTAAAATATGATTAGATATTTATATTATATATTAATTGCAATTATGAGTGATACAAAACTGTGTTAATGTTCCAAAACACACCAAAGAAATTTAAATTACTTATAAAATAGAATTTTATGTTCATAACCTCAAAGAATACCCAGTGTAACTGCCCATTTGACTCTATTCAAAGAAGCAGAAGTTCAATTTACTGCACAATTTATTAATTACATCTCAAAAAGTATAATCGTTTTTTAAATAATTGCGTTGTACTTTTGAATACTATTAATTACATAACAAAGCATTTACAAAACTGTGTGTTCGATACTGATTTCAAGTATCCAGCATTTAAGTATTACAGCGTTACAAGTACGGAAATACTGATTTAGAGTATCTGGTATTTAAAACGTTATCAGTACGGAAATACTGATTTAGAGTATCTGGTATTTAAAACGTTATCAGTACGGAAATACTGATTTAGAGTATCTGGTATTTAAAAACGTTATCAGTACGGAAATACTGATTTAAAGTATCCAATATTTAAAGCGTTATAAGTACGGAGATACTGATTTAAAGTATCCAGTATTTAAAGCGTTACAAGTACGGAAATACTGATTTAAAGTATCCAATATTTAAAGCGTTATAAGTACGGAGATACTGATTTAAAGTATCCAGTATTTAAAGCGTTACAAGTACGGAAATACTGATTTAAAGTATCCAATATTTAAAGCGTTATAAGTACGGAGATACTGATTTAAAGTATCCAGTATTTAAAGCGTTACAAGTACGGAAATACTGATTTAAAGTATCCAATATTTAAAGCGTTATAAGTACGGAGATACTGATTTAAAGTATCCAGTATTTAAAGCGTTATAAGTACGGAGATACTGATTTAAAGTATCCAATATTTAAAGCGTTACAAGTACGGAAATACTGATTTAAAGTATCCAGTATTTAAAGCGTTACAAGTACGGAGATACTGATTTAAAGTATCCAATATTTAAAGCGTTACAAGTACGGAGATACTGATTTAAAGTATCCAGTATTTAAAGCGTTATAAGTACGGAGATACTGATTTAAAGTATCCAATATTTAAAGCGTTACAAGTACGGAAATACTGATTTAAAGTATCCAATATTTAAAGCGTTATAAGTACGGAGATACTGATTTAAAGTATCCAGTATTTAAAGCGTTACAAGTACGGAAATACTGATTTAAAGTACTGTATCCAGTATTTGTACTCAGTATCGCTGAGTAACGGTATCAGAAGTAACGGTTACAGGTTCGTACTGATTGAGCCCATCTCTAATTCCCACTATAAACCTGTTTTGAAGATTTAAACTCATTAAATGCTATGGAATTGAAAAAAACTGTTTTTGCAGTCATCGTCAACTTCGGAAGGAGGTCAACTCGAGCTCCCTTTTTGCAAAAGCAACAGGCTCGTAACTCCACGGATCCTACAGTTGGTTGCAATTAATTGTGCCGTGTAGCGCAGTGTCAGTGGTGGGTGTCTGGTGGGTGGTTAGAGTTGGTGTGGGGGGGGGGGGGGGGAGCGTGCGCAACACACGTCTCCAAGATTGTCAGTTTGCCCGCGTCTGCCCGCGCGTCGCCCGCTATTCACTGTGCGTGCGTGCGTGCCTGTGTTTCTGACATGGGATTGCCAACTCTCAGGTAATTGGGATAAAACCCCCATCCCAAGTCGACGGAAATGATTATTCATTAAATGTTGCAACGGAACCCTATTCCCTTTTATTGATCAGCTCGGAAAAAACCTACGATATTTAAATATTTTGTGAAAGAAATTAAATTAAAATACAAATTAACATTGTATAGCTGAAGTGGAAGTAATATAACCTCTATAGCGCTGGTTGCAATCAGGAACACATACAAAATAATCGTGAATACGTACTTAAATGGCCACTTTTATATAATTTATAAAATGTATATTAATGCATTTTTATACATATAATAGCAGTTAAACGCAACTTCGCCCGCAATTTTCGTAGGCGTTGCACGTATATGAGCACTTCCGGATCGAAGGAATTATGTTTCCGACACAAATGTTTCGTTTGACTTGTTGCCCACGATTTAGAAATTGTGTCAAAAGTGTATATTTATTATTTTTTGTAGCATAGTTGATTTTGTCTTGTTTCCCCAGATCAAGAAATATACATAAATACACTGATCTGAGAAGCCTACTTCTGTCGAAAGAAATGGTTTTTATAAGTCTTTATATTTAATATTGTAAAACAGTTAGATGGTAAGTTTGCTTTGATATCGCATTACAGTACTGGTCAAGCATTGTATACTGAATATTATTGATAAATTGTACAGTTAAAAGTATTTTTTTTATATTAAAAAATAATTTTTTATCTTGATATCTTCTTACTCCGTGCTCAACAGCGGTTACAGAAAAGGTTGAAATAAGAAGTGTTGATACTATCAAAGTTACTCTATGCTTTTAAGACTAGAAATTGAAAATAGTAGTTACATTAATTAAACATGTTGCTGTCTTGCCATAAAACAATGTTTACACAGAAAAGTTGGATTACATTTTTCAACTTTTTAATAATATTGTTTTGCTGACATTCAACTTTAGAAACCAAAATGGGAGTTTTCACAACTTTAGACACCAGTGGACATAGGCAGGGATATTTTCAAAATAAGAATGTGCCTTTATGTTACCAGAGACCCTAAGAAAGTCCATATAAAATTTCAGTACAATCGGTCCAGTAGTTTTTATGTAATTGAGTAGCATACGCACGCAAACTCACAGACAGACACCATTAGATGTTTATATAATGTTAGATTTAAATAAAGATTTGTAATATGAAACATAAATATTTTAACTTTTACGTTACGTTAGTAAAGATGAAATGGACAATAACTTAACATCACGCAAGAAACAGTTTAGTAGTATTAAATATCCACCATAACATAAAATATTTCCATTCAAAAATAAATTTTTGTTCAGTATTTTTAGGGATGGATTTGGGTTCATTGAAGTATATTTAGAAGTTATGGAGTATTTTTTTCAGTAAAGAGTATTAAAAGGAAAATATTTCTTTATTTATTTCACTTCCAACTGTAATCGCAATGTATATAATAATTATAAAAGAAGATCTGTCAATGGAAACATAATCATATTATATCGTAAACATTTGATTTAAGTTTACTATTTAAACAGTTAAAAATCTTAGTAAAAAAGGATAGATATAGTAATGAATTAATAAAATATAGTCCAAAGAATGAAATTAAAATGTAATTCTTTGTATAATGAATACTCTAAATCAATAACAACAATAATAAATAAATACGATAGTAAATATTCACAGCGAAATTTAAATGTACTCAATTTTAGTTAACTGCTGCACTCTAGATTTTAAATTTTGCACATCCATTGATTTTTTGAAAAAATAATTCAAAATCTTGTAAAGATATATATATATATATATATATATATATATATATATATATATATATATATATATATATGTATCTGCAACCTTTTGAAATCAACATCCAAAAAAGTAAAGTAAGTTTTAAGTAGTTGCAACATTTTTAAGTGACATCGGTTTAATTACTGTTGCAATCATTGTTTAGAAACATTTTAGACTTGTTGGATACTTCAATTTACAGTATCCAAACGTTCTTGGATGAAAATTTAATTTGACTTAATTTTCTAATCTTGACATTCCATTCAGTACAGAAATTTCCAAAACTACAACTTCATGGACTTTAATTGAAAGAATGGCTACGAATATTATGTAAACTGTTTCGCTAAAAATACTTTTCGCGAGAATGTCAGGAAAATTTACGAGCGTGTAAAATAAATCATTTTAATAAATAAATGCTCTCGCCAGGAAAAAGATTGCTGCATTGATGCAGACATAAAATTTGAGGTGAAATGAAGGTCATAAGAGTTGTCAGGTTTTCTGTTGTGTGTATGTAAAAATTTGCTTAGTTATACTTCGCTTGGATAATACAAATAGGGTATACTTGCGCGGTCACAAGGTCCGCTTCTGTTTCGAAAATTTTTGCTGGTCAGCTGAATAATAACGTGAAGCATAATTACAGAACGAATTGTCTATGACATAAATGACTTATTTTTAACTTACTTTTTATCCCTGTGACTGACGGTTGGTCGGTCAGAGGAAAGTCTAAAATTCCTTTGCTCTGCACTTTAAGAGACAGTGCTGCAGAGGGAAGTAATGAATAATCGTAATTTTTATACGGTTCACAAAAACCAGATCTTGTAACTTAGAAACAGAACATTTTTATTTCTTACCAGTATGTGCAGGGTATAACACAACTCTCTACACAATTTTAAGGATATCCGTTACATGGACAAAGAGGAGCTAAATACTAAATACAACCAATGGTTTATGTTTTTTCGTTTAGGTCTGTCAATCTATATGTGTTTTTTATAGTTTTTTTCATTTTATTTTTCAGAAACCTGCAAAGACGTAAAACTCAAATTTGGTACTATTATTTTTCTTACAGCTTCAAATCTAAAGAAAAATTACATTGTATTCATATCAGGTTTCAAGATATCGGATGGTTAAAGTTTTTAAAGCTTAATAGCGTAAAAAATAATAATGTTATAACATTTGTAAAAGAATAATAACATTTGTGATACCTAACATTTTATGTAGTTATATGATAATACAGTTTTAATTCAAATCAAATCAAACAAAACCACTTTATTTCACATAATACATAATTAGTATATACAATCAAATGATAAAGCTTATTCGTATGGAAAATTCCCAGTAAGACTATAGGTTAGAGTGCTGGGAAAAGTTCTTTCTTAAATTTACATACCATTACATAAAAGCTATATTTATGACAGAATAAACATAAAATTTCTCTTGATTTTAAACTGCAAGGAAAATAATGTACCAAATTTGAGTTTTATATTTTACTGATTTTTGAAATAACAAATAAAAACTAAAAAAAGAAAATATACAGAGAGTAAACTAAAAGAGATAGACCATTAGAAAGAGATGTATTTAGTTTTAGCATCTCTTGTCCATGGAATAATATCTTAAAATTTGTGTAGAGAGTTTTATTACACCCTGTATATGTTACTTCTCCTGTGTAAAAGGGCGGAGATGAAAGAAACAACAATATAATCAAAGCAATTATATTTGAATTTGTAGTTTATTTAGTATATAATGATATTTTATAATTCCAGAAAAATTTTAAAATATTGTTGTTATTTATGTACTAATAAATAAGCATATTTATACATATTTATATTTCATAAACTTATCAACTTAAAAATATGTATACTTATATTTGATATGTAGATATTTATATTTGCACGTTCATATAAATGTTATTATTTTATATATACACATTAAAAATACAGGTTCGTGTTTTTAACGTTTATAATTTTTGCAGTAACGTATTACTTTAACTTAATTAACTAAATAACTATAACTTTTAATTACGTATAATTAAAAATCGAAATGTGAAATTTAATTCCATATATTTATTTCAAACATAAATTACGTACAATATGGCAACATTATTTTAGCTATTTTTATTCAGTCATTACCACTGTACTTGACAGGATCAGCTGAATATGTACTATTAAGAAAATGTTTTAAAATTTGTAGTAAATTGCGTATATAAATTAAAACCACTCTTTATACATGTTTTATACACAAATTCGAAAAGTGAAGTGTAAACTGAAGTATATTTAGTAGTCTATTTATGTTTAATTATTTTATTAGTTTATTTATTAGATAAAGATGTTTCAATCAATATTGTAATGCTATAAGTTGAAACAATAGGAATATTCAAATTTCAACCTCAATAAACACAAATGTAATAAAAACTGAGTGAGTTTGTTTGTAGTGCCGCATCGACCCATGCGAGACCGAGACGGCATTTAAAACATTTCTGCGATATGCGTCAAATTGAGTTTGTCCCAGTGAAATGTTTTATGGTCTTTGCAAAAAAGTGGATCAATATGTAAAAATATACCCGAATAGGGCATTAAATTAATTTAGATACATAATTATTGCCAGTTTAGCTTTAAATGTTAAAGTAAAATAAATTTTGAAAAATGTAGTAAAAGTCTCACACATTAGACGTTTTTTTATTCAATAAATACCACTGTATTTGATAGTTTGTACTGACTATGAACCTAAAATATTGAAATTTAAAATATCAGAACTTGGGTAAATGTATACCTTAATGATCACTACATCGTTATTTCAAATTTTTTAAATGATGGTTCTTCCCAAGGCAGAATTTGGGTATTTCGCACGACTTCCGGGTTAGTGGATCTGGAAGTATTTTTTAGATAACTTACGCTGAGTGGTCACTGGACAAAAAACAATTAAATATAAAAAATGTGGCACAATTAACTTCGTTTAATAAAATCCTTTCTTTGATTTGTAGCAGATTTGGCAACATACTTTTTCATTTATTCTAACAGATTTTTCATTTACTGTAACAAATATTTAAGTTGTTTTTAACAGATTTTTCATAGATTTTAATAAACTTTTAAAAGTTTTTTTACTATAGTAGAATTTTGCAATGATTTTCATTAAAAATGTTGTTATTTGATTTTAAATTTGATAATTGTTAAAGACGTTGCAGGGATAACATTAGTCTGGCGTATCCATAGATAATATCTTATAAGTGTGAAACGAGCTTGAATAGATCCATCTGCATTTAGCTCGAAGATCTTTTTTGAAATGAGCATGATCTTATAAAAGGCGCTCCAAATTATTCGGAACAAACTGTTTGAATAATCATAGCCTGTGTTAGCAGTTATTCGATATGACGCCCAAGCGAAAACTCTTTCTAAATAAGTCAGTTACGTATAAACCAATTAAAAAAAGCGAAATTCGGGTTATAGAACGTTGCCAATTGTTAATGTACAAACGTTGAAGATTTTAAGAAAAGTGCTACTTAAATTAACTAAGATAAAAAAGTGCTACTTCTATGATACCTATAGCATGTGTTCGTATTTTATCGGTTTTTTTATTACTGACAAACAGATCCTATAAATACAGGCATTTTTTTTTTCACTTTCAGCCAATGGACTGTTGGGATGAAGATGAAAAGTTCATATGCCATTCACACTATTATTATCCCTCCGAGCGTCCATAATATTTTGTTAATACCCGTTTTGTGAGATTTTGTAGACTGTCCTACAAAATGTATAATAAATCTAAATATTAACTTAAATGTAAAGTGTTATATACCACTTTTTTTGCAGAACTGTGCTGTTAGAAAAAAAAAACTACCAACAAAAAATAAAAATAAAAACAACATTTGCAATAAAGTGTGAACATGTCTTTAATATATTAACGTATATTAAAAATTCAGAACAGCCAAATTGTAGGGAATATTTTTTGAAGACAGAAATGTATAATGTTAAACTTTTAATATTAATATAAAAAAATATATTCATGAAGAAGTGCACACTTGAAATTTTTCCCTACTTGCGGTAGTTATGTAACACATAGATATAAAAATGTTCTTGCTTTTTATATTATACTAAATATAGTAGTAATATAACATTTAGAATAGCCTATTTGAACCAAATTTTACCATCAATACAGGAATATACGTTGCTGTAAGTTGATTTATCAATTCATTATAATTACGCATATAGAGGAAAGTAAACATAGTGATTATCTTTTATGAAAAACATGAACAATATTTACATGCAATAATATAATTTCCAACAATTAGTAACCACATAAGAACGAATAGAAAGTAAAACAAGGAAAAATAGACTGGAAACTGCGAAATTCACAAGTTCGTATCAATGCAAACACACTTCGCTGGAAACAACAGCTGATGAAAATGATGTAGACTAATGTTTGGTACAGAATATGAGAAATCGAAAGACCACTAAACATAATGAAAATCTCATGGGATTTCGATCGGTATATGCTATAAAGCGATTTGATCGGTATTAGCGTCGGAAAAATGAGTTTAAAGACAAGAATGTTTTTAATGACGACGTTTAGTGAAAGTCTGAGTCGTAAAAATTATTCATGATGGACGCTTGAGGGCTATCAAGTAGCAAGCTTTTGTTCAGGAAGTATAAAGAACTATTTAATTATCAGCGGAGAATAAAAAAAAATTATGGTTGCCTGTAAAGTCGGTATTACGGGCAAAGATTTTACGTGACAACGTCTTTTTTCTCGGTAGAATATTTATTGATATGAATATTATTAAATTGCACAATAGGAACAAGGAATTGAATGAAAATAAGAATTGCACAAATTTTAACTATAGAAATATATTTTGTTTACTAAAACATTGTACATAATTTGAAATTAATTAAAATTTTTTATTGTAAATGGTAAAGTTGAATAAAACATTTACTAAAATTGGAATTTGAAATTCTTGCTAAACACAGTTAAATTCTAACTCCGCGCGTGGTGATTGGTCGGTTTAGTTCGTTTGTTTGGTCGCACTGTTATGACAGGTTAGAGGTTATAATTTGTTATTTTAAATGTTTGACTAGCAATGCGCGCTGTTTCTTCTCAATCGACTGAATTACGATTGATTGCAGAGTGATTTAAACTAATAATTTACTTAACACTATCAACATTTGTCAATAGTATGACATAACCTATAAACTCAGTTTCTCAACTTTTGTGTCAATCTAACAATTAATCAATCAATCATAGTTTACGATAATGAAATATCAGTGTACAATTATTTACCTTTATTGTTGTAGTTGTTGTAAATGACGAATCTAAGCACTCCACATTTTCACGAATAAACATAGTTATCTGCTTTATCCCGTGCGGCGGACCCACAGTTATCTGCTTTATCCCGTGCGGATCCCGTGCTGCGGACGCACTGGACGGGCATCGTAACGTTACCGGGCGTTACACTTTTTCATGAGTGACTCCGAGCCGCAACCTAATTTAAGACGTTGTCACGTCAAAAAAAATGCTATTGTACAGAACGAAATACACATACACATTAGATTCAAAACAAAATACACTGCCCACTTATGGAATTAACGCGAGTGTGTATTTTGGACGAGCATAAACAAAACAAAACAGAATTCTGCTTAAAGCCAACATCCCTTGAGGTCGGACTGGAGGATCACGAAGTTTGATCTCGTATCGCAAACTAGTGTTAGAGCTGTTCCTTCAGAACTGTTGTTGCCTTGGAAACTAACGCTGACGTGTCAGATACCGCATACTTGAATACACTAAGTTTATACCACGTAAAGTTGAAAGTAATTGTGTAGAGGTTAGTATTTTATTTTCTTGTTCACAATTTTATTTCATCTAACAATTAATCCTTTTTTAATTTGGTATTTTTTTGGAGATCTGACGGCCTCCGTGTTGAACCTACTGTAAATGCTGTACCAAGCTGACCAACGAACTTGGTACATATAATACATACTTCGTACCAAGTTTTTGAGTGGGGTTTGGTTTTGGACTTTAGGGCTAATGCCCGTAAAGTTATGCAGAAACTTTCAGTAACCGGTATCATCAGGATATTTACAATTTTTGTTCCCGTAGGACAAGATAAATTTCACTTAGTCCTGTAAGAACCTTAGCGCTGCCTCCGGAGTGACAGGATATTCAGGATGGGTAATGTTAGTTGGTAAGGAACGCCTCCTATTGAGATCCATGAGGAAGAATTAGGGCACTAATCTGAAAGTCATGTCTCCCGGAAGAAGGGAAGGCCAGCTCTGAACCAACCTCTCCAGTCAAAGCAGGCAGGGGGGGCACACCCTTGTTGAGGTTAGCAAGAACCTCTGATACTTAGGGAACGAACCCCACCAACTCAAATAGTCATCTCCCGCAGTAGAGTAGAAATATCGAACTGCCATTGCAATCCAGAATCTCGAAATTTGCGGTTAATAATGTGCCGCTCCTGGACATCCATAAGGTTGCCCAGATTTAAGTAACACATCGGTTTTTGCTGTGCCCAGTGGTAGGTTCAACTGGAAGTTATAAACCAGCTAGAAGTGATCTCTGCTGGGTAGGATATTTACAATAGGCTGATTACCTAATATGTGTAAATATTTGGAAGATGTTGTTACAATGATGAGCTTTTATATGGTACCACCAATAGAATTGTCTTAGAAATAAATATACCGCTTCAAAATAGCCCCTAAAATAATTACTATAGCATAGACAATAAAAACACACCTATTGAACATTTTCAGTATTGAATGTAAAAACCATTATATCTGCAAAGCTCTTCTTTTAAACTATACTCTGTAATTGGTATTATTACTTTGGCGTTTGTAAATGTTTAATCAATACTCAACTTTGTACTACAGGTAAAAAGTAGGTTATTTATTGCATGATGGAATTCAATCAACTTGAAAGGTTGAAGATGATATGATCTAATATTACAGGCTCACCCTGTGTCCAAGTGTATTACGTAACTCTATACAATAACTATGCTGTTGGTAGTTACTCTAATGTAGGCTAGTTAGTTATTAGGGTGCTATTGTGTTTCCAACACCTTTTAGTTTCAGGACTGAATGGTCTCAACTCCACTTGATAAATTTAAGGTTCATTCATATTATTTCCATTCAGGTGATAGTAATATATTATATACATAAGTGTAGTTTTTTATATTGAGTAATAAATTAAATTAAATAATGAGCGATCAATGATGGGGTATGGTTTATAAACCGAGTTAATTGTGACAGACCAGAACGTTGTACACGCTTTCGCACCACTAAAATAATACTTTACATAGTTTTTATTTGAAGTACTTAAAGAGCTAATTTTAACCAAAAGTTTAAACTCCCATACTCGCTCGCTGTTACTCTCACTTTACTCTCTCACTCCCTCGCGGCATTGTAAAAGTTTAATTGCTTCATTGCCGAGGCATCACTGTCTCGACACTTCCAGATCAAATATACAAGCGACCCTGTGTCACGTCACTCATGGAAGTGGTTGGAAATACCACCAACACAGTTCTCACTGCAGCTTGTTATACCTTTTATTGTCCGTAGTATATAACCCAACAAGCGACCCTGTGTCACGTCACTCATGGAAGTGGTTGGAAATACCACCAACACAGTTCTCACTGCAGCTTGTTATACCTTTTATTGTCCGTAGTATATAACCCAACAAGCGACCCTGTGTCACGATACTCATGGAAGTGGTTGGAAATACCACCAACACAGTTCTCACTGCAGCTTGTTATACCTTTTATTGTCCGTAGTATATACCCATCAAGCGACCTGTGTCACACGTACTCATGGAAAGTGGTTGGAAATACCACCAACACAGTTCTCACTGCCAGCTTGTTATACCTTTTATGTTCCGTAGTTTATAACCCAACAAGCGACCCTGTGTCACGATACTCATGGAAGTGGTTGGAAATACCACCAACACAGTTCTCACTGCAGCTTGTTATACCTATTTATTTTGTCCGTAGTTTATATAACCCAACAAGCGCCCTGTGTCACGATACTCACTGGAAGTGGTTGGAAATACCACCAACACAGTTCTCACTGCAGCTTGTTATACCTTTTTATTGTCCGTAGTATATAACCCAACAAGCGACCCTGTGTCACGATACTTCATGGAAGTGGTTTGATAAATACCACCCAACACAGTTCTCACTGGCAGCTTGTTATACCTTTTATTGTCCGTTAGAGTATATACCCTAACAAGGACCCTGTGTCTCGATACTCATGGATGTGGTTGGAAAAATACCACCAACACAGTTCTCTCTGCTAGCTTGCTTATTACTTTTATTGTCGTAGTTATATAACCCAACAAGCGACCCTGTGTCACGTCACTCTGGAAGTGGTTGGAAATACCACCAACACAGTTTCACATGCAGCTTGTGATACCTTTTATTGTCCGTTGTATATAACCAACAAGCGACCCTGTGTCACGATACTCATGGAAGTGGTGGGAAATACCTCCACCAACACAATTCTCACTGCAGCTTGTTGTTACCTTTTATTGTCCGTAGTATTAACCCAACAAGCGACCCTGTTGTCACGATACTCATGGAAGTGGTTGGAAATACCACCAACACAGGTTCTCAACTGACAGCTTGTTTTACCTTTTATTGTCCGTAGTAGTATAACCAACAAGCGACCCTGTGTCTCGTCACTCATGGAAGTGGTTGGATATAACACCGAACAACAGTTCTCACTGCAGCTTGTTTTACCTTTTATTGTCCGTAGTATATATCTCCAACAAGCGACCCTGTGTCACGTCATCATGGAAGTGGTTTGGAAATCCACCAACACAGTTTTCATCGCAGCCTTGTTATAGCCGTGTGAGTTATTGTCCGTAGTATATTAACCCAACAAGACGACCCGTGTGTTCACGGGATATCATGGAAAGTGGTTGGAAATACCACCAACACAGTTTCTCACTGCAGTTGTTATACCAATTTTTTTGTCGTAGTTATATAACCAACAAGCGACCCTGTGTCACGATACTCATGGATGTGTTGGAAATTACACCAACACAGTTCTCACTGCAGCTTGTTATACTTTTATTGTCCGTAGTATATACCCAACAAGCGACCTGTTGTCATCGATACTACATGGAAGGGTGGTTGGAAATACACCAACTCAGTTTTCACTGCAGCTTGTTTTTACCTTGTATTGTCAGTTGTATATAAACCTACAAATCGACCCTTGTGTCACGTTATCATGGGAATGTGGTTGGGAATACCACCAACACAGTTCTCACTGCAGTTGTTATACCTTTGTATTGTCCGTAGTATTATTGCCCACAAGCGACCCTGTGTCACGGAGATCATGAAGTTGTGTTGGAAAATACCACAACACAGTTCTCACGGCCAGCTTGTTATACCTTTTTATTGTCCGTCTATATAACCATCAAGCGACCCTGTGTCACGTCACTCATGGAAGTGGTTGGAAAATACCACCAAACACTGTTCGCACTGCAGCTTGTTATACCTTTTATTGTCCGTAGTATATAACCCAACAAGCGGACCTGTGTCACGTCACTATGGAAGTGGTTGGAAATACCACCAACACAGTTTCACTGCAGTTGTTATACCTTTTATTGTCCGTAGTATATAATCCAAACATAAGCGAACCTGTGTCACGTCACTCATGGAAGTGGTTGGAAATTCCACCTACACAGTTCTTCACTCAGCTTGGTTATACCTTTTATTGTCCTGTTTAGTATATAAACCCAACAAGCGAACCCTGTGTCACGATATCTCAAGGAAGTGGTTGGAAAATACCACCAACACAGTTCTCACTGCAGCTTGTTTACCTTTTATTGTCCGTAGTATATAACCCAATCAAGCTGGACCCTGTGTCAAGATACTCATGGAAGTGGTGGAAATACCACCAACACAGTTCTCATGCAGCCTTGTTATACCTTTTATTTGTCCCGTAGTATATAAAACCCAACAAGCGACCCTGTGTCACACGATACTCATGGTAATGTGGTTGGAAATACCACCAACACAGTTTAACTGCAGCTTGTTATACCTTTTAGTGTCCGTTGTATATAACCAACAATGCGACCCTGTGTCACCGATACTCTTGGATAGTGGTTGGAAATACACCACAACACAGTTCTCATCTGCAGCTTTGTTATACCTTTTATTGTCATAGTATATAAACAACAATGCACGACCCTGTGTCACGATACTCATGGTAGTGGTTGGAAATAACACCAACACAGTTCTCACAGCAGCTTGTTTTACCTTTTTATTGTCCGTAGTATATTAACCAACAAAGCGACCCTGGTGTCACGATACTTCATGGAAGTGGTTGAAATACACCAACACAGTTCTCACTGCAGCTTGGTATACCCTTTTATTGTCCGTAGTATATAACTAAAACGGACCAAAATAGCGACCTGTGTCTACGATACGCAAGGTAGTGGTTGAAATACCACCTACACAGTTTCACTGCAGCCTTGTTATTACCTTTAGTGTCCGTAGTATATAACCAACAAGCGACCCTGTGTCACGATATCATGGATAGAAGATGGTTGGAAATACCTCCATAAGTTCTCATCTGTCTGCTTGTTATTCCTTTGATTGGTCCGGTAGTTTTTTTACTTACATGCGAACCTGATGTAACGTTTACTCTTGTTGGTGGTGTTCGGTTGGGTCGGGGTCCGGTTTGATTTTTTTCCTTTTTTTTTTTTTTGGAAGTTTGTATTTTTTTTTTTTTTGTGTTGCTTCTTATTTTGTGTTTTTTTTTTGATGTTTCTTTTTTTTTGATATTGGTTTTTGTATTTTTCTATTTTATAGAGATATCACTTTTCGTTTATGTTTTGTCATTATTTTGGTTTTTTATTGTTTTTTGGGGTTTCGTTTTTGATTCTTTTTTTTTGTTATTTGATTGTTGTTTTTTTGCTTTTTCTCTTTTTTTTTGCTTTGTTTTTTTGTTCCTTTTCTTTTTTTAGGTTTTTTTTGCTTTTTTTTATTTTGATTTCTGTCTTTTTTTTTTTTTTGTTTTTTTTTTACGTTTTCTGTTTTTAACGAGGTTGTGTATGCTGTTTTTTTTTTTTTTTTTTTTTTATTTTTTTTCTTTATTGTTTTTTTGTTGTTGAAAATACCACCAAACACAGTTCTCACTGCAGCTTGTTATACTTTTATGTCCGATAGTATATAGCCCAACAAGCGACCCCTGTGTCAGATACTCATGGAAGTGGTTGGAAATACCACCAACACAGATTCTCACTGCAGCTTGTTATACCTTTTATTGTCCGTAGTATATAACCCAACAAGCGACCCTGTGTCACGTCACTCATGGAAGTGGTTGGAAATACCACCAACACAGTTCTCACTGCAGCTTGTTATACCTTTTATTGTCCGTAGTATATAACCCAACAAGCGACCCTGTGTCACGATCACTCATGGAAGTGGTTGGAAATACCACCAACACAGTTCTCACTGCAGCTTGTTATACCTTTTATTGTCCGTAGTATATAACCCAACAAGCGACCCTGTGTCACGTCACTCATGGAAGTGGTTGGAAATACCACCAACACAGTTCTCACTGCAGCTTGTTATACCTTTTATTGTCCGTAGTATATAACCCAACAAGCGACCCTGTGTCACGTTACTCATGGAAGTGGTTGGAAATACCACCAACACAGTTCTCACTGCAGCTTGTTATACCTTTTATTGTCCGTAGTATATAACCCAACAAGCGACCCTGTGTCACGTCACTCATGGAAGTGGTTGGAAATACCACCAACACAGTTCTCACTGCAGCTTGTTATACCTTTTATTGTCCGTAGTATACAGCCCTAAACTGTGGATAGACAAATAAAAACGATTAGGGTACAAAAGTGCCAATCATAAAAATGCCAAAATTATGAAATGCCAAAACTAATAATTGCCAAAATGATGAAGTACCGATCGTAAAAAAATGTTACCATAGAAACCTCAGATAAATATTTGTTGTATACAAATTTCGATCTGGTTTTACATAGTTTTGTATTATGGCTCAAACTTGTAATTAAAGGAAACACTAAATATTTGTGTTACAATGGGTATATTTATATCCAATATTCATCATCGGCTGCAAGCAAATACTGGAGGTGCAAATTCCATGGAGATTGTTCTGCTCGCCTAACCTCCACTCTCGATTATAGAGGAAACATTGTTGTGAAAAAGGCGGTCTAGTGGAATCCCACAATCATGCTCTAAATCCAGAGGAGTTCAAGCTCTTCTATTACTAATCATCAGCATGGAATCTTTACGAAGAATGCCAAGTAGCCATTACTAAACAGTGGATCGCAGGATTTTCAATATGGTAGCAAATTACGAAGTTTATAAAGAAGTTAGCGCTGTACTTGATATAGAGTACTCCAATCTTGCAACCTAATTATAATCTAGGACCAAGCTTATAGATTTCCTCAAGTATCTATTGGGTTAAACGTGATAAAAATTAATCAAACCTGCAACATTTGTTTTAAAAACATTGCTGTTTTAACCACCACATCATAATTTTTGGATTCAAAATTTAATGAGATGCATTAAAAACTATACATATAAATGTACTATAACTGAACTAAAAATGGAATGAAGAGATAAAAAAAAACTGTAGTTAAATAATGAATAATATCACTAAAATCACAATATGCCTTTGGCCTCTATGATGCTTTATGGCAATGTAACCAACAATTCAAATCAAATTTTAATCAAAGGTTTGAAAGGGCATTCGCCTTATTGCCACCGTGTGGTAGCGATGGTAAATAATCAAAAGCATGTTATGAGAAAATTTTGATTTTTTTTCTAAAACTATTCTTCAAAATAACATTTTGAATTAAACATGTTACTTTGTAAAATACAAGAAATAAATAAATCGGGAACAGAGATTTAGATGTTACATGTGCATAGTAAGTTTCACAGCAATTGGAATATCCTCGAGATTGTTAGAACAGGGACCTTCCTGGTATTTACTTCTGTTAAGTTACCAGTTACTGTAATAAAGTCATGGAAATAATTGTTTTTAATGGTTGGTTATCAATGGTTTTATTTAATGTATTTTTAAATTGACAAACTTTAATTTACCATTGAAATTTTCATACACCAGTCTTAACACAGAAATGACGCATTAGCGTGGCATGGCAGTTTTGATTGTGAAAGTTAAAGCTCAAGTGATCAAGTGATACATTGGGCGCACAGAAAAATAGACAGCGATAAAGGAAGAGTGTCACATACTGCTTTATTAACGTTTGTAGAATTATTTGTAGTTAAATATCTGTGTATTTATTTAATTACTTTATTGACAGTGCCACTTTTACTTGTGTTCGCATAGTTATAGCCAGAATATTTCAAACACTAGTGGAAGACTAATAGATTACCTGTGCTTTAAAATAAATATTTTTAAGAAGGATTCACTGAAATAAAATAATAAGGTTGATAAACACGCTGTACGTTGGAAGAACTAAATTTGGATCTACCACAATTTTCGCGGACGTAAAGAAAAGAAATACCCACTGACTGGAAGTCTGCTAATATGTGGGAAGGGGGAAGTTACACTGGGAATTGCCTCAAGATCTCTCTTGACCCAGATTTTCCTTTTATTCTCCTCTGATAACGAGCCCGCGGATGCGAATCTTTTCCCAATCTTACCAACAGCCGCGAGCCTATTCTGTCAGTGTTGCCAACCACTGTTTCAAAGCCAACTTTTTGCAAATATAAATTATTCTTTATGAGGCTATAAAGATTCCAATAAAATATTTAGAGGAACACAATTCGTTACAGATATAACTTAGTATTGCTTCACAAAAGTTGTTATTTATTTCAAAAATATTTATTATTAGCCTACAGAGTTATGTAGTCTATAATATGTTTTTATTACTGATTGTTCATGAAGTTACGCATGTATGAGTAATGCACTACGAAAGTCAATTCTAATTTTAAAGTAACCATGCTCGCAAGATGAATGGCTTAGAGCACTACGAGAATCAGTTGTAATTATACAATAGTTCCTAGAGAACTTCGAGAATCAGCTGTAATTTTAGAAAATCAACTCACAAAGCGATCGTACTTATAAAACTTCAGTAATCAATTGTAATTTTAAAATAATCAACTCAAAAGTGATTGTACCTATAAAACTTCAATAATCAATTGTAATTTAAAAATAATAAACTCGCAAGGTGATTGTAACTATAAAACTTCAATAATCAATTGTATTTTAAAAATAATAAACTCGCAAGGTGATTGTACCTATAAAACTTCAATAATCAATTGTAAATTAATATAATCAACTCGCAATGTGATTGTACCCATAAAACTTCAATAATCAATTGGAATTTAAAAATAATAAACTCGCAAGGTGATTGTACATATAAAAATTCAATATTCAATTTTAATTTTAAAATAATCAATTCGCAAGATGATTGTACTTGGTGTTCATAATATTTTAAATCAAACAACCCATAAAGTAACGATAGCTATAAATCAATACAATAGAATTTCTTAATCACAATGTCACGTGATAAAAGTTGATATAAATCAATACAGCAGAGTTTTGAAAGGTCCGACAGAACGTAAAGAAATCGTGATAACCAACCCAAAAATTTACTTCATCACATGTGTTTCAATGTTACCTGATTAAAATTTCATCGAATTTTACAAATTTGTATTTTTTACGATTTTCTCTTGCCGTCATGGTGACTTTTATTACTAATGGAAAAATACTACACTTTATTTTTACCTTTAATTTATATCTTTTTCTTATTTTTGGAGGAACCTATGCCTCTAGTCTCTAGAATCTTTATATCAAGTCTACGCACGACGGTCATATTATAAAATGATTGCTCTGTTGGGCCTGTAATAAACACTGTTTCAGTTTTTCAAAGAGGTTTAGTCGCTTTTGCATTTTCATGACGGTTTTGCATAATGGATAAGAAGCAGCGAGTCTGCCACTTCTACTTATAATTCTTACCAAAGCTATTTGAATATTAATAATAGGCTCTAAATTAGTAACATAAGACCCTCCCCAAATAAAAAGTAAAACACTTAAAGATCAAGGAAATGAATTTCAAAGTTCTGTTAAGGTTTCTGTATAAATCACTCATTGAAATGCATTTATGTACCTGTTTGATTTTAATAATCTGTTATCCATGACAGTTTCTGATAATCACCAATATGCAATACCTATTATTTAAATATCTTGCACCTCAAGTATCTGACATCTAATACTTGTTAACCAAGAAAACGCGTTTGATGTATTTGATATTTAAATTCCTGCTATCCAAGAATATGCACTCCGAATACAATATTTAAGTACCGTTTACCGAAGAAAAGGTCATACAATGTACTGTTAGTCTAATGCTTGACATTAAAGTACCTAACATCCAAGTATATCGTATCCAATGGATTGTTAGTGTAGTGCCTGATATTCAAGTACCTAACATCCAAGTATATCGTATCCAATGTATTGTTTGTGTAGTGCCTCATATTCAAGTACCTAACATCCAAGTATATCGTATCCAATGTATTGTTAATCTAAATGCTTGATATTCAAGTACCTAACATCCAAGTATATCGTATCCAATGTATTGTTAGTGTAGTGCCTGATATTCAAGTACCTAACATCCAAGTATATCGTATCCAATGGATTGTTAGTGTAGTGCCTGATATTCAAGTACCTAACATCCAAGTATATCGTATCCAATGTATTGTTTGTGTAGTGCCTCATATTCAAGTACCTAACATCCAAGTATATCGTATCCAATGTATTGTTAATCTAAATGCTTGATATTCAAGTACCTAACATCCAAGTATATCGTATCCAATGTATTGTTAGTGTAGTGCCTGATATTCAAGTACCTAACATCCAAGTATATCGTATCCAATGTATTGTTAATCTAAATGCTTGATATTCAAGTACCTAACATCCAAGTATATCGTATCCAATGTATTGTTTGTGTAGTGCCTCATATTCAAGTACCTAACATCCAAGTATATCGTATCCAATGTATTGTTAATCTAATGCTTGATATTCAAGTACCTAGCATTCAAGTATATTATATTCAGTTACCTATTACCCAAGGCATTGGTATTCATGGTGACTACAACAGTTATCTTGTATCGTAAGTATACGGAGTTTCTACCCTTTTACTAACTGCTATATAAAGTAAAAATAAATGTTTCATGCCAGCTTAAAACTAGAGTGAAAAAGTAAACGATTCAAAATGGCTGTAAATATTTGGTTAGGACAGTAGCATGTTTGACTCTTGTAAATGGCGTAGTGTAAAGTAAAAGCCAATACCAAATCACCCAAGTCAATAAATCATTTAAGCCAACACCATTTTCGGTCCCTTCGTTCTGTCGTTTCATGCTGACATAACCATCATTTACATGTGAAATTGTCATTTAGTTAGGAATTTTTTCTGTAGAAGTGCATGGAAATACCTCACGAAAACACAGTTGTGTTATACAACCTATAATGGGGTCTCGTTCCCAAGCTATTTATTTCTCTGTTTGACACTGAGCTACAAAAGCAGGCAAAATCTTGTTGCCTTAATCTCAACCATTGTTTAGTGAAAAGCTGAATCCACAACTTATATTTTTAGAGATACCTTGAAAATTAGGATGGGTCAAATATTGTGCTAAACAAATTATGCAAAGCCTCATTATAGCATTCAATGATTCCTTCAAGTTGCTTAATACTTATGAACATTTTGCCCCCTTTTACTCGTTCATCGAGTGTTGAGAGTGAAGCACCGCCCACCACTGCCGTCATCAAGTGGACTACAGTAGCGCAATGAACACGCAGCAAGGCGCGAATGGCTAAGAGTGAACTCAAGAAGGTCCATGAACTGTCCCCTGTTGGTCACAAATCCAAAGGCTCACCGCTCTGTGGGCGGAGCATCACTCTCAACACTAGATGAATAGACAACCCTTGGCTTAGCAACAAATATTATATAATTTTGCAACTAATAGTTACTTTAAACAGATTACTAGCAAGCCAGCAACTTGTTTTCGGTGTATTTCCCGCCACGAAACGCACTTCACTCGACAATAACACGTGCTCAATTGTGGTGGCAACACCGAAGACACCAACATAGCCGTCGGGTTTATAATTGGATCGGTCCATCTCCCGGCCCGACTCGCTAATTGATCTAAACATAGACCAACAGGAATCGGGGGTATCTCACATCAATTCACTCCACCATTGTTTGTAAACTAAGAACATGTTTTCATCATTCACAAACAATATCGTCTAACACGTGCTGGGTGGATATTGCACTGGGAGTCATAAAATACTAGTCTTCATCTCGGAGGAATGACGGCATCAGGTGTATTTTTGGGAGGTAGAGAAAATGACGAAAACATATCTGCAAGAATGGCCGATGAGTATATTGAGAATCAAGGAGGCTTCGCTGGGGCTGCAAACAATATTTTAAGTACATAGATATACCGTGGCGTACTCAGGAAATAATTATGGTGGGGGGGGGGGGGCTGACCGGGGTTCTCTGGGCCAGCTAATGGAAAACGTTTTAAAAATTCCTCAGAAAAACCGGCATTTTAAGGCATTAATTTAACTTTATTTTAGCTCTTTGAATGCAAGTTTTGAGTAGGGACTATAGGAATAAATGATAAAACCCAGCAGATTAAATAATATTTTAGGTTTTATTTTGACAAAATCGTTTTACATCAGTTGTCTTACAAAACAAAATTGAATCTTCTTTGGGTCTACGTCAGTATGGATAATACACTGCCTGTGTCAACTGGAATTTCCCTGTGGATATTGAGATTGGCTAAGCCATTTAGCCTACTCTCAGACATCGTGTAGAAGTATGTCTTGATAGAAAAGAAGCGCTCTGCTGTGCACAATATTCAGTATGAGTAAAACATTTTTTCTTGAGGGGGGCTACAGCTTCTTTAGCCCCCCAATGGGTTCGCGCCTGTAGGTATATGTTACTATGTCAAATGTCAAAATGTCTATATTTGCTACATGGATACTTAAGACCCATCCAAAAATATTCACTATCGCTCAGCTACATTATATGATGTGACATGGACCATTATAGAACTCAATGTTGCATATAAAGAAATGATGCTCATGCAAAATTTCATGTCTGTAGGTCAGTTCGTTCTTAAGATATCATACAGACGGACAGACATAGGCTTCGTTAACGCTCAGTAATCAGAGAAAATTTAACCATTTCTGTGTCCACTAATGTAATTTGCCTATTACAGCTCGCTTTATACAGCTTTTACAGTCGACACATTTTGCACCACTTTATTAATGTGTGTTTCTGTTTGTTTAGATAAGAGGCGATATTAATTAAATTATCGTTTAGGTGACAGAGGAAATATTTTCACAGGGGAAGCCGCGTCTGCCGCAGCGAGGCCACAGAATCCAATTTACCTTTGTTACCCCGTGTCGGGATGTAATATTTGTGTACAATTTTACGCTCTGAGATTAATTGACAAATATATTTTGTCAGGTGTGGATCCGAGTGTGGCAGTGGATTGTCTCCGAACAAGCTCAACTAGTGGTGAGTGCCTGTTTACTATTACTAAAACTAGTTACCGATTGTTACTAAAACTAGTTACTGATTGTTACTAAAACTAGTTACCGATTGTTACTAAAATAGTTAATGATTGTTACTAAAACAAGTTACTGATTGTTACTAAAACTAGTTACCGATTGTTACTAAAACTAGTTACCGATTGTTACTAAAACCAGTTACCGATTGTTACTAAAATAGTTACTGATTGTTACTAAAACTAGTTACCGATTGTTACTAAATCTAGTTACCGATTGTTACTAAAATAGTTACTGATTGTTTCTAAAAATAGTTACCGATTGTTATAAAAACTAGTTTCTGATTGTGACTAAATCTACTTACCGATTGTTACTTAAATAGTTACTGATTGTTACTAAAACTAGTTTCTGATTGGTGCTAAAACTAGTTACTGATAAACTGTTGTAACATTCGCACCCACTGTATGGAATGTCAATAGATAATATGATCAGTTTCATGAGAGTTTCAAGAGAGTTTTATTTTAGTATTACGACTCTTGAACCCTTTTTAGTCTAATAAAGAACCAAAAGTGAAAAGGTAGTCAAAGTATTGAAAAGTTGCATCAAACTGTTAAGAGCCGGCCCTCTTGTTGCAGCCTCATAAGAGCAATTTACGACTTCATTTTTAGCCGTAGAATAATAGAAGATGTACTTAATACGTATCCAAACGCTTTTTGAACATTTTTAGGTTTGTTATTGTTTTAGAAGAAAAGTTTCAAACCTTTTCTACTTCATCGTTGAAATTCCGGGGATTGTTACTAAAACTAGTTACTGATTGTTACTAAAACTAGTTACCAATTGTTACTAAAACTAGTTACTGACTGTTACTAAAACTAGTTACCGATTGTTACTAAAACTAGTTACCGATTGTTACTAATACTAGTTTCTGATTGGTGCTAAAACTAGTTACTGATTGTTACTAAAACTAGTTACCAATTGTTACTAAAACTAGTTACTGATTGTTACTAAAACTATTTACCGATTGTTACTAAAACTAGTTACCGATTGTTACTAAAACTAGTTACCGATTGTTACTAAAACTAGTTTCTGATTGTTACTAAAACAGTTAACGATTGTTACTAAAACTCGTTACTGATTGTTACTAAAACTAATTACTGATTGTAGTAGCCGGCCCTCTTGTTGCAGCCTCATAAGAGCAATTTACGACTTCATTTTTAGTCGTAGAATAATAGAAGATGTACTTAATACGTATCCAAACGCTTTTTAACATTTTTAGGTTTGTTATTGTTTCAGAAGAAAAGTTTCAAACCTTTTCTACTTCATCGTTGAAATTCTTAAAAAATGTAGACTAAAAAACCTAAAAAGCATTTACATGCGTACTAATTGGGTTTTCTAAATCAAACACCTCCCATAACGCTATGCTCACAAATAGGGGCGTAAAACTGTATAATGTTTAACATTGTAAACCTAAACTATAATTTAGATTCAACTATAATTTTTTTCTAAAGATTAGTTTTAATTTATTTAATGTTAATCAATATTTGTATAAAGTATTATAAGTACAGTGCATTATAAATAAGTAATAATGTATATACTTGTATTGCGATGTTAAAAATTTTGTTACTTCTAATTTTGTATTTGTATTGGTTTTAATTTAATGCACTATTGTAAACTGGCGGTAGACGATGAAAGAATAAAGAAATAAATACCATGTTTTGGGGGAAAAACTCACTGCAGCCTTCACCTTTATAGAAATTATTGAGAGATGTAACTTGGTTTACTTTACAAAATATGTGATGTTTTATAAATCCTAACAATTGTAAATTAAATTTGCAAATATTTTGAATGGAAATTAAATTCATAACTAAAGAATTCTTTGAAATAAACACAGATGCTCATATTTTTGTACGGCAAAAATATTAATGTTGCAAAGTTGGCAGAAGCCGACGCTACACAGTTGGCTGCACTGTAGTCAGTTGTTTGTCCAGATGATGGTCACAGATTACAGCCACGAGCAACACATTACGTTTCCTTTCATAGCCACTCGTGAGCGCATTTGTCTTAATTCATTTTAATTCACCTATGATAAAAAGTAAAAGAGGTAATTTTATAGATTTACTAGCTGTTTCCCGTGGCTTTAACACGCTTTTCGTAAGGTTTGCCCGTGTATGAGCAGTTCTGGTTCAAGTGAATTATATTTCAAACGCCGATGTAGAGTTTACCTTGTTGACACGTTCAAAAAATCTTTCAAAAGTGTATGTTTATAGCTGTTACACATACATTTACTTTATTATAAGGTGGTCTAACACTCAAGTCAACCATAAATTTATTTTAAAGACAAATATACATGAAAACTTAGCGCCTTCAAATAGTGTTTCGATATTTAATATACGTAACTGTATCGTAATTGCAGTTTATAATGTTCAGGCGCTTTTAGAACTTTTATATTTTACAGCGCCGCCTGGTGAGTTACATAAATGGGCATAGCATATAAACCTTCTTTGTTGAAAAATACATATACATACAAATTTTCATAATGATTGGTCAAATTGGTCGATTGAGTCTATATAGGACATACGGACAAACATTCATTCAATTGTAATTAATTTTTGTATAGTTAAATTGTATATATGAAATAAAATTATTAGTATTTATTTAGATTCTGTCTCAAAGGTAATATCATATTGGTCATCTTTGCAAATTACATCGGGGCCACTTTTACATATCTCGATCATGTAAAACTTATGTAACTTTTTTTAAAAAACCATGTTGAACTCTTTCATAATTAATTTTTGTTTGGTCTTTAAGAACAGTTTTAATTAACAATATCTTTAGACGATTTAGGATTTATTGTACCTTCTGAAGGTAAAATTATTTTATTGTCTAACAATTTTTATATACTGCTTTACAAAACCCTGTTTTTTATACAGGGAAAATTGTTTTCAGACTACAGAAGTTTTCACTAGAAATTAAAAAAAAGAGTGATACGATATCTTAACCCGTTCCCGAATAAAAGGTACTTATTTGTAACAAAACCAAACTTTCTGTAAAAGCAAAAGAGACCTAATCAACTACGAACAATAGCTACTTTTCCACACTTATACAATACATAAATTTAAAGATAAGATTTTGGGCTTCCATATAGAACAAAGAGCAGAAATAGATTATTTTTCTCAAATTTTTAAAGAGCAACCCCCAATTAAGCAATATTTGTCCTGAGGTGTGTTTACATTTGCCTCGTAGGAAACGCTTGGTCTGGGATGTTGTATATTTTAATAAAAGGTAAGGTAGGGTTAATATTGTGGGGATTCTGTGAGACCAAAAACTTTAACATGGTTGTTTCCTCACTCTACTCAGCCTATTAATGCATAACTCTGTAGTTTTTTGTAATTCAAATTAAAAAACATAATATATTATTATAAATAAATCATACTTATGTAACACTTAATAAAAAATTACTATCAATTGATCAATTTAAACTGTCACCTTTAAAAATCTCTATTTTATTTTGGCCATTATTTTCAAATCAAATTTTCTCAAATGTTCCAATCCTTTCAGAAGAACCTTCCCAGTTTTCTGATTATTAGGGCTTTATATGGTTGTTAGGGATGTTCAAGAATGGAGGATCCATGAGAATGGGCCACCAGAGACCACTGTAAAGACTAATTATTTTCTCTTAAGTTCAAAATTAATTGATCAAATTATGCCGCACTACTTTATACATTTTAATATGCTAGTGAATCAAAATTGCACAGAAAACATAAAAAAATGTTCAGTTGTACCAATACAAATATAAATGATTATAAATAATTACTAAAAAAAGTTTGGAGATTAGCGTGAGTCAGCCAACTTTGAAATTCTCCAATTTTACATCCAATTGGCTATAAACATAAACACATTGTTACCTACTCTTCAGCGCTTTGTGTTTATAATATTTTAGGGACCCCAATTTTAGAAAAAAACTCTTTTAAATAAGTTAACTGAAAATTCCAGCATTTGAAATGTATTGTAGTAGTTTATATTAAGTAATCTTAAAAGTGAGGATCCCAGAAACAATTTTTATATCACAAAAAAGTATATCGAAAAGATATTGTCAAACTTCCATAGCATTTTTATATGGAACTAGTAAAAGCGTGAAATGTGAATTCAAACTGTACTGTTGAAAAACAAATGTTGAGACATGAACGACAGATTGACGGATATATAGTACTGCTCGTCAGTTGTGTGGCTGACTAGATTGGTCAAATATTGATATACGAGTATGGATAGCGTGGCGTTACAATGAGCTCAACTTCTCTTCTCTTTGCTTACAATACTTTACAGACATACATACAAATTACCATTAAAAACGTCAACTTGTGAGACCTCCTATGCCTCACAAGTAAATCGCTTTCTCAAATTTTCTAGATCAGTGTCTATTTCACAATTCTTCTTCATAGTTTACTTGGAGGCTTCACTCTAGCTTCCATTGTGTATTTATTTATCTTTTACAGATTGGTAATCACATAGACTGCCTTCTTATTGATGCACTCTATTTATCTCCATTAAATCGATCTCAACTATCTTTCCACAACATCTTTTAGCAAATAACAAATTGTATTCCATTAACTCTTTACTCATCCCTTAAACACTTATCCACTCGTCTATACAATTTATTTATTTACATACGGTATACACCATTTTACATTTGATATAGGTATTATGAAAATACAAGAGGCTTGATAAAAACAACCTACATAAATAGTTTAAATGCATAAATGCTACAGCAAACAAAAGCAAAACAAGTGCCAAATAACATCAACATCGTGAATAAAAAGAACAATTACAACAGCAATATATGTAGTTCATAAACAAGTGCAACATGCAGGTGGATCCGTAAAAAAACTTAATTAAAGTAGCGTATAAATTATAGAGTTACTTACTATACTACTAAGAAATACCTATACATATGAGCAAATACAATACGAAAGAAAAAATAAAGTTTAGCGTAGCCTATGCTCATTGATATATAAAAACATCTCAAGAAACCAATTCAGTTTAGCAAAATAGAAAACATGCTACAATACATGCAGATTTTGATGCCATTACAATATATGAACAAAAGTGTTAAGAAAATAGCAAGCAATATATAACATTCACTCGAAACCATTTCTATTTAGCGAAATATAAAATATGCGACAATACATGCAGGGTTTGATGCCATTAAATATAAACAAAAGTGTTAAAAAAAACAAAAATGCAGCGAGCAAAATATAACGTTCAGTGTCAGAGTTTCACATGTGGCCAGAGAGATATTTCGTGACCACCCTCTTGAATGATGTGTCGGACATGCTGAACAAATCAATATGCGCAGGAAGACCATTAAAAGTAATTTATAAAAGTTTCCCATTTATACAAACTTCGTCTCATATTATTTGGACTTTGAAGGTAGTATTGTGTTTATCAAGCTGAAATATATAGACGTGTAACGGATCTCACTGGAATTTCTTGCAAAATTTAAACACAACAACTTAATTGATTCTCGATATTTCCCTTAAAGAGGCTTTGCTAACCGAAAATCAGATTTCCCAGAGGGACATCATAATTAAATTCGATATTGCCTATATTAAATTGAAGATTGATGCATAATGTTAAGCACACAACTCACCTCGAACTAGAGATACCGCGTTGAGTTACAAGCTTCGCTAACGCTCAGCCAATTGTCTTTAAAAACTACCTACTTTTTGATTATTCAGACAAGAAGCATCGAGAAATAACAAGAGTTAACTATCTATGCAGACAATTAAAATGAACTTCGCCCACATCATGTTCACCTAGTCCAAACGTGACGTTTGACATTGTAGTAACTTGTCAACTTTCTGCCTAATTTTAAAATAAATAATTTTATAAAAAAGGAGATATTTCCATACTTCTATTGATTGAGCTGTTTCAAAGTACATACATGGTAATTGAAAGACAACTCTCCTATTTTTAAATAAGAACGAACGTAACAAGAAATAGCACTACTGTGCCCGTTATGGAAAGATCAAAGATCAGTAAATGTTACTACATTAAGTTACGGTGAGATACTTTCTTGGTATATTTTTGTTGCAAATTTAATAGAACTTAACAAGTAGTTCAGAAATTACATAATTTTAAATTTCCTGTACAAATATTCTTTACGCTAAGATATTGTGCGAATATTGTATGAGTGTATATTTTAGTTATTACATTCATAATTGATATAAATATCCATATTTTATATTTAATATTTAATATATACATTTATTTACACATTCTAGTTAAGAAAACCTGTTTTAGGTTAAATTTTAACTAATGATATTAATAAATTATATTTGTTCAGTATTATTAAATTGTCATACCATGAAAGAATAATAATTATGAGGTGTTGGCTGAAGAAGCCACTTGACCTGCATTCAATCAAAGCTTTGACAAAAACTTCATGCTTTATTTCAATAAACTGAGAGTGTATAAAAATTAATTATAACCAAAATAGACTTGCAGGTATTCACATAGGAAATTCTGTTTAGATTAAGTTGTCTTGGAATTGATTTTTAATTTAATTTGTTATTGAATTTACAATAAGTGTCAAACTTTACACACTGAATTTCTTCCTGTATGATTTATTTATCGGAACTGAAGATATACTGCAGTTGGAAAATAAAGAAATTTGGTTTCATTGTAACACTTCGGAACAAATTTGGACTATTTCAACGCCACAGATAATTTACAGTACCGTATGGTCAATCTTTTCACTACTGAACACCATTATTACACCAAAAAACTACCAACTAAACTTAAGCTGCGACAAAAATTAATTTTTATATTTTATTAACTTCTGAGGCTCCGAAATTAATAGGACGAATTTAAATACAAGAGGTGACGTACTCCAAACTCCGCCAATCACCTGTGTTACCAATCACCTGTGTTACCTGTTTAGATGACATAACACCAATATTAAACATTTACCTAGAATATAAGTAAAAAGCTTTTGACTTCTAAAAATTCAAACGATACAAATAAAATACACAATAAACTATTTATAAATAATTAACATACCTCCGTCGCGTTGGCGGAGAGACACATAACAGACACACAGCGATGTGTGTTTCAGACAATTAACAACGACACATTACTGGTTTTTCTGTAATACGCTACATTAAACTAGTTACTTGTATGGATATAAATGTATATTATGTGTCCAAAAGGTTTGAATATAGCAACCTATATATTTTGAATGAAACAAGCAGTTCATATACTATTACAGGACCAATCTGGGTTATGCCTGAAAATTGTATTTAGTGCTATAGCATTGTTTTTCTCCGAGCAAATAAAATAAAAAATGGAAACCTGTCTTGACAATATATATATATATATATATATATATATATATATATATATATATATATAAAACATCAATGTTGTGGTATTAAATGAAATGTATTTTTATTTATTACAATATGAAGTTAAATTAATAGTTTAAATTGTTGAAACAATTAGAAAAGTGTCAATTCATTATAAAAAGATCGTTTAGGCATAGGGTGTGCTTTAATATTATATTGCATATTAAAGTTTTTAATTTATAGTAATATTCATTTTTTTGGTTAGAATTGTAGATAAAAGCAGAAAAAGATTATAATTATAAGTGATTATAATTAATGGTTAGAATAAGTATGGGATAGTGAGTTACTTCCTAGATAAATAACGGGTTTCGCTTATTTAAAAACTGTATCCCACGGAAATTAAAAATTAATTAACCCAAAATAAACGTATAAGTTGAAAAATACCTGCTTTAAAAATACTTTAGAAATGGGGTTTTTGTACGCTTAAAACCTTAAACCGGAATAACAATACTTGATGATGTTCAATTATTCAACGCAGTAAGTCTCTAACATCGAAAAGTAGAAAAAGGTGATAATGCTGTTTTAGGATTAAATTAAATTTTTAACAGATGCAAAGAACAAGTAAGTGTGCCAAACTAATCCATGCTAAAAAGTTTAACTTAAACGTTCAACTTTATGTGCACATGATGAGTAATAATGTTAATGTTGAGGTTAGCTCCTAATGTTGAGGTTTCACCCTCCTTTTAGTGCAGCGTCTAGAATCTGACGCTGTCACGGACATTATTCCTGGAACTGGAGTCATGTTCGTTTGAGAAGATCCAAAAATGTCGGCAACGAAGCTCAAACGTACTCTTTACATCGTTTCGACATCAGAGACACCCAGACTACAAAATACAGGGTTTTCATAAATGAATGGTACAATTTAAACATAAAATAAAAAGAGAACCGTACGAAGTACATTAAAAATATTTATTTCATTAGAATCCTCGTTAAAAAAAATTTATACTGATACATTTAGTACATTTCAATGTGTCCACCACCGATAGCTCTGCAGACATCTAATCTATGGTCGATCTCGGCCCATACACTGTGCAGCATGTCTCTTGTAACCGATGATACTGCCTCATAAATCCTTTCCTTTAAATGAGCTAAATCACGGATCTTCTGAGAATAAACAATGTTTTTCACGTATCCCCACAAAAAAAAATCGCATGGAGTCAAATCCGGGCTTCTAGGAGGCCATGCTATTGGGCCACCTCGACCTATCCATCTTTGTCCAAACTTGTCATTCAAAGCATCACGAACAAAGTCCTTATAATGGGGTGGCGCACCATCTTGTTGAAAATACACCATTTAACATTAGACAAATAAAACTAATTGAGCTGAAGAATTCAGAGGTGCCAACCATATTTTTCTACCTTGCATAGCAAATTGTTTATAAGCATTCAAAATTGCACCATTCATTTATGAAAACCCTGTATATAAATATAGTGTAGTCCAGGTGAAGAGCTATTCTCATTATCTTACCAGGTGCGCAATGAATAATAATTGTGAAGAGCATTATGAGTGTAAATGAGGGTGAAATGTGGTTTAGTTTGTGACATGAGCAATGCCAAGTGTTGATTGGACTTAAAATTATAGTTAATAGCCCAAGCGAAAGTGCAAGTGATTACAGAAGGCATGAAAGTTTATGTGGTAACGAAACATTACTTGGAACTGCTACGAAATCACTTCATTTACAAATGTTTTCCGGACAAAAATGGGGAAGTATAAGGTCGAGTTCTGATTTTGTATTTACTGCAGTTCGAAAGTTTTTAAAGATAGGTACCTCAAGGTATTGCACATTCTTATAGATTACTTAGATTTAACATTCTCAATGTCGAAAGATTAAATTATCAGTTTAATTCATTCAGGGGTGAATGATTGATTTGACCTTATGAACTGAAGCAACAGGGCAAATATACAGATGCCAGGGTGCATGACGCTGCACAGCCCAAGTATAGCCGTATGTGTTATAGCCGTAAGTAAGTAAACATATTTCTCACACTATCAGGTATGGCGTTCTCAATATAAGGGATTTTTGGTAAAAAAATTAGAAATAATTGGAAAAATCGCGTGTATTCCAAACTAGAGTTGAATGAAAGCGTAAAACACCAACTCATTGACTCATCCTTCGAGAACGCCGTGGATTGCATCTCTATACAATATCTAAATTATAATGTCTTGGTTTTGTACATATTATACCGATATCTAGGAATTATCTCACCACCAGATTTCAAATAATGGCAAGGGTTATACATTTTTGAAGGTGCAAACTTATATACGGTTGTTTATAGTTGATGATATTGAAAATTTAATGTTTAATATACAGGTTTAAAAATTGTGCACAGTAATCATTTATGTACCATTCTATTATATGCATATGTTCTTCCTTTTTAAAATCATATTTATATTCTGTTAGCGTTCTGTATCAATATTGGTAATTACTGTATTTAGTTTGTTTCTGTTTGTTTGTATTCTTAATGCAAAATATTTCAGTGTATTTCTTGCACTCTTTGTACCGTTTTACTGGCACATGAGGGGTTAGCTTTGAAATTTAAGTTTTGTGAAGGTTCAAAAAGGAAACGAAAATCTTCTGAAAATAATCAGTGGATTTAAAATTAAAATAAAAACTTCTTGATTACTTTTAAGTTCAAACTTGTAATATATTCGTCACTCAAAAAAATGTACAAAGTTCTCACAGCTTGTCTTTTATTCAATTTTCAAAATTCAAAACTTTCACGCTCTAATCTGATCTGGCAATTCTTCACTTTAATTTATCTTCAAAACTCAATTTTATTCTGTTACTAATTTCATTACTTTACTTTATATATCAACAATATTTGTATTATAAAAAATCTTCTGTGTTAGAGAATTAAAATTACTTCTTTTCAGTATTAGAGAATTAAATTGCTGAAAGCATCCGCAGGTTCGATGACGATTAGCAAGAAACAACTCTAAACACTTTCAAAGGCTTTAATCCGTTTACTACTACTACAGATCAACTGAGACGGGAGGTACGGCACGTCTACCTCACCCCACCTCTCAATTTCGTTATCAAACTCTCCCATCTGCGATGCGCGCCTCGCTGACAGAAGGCTTTTTGTACTGTCCAGTCCTTATCATTCTTCTGGGCCTACTCGTTCCACCGGTAATCCAGTTACCCCAAAATTACTATTTAACACAATCGGTACATCTTGATTTTTATATATTAGACTCTGAACCACGCTTCTTTTTCTGTTGTAAGTGGATTATGTTATTAATACCGTAAGCTATTCACTTGATGGAGCTTAATCAAACTATTACAAATTTTATTTCATGGTTACTTTATTCTAAAATTGACATGTGTTTTTAACTTGATTTAATTTTGCTGTTCAACACGACTTATATTTTGATGCGAGAATCTTCCGAACGGGCTCGCCTTGGAGGAATCGTAATTTATTTGTCTATTTTGATATAGAATAGTGTTCTGTTAACCATAAATTGTTCATTCTTTGTTAGATTCAATATGTGTCACACATTGTAAATGATTTTTATCCTATGTATTTGTTGTACATCCTGTTTATGAGATAAATAAAGTGTATTATTATATTATTATTATTACATAGTTGAAAGATGTTCTGAAAATGTATCTACAACTGAAAACGTTTAAGGATAAACTGTGTTCAGTTTGGGGTCAAATAGTAGTCCGTCCGTCTGTGCCGTAACTCCTCGGTAGAAACGTCCTAGTGACTTGAATATCTGTACATGGGTTTCTTCGGGTTTAAGGGGAACACTCTCTCTAAGGCAACTGTTCTTCTGAAGAACATAGTTAAAAATCGGGAAATTTTTGAAAGTAACACCTATAGTTGAGAGAAAGACTTAACAACCAGTACTCTTAGATCGGTCTCATATCAAGGTGGAATTCTTCATCCTTCCCCCAATTTCCATCTACCTGTGAAACCGCCCTAAAAATGAAATGGCTTTTCAACTTCTGTGGCCATGACACAAGATGTAAATCGAGATTAAATTAAAGTAATAAAAATATAAAACATGCAATAATAATAGATCTTCGCTAACCAGACAATTAAAATAATAATTTCCATGTTGTGATTAAACTGGAGAGAGGAGTTATATCCTTATTTTATTGTAATGATTGAGTACAACGTTAAACAATGAAAATAATAATGGTAAGTTAATTATAAACAAGAACGTAGCAAAGTGAACGGTGGGGAGAGATCACTGCTTAAGTGACGGTGACGTAACCGAGTTGACGTCATGTGGCTAAAGTCGGCAGACAGTCTGATGTGATGCGCAGTAGCAAACTTTTCCTTACCTAAGCAAACATGCATGGAACTTTTCCAACTACTTATGTTCGAGTGACTAAGTACTATAACACTAAGTATGGGATACAGTGTACAGTATGTTTGCCGTCACTAAATAGTAATAGGAAACTTATATTACCCTGGTATAACATTGCTTAAGATGATTGAAGGCAATTGAGTTTAAAAGACAATTCATTTTATCTCACTATAACTGTAAATGTTGAATTTAGCTTCAGTTCACCTTCCACTTAGTGCAACGTCTGAATCTGACAATGTTAGAGATATGACTGATGGAATGGAGTCATGACCATCTGAAAAGATCCAAAAAAGTCGGCGACGAAGAAGGTCAAAATGAATCTTTACATCGTTTCGATATCAGAGACATCAAACTACTCTTCGTCGCCGATTTTAAAGATAAAAGGGCGTTAAAGAGATTTTTAAACTTCAAACAAACGGAGAGGCAAAGCACAAAAACAAACACACGTTGAAACAAAATACGATTCATGACCTGATTAGGTTATATTTATACAATTTTAAAGGAATTTCGATTTCTTATTAGATAATTTTGGTAGGCTGTGAGTAATTAATTGTAAATAGTTTGAGGGACAAGGAAGACAATATATCCAAAGTTTGAGTTAGACTGGAAGTGATCCCTTCCAGTTACTGTCCCAAACTTTTGGCGGCTCGTGATACACTGACAGGTGGATCATCTCATACAAGCAGCCCAGACACGAGCACGATGCTTGGTTTAAACTTTGTTATTACCGACGGATCATATGAAGAATAATAGGATTTCGAACATTTTCCACCATTGCATGTTATAAAAAATATAACAATACTATTAGGGATCGAAATTTCCTGGACAAGAAGAAGAGGGTTAATTTTTTTATTTAAGTCCCGAACTTCTCGAATCCTATGATATACCAACTGAATGGCCTTAACGTACAATCTAGTTAAGCTAAGGCACCAGTAAGACAATATATCATAACTCTGACACAGCGGAAGTAAAAACGTGTTGTTGTTATCCCGAACTTCTAGATTATTGTAATGTATGATAGATTGGCCGTCACATTTAATCTAGTTAAGCTAAGACACAAGTAAGACAATGTATCATGACTCTGAGACAGTGGAAGTTATAACGTGTTGTTGTTATCCCTAACTTCTAGATTATTGTAATGTATGATAGATTGGCCGTCACATTTAATCTAGTTAAGCTAAGACACAAGTAAGACAATGTATCATAACTCAGAGACAGTGGAAGTTATAACGTGTTGTTGTTATCCCGAACTTCTAGATTATTGTAATGTATGATAGATTGGCCGTCACATATAATCTAGTTAAGCTAAGACACAAGTAAGACAATGTATCATAACTCTGAGACAGTGGAAGTTATAACGTGTTGTTGTTATCCCTAACTTCTAGATTATTGTAATGTATGATAGATTGGCCGTCACATTTAATCTAGTTAAGCTAAAACACAAGTAAGACAATGTATCATAACTCAGAGACAGTGGAAGTTAAAACGTGATGTTGTTATCCCTAACTTCTAGATTATTGTAATGTATGATAGATTGGCCGTCACATTTAATCTAGTTAAGCTAAGGCATAAGTAAGACAATATATCATAACTCTGACATAGCGGAAGTTATAACGTGTTGTTGTTATCCCGAACTTCTAGATTCTTGTGATGTATGATATATTGGCCGTCACATTTAATCTAGTTAAGCTAAGACACAAGTAAGACAATGTATCATAACTCAGAGACAGTGGAAGTTATAACGTGTTGTTGTTATCCCTAACTTCTAGATTATTGTAATGTATGATAGATTGGCCGTCACATATAATCTAGTTAAGCTAAGGCATAAGTAAGACAATATATCATAACTCTGACACAACGGAAGTTTTAACGTGTTGTTGTTATCCCAAGCTTCTAGATTCTTGTGATGTATGATATATTGGCCGTCACATATAATCTAGTTAAGCTAAGGCACAAGTAAGACAATGTATCATAACTCTGAGACAGTGGAAGTTATAACGTGTTGTTGTTATCCCGAACTTCTAGATTCTTGTAATGTATGATAGATTGGCCGTCACATATAATCTAGTTAAGCTAAGGCACAAGTAAGACAATATATCATAACTCTGACACAGCGGAAGTTATAACGTGTTGTTGTTATCCCAAGCTTCTAGATTCTTGTGATGTATGATATATTGGCCGTCACATATAATCTAGTTAAGCTAAGGCACAAGTAAGACAATATATCATAACTCTGACACAGCGGAAGTTTTAACGTGTTGTTGTTATCCCAAGCTTCTAGATTCTTGTGATGTATGATATATTGGCCGTCACATATAATCTAGTTAAGCTAAGGCACAAGTAAGACAATGTATCATAACTCAGAGACAGTGGAAGTTATAACGTGTTGTTGTTATCCCGAACTTCTAGATTCTTGTAATGTATGATATATTGGCCGTCACATATAATCTAGTTAAGCTAAGGCACAAGTAAGACAATATATCATAACTCTGACACAGCGGAAGTTATAACGTGTTGTTGTTATCCCTAACTTCTAGATTATTGTAATGTATGATAGATTGGCCGTCACATATAATCTAGTTAAGCTAAGGCACAAAGTAAGACAATATATCATAACTCTGACACAGCGGAAGTTTTAACGTGTTGTTGTTATCCCAAGCTTCTAGATTCTTGTGATGTATGATATATTGGCCGTCACATATAATCTAGTTAAGCTAAGACACAAGTAAGACAATGTATCATAACTCTGACACAGCGGAAGTTTTAACGTGTTGTTGTTATCCCAAGCTTCTAGATTCTTGTGATGTATGATATATTGGCCGTCACATATAATCTAGTTAAGCTAAGACACAAGTAAGACAATGTATCATAACTCAGAGACAGTGGAAGTTATAACGTGTTGTTGTTATCCCTAACTTCTAGATTCTTGTAATGTATGATAGATTGGCCGTCACATATAATCTAGTTAAGCTAAGGCACAAGTAAGACAATATATCATATCTTTGACACAACGGATGTTTTAACGTGTTGTTGTTATCCCAAGCTTCTAGATTCTTGTGATGTATGATATATTGGCCGTCACATATAATCTAGTTAAGCTAAGGCACAAGTAAGACAATGTATCATAACTCTGACACAGCGGAAGTTATAACGTGTTGTTGTTATCCCAAGCTTCTAGATTCTTGTGATGTATGATATATTGGCCGTCACATATAATCTAGTTAAGCTAAGGACACAAGTAAGACAATGTATCATAACTCTGACACAGCGGAAGTTTTAACGTGTTGTTGTTATCCCAAGCTTCTAGATTCTTGTGATGTATGATATATTGGCCGTCACATATAATCTAGTTAAGCTAAGACACAAGTAAGACAATGTATCATAACTCAGAGACAGTGGAAGTTATAACGTGTTGTTGTTATCCCGAACTTCTATATTCTTGTAATGTATGTATGATATATTGGCCGTCACATATAATCTAGTTAAGCTAAGACACAAGTAAGGCAATATATGAAAACTCTGACACAGCGGAAGTTATAACGTGTTGTTGTTATCCCGAACTTCTATATTATTGTAATGTATGATATATTGGCCGTCACATATAATCTAGTTAAGCTAAGACACAAGTAAGGCAATATATGAAAACTCTGACACAGCGGAAGTTATAACGTGTTGTTGTTATCCCGAACTTCTATATTATTGTAATGTATGATAGATTGGCCGTCACATATAATCTAGTTAAGCTAAGGCACAAGTAAGACAATATATCATATCTTTGACACAGCGGAAGTTTTTAACGTCTTGTTGTTATCCCAAGCTTCTAGATTCTTGTGATGTATGATATATTGGCCGTCACATATAATCTAGTTAAGCTAAGGCATAAGTAAGACAATATATCATAACTCTGACACAGCGGAAGTTTTAACGTGTTGTTGTTATCCCAAGCTTCTAGATTCTTGTGATGTATGATATATTGGCCGTCACATATAATCTAGTTAAGCTAAGACACAAGTAAGACAATGTATCATAACTCAGAGACAGTGGAAGTTATAACGTGTTGTTGTTATCCCTAACTTCTAGATTATTGTAATGTATGATAGATTGGCCGTCACATATAATCTAGTTAAGCTAAGGCATAAGTAAGACAATATATCATAACTCTGACACAGCGGAAGTTTTAACGTCTTGTTGTTATCCCAAGCTTCTAGATTCTTGTGATGTATGATATATTGGCCGTCACATATAATCTAGTTAAGCTAAGGCATAAGTAAGACAATATATCATAACTCTGACATAGCGGAAGTTTTAACGTCTTGTTGTTATCCCAAGCTTCTAGATTCTTGTGATGTATGATATATTGGCCGTCACATATAATCTAGTTAAGCTAAGACACAAGTAAGACAATGTATCATAACTCAGAGACAGTGGAAGTTATAAACGTGTTGTTGTTATCCCGAACTTCTATATTATTGTAATGTATGATATATTGGCCGTCACATATAATCTAGTTAAGCTAAGACACAAGTAAGGCAATATATGAAAACTCTGACACAGCGGAAGTTATAACGTGTTGTTGTTATCCCGAACTTCTAGATTCTTGTGATGTATGATATATTGGCCGTCACATATAATCTAGTTAAGCTAAGGCACAAGTAAGACAATATATCATAACTCTGACACAGCGGAAGTTATAACGTGTTGTTGTTATCCCGAACTTCTAGATTCTTGTGATGTATGATATATTAGCCGTCACATATAATCTAGTTAAGCTAAGGCACCAGTAAGGCAATATATCATAACTCTGACACAGCGGAAGTTATAACGTGTAGTTGTTATCCCGAACTTCTTGAATCTTGTGATATACCAACATATTGATAAGGCACGAGGAAGACAATATATCATATGTCTGACACAGTTGACGTGATATCGTGTCGTTTTTGTCCCGACCTTCTGACAACTTGTGATAGAGTGACAGTTGGGCAACCTTATACAACGTTGCAAAGAAAAGAACCCTAAACATTGTAACACACTTTTTACAATTATAGGTGAAATTTCTCATTATTAAAACGACGAAGTTTAATTAATTAGTGAACATAAATTCTGTGTTTATATTCGTTTGTGAATTGTTGTAAATAAAATGCGACCATGTTATTTTACTATATTTATTAGTTGATTTCCCTCTTTCGTATACACAACTTTCTTACCGTCGAGGATAAAATGAATAAGCTAATGTTACGAAGTGAAGCAGAAATAAACCGTGTAGCTGTTAAGATGGATTGATGACCGCTGGTCTTTCCTGCAAACAGATAACCAATGCCTTTAAGAGTATTTGTTCACCAAATACATTTAACAAATTATAAAACTTTCTGCTAATTTTTAAATATTAGGTTCAAATTTTTGTATTCAGTTTGAAAGTACAACACTTTATTTTACGTTAGTTTTCAGGGCATTTCTAGAAAATTTAGATGAAATAATTTAGTTTATTTTTTGACTTTAGCTACAAAGGTCTATTTTAGATACTTTCAGTGCTCCAAAACGTATTTTGATAATTCGATTTTTCCACAAAAAAAAAAAAAAAAAATGTGATGACAATATTGTGATGATACAAATCTGGTGATGGAATATTTTAAAGGTTTCTTGGTTCAGGGTGAAAATGACGTTTTATTTTCATACTAGCAGTTTCCCGCGGCTTCGCACGCAATCTCGTAGGTTGAGCACTTCTGGTCCGAATTAATTATATTTCCGGCGTTAATGTTGAGTTTGACTTCTTGCCACGATGAAGAAAATATGTTAAAAAGTGTATATTTATAGCAATTGTAATTTATTCCAGTTAATTATTAGTGTGTGTTCCTTATTTGATCTGGCTTTTTTCCCGATCAAGAAAATATTTATATATGCACAACACTGACAAGCTCACTGTGGTCAAAATACAGCTAATTTAGGTTTTATAACAGTCTTTAAATGTAAGGAAAAAGTTAGACTACATTGTCTTATATCTGCACTGCTAGAAGTTACCCACTTATTAGCACGCAATTTAGTAAACGTTGCACGTATATGATCACTGCTAATTCGAAAGAATTATTTTTCCGATTCCAATTTTGAATTTCCCTTGTTGCCACGATCAATAAAATACATAAAAATGTTTATATATTCACGGCCATTATAATTTCTTCTGTTCTTAGTGTGTTTTATTCCATACTTGATTTTGTCTTGTTTCCCGATCAAGAAAATATATATCACAGATCAGAGAAGCCTACTTCTGTCAAAAGCGAACTGTGATGGATTTTAACTGTCTAAATTTATAATAAATGTTAGATAATAACAATGTCTTTTAGATCTAATATTTACTTGATAAAAATTTACAGTTAATAGTACATTAACAATGATAATACGAGTTTGTTCCTTTATGAAATAAAACATATTGTTAATGTTATAAAACATTTAGAGCTAGAATTGGTACATTAGTTCAAAAGCCCAGCGAACTTTCATCTAGCATAGTTCTTGCTGATTGTTTCAAAAAGAGTCTTCGGTGTCAAATTCTGAAGATCTTATGTTTTAGGGCATTTTTTAAGGTAGATTAGTAATGACCTAATCGCTGAAAACTAAAGCGGCGTTAAAAATATTTGTTAGTTCTTAGAGAATGTACTCACTATAAATATAAAAATATTGAAAGTAATAAAAATGTTCAGAACACTTGATTACATTACACCACGCTCTTTTAATAAATATTTCACAACTATCGAAGACCAATATAGGATTTTTCGTTACTTTAAAGACCAGTAGTGCATAGCCTGGACGGATTTTCGAAATAGGAATAAGCCTATATTCACCCTAGGGGCTGTGAGAATGTTCACGTAAAAATTCAATCAATCGGTTGAATAATTTACGGGTGAAATCAAAACCAACAAACAAGGACACTAGCATTTATAATATTATTAGGATTTTCTTAAAGCAAAATCATAACAATACTTGAATTATTTTACGTTAGGAGTAGTTTTGGATTAAGAGAGAAGAATCTCTACAAACAAAAGCATAAAGCCCTCACCCACTCATCATTAATTCTCGAACCTCATGATATCTCAGAGAATTGAAATTGATTGCACGCATGCCTCATAACTGAAATAAGAAAACAAAAGAATTTATATCAAGATCAATCACCCACAGAGGTTGAAATAGAAGGAAACATTGCTCTTTGAACTTAAAGCCTAATTAGTAATTGGTAGTATTAATAATACAAGATGAGATTATACATCGATAAAAAATTAATTATTTCAATAATTCAAAACTTAAGACCAAAACTTTGTGTCGACCTTAAAGCCCCTATCGATTTAAGTAGAGCAATAGCTCATATGGTATATAATTAATTTTATAGTACTAAAATTTTATAAGTTTGACAGTGATGTTTCCTTTCTGCCTAATATATTCGTAAGACATTACGAATATCTGGAAATTTTAAACAACTGTGTAGTGTTGTTGTATACTCCTGTCCCAATGTTCCTTTAATATTACAGATTGGGAGTGCCGATGGCCGAGCGGTCTAAGGCGTTGGACTTTGGGTCTGAGTTAGAGATAGCGCAGGTTCGAATCCTGTCTGTGACCGTTGCACTTTTTATCAGTACAGTCAACCTTGTACTGTATCGACTCTCCCACTTGTTCTGTTTAATAAGATCCTCACACAGGCCAGTGGCCCACGAGGACGGACAGCATAAAGCATAAAAGGGGATCGGCTTCTCCTTAAAAAAAAAAAAAAAACAAAAAAAAAATGGATAATTGTCTCCAGCTCATTTTTTGAAATCCTATTCAGTATTAAATTGAGTGCTACAAACATTGTAATCCTCCATCTACCAGAATAAGGCTTAAAAGGGGATCGGCCTCTCTCCTTAAAAAAGATAAAACCTGTTAGGATGATTCACCCATCAGCTTCATGAACAGAAATAGAAACAAAATTTGGCCAGTGTGCAACACTCGATGTTTGGACTCGAGAGCCTGACGTGAACTGCGGATAATTGTGCAAATGAAGTCCGCTACGTACCGTACAGAAGCGCCGCGGCGTGACGTCATAAATTACGATACAGCGGACTGTTACAGTTTCTCCACAGCTGTTGTTCGTATCGTGACTCTGTTTAGGACAACTCATTGTTTGAGTGATTTTAAAGCGAACGCATGGCATACGGGAAGAAAGTGGATAGAAAATGGTTCTTGTGGTAAACTGGCCGTATGTAACAGTTACTGAATAGACATTCATGCGTTTAAAACAAATACTACAATATAACGACTATAAAGTTTTGATTAGTGTTTTATTAAGTGCATGTTAGTGAAAACACACAACATGGTGGTTGTGATTCCTGACACGCGTGTTACACGCTCTGGTATGATTTGTTTATTTTAACCTAGTTTGTAATAATTATGTGTTAGGCTAGTTATTTACCTGAAGAAGAGATCAGATCGCAGATCTCGAAACGTAGTGTTACTGATTTTTTTGCGTCACTGAACGATGGCAAATGTCCGGAAAGTCCTGTTTCCTTCACAATCCTTCCATCGTCATAAACCAACTTCAACCAAAGAGTATAACGTTTTGTTAACTGATAAAAGCATATCGGGAGTGACGTACCTCTGATTCTTGAAGGGGGTGGGGTAGGGGCGAATCAGATCACAGTGTGTCAGTACCAACTATACTATACAAAACACGCTTTCTAATACTTTATTGCTATTCATTTTATCTTAAAAACCCACACAACTGCACTTACAAAGAACAGCGATATGGAAACTGTTACACATTCGGTTAAAAGTTAAATGACCTTTTCATCACAATAGAATCAGTTGATAACATCAACATTTGTTTGATTTACTTAATTGTGCGATTTCAATAAGTGCTACTACAATCAGCCTGGGATATACATTTGAACAGTTTAGAGAGAAGGTTTTGATATGAACTTCATAAAGACAATACAGTCGTCTGTAATTTATACAACAACGGATGATTTATTTACATTACTGGCACGTGGCCAGATTTATTACGTTGTTCTGTCCTATAATCCTATTCTATAACAACAAAACTTTATATTTCGTATGAACCAAGATATTTCCAAGGCAACAGTGCATTATAACACTAAACGATAATATGTACTGTACAATTAGCTTTTTTAAATACTAAAAACAATATGTTGGTATTTAGATTCCATAATTGTTGTTACCCTACAATTAAATCATTTCTTTATTCTAAATGTTGACAGATTTTAGAGCATAGCAAATAATGAGCATTACTAATTTGTTAGAGCTATAGTTTAAGTCAGATTAAATAAAAACGGTACTTTGGTTACATAACAATTTGTAACATCAAATTATCAAAATTGTCATTACAGTTTGATGTAAATAGTGTGTTTGCTCAAATCTTTAATATTGCACTGAATTTTTCTTTGGCATGAAACTTGAGTTTTAGGTGCTTTTAGTTAAAAATAAATTGAAATAAAAAAATCCATGGAGTTTATTAGAAATATTTAAAGAAAATTTTAAAAATAATTTATGAAAACAGTAACGTTGAAGTAACATTTTGTAGTAAAAACTAACTGTTGATTAAAAACGTTTTAAATTTAATTGCATATGAAAATTTTACAAATTATAGACGAAAAACGTCAATAAAAACTAGCAAACTAAGGTCATAAATGTTGAGAATTCTACAAGTTTTGTATATTAAGGTTCCCTTTCTGATTACCATTACAATAGTTGGTTATTCTTTTCAATTTTCAGTAATTTTTTATTTTCAAACTCCTTTGTTAGTTAACTGCGATATACATGAGGATCATAATTAATTACTATTAATATTATTTTTTTTAGGCAATCAAGTATACAAGTAACTTAATTTGAATGGAGTTTACCTTTTTCAGTAACCAGTTGATATATCCATAGTTATAACAGTAATAAACTTGGCAAATACTTCATTATCTGACAGCATTCGACTAACATGAAGTTTATCAAGTTGGTATGAAATTTATAACCAATTTCAGAGGCAAAGCGGTCATGTAAGATACTCATATTTATTACAATATGATATAATAATATATTTTTAATTTCTGAATGCTATAAAAACCATAAATCAGGTTATAAGGATCAAGAACAACGTTTTCAAACTAATATAACCTTACAATATTCAAATTGTAAAATTCCCCCAACTGAGACAGTTAAATTTATTTCCGAACTCGAAGGCATAAAATGAGCGTAATGAGCTGCTGATTCGCGTATTTGCTGTTCATGCATTAATTACTTATCGACTCAATAGCAACCCGTGCGGTAAACTTAATTCTCCCGAATTCACAAATTTCTGATGGAAATGCAAGTCTAAGCTCAAATTTAATAATCATTGTAACTGGTCTATACCGTGGAGTTCCTCAGGGATTCATCCTTGGAACATTATTTTCCGTGATTAAAAATTTGAATTCACGGTTTCATAAACGAAATATAATAATAATAATAATAATCAGACGGAACAACTGTAGTACATGAGAATGATAAACTCGAGTTGACTTGTAAATATGCAATAATGGCAAGTCTGAGCGCAAAATTCATAATAATTGTAACTGGTCTATACCGTGGAGTTCCTCAGGGATTCATCCTTGGAACATTATTTTCCGTGATTAAAAATTTGAATTCACGGTTTCATAAACGAAATATAATAATAATAATAATAATCAGACGGAACAACTGTAGTACATGAGAATGATAAACTCGAGTTGACTTGTAAATATACAATAATTGCAAGTCTGAGCGCAAAATTCATAATAATTGTAACTGGTCTATAACGTGGAGTTCCTCAGGGATTCATCCTTGGACCATTATTGTTCCTTGATTAAAACGTTTGAATTCGCGGTTTCATAAACTTAATCTAGTAATAATCAGACGGCACAACTCTTTTACTTGAGAATAGTAGAGAAAATTAAAATCGAGTTAACTTGTAAGAATAGTATACAATTATTTGCAATTGTTTTTATTATTTAAGTGTCAATACCATTTTTGTGCAAACCAAAATGTCGGTGTATTGCAATGTAAATAAAAGTTAGCACCAATGCTATAAATATAATATGATTATTTTTAGCGAATGGAATATGAGTCGTCTCATACTGTGCAATGTCCGCCCATTATCTGGCAAAATAAAAAAAATCTAAAATTTAGAATATATTTAATTATTTATAAATAATAAATATTTAACTATTTCTAACCGATTGTGATACGGTATGCTTTGTTTATCTGAAAATCAAGAAAGCAATATGCATGAAATTACAGCTCGTTTAAATAAAACAATAATATTTTACCTGCGGAAAAATTTAGTATTGAATGTAATAAAATGTATGCCTTCATATTTTTGTACTATGGTACTTCCGAGTTAAAATTGAGTGTTGGAATAAACCCTAGTGGCCCGTATGTGTCAACATATCTCACAGTTTCTTTTTTATTATGAAATTATCGTATTGAGGCTTTAAACAATACAAAATATGGGTACCAAATAATATAGACTGACACCCTGGTCATACACAACCAACTGTGGAGGCTGTCGCTGTTATGTCCGTAACCACTGTGATCTTTATACTTTTTTGACTCAAGTACTTGCAAACTGAAGTAAAAGTTTTGATACATTTTTCAGTGACAATTAAGGTTTTATTATAATTTTTTATTTGTACAATTGTTATGGTTAATGGAATGAAATAAATCAATATGTAAATTTACAAGTTTTTACTACGGTACTCGGCAAATTAATACAACGGTATATAGTTTAATTTCTGTTTTTTGCAGCTAGAGAACGATATTGTGCAGTGGGATCAACAAAATTGATCTGTAAACATTTACTTTAATTTGCTTATAACCACATTAATAACAAAAATCTCGTTCATGTCTATACAGCGTACACAAAATTTATCTGTAATCTGCGCAATTCATTAGGAGAGTTAACAACCTTATGGCACAAAATCAAACGTGACTACATAGTTCCGTAGACTTAATACTGAAGTTATTATTCCATTGCAATGTTGAATACTTTCGAAAGTCAAAATATAACAACAAATTCTTTTATTAATAGTAAAAAAAATTAATTAATTCCTATACCATTATGGTATTATTTCAAAATATTTAATTACTGGTAGTAAAAGATTATGCATGCCTGAAACAAACAGCATTAGTTTAATTTAAATTAATCTAAAATAAGAGTATTTTTAATTGAAGATATAAAATATGCCAATCATTTAAATTATACTTCGAAACTATATTTTTGGAAGAAAATTATTATTGATACAATATTGTAATAACGGCACTGCTTAAATTTGACATCCCTGCTTGTCGTTTAACCTGTTAATTTAATGTCCCAAGTCTCAGTGCAAAATTTGCTATCGTAAATTATTTATAATGGTATACTATACGGAATCTCTTAGGGATCCAAACTTGGACCAGTATTTCTTCTGGTTTAAATTCAACGGTAAAAAAGAAACTATTTATGGTAAGTGGTTAATTTATTAATAATTTTCCACTTCGTAGATTTAAGGTTTTATTTGAAATCTGAGATCGTAGCAATTCGATGACAAACAACGTTTACAAATTACAAGAGTTATGAGTGTATTAGCTGTGAGTAATGCAGCCACATTTTGAACACAAATCAAAATTAACTCGTTGAGCCACGATCGTAAATCTCGTACTTACCTGTTTTCAATCTCAATTACAGCGTAAGGTACAGCGCCCGCCTAAGTAGGCCGCTGAAATATTGGTTCCAATAACTAATTCCAATACCCAACGATGACGAACTCCTTTACCAGGCTTCGTTTTCTGACACCTGAGGCCTAATTGGACTGCAACCTTTGCTGTAATACGCTAAGAAGTAAAGACCATTGGATTTTACTGCACTATTTACTGCAAAATGTTTAAAAAGTTGATTGTTGTATTTTACTTCATTCCTGTTAATAAAAAAGCAACATAATATCACAGTATATCTTGATTGCATAACGCATTGAATTGATACTATTTACAGTTTTAAAGTAACATAGTACCTTTGCAACAAATACAAGTACATCATGAATGGAACTGTTTCAGATTGTTAATTAAGAGTTTCAAAAAAGTTCCAGGATTCAATTTTAAAAAGTTGTTCCAGTTGAGTTTTGTCCAAACTTGGGGCAATTATGGAAGCGCTGCGGGAATGAGCCGAACTAATTTTAAAACGCCAACAGTTGCGTTTGCGTTTCATTCCAAACATCTTCAGATTCTTCCTTCATTATTCTTCCACTCCTCTGTTCTAATTACACAAATGTGCGCCTTCATTTATGTGATGAGAAATCATGTATTATAACTAACAGTGATCTATTAATTATTAGCGAAAATATTTACATACACTAAAAAAAATCGAATACTCTAAATAAGTACCGGTAACTCATCATTCTCAATTTATTTTCTTCCGTGAATACTAACAATGAAGCTTCTGACAATTGTAAATGAATTAAAGTACTTGCACGTGATCTATGCATGTCTCTCTTCAGACATCTTAATATTTTAACCCTTGCAAGCATTTACATCTATAAGGTGTTGTTATTCTTTACAAGTAACACCTAGTTGTTTCAATGTTGCATTTGCTCTTCATTCTTACAGTTCAGGAAGGACCATGGCTTTTCTCCTTTCTGTAGAAGGGAGTTTACTTTTTCTGCTCTAGGTCTTTACAGCATGTTGCTTCGGGGCGAGAGGACTATTGATAATAAAAAAAGAATTTCTTAGAAAACTAAATTTTTGTTAAATACTGCTATTATTCTGTGAATGAGTTTCTAACGGGATGTGTGACCCATATAGAGCAGCATCTCTCTCCACCGACCATTTCAGGACCAGGTATAGGTTGGATAACCAAAAGGTTCGTTAAACTGATAATCGTAAAGAAACCTCAGGAGAGTATAACCATCGTAGTAATTTAATGGATCAAATATAAAAATAAAATTTAAATTATGATATATAAAAACAAAGGTTGTTTTAACGATAGTAATTCACTCACAAATGTAGACGGCATTGAATGTTTTCAGTACTGCAACTCGTAAAAGACAGTTACGAAACATTTACGTTTAAAACAAAGAGAGTTGTCTGTTTTTCGACGTTTTCCGTCATTGACGTAATGGGAGAAAATCCTGTCTAAACCTGTTTTTCTTGTAGGATCGGTTAATACGACAGTCGGTTGATCCAAGATCGGTTAAGAGGGAAGCCTTCTGTAATTAAGATTCTTTAAAGTACGTTAAGATAAATTGTTATTTTTTTCTTAAATACTAAGTAAAACATTTCACTGCCTAATAAGCTATGTATTGACAATTTTCATGTTACTAACATTCTGTTCCATTCTAACACGATGTTGTTTGAATTATAAAGTTAATTCAAATTTAATTAAGGTTGTTTAATTCAGCTTATGGATGTTTGATCAGTGTAGGTTATAGAAACATTGACATTTTCGGCTAAAGTTACAAATCAAAACCTTTATTCATTGGGGTAGAGCCAAAGAGTACCTGCAAATAAAACAACGACTTGACTATTGCTGTAGGAAGTCACAAAAACAGTGATTTAACTCGAGAACAAATTAAAACTTTGTGACAATACAAGACTTTGTAGAATAGCCAATTTGTTGCAACCAATTTGTTTCCTTACTCATTAAAGCAATGAATAGAATGTTCTACAGTTCTTACTGTTTACATGGATGATTACAAGTTATTACAATGCTACGCGGTACTAACCTATAATAACAGTTTTATTCTGATATATGAAGCAAAGAGGTTATAAAGTAATTTGGAAGGAAGTACGGAGGAATGTTTTTAAGCCATGAGCCATGAGTTGTGAAGGGTTAAAACACAACAAGAACGAAGATTCGGATGAGATATTTGAAGGACTGGAAGAGTTTTGTCAGAGTTCAGCTCTATAAGAATATAAGAATATTCTGCGATATAAGTATGGGACAACATGCGACCTACTGCCGACTTAGGGTTTGGACGGGAACTGAACTGTGCCTACTCTCACTGGGCTCTACCCCTTCCCAATTCTACATTGATGTCTACAGAGTTATTCAGCCAAGATAGAATAGTAACACTTTAACATACGTGGCGTATCAGAATAACTTACAATCATAAGGTCAGAACTTTCATTCATAAGTGTTCCTGTAAAACTGGCAAAGTTTGGTGCTAGTTTACATTACATCTCAACTTGTCACTCTATAATTATGTTTATTGGAAGGTAAAAAGACGTAGATTGAGATTATACAAATAAAATTAAATAACAATGAAATTTAAGTTTATTTTAAGTTGAAAACTTACATATTTAAAAAATACTTACTATGTTAAATTAAAATTTCATGCCCATTTAAAAAACATATTTACTCAATACAATTTCCAAAAACTTTACACACTCTTCTTATTGTTATTCTAAATAAAATATTTAAAAAAAGCAATAATTAACTTCACATAACAGAATAAATAGAGTACAACACAGATTCTTAGTAAGCCTGTTCAAGTGTAAAACTGTTTGAAAACTGTAACTATAGGTTTTATAAATCATACATACATTTTGAAACATTATTCAAAATTATATCGCAACCTAGTACTAAAATTTAATATGTAGGTAAATATCCTAAAACACTTTCTTTTATCGAAAAATCCTGAATGAAGCATCCAGAATATACATGATTGGTAAATCGGATAGGTCAACTTTTCAATTTGCTTTTTTTAATTAATGTTATTTAATATTCTATAAAATCCACCAATCTCAACATTTTATGTACTTAAAATCACCGATCATCCCGATAATTTCCAAAATCTGCATTTATACCCTTCCAGTGGTTCAATGATATCGTCTCCCATGAATTTTATTGGTGCACAGGTCCACCGATCACAATTAAAACAGAACTCGTAAACTCCTTAAGTATCTAAGAGTAAAACAAGTGAACATTTGTGGTCTATTATACCCTCCCCTACAAACCAAAATCTTCTTTCATATAAGTCAAATAATTCTATAACGTACACTTTCGTGAGGAATCACATTAAATATTTTAAGCTTGTTAGTTAAATGTTGACATACGGTGAATTAAAATTATTACTTATTAATTTGTTTGGCTCCTTTAATTAACAAATTCCCCAACCGTAAGAAATGTATAAAAGTCGATCAGCAGGTGGGGTTCTACAATGTCTAATATTTTATATTTCATGGCTAATAAAATGATTGACTCAGGTGTGTTCTTGCAAGATTGTATTAATTAGTTATGTTATAGAAGTTGCAATCGTAACATAAGTCAACAGGGGGTTGGGGGTTAACGCGGAGACAAATATTGTAGCCCGCTGCATGAGTGGCTTTAGCCAGACCTCATATACTATAAATGCCCTTATTTTTGGGCATAGAATTGCAAGAAAGGTCTCATTTAAAAACACAATTAGTATGCATCAAATGCATGTTTGGTTTTTGATATTTTTATTTCTCACTCACAAGTAAAAGCCCATTCATTTTCGCAGTTCATAAAGTTGTTTGAATATTAAAAGTGCGAAACTTTCAATAAAGATGAAAAGCGTTTGTAATAGAATTAATTGAGTCTTTAAAATGAGACGTCATTCATAATTCTACGACCACAAATAACCGCTTAAGAGGGAACGCCAGTTAGCCGCCGACAGCGCATCTGGGACTCCGTTTTAACATGGTGCTAAAGATTAAAACTGCGTTATAACTGCGATTAGTAACTCATCTCAAATCCATAGATATTTCACTTCAAAATTTAGTGTCTCCTAGCCAATGGATTGTCAAATTACGTAATGATAATAATAGTTTTTAATTTGATTCAGTATAGATTCCCCCAAAATAAACTCCATGTTTTCCAACAGAACAGTTTAGCAAGCTTTGTGACAGACGTCTACGATAGTCTCAGTGAACTGCGAAATTAATAGAAAGATATGTGAATATACAGACGAGTTATGTGCAGTTAGGTTAACAGTTATTTGCTGGATAAAAGTTTGAAAGAATATTTGATTAAACTAACCAAGGTGTCACCATGCCCCATACCATCCTTCCACTGCATTAAGCTGGGAGAAAAATGTCCGAGAAGGCATTTTGACATGTCTGACTTCTCTGAGATCAACTGGACGCACTATCAAGTAAGTAAGTAAATAAGTATCAAGTAAGTGAGTAAGTATCAAGTAGGTAAGTATCGCGTAAGTAAGTATCAAGTAAGTAAATTAGAGCAAGTAAATAAGTATAAAATAAGAAAGTAAGTATCAAGCAAATAAGTATCAAATAAGTAAATAAGTATAAAACAAATAAGTGTAAATCAAGTAAATAAGTATCGAGTAAGTAAATAAGATCAAGTAAGTAAGTATCAAGTAAGTAAGTATCAAATAAGTAAATAAGATCAGTAAGTAAGTATCAAGTAAGTAAATAGATATCAATTAAGTAAGTTTTAAAGTAAGTAAATAAGTATGAAGTAAGTAAAGTAAGTATCAAGCAAATAAGTATCAAATAAGTAAATAAGTATCAAACAATTAAGTAAGTATCAAGTAAGTAAATAAGATCAAATAGGTAAGTATCAAGTAAGTAAATAAGATCAAGTAAGTAAGTATCAAATAAGTAAATAAGATCAAATAAGTAAGTATCAAATAAGTAAATAAGATCAAATAAGTAAGTATCAAATAAGTAAATAAGATCAAGTAAGTAAATAGGTATCTATTAGGTAAGTATAAAGTAAGAAAATAAGTGTCAAGTAAGTATAAAAACAATGTAATTTTTTGGTTCTCTTCAAACGAACAATAATCCAAATTCCAAGAACCCAGTCTTGTGACAGCGCCAGATGTTAGACGCGTCATTAAGAGGAGGGCGAACCGGAGCTAAAATCAACATTACATTAAAAACATTGTGATGCAATTACAGTCAGTTCAACTCGTAGAAAAATTGGTGTCATAAATAACGGTTGAGCTGTGTATGAGTGAACAATGAAATAATAAGACTAGGATAGTTGAACAATACAAACAAAATGTGAGCTTGGAAGATCGATAGGTGTAGTCTACTGCGGGGGGTGACTACGGTTAAAGACAGTTGCTAGCCTAGACATGCCGGTTTGTCTGGGGAGGCTGGTACAGAACTTGTCTCCCGTTTTACCAAGTTGAAATGACTAAGATATAGTGCCTGCAATCCTTCCTAATTTATTTCACATACCGCTACCAATCCTTTATATCTGGAAGCAGGAGCAAAGGTCCTTTCAGGACTAAGAGGTTACTCAGTTTCTTGTTGATAGACTTCACCAGACACATATAACGTCTTTGGCCACAATGCAGATGATACCCTGGGAATTCTTGAGGCACTGTTTAGATACTTCACAATGGTAAGAAAGGGTGTCGATGACCACCAAAACATAGAACACGTCACCAAAGAGAATCATGGCACAAGATTTGTGAACCGCCTATCGAGTAACGAAAGGACACAAAAGGACATTGTAGTAAAACAGTTAAACAAATTAAAAAGTTTGTATGCGACTTGATGTTGTATACAAATTGGACTTCGGTGAGAGCAAGGGGGAAATTCTAGACACCTCGGAAGACACAGATGATCATATATGACGACCAGAATTGCAAAGGGATCTAAGTGCCAAAAACAAAACTTTTCAGGAAATGAAAAAAACTTTACATCTTCAAAAAAAATTTGTATTTATATTTTGTAATTATTGAGATACATTGTTTACATTATGTATAAAATTATTATAAAGTTTTATAAAGCTATTTATTTGAATAAAAACTTTATAAATTCCTTTCGGTAGAAGGTCCTAAGTCCAAACTACCTAACAGTGCAAAAGGATGTAAGTGCCTTAAAAAGAGTTCATTTTACTAACACAGCTCACGATAGAAGTTTCTGTTGTTTTCATCCAAGTATGAAATCATTGTGCAATACATTTTCAATATCTGTTATTGTCTTGCCTTTCTTTTCCATGGACATAGATCGTTAAATTTTTGTTAGACAAAAACAGGTTCAATTTGATCCACTTTGATCACGGAAATCTGACTGATGCCTAGTTTTTTTTTTGTATCAATGCAACTAGAAGCTGCTTTGTCAAAGTCAAAAAAGTGGTCAGCCATTTTCAAAACTTTGAAAGGCTTTGAGGGTTACTAGCTTCCTAGATAACTTTCTGTAGATCTTCCATCACTTGCATTCTAGCTGACCGACACTTTTTTCGATAATAGCGAGGTCTCTATCGGCAACAGAAAAACTGTGGCCAGAGAGCAGAAATTTGTGTTGAACAGACTCAAAAATACCCTTAACTACCATGTATAGGTATAGAAAAATAAGCATTCGATTTTTTAGTTGGCCGGCACAGTTGTCGCTCCGAACAACCAAATGTTTCTTGTGATTTGGGAGTAAACCAGAGTTTATAGCCTGACTAATGCAAGACGCTACCTGATTCCCTCCTCTACCTGACTGCCCCTCGTGCAACATACAAATTATTATAGCATCATTAGCGTTGGTGCTATGGACATTGAAATTGTAGCAGGTGAGTTGGCGTAAATAATACATATTGCAATGTGTCAATTTAGGCAAAGGGAATACTTTTTCTAATTCCATTACTACCGGTAAAGCTATCACACTTACCTCTACAGCAGGCAATGGTTTCGCTGCTATCTCCTTCCTAGTGTGTTTGTTTAGTGTCATATAAGACTTCCCACTTAGTCTTGCTTTCTTCTGTTTTTCTCTAAACGCCAGCTTCTTTTCACTGATATCTTCACCAAAAGCACTGTTATTCAAATTGTTGGTGTCGTCAGCCATGATTGTAAGAAAACTTTATAACTTAAAATAAGCAATATGAAAAACACAGGCAAAGGCAATGACGGGTAGAGCACGCCTGTATCAACAGGAGTGGTGGGAATAGTGGTGGGGCGGACGACAACGTGACGGCACTTAGATCCCTATGCATTGCAAGCCCGCCCCGACATACTACCAGCGCATTCTGTTGCATCCTATAACAACTACTAGGAGTTTTTTTATGAACACAGATCACATTGCAGGGCATTGGCATGTGGACATAGATCGGTTTGCAGTGAAAACCCCATTGCGCTAAAAGATGGCACTTAGATCCCTTTGCAATTCTGGTCGTCATATGTCTTGCTTCATTTCTTCCCCAATCATATTACGAGGATGGTTGGCGTCTGCTGTTCATATTACTATGACGGGAGCGGTTCGCCAATCAGAAAGCGATGGCATGTTTTTACTTCCACAGCTGATTTCTCCCGGCCAGTTTATTAAATAAAACTAATTTACAGGCAATCTACGAATTTTCCTAAAATATTTTGGGAATTTTTCTACGTTTCAAGACAAAAAATGTAATTATAACCATGGGTCGGAAATGCTTAGTTTACCGTCTGTTTGAATGTAATATTTATTTTTTTTAAATTTCAGAACCAAAAAGATTAAAAAATTAAATAGGGAACAACCATTTTTCTTGCAGTGGTAAATCAATAGAAAAATAATTTTTATATTATCATATCACGTTTCAAAATGGCGTACGGTTAAATTTACCGTAAAACTAATTATATCATAAAAATATGAGAAAGTTAAAGTTGCTTAAATAACTACAAAAATTTGACACCTACGGTATGAAAATAGGCCAAGAAATAATGTATATGTGAGCTATTCACTGTTGTATACAGAGAAAAATTTTCATTATTTACATCTTTACGCTATCATTAACCGTATAATATTAAGAAAGTGGAATTTTTAACTAAACGAAAAATTTAATATTCTAAGCATTATACAACGGTCTACCACAAAGGTCAGGGTTAGGCCTAATATTATTAAAATTTAATGTTTGTGTTAATGCACTTTGTGATGATTCGATATTGAATTTCGATAAAACTAGATTTAATCATGTAAAAGAACTGTTAATAAACTCGTGAATTAGTATATTAATAATGCATAACACACTTAACGTACTGCTACTTCAGTGTATTAAACATTACGCGTTTAGCAGCGGAATAAGAAGAAAACGAAGTATATATGTACTTTGGTCTAAAAGAAATTTGCAGTATAGTATAATTTACAAATGTTCTGATTATATTCTGGTTTGTACAATTAAGCTTCATGATAAACACTGCACTATAATGCGTATGAAAATAGCGCTATTAATTATAAAGGAATATATATATATATATATATATATATTAATAACGAAACAACTATGTTAGTAATTAAAAAAAAAAAAAATTACTATTAATATTTTTTAGAGTTTTCTTTACCAAACATTTAAGTAAAAGTAATAATATTGGCCAGTACATTTTATCTAGGTTCAAAGCCGTATAGATAACGGAAAACGTTATTGAGGAAATAATCATTATAACTCTGTATACATTCATTATGCGTCAAACAAAAACATGTGTGGAAATTTTCTTTATTTAAAGTGAAACAATCTCTACCTCTTTTAATTCAAAAGTGGGATTTTCTTAGAAGTTACAGATTAGTTTCTAAAGAGTAAAAGCTATTTTTTAATAGACGAGGAGATATCTCGTTTAATCAAAATAAAATATAAAGACTCAGAAAAGTTAATTAATTTATTTTAGGATCCGAGACCAAAAATAAACCTTCTTTGCAAGAGTTTATAATTGCATTACATCAAGAATGTTTAACAAGTAATCTGAAGCTATTAATAAGACGTATTCATGTTATTTTGGAATAAGCAAACTAACATATTGAAATTAAATAAGGCTATTGCCAATTTATACAGTTTAATGTAAATAAAAGTCGTTTAACAGGTATTTGGTCTTCCGATCATATGTTAGTTTGCTTATTTAAACGCATATGTGACAGATACGGCCAAATACAAAATAATTGAATCGGAAAAAGTAAGCGCTCTGTTGTGTAATGGTAGCACATTCACCCGGCAAATGAGAGATCCGGGGTCGACTCCCGGCGGAGCAAGTACTTTTTGTGATTCAATGTATATATATATGTGTATACAATGTGTATAAATAATTGAGTATTAAAACAATTGGCTGAGCGTTAACGAAGCCATTCACTCGAGGGGCTGGAGTAATTTCACTTCTACGCACGATGTCTCGAAAATGAACTAACCTACAAGCTTGAAATTTTGCATGAAGTTTCATTTCTATATGACGATAACTGAGTTCAATGATGGTGCATAAAGCTCTATGGAATTTTGCTGCACTTTAGCGAATTCGGTTATATTGGTCTAAGGGTGACCATGATTACAACGAGAAAATAAATATCAGGATAAATAAACTTGTAAAAAAACTTAGTTCAACCATAAGTGATTTTAACATATGACATCATTAACATATGTAGCCTAATTATCCCAACACAAAAAACATAACGTAATGGTGACTTAGTGAGTAGACTTATATTATTTAAACACTGATATGAATTTAATGAACAAAAATGGTTTGCTGTGAGATGTAAAGATTTCTTTTCCCGTATGATTATCTGTCGTTACATCTGTCAGTAATGAGGTGTGGTGAGAAGGTTGATTCAATGTCAACGTTGAGTTTATCTCCATTGCACCTACCACTTATGCTGCTTCTGCAAACGCAACATTGCAATGGAATCAACCCTTCCTTAACTGTGTTACGTGTAGAAAACTCGGTTACTCCGCGGTGCGTTGGAGATCGTCTCTGACACGTCGTAGTCCTCTCAATTGCGTACTTGATGCGATAACGAGAACACATCATCATCTAGATTACAATGGGTGACTACTGGGTTACCCATACACAGCTAGCTCGTTTGCAACTAGGTGTCTCTGATGTCGTAATAATGCAACACAAAAACAGTCAAGGACTCCATGTGCAGCCGAGAGTACGTTTGGACGTTTCCTTCACCGATGAGTTAGGTTGGATATCAACCAGTGGTTGGCTCCAACTCAGAAACCTGATGCGTTAAAGGAAACTGAAAGTATTCCTAAGGTGCTGTTTTGGTCCTGCTAAATCCCTTCACAGGTGTGTGGACACCAGATTCCAGGAGTCAAATCGGTGAAAGTGCCAGATTTCAGAGGTTGCAGCCCAAAGCGGAATCTGAAATGGATCTTACTTCAACATTTTATGATATAAGTATTACTTAGATATGATTGGTGAACTGAAAACAATTTTTTATGAAAAACATAATTCGGATAGTGAACGTGTATAGAGTAAACTTTTATTTTTGAGTTATTCAGGGTGTTATAAATTATTTTTCTGTCTAGTCTGAACGCTGATTTCAATAATAGTGTCTTTTAAGTTAAGACCTCTGTGTGTACTACGCTTTTTACGCATTTTTCAAATTAAACCAAATTTAATATAATGTTACCTTAAAGTTGGTTTAATTTAGAATTGATTTTTCCTGTACTTTAATTTTATTTAGATTTGATTTGTTATAATTCATGTTATTTGTGACTATATAACAGTATTATGTTATGTTTTGGCCAGCCTGGAGTGTAAGTGTCGATTATTTATCACTTTACCTGTTAATTTTTGTAGAAGTAAATAGATGGTCTTAGGAATGAAAAAAACTGTTGTGTACATTTTGCGAGTTCTGGGAAAGTAAAACAAAATTTTATAGGTAATTCGTTCTATTGTAGAAAGCTTCACGCCGAAATTATACAGAAAAAATTCACGATTTTCACTCTACGTAATATAGTCAGATAAAAATCGATATTGGGCGATTAACTAACCAGAATATTGCTAATAAACAGTAGATTTTAGGTAATAAAAAATTGATTCTTTACTTTCCTATTAGATTCATCACAAAAATACTATTTTATACTGTGCCTTAAAATATGTCAATTATTATATATATCATTATTGAACATCAGAAGTTTTAAATTAGTTCATAACAAAATACGTTTGGATCTAAATAAATATAGAGACGGTGTAGAGACGATAGTTTGCCTAGACTTTGTTCAAACTAACATTGCATTTCTAATATACATTTAGATGTAAAGTAACCCGTGTAATTAGAAGTACTAAGCGGCTGGTATCGTGGAACTAATGAGTGTTTCTTCTGACTTCCGTCTTAATTACATGTCGGGTGTGCAGTTTATTTTGTGCCCTTGTCTGTAGAAGCTGGTGACCTTTAGATACAAATTACATTGCACTTGTTTGGTTTCAAAACAAGCCCTTAATATGTAGAAACATTGAAGACTAGTTTTGGAACATCCGGTTCTAGAATAAATAGTTTTGTTATAGCTATTCACACGATATAAATATTTTGGAATTACAGTAATAACAACGAATTCCGGGTTTTCAAAAAGTGTTTTTTTAAGAAATACTTTGAAATAGTTTCTCAACATTTAGAGGAAAATAGGAATACAAAACAGATCCTTTAAAATTAGCAATTTAAAAAAAATGAACAGACATGAGTCGAAGTATAAAAAGTGGCATGCTTAAAATGGGGATAATCTAAAATAACGTTTTTATTTACTTTCAATCCAACTCTGATGGATGGTGATTTCTTTATCACCATTAGATGTGGGTCGTTACGACTGAAACAGCCTCGTTGCGACAGCGAAAGATAAATAGTTAGAAGGTTTATAAACCTTCTAACTATATAATCATAAGAGGAAAACAATTACACTGTGATTTCTCAATTGAAAAATCTCTTTAACAATTCACGGTTACAATTCTTAACAGTTCAGACTTAATGGATCAAACTGTTAGTCAAACATCTGTCGTGCCAATATATGGGAATAGTGAAAAGTAATTGAGATAGTGAATAGTTAGTGAATACCATGTCACGAATACCATTTTAATGTTCGTGGCTCCTTTCGTTGTAATATTTGAAGGTATTCACTTTAAGTTGGAGCTAACGGATCCATTCTTGGAATATCCTCCAATCAAACAGAAAATACATTTTTATCACCTCTCCCCCCAGGCAGAGAAACATTGTGCCTACATTTTGAGTGATAGGCTCCAATGATGTTCAGTTGAATGGTATTTAAATCCCCTCGATGAACGTGGTACATAATCAAAATCAGTGTTACCTGTGTAAAAATAAAGCTTAAAAAAAGCGAGATTCTTCGGATGGAACCTTCAATTTGTTTCACTAACGCTCAGCCAAACCCCATGGGTTACATGCATCATCATCAAAACACGATATTGCAAGATAGTTCTCAAATAGCGTGCATATAGAATGATAGACAGTTAGAAGTACATTTTTCTAGACTTCACTAACGCTCAGCCAAACCCTATGGGTTACATGCATCATCATCAAAACACGATATTGCAAGATAGTTCTCAAATAGCGTGCAGACAGAATGATAGTCAGAAGTAACATTTTTCTAGACTTCACTAACGCTCAGCCAAACCTCATGGGTTACATGCATCATCATCATCAAAACACGATATTGCAAGATAGTTCTCAAATAGCGTGCATATAGAATGATAGACAGTTAGAAGTACATTTTTCTAGACTTCGCTAACGCTCAGCCAAACCCCCATGGGTTACATGTGTCATCATCAAAACACGATATTGCTAGATAGTTTCTCTGATAGTCGTGCATATAGGGCATATAGAATGATAGACAGTTAGAAGTAACATTTTTCTAGACTTCGCTAACGCTCAGCCAAACCCCCATGGGTTACATGTGTCATCATCAAAACACGATATTGCAAGATAGTTCTCAAATAGCGTGCAGACAGAATGATAGACAGTTAGAAGTAACATTTTTCTAGACTTCGCTAACGCTCAGCCAACTAGTTAAAGTATACAATCCGAAGAGAACACTAAACTTGTCTAATTTGTGGTAGTTTATGCAGATCCAGTCTTGGATAGGTCAAATATTGGGGCCATGTATTGATAAATGAAGGTCAGACCTCATATCGACCTCTGCTCGACATTTGGCGTGACGTAGTTTCCGTTTCCGTTTCCGTCCGAGTCGGTGTCAACTCTTCATGCTCGCGAGGGCCATGTCAAAGTCAAAGACGAGTTAACAAGTACTGCAGCATGGTGAGTTAGCACATAACTCCCACTTCCCACCGCACACTGCGTTATTATTGAAGATTCACAAAACGCTAGGAAATAAGGATAAATAAAAAAGAGAATTTTGAATACGTTCATACAGAATATCTTGGAAAACGTTGCCTAAAAGATGAACAAGTTATTGTTTAAACAAGGATATTAATTAATTAGAATTCAATGCTTCTAATAACGTAGCGCTTATCAATTATATGCGTAATTCAAGAAACCAAATTAAAAATTTAACAGTAGTGGAGTATACAAATTAAAATGCAACGAATGTCAAAACCACTATATTAACAGACCACCCGATCCTTAAAAATTAGATTTAATAAACAAACAAATGCATTGAAGCATCAAATTCACAATATGCTGACCGTTTAAATAATACTGGCCATACACACACGTATACTGAAAATAAATCTTGAAATTTTACACATATGCAAGAAATATCAGTTAATGGCAAAGATGTTTTTACATAATATTTGTTATTTGATAGATTATTAAACAATATAAATTAAATATAAAAGTTGGTCTCCAAGGTAGTTGTAAAACATGTTAATTTACTTAAATTATTTGTTTATTTATATTATATTTACTCTATCATAATTTGCACCTGGAGAAATTTCCTGAATTTAAAATGTACATATTAAAATTAAAACCAATAAAAGTGTTATAGGTTGTTTATAGTTTTAGCTGTATTAAAAACTACACTTTTGGAGGCCACAATAATAAATTCTTCTTGCAAGGTCTGTTTCGTGTTGTAAGAACTCAAATTACAATCTTGACATTTACTTCATATAGAAGTGATAAAGTAGTGCTAGTTACATGCACCACCGGAAGGCAACTCCGTTGGGTTCAGAGGGCCGCATGCGGACTTAACCATAGGTAGAATTTCGACATTTGTAAGCTATATCATGATGTTTTCTAAGGCACTGATACTCATATAAAACTAGCTGTTTTCCACGGCTTCGCACGCTTTTCGTAAGCTATGTCAGTGTAAGATCACTTCTAGTTCAAGTAAATTATATGTCCAACGCCGATGTAGAGATTACCTTGTTGCCACGATCAAGACAATCTGTAAAAAATTTATGGTTAAGCCATTGTATATGTACATGTACTTTATTATAAAGTGGTCTAACACTCAAGCCTTGAGTTTAAACAGAACTTTATTTTAAAGAACATGTACATTAACACTTGGCGCCTTCAAGTAGTATTTGGCTATTTAATACACATAACTGTCTCGTAATTGCAGTTTATAATAATGTGCAGGCGCTTTGATAACTTTTATATTTTGCAGCGCCGCTTGGTGGTGAGTTTCATCAATAGGCATGGCATATAAACCTTCTATGTGAAAAAAGATATATACATACAAGTTTTCATATTGTTCGGTCAAATATTTTCTGATTCTATAAAGGACATAAAGAAAAAATTCATATATAGATTATTACAGTGAACAGATAGTGACGCTTTCATGGAATTTATTAAGTAGGTGACGAGGAAACAATGGAAATGGAACTATTTAATTTAAACAATGTTCTATATAATAAAATTATAACCTTTTACAGAGTTTTAGAAGATTCGGTTAGTATTTTTTTCCGAATCCAGTGCCTTTAATACACAGTTAAAAAGCTTATGTATTCACTATATTCCTGATATATACACACTCATCATACTCATTTCGAAACAATTAAATTTTAAAACTCCCAAATGTCTCTATGTGCTTTGTGCAGGATTTTTATATGTTAAGGCATAGTTTTCTCTTAGTGTAGCATCTGAAAACTGTCACAGACTTGACTCTGAAATCTGCAGTCTACTTGAGACTGGAGAGATATCAAAGACACCTAGGCTACAAAAGAGCTCTCTCTGGTTTACTCATCAGCCATCCATTGCAACCTATGGTAAAAACATCTTTTAATACTGGAGAGCTCTCACCGCTTAAATTTACTCGTATTTTTTGGCGTAAAGCATGTTTTAGTGTAGCGTTATTTCAATTATTAATTTAACTCCCACCTACAAAATGGAGACAAAAACCAGGACACGAAAAAACGTCATAATTTGTGATACACAATGTTGGCCCCTTTTAATTCATCCTACTCCAGTACCCAGTACCCGTTGTAGTGATGTATATAAAATGAAATAGCACAAAATATCAAGACAGGTCAACATCGTCCTTCCAGAATATCCTGGAATTTTCCAGTTATAATGGAATAGTCTAGTGTTCCTCGTGCTCGACAATACTGTCCCTGCACAATACGGTCGGAAATGACCGAGTCAATAGGGACGATAAAATATTGACTACGCTCCGAGTATACTGAAGGCGAGTGATGAATTGATGCCATCTCGAGTGAGTGAGTGGCTCCCGGAGTAGAACGCTTCAATGGTTTCTGAAGCAGACCTTGTGTATGGAATCCTGAAATTGTATAAAAGTATTTTTCCAGGCTGTAGTATAAAAAGCGGCCACCAACACAATCGATTATGATTATCGAATGATTCGTTATCATCGATATCCATGCCATCCAAAAGACTGAAAGCAAAATTTAAGAAAAAATAACGTTATAGATATTTCAAAAAACAATATGGTTTTTGGTAGTTTTCAATCTTAAAAATTAATGTATAAATATCAATATAATTTATATAATTACAATAAAACATAACATTTACTTACTTTATGTATTTTGTCGTTGTCACTAGCCTTCTCCTACATAAACGAAATAACAACAGCTGGTAATGACGTCACCAATCTAAATAAAGAAAGCTGGCAATGATTATTTATGAATATCTATAGGTCGTATTCGATAGTATCAATATTTAAAATCGATAATCATAATCCGATTGTGTTGGTGGCCTCTTATTAAACTGTAGCCTTTTTCTAGCGAGTGCAGATAGAAAGAATTCCGCTAATATTTTATCAGTGATATTTACCCATCAAAATTAATAATAGAAAATTACGCGAAGTGATGGAAATAGTTTTTGATTTATTAATTTACTAGCAGTTACCCGCGGCTTCGTACCTATGTTTCAGCTACATGAGCACTTCTGGTTCGAGCGAATTACCCGATTAACGTATTTACGACGCCAATGTTGAGTTTTCCTTGTAGTTACGACTAAAAATACGTCAAAATGTGTGTATTTACAGCTATTGCAATTTACTCCGTTCTTAGTATGTTTTGTCCTACGGTTGATTTGGCCAAGAAAATATACATCACAGGTCAGAGAAGCCCACTTCCGTTAAAAGCGAACTAAGAAGGGTTTTGTAACAGTGTTTAAATTAATTGTAAAACTTAAATAGTAACTTTTTATTTCATATCCATTACTTAGTATTTGCGAAAAATGTACATTTAAAATGCCACTATTTACGTGTTTGTTTGTTTACACACTGAAAAATATTTTAAAACATTTTGAGCTGGAATTGGTACATTAGTTCAAAAGCACAGTCCAGCGAACTTTCATCTACCATAGTTATTGCCGACTGCTTCAAAGGGAGTCTTCGGAGTCAAATTCAGCTCTTCTTATGTTTAGGACATTTTCTATGGCAGATGGTAAATACCCAATCGCTGAAATCCAAAACGGCGTAAAAATAATGTTCACTTATTAGAACATTTACTCACTATAAATGTAACAAATTGAAAATAATAAGCAATGTTTCCACAGAACAGCCGATTACATTTGACAGGTTCATTCAATTAATATTACACAACTTTAGAGACCAAGATGAAAATTTTCTCTACTTTAATCTTATGAGGCGATCCTATGAGGCGTAGCCCGGAGGGATTTCCGAAATAAGAATATGCCTATATTCATCCCATAAACCGCAAGAATGTCCATATTACATGTACATAAATCCATATTACATGTTAAGGAAAGAACCTCAATGTACCGATAAGAGAAAATGTTCTTTGAAACACGAAACTCGAAGGTAACAAGAGAAATAAAAAGAACGGCGGATGATTTGTAAGTAAACCGAGCCAGCTGGATAGATATACACTTTCTTGTGTATGTGACACATGTGCGGCTAGGCGCTGACCTAACTTACGTTGAGAGCTATATAACAGATTAGCAATACCGTACTGAATGTTAAAGTAACTGAAATATACGATCAAGGGGGTACGCCATCACTTATTTAATTTCAGATTTGATAATTTATTTATTGATTTAACGATTTCATGTTTGTAGGCCTAACATAACCTCAAATACTAAGTTGTTAATTTTATAGAATCGTTTAATCGTTTCAGGTGTGTGATCTGAAAAAAAATGAACTATGTCTGCACGCTACCCACATGACCTTAAGTAATCTACACTTCTGCATAATTCGAAAATACGTGTTATTTAAATAATTAAATTAGTTTCAGAATGTAAGCGACTTAAAAATTTACAAGATTAAAAAAATGTTCAATTTGACATCAACGAGAAATGAGTTTGCGTAATGTCTCTTTATTCAGTTTGGTTACAAGATCTTGTATTTTTTACATAAAGTCGCTAATTTTTTTAACACCAGCTGAAGGCAATGGCCGGTATGAACCACGTTCACGACAACGTGTACTCCATCGGGTACACGCGATCGTTTACAACCGCCGCCGTGTACCTGATCGGGTACACACCGGCTTTATAGTAAAGTGCGTCGTGCGCCCAATGGGGGGTACACGTTGCTATGCATTTCAATATTGCGTTTGTATATTTGGCCTGTCTTGATGGTTCGTTTAAATTTAATCCCACGCTTAAATAAATACCTCCGAGTTTTGTGTACCCCGTCAGGCGCATGATTTTCTAATTTTTAAGGTAAATGAATTTTTTTAGGTATCCCTTGGGGTACGAGGGGAAAATTGAAATAAAAAACATAATGTAATAATTATTTGTGCTCAAAATTGCGAAGTCTACATACCTTTCTCGTTATACTTACACTTGACATATCAAACCCAATTACGGTTTTTGCCATTACTATTGAAAAACTCGACAGCAAATCAAATCAAATCAAATTTATTTCAAAACTAGCGGACCCGGCGCGCTTCGCTGCGCATTTCAATAAGTTTCCCGCGGCTTCGCACGCAATTTCCCGTTGAAAACAGTACACTATATTCACTTATTCATTTTCTATCACATTCTAAACATTGCTGAGATAATTGATAGTCGTTCCTTCGTGAGCTTCTTGGGCGCATTATGAAGGTATGTACCACATTCCTGATACTTCTGTCAAAAAAAAACAACTAAGGTTGATTTTATAACATTCTTTATATTTGTAGCCAACGTAAGATAGTAATTATGATATCCTGCATTGCTCTTCTGATCAAGCATGAGCATGGTTTATATTAAATAAATATTGCAGTTAAAGGTGAATTTTTACGTCAAATTTGAATTGTATTATCTGGATAGTAAAGTCTATGTTTAACAGTGATTGCAGAAACAGTTTAAACAAAATTTGTCGTTTCTCTTAAGCTTACTCTATGCTTTAAAACTATAAGTGTAGTAATTAAATTATATATAAATATATTTTTTGTCGCATTATATATGTTTACAAAGAACAGCTGATTAAAAATTTGAAAAGACTCTTTCACTTAATAACATATGTTTGCTGCAATGCATTTCTTACGGGTATTTCTGTAACCAGTGGGGCGGAATCCTGAATCGGGAAAGGGATAAAAAGTATCCTATAACCTTCTACAGATCAAGACGAACAAATTAAAAAAAAAATTAGGCGAATCCGTCCAGCCGTTTGTGAGTGTGATGCTGTTACACACGAACAGTTTCATTTTTTATAATAGATTTACAAACAAGCATGGTACACGTAGTATGCATGAAATTAGTCCCACATGGGTAATAGAGGCTTGTGCGTGGTGACGAGTCAGTTTCTAGTTGCTGTGCACAGCGGTATTATGATAGTTATCATTAATAATAATAAACTATTTCATATACTTTTTAAAAACAATTATTATATATAAAATCTAAAATAATCTGTGTAATTTGTAGGCTACAGAAACATTAATTATGCCATAATACCCAATAGTCTAAATTATTTTATATAAAAGATAAAAAAATAAGGTATGTTATTTGCTATTGTGTAAATTATTAAATTGAACAAAATTAATTACTAACGATACTTGGGTTAAATTTGGGTTATTAGAGGTGTTTAAAACCATCGGAGAGGCGAAACGGCGCAAGACGGCCATCGCAACAATAGTGAAAAAAGTTTGTTACGTGTAATAAAGTAAGTTAGTCAGTAAATAAACGTGATCATATACATTAGTCTAGTATATAGACGAGAGCAGCGACTCAGCGTGTTCAGCGCCGACCTCCAACAGCCAGACAGAGACACGATTTTTGTATGCGGACAGCGGGACCTGCAGGTCCCTTATGTGTTGCGGAATATTTCTGAGTAGGAAATTTGCAATGTAATAGGGATTGGTGTAATTATACGATTTTACTACTCGGGGAGCCTGCAGGCCCACGCTAAACAGCATTCCTTGTAAAATATCTATGTGTGACAGGGGTGACGATCTGTGGCTCCTTGCGAAAACCAGTAAGATTTTAATATATAGCTGCCGAATTGATAACAATTGTGTCTCTGTATAAAGCAAGATAGTCGGTATCTGTTGTGTTTTTTAAACGCTGCCTTAATAACTAAATTTTGAACAGTCATTAACGGATCTAAAATAGACCTGTAAGGCCCTCCCCATACTATAATACCATATTGTAAAATTGATTGTGCATAGGCGTAATAAATAGTTTTAATTTCATTGGGATTTAATATTTCAGTAAATATTATGAAATATGTAAATCATTTTCCTTAGTTTATTTTTTACAGCAAATAAAAAAGTCCAGAAAACGTGATAAAATACGAAGCTATATTGAACTGAAGTCAACTCTTCTAGAACTCTCGAGTGTTCAGTAAGAACGTGCAGACGAGTTTGGTATTGAACTATTAACCGGTTAACTCTCCCTGCACTAATGAGTCACAGTCAGAGCCAGACGGAGTGACGATGTAGTGGTTGGAGATTATGCTCAAGAAGGCAGTGCAGGATTCCACTGCCTTGCTGATTGCAGAATTGCAGATTGAGACAGCACTTGGCCTGGTTTCATTCTCGAATACGGATTACTATTTGCTGAGCTTCTATTAGACATCGCACTTATCGAATGTACAATATTGTGTTTTAATAGGCAATAATGTTTATAAATAATGTAATATCATGAGTGTTTATAGTGAGTGTCAATTATTTCTCTGTCAAAAATACAAAATTAAGTAAATTTAATTAGTTTGTTTATTTATTTGAAACATTGGCACTCGATTGATTATTGAGGCTGGGATGGCAGATCAAAACTCTATACATATAGTTGTGTTTTTTAGTGTTTTTGATTTTGGCAATATTCGCCCAACCTAAACAATGTGGGAGTACGCTATACAAAATATCACGTAACAGGTTTCACTAAGGCTGCATGTAAAATTTCTAGCCTATAGTTAATCTCACTAGGCTACATGTATTACAATGCCATATTTGAAAATGTCACATGATTGTAATAATTTTGTTTACAAATTTATTTATTTTATCGTTGCAATCACGGCTACCTTTAAGACCAATGTAAAATGAATATTCAATACGAATTAATCCCATGGAATAAATTGCACTATCATCGAACACAACTCACTTTAAAGATGTAAGGCTTCATGCAAAATTTCAAATCTATATGTCAGTTCCATCCGAAATATCGTGCGGACAGACAGACAGACAGACAGAAATGACATCTTTCAGACCCTCAAGTGATAGATTTCACAAGAAAAATTTTAATTCTTAATCCAACTTTGGTCAGTTTTATTTAAAAATAGGAACATGCCGATGATACTTTTGTAACTAGTTCACTACTTCGTAGAACTGATCTTCTCCTGGGAAAGTTAAATAGTAGGAAAGAGATAAAAGAGGAAAGGAGATACATATAGACTTTTTAAAGATGACAAAGTGTTTTTTATTGAATTGAATATTATTTTTTGAGTCAATTAAACAATCAAACTTCTAATAGTGTTTAGAAGATTTACCATACACTACTTTCCACGCATATATGAGAGGGGCTTGTAAGATTTGCTATAAGCAAGCAAATTCAGAAGCAAACAGTTTAATAAAACGTGCAGAGACAAATTTAAAATAACTCAGCCAGGTGAAACCAGATTTGACAAGAGAAATCCATATTCTTGAATTGCAAGATGGCGAGCATATTAAAACACACCTTCTCTTTTTCCATTGCCATAATGGATTGTTATAGTTTAGCATCATTGCCGTAGTATTTATTTCTTTTACCAAGTTTTTCAGATTTAGATAAACATGAAAACACTCTTTAGAGGTTTATATGTTTATTCTTCTTATGTTTTTTTATATAGCGAGAGCCAAAACGTGTGTTTTAAGTTATACAAGTATAAAACACATAAATAAAAACATAAAAAATGTATATTTCAAATTTTCCTATTTGAATGTATAGTTTAGAGTATGTTCTGTATCAAACATGTGTTTTACGTTTTAATTCTATAACTATAATTTGTACTTAAAATATTTTAACTATATTATTAGTTCATAATTCCTTATTCCTTATTCCTGAGGAAGTAGTAGCTGGTTGGAGTGCATACAACTTATATACAGGATTTCAATTTTTATTGTTCTTTTTTATTATTTGGACAGTGATTGTTAAAATAATTTTTATTATATATGGAAATGGGCGTTTCTCTGTACATCCTTTATAGATTCAGAAACTATTTGACCGATCATAAAAAACAATTTGTATGTATATGTATTTTTCCACGTAGAACGTTTATATGCTATGCCCATTGATGTAACTCACCACCAGACGGCGCTGCAAGTTATAAAAGTTATTAACTCGCCTGCACATTATAAACTGCAATTACGAGATAGTTACGTATATTAAAAAGCCAAACACTATTTGAAGGCACTAAGTTTTGATGTATATTTGTCTATAAAATAAATTTATGTTTCTACTTAAAGCTTAAGTGTGAACCACTTTATAATAAAGTTCATGTACGTGTACAATGAATAGAAACACTTTTAACAGATTTTCTTGATCGTGGCGACAGGGCAAACTTTACATCGGCGATATATAATTCACTTGAACCAGAAGCGCTCATACACGGGCAAAGCTTACGAAAAGCGTGCAAAGCCGCGGGAAACAGCTAGTGTAACAAAATAGATGAGTAGATAAAATTTAAATCGTAAATTAGAGACACATTACAAAATTAACAGTCATGTTATTCCTTAGAAATGCATTTGCTTTATTAATATAATGGAATGTTTTAATGAATAAGTGTTTAAATTGATTTTCGAACATAAATATTCTTGAAAAACACACACTAATTAGTTGAATTTTCTCATTAAAAATTGTTCTTGTCTCACACTTTACGAGATTTTATTCATACATTTTATAGTACCATTAGCATAGTTCGTTGTTAGTAAAATTAAATTGTAAGATAGCATATCAATCACTATTTTAGTCATAAAAATTTTAATGTACTAATTACATTTATTACAATTAGCGGTTTAATTACTGCTTAAAAGCACTAAGAGGAATGAGGCATCAGGAAGTATTACTAAATTGGATAGCGACTCAAATGAGTTAAGTTTTAGGGACATGGAAAATGGAAAAATTAATAGACTTTTCAATTTACAAATATACCTAATGGCCCAGGAAAACCTGTCGTCATTGAGGTTTCCTTAATTATCTTTAAAATCAGTGTTGTTTCTCTACGTTGAAATGGTCACTGAAAGCATATTAAAAGTTGAAAGCAGGCTCAGGCTTAGATCTTTTGTAGTGTAAAGTTGCTTTGAAGTTGCTTTAATAGTGTTATTTCAAAAACAGGGAAATAAAAATAAATAAAGTTCAAGTACTTCAGTCATATGCAATTTAATTGGATTGACTCGTATAATTTACCACTAGTTTGTACTTTTAAAGCGAGCAATTAAGTCTGCAAAGGACTGTTACCCAATTTATTTGCAATGTTCAAAGTTCAGAAAATGGGTAGTGTCGAACACTTTTAATGTGTTTTCAATTGATTTTTGAGCATTGTGGTTTTTACTTTCCAGAAGACTCAAATTAGGTCAGACCTCAATCGCATGCTGTGTCATATTTACAAGAAATCTATCCCCGCGCGGCCGTACCGACTTACAAATCACCAACCATTGTTTCTATTTCCACTCGTGGCTTTTTTTCTCTTCAAAGGACTTTCCTTTGCTCTGCTTTAGTATGAAGTCTTATTTATAATTGTAATAATAATAACATCAGTAAGCAAAATATATACGCACAGCAATGAAAGAGTAAGTGCACACTTGTAGTCCATTAAGTAATACGTACTTTAGACAGAACTAATTGTAATATTCCTATATCTATTATATTATTTAACTATCTAATAGTGTGTGTTGGTTTGATTTTTTTACTCAATCACGTAGAAAGTACTGTAGCAAATGTATCGACATTTTACATGGACATTCATAGGGTCTCTGTTTAACATATAAGGCCACTCTTATTTCGAAAATCCCTCCGGGCTACGCCCCACTGGTCTCTAAAGTTTCATTAAAAAAAACAAAATATTATAATTGAAAGATCCTGTTAAATGTAATCATATGTTCGGTGAAAAGACTGTTTTATGACAGCACAGCCATAAGTTTATTTAATTTAAGGAACACTTTCAATTTTTGGTCTTAAAACATAGAGTAAGCTTGATTGTATCGACACTCTTTATTCCTACCTTTTTAGCATCCGATGTTTAAGCACAGAGTAAGAACATATCCAGATAAGAAATTTAACAGTCTTAATAAAAATATACTTTTTAATGTACACTTCAGGAAATTTGAAGAATGCACTGCTTGGTCAATACTGTAATATTAAAGATAAAATTACTATCTAACTTTTACTATAAATTAAAAAACTTAGTTATCTTAGTGGTTTTTTTTCAGAAGAAGGCTTTTCAGACCTGTTTATATACTAGCACATACCCGCGGCTTCGCCCGCAATTTCTATGCAACATTCCGCATATTTTATTGAATAGCTCCCTCGATTTCAGTATCACTTGTAACTTTTTTAGACCCGTTTAGAGGAAATCCAAAGTCGAAGTTCAAAGCTTTGTTAGTAAAAGCACACGTGGTGTATACGATGTAATGTAATTATTATTTGAGGTGTGCACCTCTAATTCAAATTAATTATATTTTCAACGCAAACTTGAAGTTAGGGATTTTACACCGAAAAACAATATATATATATATATATATTGTTTTTCGGTGTAAAATCCCGAAATATATGTGTGTGTGTGTGTGTGTGTGTGTGTGTGTGTGTGTGTGTGTGTGTGTGTGTGTGTGTGTGTGTGTGTGTGTGTGTGTGTGTGTGTGTGTGTATCACCACCAATAAAGTTATCAGAACCAAATATATCAATCTTCACCACAACAAAAAAAAAAAAAAAACATTAAGGATTTGAAAGATAATTAAATGTAAATATGTGTCTTAACTGTAGTAGAATATTGTTATAAAGGTTTCCGCTGACAAGTATTGTACTTAGCGGGGCCTCAGAAATGTATTATTTATTGAATAAAATAAATCAATAACTATAATCAATTCAATATAGACCATATCTAATTTTGGCTGGATTTTTACAGTACAGTTTTCTAAGTTGTATGAATATAGATGTTGTTAATGGAAATTAAAAACTACTATCAACATCAATAATACTTACATTGTGGCAGTTGTCATTTATATGTAAAGATGATACATGATGCATGATGCAACATAGTACATGTTGTTGTGTCCCTATCCATGCTCGCTATATAATACTATTATTTTGGTGCAGTTTAGGAATTATAACATAATATGCGTATTATGTATATACCTAAATAGGAAAGTACACCCCATCAGTGAGTAATGAATGCGATGTCTCCTCGACTATTTTCTGTCATAAAAATTGCATTTAGTGTCTCGTGTATTGCTTTGTGATTCTACTTGCTATAATCACAAACTGACTGTGCTAGCTTGTTTGCTCGAAGTGTAGTCACGGAGCAAATGGCTTGTTGAATCATGCTAATGTACAGTCCCTCTGTTTCGGCTACTGTAAATATACCGTTCCACATGGTCTAAGGAAACTAGATTCAATACCGTACATGAACAATCTAGTTCATTGAAAAAATAAATTGGTTTTCCTTGTTACCACGATATTGAAATAAGAAGTGTTCTTACTTTTGTTATGTTTGAACTGTTTAAATGTAAAACAATTGAAAATATTGGTAAATTAAAGAAACGCAGGCCTATAGTCGTGCTGTCATAATAAAATGTTTCAACATAACGGTTTATTAAAATTAACGGCTCTTTCAATTATTTCGCAACTTTAGAGACCAAGATGGGATTCTTATCTCCTTTATAGTCCAAAGGGCGTAACCCAAAGGGATTCTCGAAATAAGAATATGCCTATATTCATCTGAGGAACATAAGTATGTCCCTGTAAAAATTCAACATCAACCATATATGTACGATGTAATTTTAACAACTTTTAAAAGTATTTATAAGTCTACTTTATCCTAAAAGGCTCTTCCATATAGAAGTAAATGTACGTATACTGGGTTAGGTAAAATTGTGGAAACGCCTGTATTGAACCTATCTTTGTAACCAATTTAAACACCAAACCTAATAAGTGAATGTTTTGTTAACTTTTTCAACTTTGGCTTTATTTCAAAATAGAATATTTCGTGGTAACCTCCAATATTTCACGTGGAAATTACTATAAAAAAGTAATGATTCAAAATCACGAATAATGAAAAATACAGTTCTGGTCCTCATTCCGTAAGGGAATGGCACCTGTTTGAAGCGATAACATGTTTGATCATCACGGTCCCTTATATCCTCATGGAATGAGGTCAAGACATCTAGTTTTCAATACTCATACTCTTTATCACTTTATAGACATCGTTAGATATTCTATAAGTAAAACTAAATTTCGGCGATTGGACGTATTATTTTCATCTGGTGTCAAAAAATTAAAGATTGCTTTATTAGAAATGAAATATTTTAAAATTTGTTCTAAGCTTAGCCTTAAGCTATACACTTTCCTTTTGCACCTTAAGGATAGGATAGTCTTCGAAACGCAATCTCTTTTTGTAATATAAAACAATGAAAAATTTCCGAAGCCCTTTCTAGTTAACTTAGTTATACTACACTTAACCAAACTATGGTGGGAAGGGATTCAACTCGAATTTTGAGTTTAGGTCAAGTTCACATTCTAGTGAAAATCTGACGCTGTCACAGACTTGACTCCTGGGATCTGGAGTCATGTACGTATGAAGATACTCTTTGCAGCGTTTCGACAACAGAGACACCTAGACTTCTCAATATAGTGTGTTCTAGGTGAATAGGTATTATCATTGTAAATATCAAATATTCACATTGAATCAACCATTCCCACCATATTTGTGTTAAGTGTATGAAACTCTAAAACATCGTAGTGCACTCAATTAATTGTGCACCCATTGCTTGAATGATAAATCTACCTAGATCTATTTAGATTACATAAGTCGGCTGCTGAGTGAACCACACAGCTATTTCGTATAGGCTAGGTGTACCTGATGTCGAAACGCTGCAAAAAGTTCGTTTTGAACTCCTTCGTCGCAGATGTTTTTTGGATCTCTTCAGACGAACGTGGGGTCCACATTCCAGGAGTCGAGTATGTGACAGTGTCATATATCAGATGCTGAGATCGAAGCTAAATTCAACATCCGCATTAGTTATACACATGAACATACTGTATGTGGTCATTGGGAAAGGCAGTTTTATTTTTTGGAATGGTACATTTACAAGTCGGTAACGCCAGAAAGGAAAGACCCTGAGGTTACGTACACTCCACACAAACTGAGTTGCGGTAATGTAATAATCGGAACTGTGGGACAGTGGACCGGAACTGCGGCGGAGAAACAGCTGATTATATTCCGTAAAGTGGCGGGTTGGCGGGAAATAAAATTAACGCTGAGTCTATCAGAGTTGCCATTTTGGCGACTTTTCACAAGGTAACGCTCTTGGCGCTCAGAGAAATTCTACGTATTTTTGTTTGCAAAAATACTTCCAGTTCCTTTTCATCATAACAGTCACGTGATCGAGTCAGTAATTTGTTAGTAAATTTCTACAAATGTAAGATTATATTTGTAGAACAGGATTCTGTAAAGTTTACTTATAGAGTCTTACAAGGTCGAATATAATTTTTTTAATACCTTGGAAGTCTTTCAGATAGTTACGGCAAGAGAAAGCTTTTAACCGTATTAAACTTTAGACACTTAAGAATTTAAGAACTATTTGTAGTGAAGTGTGTCTCATCCCACATGGACAATGTTAAACTTTAAAGACTCTTAGTCTTTAATTTTGTTAGTAGAATTACAAGAGATGATTATAATGATAATGCTTTTAGTTTTTCCTGTAAATTAAAAAAAAAATAAGAAAAACGAAATAAAAAATTGAATTTACATATTTTTTTGATGAGTTTTAATTACGTCTCCTTAAAAATGAGCAGTTAAGGGTTTAAAATTTTTCGTTCGGGGCTAGAACCAAAATAACCACCGGTATAGTCAGTTCCTTTAATAATCGAGGTGTATAACAAGTAATACTATATACTGTAGTAATAAAATCTCATTATCTTATACCAACGCATAACTGATTAATGTGTACTACAAAAATAAACATAACACCAAAAGCATACTCTAACTATTTTTTTATCAATTATCATATTTAAGGTATGCATAAACGTTGATATTGTCTTGAAAATATAATTTATTTGAGTTTAGAATAAAATTGTATTATACTCATAAACGAAATTCAGCTTCAATAAAAGATTGTAAAGAAAGGTATTAATGAAGAACAAGGGAATGTAAGGAAAAATACATGACTAATGTATTTATTTGCGGTACAATTTTATTATTTCATCAAAGAGTACATTTTGTTTAAAACTAAACAAATATCTTGTTTTTAATGTTTTAGAAGAAAGTATATTAATAAGTATATTAATAGAGAAGTGAAATGAGAAAGATGAATAACAAAGATAAGAAAGAATCTGTTGTGTAAAAGTGAGGAAATATATTTTATTACCAGATTATACTCTACAAACTGCACAGTGAAATTAAGTCTATTTCAAGTAATCTTCAACAGAGTAATCTAGAAGTAAGATTGGACTTGCACATAAATATTTATCGTATTTCTGTCCACTCGATCTGGCATCAGTTGTGATGGCGGTAGTCAAAATTGCAAACAGTTCTGCATTCGTTAACTTCACGAACAAACAGATTATTCTCTCGTCGTATTTCGAGCGAAATGGAGTCCTGATAGCGGCTGAGGAGCTGTACCTCGCTCCCCACCGGGTGTTATCAATTCATGGCCCGCCATCTTGTTATAGACTTGAGATCGAGTCAATATTTTATCGTCTCTTTTGTGTCACCACTCGGCTGCATTTTGCGAGTTAAATATTGACAGCTCCGAGAATACTATTTGGTCTAGACTACGAGATTTGTGCTGTTTTGTTAAACAACTTTTCATACAGAAGTGACTGTTTCTTTGTTTACACAAGTTTATTTATGTGAACGATTTTTAAACTTGACAACATTTTACTCTTGCAGAATTTTGGAATATGTCCAATTTTAAATGTATAGTACACGTCATATTGAACCATCTCACAATTAGTGCATATGTTAAAAATGTTCAAAGTAATGTTCCATAAAACGTTTTCGATTCTGACTCAATACACCTGTAGGACCCTTTGGATCAAGAAGAACCTATGTTCCACGTTTCAAGGCTCTAAATCCTTTCTATTCAGAGTTATATCAGAGAATTAGCACAACCGTAGTTATTTCATAGTTACAACCGTATTGTATGACAGTGCAAGGGGGTGGGAAGGGAGCGTGATTAGCATCGTCATCTGACGTGGCGCGGCGGCGGCGTTCTGTGACACAAAGGCTACTAACTGACTGTACCCGATACTAATTGTCCAACTGGTCGCCATTATCTTATTGTGTCCCACGGTTGTGACGTCACACCGTTAACTCGACGTAGGAGGGATGCGGAGTTACTAACTCTCGCCTTACCGTACCTTTCCGGTTACAGTAAAAGTCTTTTACATGAAGTTGAAGATAACATGATTGTTGATTGAAGACTCTTGGAGCAATTGGAAAAAAACGAATAAATACTACTAAATGTGAATAATAAAATACTTTTCCAAATTATTTATTTTTTGGGCGAGGCCAAAGGTTTCATCATCAGGCTACTCCATAAATAAATATTTACATAATTTTTATTACAATTAAAATACTATACGGTGTAAATATGCAAATACAAAACTTTTGGAAATATTTCAGCCAGTATGAAAAATTAGATACGAATACAGTATAATTTTTGAATGAATTGAGAAGAAAGGAGACTAGAACTGTTCTTGAAATCAATGAAGTTATTTCAAGAATGGTGTATATGGGCCTTTTGGAATCTCACATCTCATATGGGTTAATTGTATGTGGATATTCTCTCCATGTACGTGGATTTATTTTGTTACAAAGCACGATCGTTAGGGTCATGGCTGGAGCTGGATCCTTGGAGCACTGCCAGCCGTTGTTTATTTCTCTTAAAACATGTACAGTTTAACCACATATAAGTCTTATAAAAGTAAATTCTTATGGTAGCACATCAAGGGCACAGGAATGAAGTGGTTTCAGAGCTACTTGCAGAGAAGAAAGATTGTAGTGGAAATCAAGCAAGGGAACATCTAACCCTGTAGAGATTAAAAGAGGCGTTCCTCAAGGATCTAATTTGGGGCTAGTACTGTTTGTGCTTTTTATTGGAGATACTCAAGAGCACCTGGAGGAGTGCTGCTATCTAGTTTCATATACGGATGACACAACTCTCATCAACAGCTAGCAGAGTATTCTAAATACTAGTTATGATTATTACATTTCAATGTAGTATAAAATACTCATCTTTTCAATATTCGGCAGGATATTCATGAATAATACGCAAACTTTCCAAATTAACAGTATAACAAGAGTCTGTGAATAAACAAATTTAATAATTTTAAAAGAAGTTATTTAGGTGGTTACTGATAAACCCTTTTCCAATATTAATTAATTATGTAGCACAAGTGTACAGATTGCTTTTTACCAGCGATAACCTTTATAAATATTAACCATTAATAAATTCACAGACAGTGAGAAATTCCATCACGCATGGAGTTCCTACAAGTAATTATAATTATCTTTTATAAAATAAGAAATCTGACACATAATTTTGGAATATTACATTAAATCTATAAATGGCTATAAATATTATTGATTCTTGTATACCAGGTTGATTACTATACTTGTAACAAGCTAAACTGGTAAGTTTAGGTCTTACGAAAGTTATTCAACCCAACGTAGATTTCTGCAACGTTTTCGTGGTTAAAATAATTTCTCAGAGTTATACAGTCGGGAGCCCTTTTTGTAACGAAAGATCAACACAGGTTATATTGAAGAAATGCACTCGCTCCATCTTTGTAAAAGTCTGCTATAAAGCACCAAGTCTTAGCGGCTGCTCCCTTTTATGTTTATTTGAAAGAAGATACTCTCGCGTATAAAGATATCTACAAACATCTGGTAGATGCCATTTTGATAAGAGATTTGGGTTTTGGCCCACGCCTGCTTGAGAAATAGCAGCTATTTCAGGCTCTTTGATCTAAAACGAATCTGAGCGCTGGAAGCATCAAAATGTGACAATTTGTTCTTGCAGAGCCACCTGAAATTAATAATAAACTTGAATTTTCTTACGTTATTACAACGTTACTATATTTAAATAGGTCAACACAGCGGTTGTGGTAAGCATAAGTAGAAGACAGCTTGCATTCTCATTGTATATCATTCCTACTGCAAAGTTCGTTTAGAATTGTGAAAATCTCGTGGAAAATAACGAGGAAGTTACGTAATTTAAATGCAATATTTATTTGGTTAAAAGTGTTGTTTTTATGTTAAAATCCATTGTACATAGTAAAGTCGACCCAATATATAACAATGATTAAACAATAATAGATAGGTAATAAAACACTTTTTTACTTTTCAATTTATTTGTTTTGAACCCGCCGTGCGCAGTAACTACACATCATGGTTCACGAAAAAATCGTGTGATAAAATTGAACTTCCAAACAATAATTGTGTATTTAGTAAATGAAATAGTTTTACTCAAATGTACCGATATAAATAAAATAAAATATTTATTGAATACTAGGCTACAGGTAACTTTTAGATGCTCAATTTAAAACTTTTGTCGATAAAAATGAAGCTGAGAAAGTTAGTTAATTCTGTTTGCATTCGATTTAAAATTTATGATACACTTGTAAATAATTTTATTTCCAATTGACCTTTCAATGAATCACACTTTTATAGAAGATGTGATTTTTACAGATGAAGTTTAAGGTATGTATATGATTGCATGATATTTTGTTGTAATTTACTTTGTACTTTGGTCTTTGAAGCATACCATTGTAGAACATAAGTACAGTGAATGTTTTATGAATCAGTTGTATTGTGTGTATTTAAATAGAGCTTGAATTCTTTATTAACTTGCGAACTAATATTTTAGTTACAATATATAACTAAAATTAACATGTAAAGATCAGTGGCGTATTTAGAAAATTATTTTGGGGGAGGGGGTTGACACACAGGGTTGTTTAGCAGGTATAAAATACCCTAAAAATATAGGCTTGGGATTCTTCCCCATCAAAATTGTAGAGCTTTAAGGCCTGATATATTTTTTCTTGTTTAAAAAAATAATGGGTGCAATTTTAATATTTGTCTTTCAAAATTTCGTGGGGGGGGGCTTTGAGCCATCTAATTATCCCCTATATACGCCCATGGTAAAGATAGCTACATTTATTGTGTATAAGCTAAATTTACTAATAATACAACATCCCTTATAAAGCTTAGTTAACTTGTAGTAAACAATTACCCGAATGTCTATTGAGTTAATTGAGTTAATAATTCTCCCCCGCTTAATTTAGTGCAGAAAGCCAGTGGTATCTCTAAATAGTGCAGTCATTGAAGCATTGTTGCTCCGAATTTTTTTACTTTGAACCGAATTGCATAAAATTTTGGAAATTAGGTTTCATCTTACCCTTAAACTTCAAAAGTGAAAATGATTTGACCTCCGCAACTGGTTGCCACCCCTTTTCGCGGGGCGAATTTTTTTGTTTCAAAATAACCTCGGATATCGATAGAAGGCCTTAATTTTAAGCAAAACATCCTCTATAAAGTTTTTCGAAAATCCAATATTTTTCAAGTTATTGGCAATTGAAAATTCGCAATTTTTTTCACGTTTTTCATCGGTTGTTTGCAAATATCTCCAAAAATAAACGTTTTATCAAAAATTGTATAAAGAACAAAATTGTAGCAGGTAACAAAAATGAACAATTTGGTTTTTTTATAAAGTATTCTAAGTGCAATATTAAACTAGATATTAAAGATCAAAGCCGTTTTTTATTTTGTCTGAAATTTTAATCGATGTGGTCAATGCCATCTAGCGGCGAGCAGATGCATTTTAGGCATTCTAATAAAAAAGGGTTTTGTAGTGCTTGAAATAAGCTTTAAAATGAGCACTATTAAAAGTCTTTTGCACGTAAAATAAGTGACCTGTATTGCAAATAAGAGGAGCATCTAATGTTTTTCTTTGAAATCAATGGGTTTCATAAATGCCATTACCACAAAAATTAAAATTAATCGTTATTCCGCCTAGAATTAACTTTATTATGAAGATTTTGATAGATTGTATCAGTTTGGCTGCTTCAGGACACATATTTTTCAAAAAAGTCACGATTAAAAAACATTTCAAATTTAAAAAAAACACCTTTTTTCATAATATCTCAAAAATGACGACAGATACGTATAAAAGTGTAGGGATAAAAATTTAGGTATTTTTATGACAAACAATTTGGGTTTTTTTGTCTTTTCTGTCAAACAAAAATTGACGGAGATATGATTGTTTAAAGAGCGCGTGGTTAGCGCAATCACAGCCTCTCTTAAGCCCTTTAAACCCTTCACCGTTTGAGAAAAAGGTTTTTTACTATATATTGCAATGAAGGATGTTGTAGCTCTCTTAATTAAATTTACAATGGTTTTTTATAAATTGTGATAGCACGAAAATTGAAGGAGTTATGGTCCAAAAAACTTATCATATTTTTTTTTTCTACTTAGTAACTGAAATTTCGCAGTGTGAATATTTGGAGCAATGTGAAAGTACGCAGTATAAATAGAGACCCAAAAACTATTGTAATGTATATATATATATATATATATATATATATAGATATGGCTCGTATATTTTGGAAAACGTAGGCATGAATACATACCAACGTTCTTATATGTATATAACACATTTGAGTGAATTTTATGTAATTTGTAAATATTTTATTAAATAAATGGCAGTTTTTTTACTCTAAATTAAATTATTTTTATATATATATATATTTATTGATTTAATTTAGGGGTAATTTTAAGGGTAGAAAAAAAACTTAAGAATATGATAAATCATTTTCGAGAGTGTGGAATAATATTTAAATCTTTTTCATTTTATCAAAAACATTTTTTTAACAATTTTTATCAAGGGGTAGCTTTCAAGGGTTGAAAGGAGGTTATAAAAATTTGATAATTATTATAGAGATTATAAAATATTACTTACTCTATACTTACATCTTTTTATGTCATTACCAAAGTATTTTCTTTGTGATTTTTTCAATTTAGGGGTTGTTTACAAGGGTTGTAAGATTTTTCAAGGGGTTGAAAATGATTTTAATATGAGGTAGGTAATTGTGTTAGAAAACACTTTAAAATTTCACCACTTACTATTAGACATGTTTTCTAGCGATTAAATGGCTCAATGTCAATTTTTCCATTAAGGGGTTGTTTACATCCCTTAAAAATAATAGGCGGAGTTCAGATCATTTTCACTTTTGAAGTTAAGGGTAAGATGAGCCTAATTCCAAAATTTCATGCAAATCGGTTCATAGTAAAAAAATTCGGAGGTAAGACCGTTATTTTTTCGCTTCAATGACTGCACTAAAAAATGTACTTTAATTTCTGTCACAAAGGTATTTCAGATTTTAATAATCTGCTTTTTTCAGCTTCTCTAGAGATTAAAGCTCAAAGTTTCTGATGTATTGTAACGAGTTTCCAAGGTAAACCAACCTCGCGGTAAGTAAAATCAGACAGGAAACTAAAAACCTGGTTACCGCCACCCTTTTATATGGCCGGATGACGTAATCATGATGGACGAAACGGTTGCTTCCGCTCTCCGCTTTATTATTGATTTTCAGACGTTACAGCCATCACATCGGATAATATTGTGGAGTTTGTTTTATATTTCGGTGGTCTCGCCATTCTCCAGTCACTTCTCATGAGCCACAGATTTGCTCTTTTATCCCAGTGCATGGGAGAGTGTCCGCAATGTTGAGCTTCTTCATAATTGTTCCATACTTCGTTCTATCACAATCAGCTCTCAGATTCTGCAGATTCGCCCATGAACAAACAGTACCGAAATTCCACAAGATTGTTTGAACATTGAGCAACAGTAGATATATAATAATATACCCAGCAGGGATCACTTTTGGCTGGTTTATACCTACCAGTCGAACCCACCACTGGGCACAGCAAAAACCGATGTGCCACTTCAATCTGGGTAACCTTATGGATGTCCAGTAGCGGCACATCACTAACAACAAATGTTGAGATTCTGGGGTTCATGGGCAATTCGATAGGTCTAGTCTACTGTGGAAGATGACTGTTGGAGTTGATGGGGTTTGTTCCCTAACCTCAAACGTTCTTGTTAACCTCAACAGGGTGTGCCACCCCCTGCCCACTTTTACTGGAGATGCTGGTTCAGAGCTGGCCTCTCCTTCTTCCGGGGGGACATGACTTTGAGATGTAGTGCCCTAATTCTTCGTCATGGATCTTGATAGGAGGCGGCCACTACTCCCTAACCTTACCCATCTGAATATCCTATCACTCCGGAAGCAGCGCAAAGGTTCTTACAGGACTAAGTGAAATTTATAAGCTTCTTGTCCTAAGAGAGAGAGAGAGAAAAAAAACAGTTTAGTTTAATTCACCAACTCTTCCACGTAGGATGAAGGATGAATGGTTGGACTGACCATCTTGTCCTATTCTAAATTTTGTTATTCACGATGAATGATTTGAAAGAATAACAAAGAGTATAACACTACGTTTCGAGCATTGCAATTTCACAGAAGCAGTGTTCCACACTCGCTTGTGCGTGTGTGGCGTGTAGTTTTTGCTCTCGGCTTCTGTGTAGTGACATAGCATCGGTTAATGACGTGAAGTTTTCAGTAGCAGTCTACAGCGGCACTTTTTATTTTCAGGTTTTGTGATGTAGCCTATTAGGATTTTTGACACGTGAAGAAGAGGGTAGATTGGAATCCTGGGAACTTCGTGATATACTTATTGTAACATAAAATGATGGAAAATATCCAACATTCTGTTATCTCTTTCTACCGAGAAAAATTCATAAACACTAAAGTTAACTATACTGAGCAGCCGAAAGTTTTCTAGATACCGAAATTCAATTCTAGAGAGAAACTAAAAAAATAAAAAACCCCAAAATTGAATGCCTTAATTGTCCTAAAAACACTTTTGATAATACTAATTTGGAAATAGTAGCGTAAGAAACAGGTAGTTGAATATGAATTTTATTCCAATAAGAGGTTTTAAAAGACTAGTGTCTTTATGTTTTTATGTTTAATCTATTTTAAATATTACTGTTTTAAAATAATAATGATTTATCCATACAGCAATATTTTGTTATAACTTAGTAAATTGACTTCTGAGTAAAATTTGGTACAGATAGAAGAAATTAAAACACGAATTTTATTAATTAATTGTAATAAGCGATTTAATTTAGACCGAGATGAGAAATAAATTCCTAAATCTTGGTTTTACGGTCACTTTAAGTTCAAATTAGGTAAAAGAATTTTGCGGTTTAGGCATTAAATAATATGGTTGTTACGTTGTAATATTCGAAATCGATACTGTTGAAAACTAGGGCTATAACAAAAACACTTACAGGCCTTATGTTGATTTGATTCTTTCTTGATCACATTTCAATCTAAAGTAATTTACTTATCGGGTATGGCTAGGTGTACTGACACATTATCCTGCTAAATTATGATTTGTTTGTGGCAGGTTACGCGAAACGTAATAGCTCTGTGTGGATCGAGTGTAATTTATATGCAAATTGGACAGTAATTTACTCGTACCTTTGTTTTGCCAGGTGCTGATTAGTGACTGTTTGTTGGAATGAAGTGGATCTAATCATCGTAAGTATTTATTCTATAATTAATTAATTGTGGAAACAGAAAGGTACATTTTAACCATCTCAGTTTGCATTATCTTTAGATATAAATTAGCACAGATTCATGTTCTAAACAAAAATGACTTTACATATTGAGTTTTGTAATGGGATTTTGTGTACCGATCTCATCTAACACTATTAAGACGCCAGTTTGGGTTGTAGATTGATTTGTTAATGATGTCCTGTATCTATATGGTATCAACGATAACAAAGTTATAACACTCTAACAGGCAATACTTTGTAATGGGCCACGAACAAAAAAGTACATGAAAACAATTAATTAATTAATTAGGACTTCGGACATTTGTAATAATTTATTGAATACTATAGAAATCTATCAGGTGAGAAGAAAATTATTACATATGGAGCGTCTATTAGCACAAGCTACTATGTTCATACAGGTGAAAATGAACCCAGGTGTTGTCACTATGCAGTATGCAAGTCACGATCACTATAACACGTCACACAAGCAAAGGCAAAATAGGCATACAAGATATACTAATTGTCTTCTCACCTGACGAAGAGGACAGATACCAATCTTCGAAACGTTGTGTGATACAATTCGTAACTTACAACTATAGCAAATTATTCTTTTAAAATAATCACTCATCTTATAAACAAATTTACAAAAAGAAAGTACACGAATGCGTTGTGCTCATTGAACATAAACTCTCCAACCATATTTTACACAGTTATATAATTAGAATTTTTCTATTGACTTTCACTAAATGAATTGAATAAAAAGCCAAATTTCAATAGTAACATCGACCACATATAGTAGAACAGTAATTGACTCAATGTTTTTTCTGAAGTAGGCATTTGTAGTTTATAATTTTAGTCAGCTGGTCATGTACATCTGTGATGCCAGAGTCCGCAGTCAGCTGTTTATACAGACTGACTGTATCAGCTGTTTGTCTATACAAGAACATGTGCTACTCCCTGGACTATCGGACACGAGGCGGCTTTTAAACAAATCTCACATTGCTCGCTGTCACTCGGTTCGAACTCAGTATCCGCAGTACATGTACATCTGTGATACCAGAGTCCGCAGTCAGCTGTTTATACAGACCGACTGTATCAGCTGTTTGTCTATACAAGAACATGTGCTACTCCCTAGACTATCGGACACAAGGCGGCTTTTAAACAAATCTCACATTGCTCGCTGTCACTCGGTTCGAACTCAGTATCCGCAGTACATGTACATCTGTGATGCCAGAGTCCGCAGTCAGCTGTTTATACAGACCGACTGTATCAGCTGTTTGTCTATACAAGAACATGTGCTACTCCCTGGACTATCGGACACAAGGCGGCTTTTAAACAAATCTCACATTGCTCGCTATCACTCGGTTCGAACTCAGTATCCGCAGTACATACACATCTGTGATACCAGAATCCGCAGTCAGCTGTTTATACAGACCGACTGTATCAGCTGTTTGTCTATACAAGAACATGTGCTACACCCTAGACTATCGGACACGAGGCGGATTTTAAACAAATCTCTCATTGCTCGCTGTCACTCGGTTCGAACTCAGTATCCGCAGTACATGTACATCTGTGATGCCAGAGTCCGCAGTCAGCTGTTTATACAGACCGACTGTATCAGCTGTTTATCTATACAAGAACATGTGCTACTCTCTAGACTTTCGGACACGAGGAGGCTTTTCAACAAATCTCACATTGCTCGCTGTCACTCGGTTCGAACTCAGTATCCGCAGTGCATGTACATCTGTGATATCAGAGACTACAGTCAGCTGTTAATACAGACCGACTGTATCAGCTGTTTGTCTATACAAGAACATGTGCTACTCCCTGGACTATAGGACACGAGGCGGCATTTAAACAAATCTCACGTTGCTGGATGTCATTCGGTTCGAAATCAGTATCCGCAGTACATGTACATCTGTGATGCCAGGGTCTGCAGTCAGCTGTTTATACAGACCGACTGTATCAGCTGTTTATCTTAACAAGAACATGTGCTACTCTCTAGACTTTCGGACACGAGGAGACTACAATAAACTGTTAATACAGACCGTAAAAATGCCCTCGTAACTATCGTTACCACAGCTAATATAAAACGATCTGGATCTATTGTGAGAGTGTATAGTGTAACTGTCACTGTTGTATTTAAACGAGAACGTTAGTTCGCTGTCGGTAGGGAAGCGTTGTTACTAGGGAAGCGTTTTAAATAGATGAATATTTCACTAGAGAGGTTTAGATTTTAGTATTTTGATGCTGATTAATTAAAAAATACGATTTTCTGTTGATACTAAATTTTCAACATTTGTGTTTAGTATAGATTTTCCTATGACAAACTCTATGAATGAACTCAGTTCACATTCATACTCTTAGTGCGGCGTCTGAAATCTGACGCTGAAATCTTGACTCCTGGGGTGTTCGTAAGAAAATATCCAAAAAAAATCGGCGCAGAAGCTCAAAAAGACACTCCGCATTGTTTGGACATCTGAGAAACCTAGAATATAGTTTAATCTAGGCGGAGGAGTTATTCTTATTGTCTCATCAGACGTACAATTGGGTTCACTAGGATGTGTCTGACACGATCCTAAAGCACGGTGGGGTAACCGAGTTTTCTACGCATACGTAGATATGGTAAGAAGGATTGATTGAATGTTAATGTCGAATTTAGTTCTAGTTTACCTTACTCTTTTTGAAACGAAGTTTGCTTTGAAATTCTTTGTCATTTCGAATTTTTTTATCTTTTCATACCTACGTGACTGTAGATCTCAGGAGTCAATTTTGGCGACAGTGTCAAATTTCAGACGCTGAATTAAAAGGAAGGTGAATTGGGTCTAGAATCAACATTTATATTCAATCAGCTCTTCCCACCGCAGCTGTATTATTTGCAAACTCTATATTGAATACAAATTATAAAAAAATATCTCCACATTAAAAGGGCAACCAGTATCCTCAGATGCGCGGCCACCAGCCTACCAGAGTTTCCTCTTAACTGATTGGTTAGCTTGGCAAAATAATAAAAAACGATTTAAGGGTAATAGGATTTCCAGAATTTTAAAATTTATTCACTTTCTCAAGTGTCAAATTCCCTAAGCAATATGGTTAAATATACACAAAATAGACTTGCCACACATTAAACTAATCTGACAACATTGCGTGATATGCGTACACAAGATAAGAAATATATTAATGGTAAGGCGAGACGGAGGAGATGAAAGTATGTCGTTTCGCAAAAACAGAACTTTCTGACACCTGAGGAAGATTATGGATTCCAATATTCGAAACGTTGTGTCTATTTTCGTAGCATATATTGTCGAGAAACTTCTTAACCCTTTCAGGGCCAGGACCAAATATGAGATGTTGCAAAATTTTTTCACATATCTATCCCCTTGTGACTAGTCAAAAGTGCCAGGCTAAAATTGGCGATTTTGCAGTCTCTTAGATTAAAATTTATAACTTTTCATAAACATTAGAGAATGACCTAAAAGTTGCACCAAATTACTCGTATAGATATATACTATCAACAAAAAAATATAAAGATGTAGTTTTAAGTAATTTAAAATTAAAAAAAAAAATAATGTTTTAATGGATTACATAAAAAAATTTAATTTTTTAATTTTTTTCGTAAATAACTAAAAAAGGAAAAATAATTTTACTGTAGAAAGCTATGTTATTATATTGTACATTTATAAAGGAACAACCATACAAAATTTTGTAATATTTCTCTCATAAATAAATTTTTTATGACACATTTTGTTTAAATACGCATAATTGTACTTCGCATCAAGTGATAAAGCAACTGACTCTTAACTGCAAGAAACTTAAAATAAATATTCACATTACGGATGTACCGGTAAACAGATGATTGTAGGATCCATAAGCAGTTTCAATACAGTTAAAAACACTATTTACCAAGAAATATTTACACAATTTTATTTGAAATTTATTTACACTTTTTCTATTTACAAATATGCTACTTACAATTTCACTCCCGTGAGATCGCAAATTGTCAGTCATTGTAACTACTACACACAATAGCTAAGCAGGTAACACTACTAATATTTACAACCACAAAATAAAATAATGAAGAAGAATCCAGCATACAATGGTACGATTGCACTAAAGCATAAAGAATTAACAACAATAGATCGAGTCACCTGATAATGTCACGTGACAATTACGAAATAAAAATGCATAGACCTCCAAAATAAAAATTATATTCATATTAAATATCTACAAATATACCAGGGAATAAAAAAACATAAAACTTTAATCATTTGATGTCGTATTTTTTAAAGAAAATTACGAATATCAAGGTGGCAATATATTGCCGCCTGGCACTTTTCAGACACGATCTATGGCGGCAATATATTGCCGCCTGGCCCGGAAAGGGTTAAATATTATTATCAAATCATCAATCACAAGTTACATACTTAAAAGTAACATGTAGGTTATTAATATGTTATGATTATGTACAGTCTTATTTACACACAACTACGAAGAATTACATTATAAATTATGAAGTTTTTGTAAATAATGTATTTATTGTATTAGTTGTTGTCTCCTTTAGTAGGTTGTTAGTTCTGTTATCAATACCATACAAATAGTTTAAAACCAATGAAATAGAAGTGGAAAATAATGAAATGTATAATATTTCTAAATGATCAGGCTCTGCATGAAACAATATTCTGATATGGTACAGTGATCACATTACACTGGTAACGTTCCGACTGGTAAGTGGAAATGCGAAGTTATGAATCATTGAGTTACCGTTTATGTATTGATCTCATTTCAATGTGCGGGTGTCCTTGTCGTACATTTGTTACTCGCTTCCATTCCCCGAGGAGCATTTGACCTTTCAGGGATAACTTTCAACATATTATTCTGGATAATTTATGTTATCTTTCCAAATGAATCCGGCTATCTTAAAAAAAGTTTTATCCGTAAAGATTCTTCCGTTGGATTGTAATAGTACCAGGGATGTAGTATGCCTAAGATGGTCTACCTTGCATATGCAAGCGAATTAGTCATACTCCTCAATTATTTACTTTAACCATCACAATGCTGTTACCAAATAAGGTAAAATGTTCTTAATTTTGTGATGTTATTTCATCGGTGTTTTGTATTCAATCATACAAACACTGATATGCGAGGGTTAAAAGGATGTTTACAAAACCTGAAGGCCTTTCCAGTTTCATAAATAATATACTTTTAATTTAATAACCTTTTAACTTATACCCAACAATAATTCTTCAAATCTTTACTTTTGAATTTTGGACCTTATTAATTGCAACATTTGCAAAGTGTAAAAATTCAATTAAGTTTTTATAAATTCACAATTTTCAAACATACTGGATGTAAATTTGCTTTTATTAGGTTCAAGCAACCATGACTGGATTTCAAAAATTAAAATTATGTGTGTAAGCAACGTTTATAGCATTGGAATTTTTTAATGTGTTGTATGTATTCTCGGAATTTCTCAACCAAATATTTTGTATGTAGTCTCATATTTACGAAAGTAATAATGTTGATATATATATATCTTATCCTATAAGTGATGTTTTACATTTTAAAATTTAAATTTTTAGAGTCGGTTATCAAAAATTGTTCTAATGTGAAAAAGTACATAAGTTATCAAGATTCACTAGAACGATTTTTTTATTTACTATAATATTATTTTAGTTTCAGATTTATTATACAGTATATCTATACTTCTTTTTTTTATCTTTTAGGTGTATCATAGCGTGCATTTGTATTGTTAAGTACATTTGGTCATACATTGTTATCTAAACATACTGTACACTTAAATATGTTATTCAAAAAGTTGTGCAAATGCTTTTGGAAAGCTAGAAGGAGATACACGATTACCAAAGTCATATGCAAGAATGACTATGACTATATCAGTTTTGATATTTTTGAGAAGACAAAAAAGTTCGGCCTCAGTATTCTTACACCGGCTTGCCAAGACCGGCAAGTACAGATGTGGTATGTGTGGTCATTGTCTCGCAGCTTGGGTATCGGCCAACGTAAAAGTTGATAGCCGTCCACACGATCAGACTGAGATCTGGTCACACCTCGAGCACGTGCTAAAAGTCAGCATATACATGTCTTATTTTCTGCTTTGAAACTTCCAAGCATGTGCATGTGAGAATGTTATATGCCGATGGTTTCTGAGAGGTGTATGGTCTAAAGAGCTTGGAGCTTAATTCTACATCTTTAACGGAAATAGTGGATAAAAGTGTAGAAATAGGAGAAAAATAATACTGGGACAATCGAATAATTTTTTCATGTTCACGTCACCAAGAAATGTTATTACCATGTTTAGAGTCTTAAAATATTTTGGCTTCCTTATAGAAGCCATTGTCATTCAATAGAAACGAATTCAAATATTTGGCTTATGTATCTTATAATGTGAAGGCTTATCCTGTGCTATTATATGTAATAGTTTTTTAACTGCATACCATGTTGCTACCACAATCATGTCAATAACTTGTATTGTAATAGCAATTTCACTGTAATTGTTTATTCTATTTATTCCTTAGTCAGTGGAATATTGAATAAAGAGTATATATAAAACTACACAGAGCATTAGCGTTCTTTCATCTTAGAACGAGAAATAGAAAGAATAAAAAAGAAGAAAAAATTAATATATACGGTTTTATTTTTACGATAGTTGTATATCCAGTTGGAGTTTGATTAAGAATAAAGTAGATGAGGATATTAGCGTTGACGTTGCGGTAGCCAGAGCTAATATTAGCTGAGATGTTGGGATATAAATACGGCTACTACACCGTCCACAGCGACATTATCATGTCGTCCCGTGCTTCAAGCTGTCTGCTTTCTGACCCCCTGATACTTGTTAATAGCCTGCTTACTGTGACAATGTCGCATTTTTCTAGTTTAAAGCTGTCTGCTTTCTGACCTCCTAATACTTGTTACTAGACTGTCCACAATGACATTATCCCACTGTCCCGTGCTTTTGGCTGGCTGCTTTCTGACCTCCTGATACTTGTTACTAGACTGTCCACATCGACATTATTGCGTTGTCCCTGGAGTTAAGCTATGTACATTATGGCCTCCTGATACTTGTTACTAGGCTTTCTACAGTGACAATATCGCGTTGTCCCACGTTTCAAGCTGTCTGTTTTCTAGCCTCTTAATATTTGTTTATAGACTATCTACAATGACAATGTCGCGTTGTTCTGTTCTTCAAGCGATCTGACATTATGGCGTTATTACGTCGAAAATACGAATATCAATCATTTTTGGTGGCAGAAAAAGCTATTCTGGTTGAAACAGAATCCATTAAGTTACTGGGAATGCACCTGGCCCCGGGACGGACCTAAAGTGGTCACATAGACAGTGTTTCCTCAAAGGTTTGCCTCAGGCTTTACGCAATATAGCAACACTCTGCACGTTTAACTAATTGAAAACAGTCTATAACAGAAAATAAAGCTGACGAATCCTTTCAACAAGATTAGTAGAATTTGTAAAGATGACTAAATTCATAATGCAGCAGTTCTTTAATTTTCTCACAAATTTATTTTAGGAATTGTATATGGTTTTAACGTCGTTACAAGTATTATAAGATATACCCCATATCGTTCTGTAATTAAACTTACTACATATTATACAGCCTTTTAAATACATATATGACAGTAACGATAAAATTAAAAAAACTTAATCGTAAAAAGTAAGGGCTCTGTGATGTATTGGTAGCATTTTTGTCCAACAAGTGAGATATTCGGGTTCGATTCCCAGCGGAGCTAGTACTTTTTGTAATTCAATCTTAATTTGAACTAATCTTATAACAAGATATTCTTCATTTCCAATATTTAATAAACCAATTCCAATTTTGAAGATAGAATTGCTTTTCATACGCCGGAAAATTAATTTCATTTGATTGAACTCCACTTTGAGCTACCTGTACACCAATAACGAAAGGAAACGGAAATTCCTTTCCAATATATAAAATTAATTAAGTACAGCGCTATCCATTTGCTTTGTTCGACATGAACACGCGTTATGTGACGAGGCGATGTCAGCAATACTCGGGCTTCAATGACATTAATTGGGCCAATGTTTGTGCACATTGGATTCAATCAACACAACAGGAATTGTAATTAGCTTTAGGAGTTGTCACTCATGTTCAGTGTAATACCATTTACACTTCAAACGATTGAACATAAACTTTATTTAATTTGTATCATAGCAGGCCACCGGCGTTCTAATGTGGTGTGGTTCTCAGGTAAAGACTGAATTTCATCGTTAAGGAGTCTCAAACATGCCAGATGTAATTTCGAAAGTGGTTCGTCAGCACATCTGTTACTGCGACTTTTTATTTCGCGTGTTACTCTAACACAGAGATGGAAGAACATTAGACTTGTAACAAATTACAACACATGTTCCACGTGTAATCATTATAAATAAAACAGAATCATACCATACTTCATTTAGAAAGTAGTTTGAGAGCACATCTGTTACTGAGACTCTTGATTTCACGTGTGTATTATTCTAACACAGAGATGGAAGAATATTAGACTTGCAACAAATTGCAACACATGTTGCCCAGTATAAATGAAGGACATTTACATCAGTTATAATTTCGAAAGTGGTTTGTCAGTACATCTGTTATTGATACTCTACAATGTGCCTGTATTCCTCAAACACAGAAATGGATACACATTAGACTTGTAACAAATTGCAGCACAAGTTGCATGTTACTTTAACACAGAGATGGCAGAACATTACCCTTGTAAATAACTGCAACACATGTTCCACGTGCTCAATATAAATAAAGCAGATTCATACTAGATTTAATTCAGAATGTGGTTCGTGAGCATATTATTTGTGACTGAGACCCTTTACAAGAACATTTGCCTTGTAATAAAATGCAATGCACGTTCCATATGCGCAGTATTCTTGAAATAGAAACATTCAGATTCAATTTCGAAAGACAATGATCACTGCATACGTTAATAAAAGCATTTGCCATTCCTGTCTATATACCGAGATAATTTATTCAATAAAGGGTCTAGTATCGTTATGTATTTCACAATACATGCACTCATCATTACGAATAACTATAGTTTTAACATTCATACTTATTCCAATATTTCTTGAGATATAGGTGTACTCTTTCTACTAGTACTGTTTGAATTTATTGAAAATAGATTAGTATTAAATGATTAGTACTATTTATCAGATAAATATACTTGAAGATATTATTCGAAAGTTTAATTAACAATTGGATAATATATTTGTACTGACGTAATTAAAATTTGAAATGTAACAATCGTTAATTAGTAAGGTTAAGCAGTATTAAATACACTGTTAATTAGTGGAAACGTTCTATTTACTTTATGTTGCAAAAGTGGGTTTCTAATTAAAACCCCACTCAGTTTGGGTAGTTTAATTTAACCGATTATTCATTATTTAAAATAAAAAAGTAACGAACAAATAATTTTAATAGCAACATAGTGGATGTTGAGTTTAGCTCCAGTTTAACTTCTTAGTGCACGTCTAGAAGAATCTGACTGACACAGACTACAGATTCCAGACGCTGCACTAAGAGGACGGAGAACTGGAGCCAAACTCAACATTCCCAATGAATCAAACCTCCCCACCATATCTACGTTATGCGCGGTATATTAGTGTACACCAGAAACTCTCTCATGATGTCTTAGTCACGTAGCGGCACGGCGCGTAGTACGCGTCTGCATGTTTGACGTGCGATACAGTCACGTTGATAGTGACGTGACCTGTTGTGTTGTTGTATTACGCGCGATGTTGTGGTTCTAGCTCCACTTAAATACGACAATAACTCAACTAGAAATAACACGAATAATACACATATCGAGATATATCTCCAATCATTTTGTCTGTGATAACCCAAAATGTGAATAACCAAGCAAACTTGTTCAATCAAAACTATGTTCATATAATACGTCAGCGTTCAATTTCAATAAAAAAACAGCCGACTAAATGTCTGAACTATGATTAATTATTGAAAATAAGTTATTACAAATTTCGAAACAAGCTTGAAATGAAAATCATTATTCGATCATTACGTAACAAAATGTAGTAGTCATACGTTACATAGAATTGACTATTCAATCAATTTCTAAGTTGGCACAGCACACAAACCCTTTTAGGTAGTAACAGGAAGAGTTTCGTGAATTCAGGTTAATTTTACTTTGTAAGTTTAACTTTTGCATTACTCAAAATAAAAGTAATCTTAATAATCACACAAGAGATCGACCGTTAGCTAATTGTGTTGGAGTAGCAAAATATATTTTTATCAGATCATATTTTTCCTAGCCAACATACTAAAAAACGTCAGACTTGTAAATAAATTTTAAATCAGCGTCACCTGATATATGCAGAGTCTTTAATTGGCGAATTCGTCTCTTTATCTTATTTTGGACGGTGATATAGCTGTCAAGGTAGGAAAAATCAATGTAAGGAAAAACATTATAGTTTCATATTTTAACCCTTTTGGTACCCCCCTATTCCGATCTCCGTCTTAGTAAACGAGGCTGACGATTGACGTCTGCCTTAACACGAATATCTCTACCAATTTTAACGAAAAGCAGGTTGTGTGCTTATACGTTGCAAATCGGCTCTCGGACAACTTTCGACCTCTAAGATAAAATCCTTGGAGGCCAAACTAAAAATCATGCAAACTATTTATTCTAGGACTTTAGCATTCCAAAAGCTTACTAAATCTGGACGATTGAAAGCTAAACCCATTGAGGGAGCTGTGCACATGGACGAAGGCCAAAGCTGGTGACATTGGCCTCAGGCCAACCCTCGATATGCCACAATACATTGTAGTGTATGTGCTGCGGGGCTGACTGTAGTTATATGTGGAGTTGGACCTCTTATATTTATGAGACGTAGTTCATGCCAAGGTCGAGTCATCTTTATTGGTCTATTTTTATACCAGCGACAAACCAAGACCTTCATTCACTGTGCAAAATTTAATTGCATGTTTCGACTTGTAATTGTTAATACAGTGTTATATATACATATACTTAAGTGTATCCTTAAAATATATATAGTTTTTCAAAGTGAAGCATACAATATTAAGTTGTATGCAAAATTAGCTTTATTAACCAAAAGGATAAATTGGTTTGTAAAAAAGCCTTTATCTTTCTGGAAAAGATTCATTATAGATTAGAGGGTCCAATTTTTAATACTAGCTTAGTTTAGTTAAAGCATTTTTTGAAAATAAAAAACCTTACGTTAAAAAGCAAAAATAGTATCAATGTGTTGAATCTTATTATTTTTTCAAATTATTCTCTGTCTTCATACATTATAAAATTTCATTATTTTACAAAATGTATTTACCTCAAAAACTTTAACCATAAATAACTTAATAGTTATTCCCGCTCTGTAGAAAAAGTGTATTTTTGACAGTATAAATAATTTATTTCTTATGGGGTTTACAAGTACTATACATCTCTAAACGTTTAAGACGTATCTAAATACCTCGATTGTTCTATATAATTTGTGTTAGCATTAAAGAATAATTTCTACTTCTTTATAAGGCCTTCAATAACTTAATTGCGAATTTGCACCTCAAGGGCGTACCAAACCGGCCAGTGAACGTGGCCTAGAAACGTGTAAGGTTACGGTTACTATGGATGCGAATTCTGACGAAAATCTGTTCTGACGAGTACGTCCGAAACCCTCGTCAGAACAAGGCGGTTACAGTGTGCGCGTTTTCAGATCTTCTGATAGTCAGTACGTGTCAAAGCCGCCCAGCTAAATGGATGAACTCGATCAACAATATTTTCGAGATATTGGAAAATAAGGCAGATGTGAAAATAATATTAAATAGCCAGAATAATTAGAAACAATGTATTTAATTGGTCAAATAAATATTATTTATTAATTATTACAAAACAATCTCATTAAAAAAAAATTAGATTCACAAAATTATTAAAATTTGATTGAAATAACAGTTAACCCTAGAAATAAAACAACCTTTGTTTGATAAGAAGAATAAATTTCCTTGAAAAAAATAGTTTTACTGAAAACCCACATTTTACGCACATTCGCCATAAATTGAAATTAGGTTAAATTTAAAAAGTGAAGACGCAAAATAAGTGAAAGTAAAGTAGCAGTAACGTTGGAAAAATGTAACTTCCATTTTTTAGTTTAAATCGGTTGGAGTTAAATTTGAAAAAAAAACGAAGCAAGGTCCTCATGTTGAGCTGTACTCAGCGGAGTTGGTGCTTGTGAACGACGTTCCCAAGTATCACTCGTTGATGAACCACATGGGGAAGAACCATAGTTATGTGGTGGATGGTGGATTGGCTGTAGTCGATGTTGTCCTCCGAATCCCGACAAAAGATCCTCATCACAAAACACTTGTTGTAGCTTGGTCCTCACAATCATTTTTCTTTCTTCCGGTATTTTTGGAAATATGGTAGTAGGCTCATAAAAAAATTTTAGTCTGAATCTTCATTTCGGGAAGCATAATTTCTCTCCTCATGTCCCACAAACATTTGTTCTCGTACACAAGACCGAGTAATTTATCAATATCCATGGTTAATTTAAGTTAATAACTCTAAAATTCGACGCAAAGTGTGAAACAAGTTGCTGGCCGCACGAAAAAATCAAACTTATTTGATCGCTCAAATCGTTCTGACGACTTCGAGTCTTTTCTGACGCAGAGGTCGCTGTCACTGTAAACAGTATCAGTATAAAACAGGCTTTTGTTTTTTCGGACGACTTCTTACGAACTCGTCAGTGCTCGTCAGAACAGATTTTCGTCAGAATTCGAATCCATAGTAACCGTAGCCTAAGATGAATTGATGCACCAAGCTGGAAATTTTTTTAACGCTTATTTCACAATTCCTTGGTTATTTATAAAAAATGTAGTAAAGATTTATGGCTACGTGGGTGGGTAAATGCTCCAAAATATAATGTAATATTTTTTCAGGTAAATAATATTTTTAATACTAGCATTAGCAATGCTTATTACATAGAAGTTTTTAGTGGTTAGTGAACTCATGTGTGCTTCATAGTTGGATAAAAGAAAGAATACGTTGAAAGAATTCCTCAGAGCATGAAAAGCACAGAAATGTTGTAGAGAGCAATTCCTCCAACAAGGATACCCGTTACAATGTATCATGTGGTCACGTAACAGGCAGTGACACACGCGAGCTCTTTAATTCCATACCAAGAGTTAATTTGGGGAGATGGGCCGTCCCAAATATAATGTATGAAAGCGTTTAGAACTTTTTGGAAATACGAAACTTGATAAATGATACTAAACCTAATAGGCTATATTGTAATTACGTAAGAAAGATCTTGAAACTATTGTAATAAATGTAGCATAATATCCTTTTGTCAGTTATCTTTAAGACAATACAATATACCTCACTCTTAAAGTCTTGAGTTTTATTGAGTCGTATCTCTGCAGAATTAATGCTTACAGTGACAGTGATGTCAATAAATGTTCAAGTCCTGGGTACATTACAGTCAGAGTGAGATCAGTCAAGCAGTCGGTCTTTATATTTGGCAACAATAATGAGACGAAGAAAGAATTAAATGATGCATAGCTTGCATTGACAGTGATGTCAATAAATGTTCAAGTCCTGGGTACATTACAGGCAGAGAGATACCAGTCAAGCAGTCGGTCTTTATATTTGGCAACAAGAATGAGACGAAGAAAGAATTAAATGATGCATAGCTTGCAGTGACAGTGATGTCAATAAATGTTCAAGTCCTGGGTACATTACAGTCAGAGTGAGATCAGTCAAGCAGTCGGTCTTTATATTTGGCAACAATAATGAGACGAAGTAAGAATTAAATGATGCATAGCTTGCAGTGGCAGTGATGTCAATAAATGTTCAAGTCCTGGGTACATTACAGTCAGAGTGAGATCAGTCAAGCAGTCGGTCTTTATATTTGGCAACAATAATGAGACGAAGAAAGAATTAAATGATGCATAGCTTGCAGTGACAGTGATGTCAATAAATGTTCAAGTCCTGGGTACATTACAGTCAGAGTGAGATCAGTCAAGCAGTCGGTCTTTATATTTGGCAACAATAATGAGACGAAGAAAGAATTAAATGATACATAGCTTGCAGTGACAGTGATGTCAATAAAGGTTCAAGTTCTGAGTACATTACAGTCAGAGTGAGATCAGTCAAGCAGTCGGTCTTTATATTTGGCAACAACAATGAGACGAAGAAAGAATTAAATGATGCATAGCTTGCAGTGAGAGTGAGGTCAATAAAGGTTCAAGTTCTGAGTACATTACAGTCAGAGTGAGATCAGTCAAGCAGTCGGTCTTTATATTTGGCAACAACAATGAGACGAAGAAAGAATTAAATGATGCATAGCTTGCAGTGAGAGTGAGGTCAATAAAGGTTCAAGTTCTGAGTACATTACAGTCAGAGTGAGATCAGTCAAGCAGTCGGTCTTTATATTTGGCAACAACAATGAGACGAAGAAAGAATTAAATGATGCATAGCTTGCAGTGGCAGTGATGTCAATAAATGTTCAAGTCCTGGGTACATTACAGTCAGAGTGAGATCAGTCAAGCAGTCGGTCTTTATATTTGGCAACAACAATGAGACGAAGAAAGAATTAAATGATGCATAGCTTGCAGTGACAGTGATGTCAATAAATGTTCAAGTCCTGGGTACATTACAGTCAGAGTGAGATCAGTCAAGCAGTCGGTATTTATATTTGGCAACAATAATGAGACGAAGAAAGAATTAAATGATGCATAGCTTGCAGTGACAGTGATGTCAATAAATGTTCAAGTCCTGGGTACATTACAGTCAGAGTGAGATCAGTCAAGCAGTCGGTCTTTATATTTGGCAACAATAATGAGACGAAGAAAGAATTAAATGATGCATAGCTTGCAGTGAGAGTGAGGTCAATAAAGGTTCAAGTTCTGAGTACATTACAGTCAGAGTGAGATCAGTCAAGCAGTCGGTCTTTATATTTGGCAACAACAATGAGACGAAGAAAGAATTAAATGATGCATAGCTTGCAGTGAGAGTGAGGTCAATAAAGGTTCAAGTTCTGAGTACATTACAGTCAGAGTGAAATCATTCAAGCAGTCGGTCTTTATATTTGGCAACAACAATGAGACGAAGAAAGAATTAAATGATGCATAGCTTGCAGTGACAGTGATGTCAATAAATGTTCAAGTCCTGGGTACATTACAGTCAGAGTGAGATCAGTCAAGCAGTCGGTATTTATATTTGGCAACAATAATGAGACGAAGAAAGAATTAAATGATGCATAGCTTGCAGTGACAGTGATGTCAATAAATGTTCAAGTCCTGGGTACATTACAGTCAGAGTGAGATCAGTCAAGCAGTCGGTCTTTATATTTGGCAACAATAATGAGACGAAGAAAGAATTAAATGATGCATAGCTTGCAGTGAGAGTGAGGTCAATAAAGGTTCAAGTTCTGAGTACATTACAGTCAGAGTGAGATCAGTCAAGCAGTCGGTCTTTATATTTGGCAACAACAATGAGACGAAGAAAGAATTAAATGATGCATAGCTTGCAGTGAGAGTGAGGTCAATAAAGTTTCAAGTTCTGAGTACATTACAGTCAGAGTGAAATCATTCAAGCAGTCGGTCTTTATATTTGGCAACAACAATGAGACGAAGAAAGAATTAAATGATGCATAGCTTGCAGTGAGAGTGAGGTCAATAAAGGTTCAAGTTCTGAGTACATTACAGTCAGAGTGAGATCAGTCAAGCAGTCGGTCTTTATATTTGGCAACAATAATGAGACGAAGAAAGAATTAAATGATGCATAGCTTGCAGTGAGAGTGAGGTCAATAAAGGTTCAAGTTCTGAGTACATTACAGTCAGAGTGAAATCATTCAAGCAGTCGGTCTTTATATTTGGCAACAACAATGAGACGAAGAAAGAATTAAATGATGCATAGCTTGCAGTGAGAGTGAGGTCAATAAAGGTTCAAGTTCTGAGTACATTACAGTCAGAGTGAAATCATTCAAGCAGTCGGTCTTTATATTTGGCAACAACAATGAGACGAAGTAAGAATTAAATTATGTATAGCGTGCAGTGAGAGTGAGGTCAATAAAGGGCCAGGTCCTGGTTACATTACAGGCAGAGAGATATCAGTCAAGCAGTCGGTCTTTGTATTTGGGGATAATAATGAGATCTAGTGAAAATTAAGTTCTGTATACCTGCAATGGCTAAAGTAGATATCATTGATATGTTTTTAACTCGCATTGGTGGAGCTGATCTATTTCTTTGTTTGAAGTTTGTTTTCAGTCGTAGGTGGTTGGTCGGCGATTGTAGACCTATTGTGACTTATATTCTGTAGTTCAGTTTTAATAATAGATTATTGTTGTATTTAGTTTTTTTATTAAGTGCATGTTTTAGAGTTAGTGAAGCTGATACACAACATGGTGATTGTGATTCCTGACTTACGCGTGTTACAAGTCAGGTATGTGATTTGTTTATTTTAACCTAGTTTGTAATTAAGTGTTAGTTACTTACCTGAAGAAGAGATTAGATTGCAGATCTCGAAACGTAGTGTTACTGATTTTTGTATGACTGAACGTTGGCAAAAGTCCGGAAAATCCTGTTTTATTCACGGATCTATTTATTCTGTATTGGAATTAAAACTTAAATCACGAATAACGCCATAACAGGGTTATATGTAAGCACAAGAGAAAATATTTCAAACAATTATTTACCCATTTTATTGTAGTTCTCTCAAGTTTCAGAATCACAAACCCTTACCTCTAACGTATTGATGCAGGAATGCTGATATGGCTCCTGCCAGATAGATGTGTCAGATCTTCGCTGTCAAGCAATCTCAGGGAAGAGCTCAGATTCAATCATTCACCTTGCCACCCACCATCTACCTGTTATTGAAATCCACCACTCGGTGAATGACTGATCTGATTCTGTTAGCAAGAGTACTAGTGTCTATTATGTATTGGCGGGAATCTAAAAAATTTGATTAAACAAATTTTTTATTAAGATTGAAACTGCTATTATCATGGACAAGGATGTTTGCTGTGCTGATGCAAACTCAACAAGTGTTGCTAGTTTGTACAGTAAACCAAGTTTGTTTGTTTGCGGTCTAGACGAAATGTTTTTATTCAATTATCACTACCGAAGTTACTGTACCTGAGGAGTTTCTGGCGTGCACCGAGTTATTAATGGAGAGTTCTTGAATTCTTATAGTTTATGAACAAGCTTGATTATGGTATTTGATTTTGATTGTTGACGTTAAAACATTTACAGTGTAGTTACACGATAAAAGAATATGATTTAACTTCTACAGGACTATAGAAATAATATATATTATACGATATAAAATGTTTATTTCTCTTGAAAATATCACTTTTATTAGACAAGCGTTAGAAAAGCCTGTGGACTCGAGGGGCTGGATAAATTCATGTGTGTCTGTCTGTCCGTCCAAACGATATCTCGAAAACGAACTGACCTTGTAGACTTCAACACTGAGTTTTACGATGATGCACTGGATTTGGCTGAGTGTTCTGAATAGATTGTAGATGGGTCTTTTGAGTAACAACAATGGCAATGAGAAAATAACAGAATAAATACATTTTTAAACAAACTGATTACGATTATATGAGATTTTAGCGTCTAAAATATGCATTCGCAGAGAAAAGACAGAAATATATATATTGAAAAGTCAATGTTAACGTTCAGTAATAACAGTAGTAATATTTGATTTCAACGTACTCTTGTATTGAAGTAACCCTCAGATCTTACCGGAACTTGTGTTATTAAGCGCTGCTATGAAACCCAACGTAATGAAAAGTTTGAATGTATCACGAGGAAATATATTTCGAGAAAGATTTCAACTGTAAACTTATGTTTTGCATGTAACTTAATTTATACACAGATAAGATTCAGTTTTACGAGAGTACATGTACATCTACGAAAGTTGGCTGAGCGTTATTACTCGGAAGGCTTACACAATTACTCTTATGTCTGACAGAGTATGTATGAGTCTCTGTATGTCTGCAGGATATTCTACAACGAAATGCGATAAATACTAGAAAGTTTCACGCAGCCACAGCGAGGTCTGTTACACAAAACGTAGTGTGGTGTTATTAAATATTATTTAACTGAATATTTTTTTAGTTTGGTGAGAAACAGTTGTGAAGGATCAAAATTAGTTGCTAACTTTGATAGCAACAAGCATAAGTTACCCATAAGCAAAACTTCAACGATGGGTCATGTCACTATAGGATTTGGCTGAGCGTTAGTGAATGTTTTAACATTGGTCTAATGGGTAACTTTAATGGAAATGAGACAAAGTAGAATAAACAAATTTGTAAATAAACCTCAACCAATCATTTCATATTTCACCATGTGAAATATTCATTGGATAAAAAGGAAAATAGTGGGAAATCAATGTTAAAACCCGGGGATAGGCTAATATTAAATTTCAGAAATTTCTAGCGTTTTAGTAGTTTTCGTAGCTCACCGGAACCTTTGTCGTTGGAATATTGCTATAAAACACAATTTAATGAATAAAAATGGGATTGCATTATGTGAACTGAAATGACATGAAAATGTCTTTATTAGAGACCAAGTCCTCTCTACCACTTAATTTCATAAAACATTAAACCAACATAAATATACATTTATAACTAATAATAAATCTGTTTATTTACATGATATATGGAAAGAACCTGAGTTAAAAACAAGCATCAATAACTAATGTAACTTTATACGTATTTAAAATACTACATCAAGACACATCCGCATTCATTTTACTTCCATTCCATTGCCATAAGTCCCACACCCAAAAGCCGCCGCCGCTATATCCCGAGTCCCCAGCATCAAAGCCTTGACCTCCGCCCCGAAGCGAGCGCGATTATCGATGGTACCGATGCTTTATCGGTTTACAGTTAAAGCATTCCACAATCGACACACAGAAACTGTAAACGACTTACTAAAGGCATTTGTTGAATGAATTGGGATAGATAATAAGGATGTGCCCCTCCTTGTACTTCGTTCACTTATTTCAGACATAAATTAAAAGTCGTTTGAAAGATAACTAGGACAATTTAAATTTAAAAGAGCGTCCAACGGAATGAGTGAGTGATAGTCTCTAAGATGTTGTAATTTTAAGATAGATAATTGTTTGTGGTAAGACATCCTTAGAAAGTTTTCATCTGTTGGCTTTAAATGTTGCGTGAAACATCATTTCTACAGTGACAAAACTGTCTTCTATGACGGTGCGTGCATGTCTAACCATGGAATTTGGCTGAGCGTCATTGAACGCTATGACTCAGTAGGCTGATACAGTTTCTCTCTTGACTGCCGGAGGGGATGTAAAATTTTCTTTTTGATTTTCCGTCTATCTATCTGCATTAGACAATATTGAGAATAAAATTAGCTATAGAATTGAAAATTTTCATACAACGCCAGCAAAGTCTTTAACGCGACACCTTCCAACTATAATTTACTATATTTTATTTTATTTCCTGTGTTATTATATACACCACTACAAACATATCCTTAAGTGTTAGTTTATTAGTCCAAATCAACATAATGACTTAGTATAAAAGTACATGTCATGATTATATTAATAATGAGTATGTAAAGAAGCATAATAAAAAAAATCCTTACGGTTATCTTAATAAGATAAGTAAGTTAGGTGTTCCCGAACACAATAAAACATCCATTTCATTAAATACTTACGTAGTAGTGTTTCTAAAGGATTATAACGTTCCTTTTAATGTTTTTAAGGGAAGTGATTGAATATATGTTCCGCCACATATACCGAAACTTTTCTCAAAATATGTTGTTTTGTGGACTGAAAGTATCATATCATCTGAGACGAGTAGAATTGACTTAATGTTACTTAGACAAATAGGTAAACTTTATTGTAAAATGGTTAGAAGTTGATAGATATAAACGCAAAAATTATGCACGTTAGCAGAATTATTTTAAAGGAGTGAAAAACCTCGTACATGTTTTTGTGCTGCCGTGCGTATAAATTTCTTCTTTAAAAAAATGTATCTTGAAGAGAACCTTAAACAAAATTATTATAAAGGGAAAATGAAAATAACGATTTTTATTGATATTTTATAGATCAATTCAACAGTATTCATCACAAGCCAAACACAAAAAATTAAAAGGACTTGATTGAACTAGCCGCCACTTGAAATAGTTGGTTGATAAAACACGCCATTTTGTAATTTGAAATTTAACACTTTTAGTGTTAGTTACTTACACTTTTGAACATAGGTTGTTGCCTGGCAAATGAAAAAAGAAAACAAGAAAATTGTGAAGCTAGGACCGATAGACAAGTCGTTTGTCAATAGAAGGCATCAATAATTCAGTCTCCCTACGTAATGATTGTACAAATTGTAAAACCAGAATCGATAGAGAGTCTTTAAATCAAAAGAAGGTATCAATAGCTCAGTCCCCCCACATAATGATTGTACATATTGTAAAACCAGAATCGATAGAAAGTCTTTAAATCAAAAGGAGGTATCAATAATTCAGTCTCCCTAGATGATTAAAGTACAAATTGTGAAGCCAGGATCGACAGACGGTCTGTCCATCAATAAATAGATGGCGTCAATAATTCAGTCTCCCTAGATGATTAAAGTAAAAATTGTGAAGCCAGGATCGATAGACGGTCTGTCCATCAATAAATAGATGGCGTCAATAATTCAGTCTCCCTAGATGATTAAAGTACAAATTGTGAAGCCAGGATCGATAGACGGTCTGTCCATCAATAAATAGATGGCATCAATAATTCATTCTCCCTAGATGATTAAAGTACAAATTGTCAAACCGGGATCGATAGACGGTCAGTCCATCAATAAATAGATGGCATCAATATTTCCAAACTGACCAATATGACCAAACTTAGAATACAGCTCTTCTTTAATTTCCTCATAAATTTAATTTATGAATTGTATATGGTTTTGAAATCATTATAAGTATTATAAGATATAACTAATACCCTTTTATAAATAATATTACTGCATATTATACAGCCCATTTAAATGTGACAGTAGTGATCAAATACAAAATAATAAAATCGTAAAAAGAACGTAAGTGCTCAGTGATGTATTGGTAGCATTCTCGCCCAACAAGTGAGAGATGCAGGTTCGAGTCCCAGCAGAGCAAATTATTTTTCGTAATTCAATCTCTATCGGAACTAATCATATAAAAAGACATTCATTTTCAATATTTAATAAACCAATTCCAATTTTGAAAAAAGAATTGCTTTTCATACGCCTGCAAATTAATTTCATTTGATTGAACTTCACTTTGACCTACCTGGACGCCAATAAAGAAAGGAAAAGGAAATTCCTCTCCAATATAGAAAATTAATAAAGTGCAGCGTTATCCATTTGCTTTGTTCGACATGAACACGCGCTATGTGACGAGGCGATGTCAGCAATACTCGGGCATCAATGACATTAATTGGGCCAATGTTTGTGAACGTTGGATTCAATCAACACAACAGGAATTGTAATTAGCTTTAGGAGCTGTCACTCATGTTTAGTGTAATACCTTTTATACTTCAAACGATAGCACATAAATTCTTTTGTACTTGTATCATAGCAGGCCACCAGCGTTCTGAGGTATTGTCGTTCTCAGGTAAAGATTGCATTTCATCGTTAAGGAGTCTCAAACATGCCAGATGTAATTTCGAAAGTGGTTCGTCAGCACATCTGTTACTGCGACTTTTTATTTCGCGTGTTACTCTAACACAGAGATGGAAGAACATTAGACTTGTAACAAATTACAACACATGTTCCACGTGTAATCATTATAAATAAAACAGAATCATACCATACTTCATTTAGAAAGTAGTTTGAGAGCACATCTGTTACTGAGACTCTTGATTTCACGTGTGTATTATTCTAACACAGAGATGGCAGAACATTACCCTTGTAAATAACTGCAACATATGTTCCACGTGCTCAATATAAATAAAGCAGATTCATACTAGATTTAATTCAGAATGTGGTTCGTGAGCATATTATTTGTGACTGAGACCCTTTACAAGAACATTTGCCTTGTAATAAAATGCAATGCACGTTCCATATGCGCAGTATTCTTGAAATAGAAACATTCAGATTCAATTCGAAAGAGAACGATCACTGCATACGTTAATAAAAGCATTTGCCATTCCTGTCTACATAACGAGATAACTTATTCAATAAAGGGTCCAGTATCGTTATGTATTTCACAATAGATGAACTCATCATTACGAATAACTATAGTTTTAATATTCATACTTATTCCAATATTTCTTGAGATATAGGTGTAATCTTTCTACTAGTAGTGTTTGAATTTATTGAAAATAGATTAGTATTAAATGATTAGTACTATTTATCAGATAAATATAGTTGTAGATATGATTCGAAAGTTTAATTAAAAATTTGATAGTACAGTTGCACTGACGTAATTAAAATTTGAATGTAAAAATCCTTAATTAGTAAGGTTAAGCCGTCTTAAAAACACTTTTAATTAGTGAAGACGTTCTATTTAGTTTATGTTGCAAAAGTGGGTTTCTAATTAAAACCCCACTCAGTTTTGGGTAGTTTACTTTAACGGATTTTTCATTATTTAAAATAAAAATGTATCGAACAAATAATGTTAATAGGAACATAGTGGATGTTGAGTTTAGCTCCAGTTTAATGTCTTAGTGCACGTCTAGAAGAATCTGACTGACACAGACTACAGATTCCAGACGCTGCACTAAGAGGACGAGAACTGAACCAAACTCAACATTCACAATGAATCAAATCTCCCCACCATAGCTACGTTATGCGCGGTATATTAGCGTACACCAGAAACTCTCTCGTGATGTCTTAGTCACGTAGCGGCACGGCGCGTAGTACGCGTCTGCATGTTTGACGTGCGATGCAGTCACGTTGATAGTGACGTGACCTGTTGTGTTGTATTACGCGCGATGTTGTAGTCCTAGCTCTGCTCACATAAGACAACTAGTTAACTACAAATAACACGAGTAATACACATATAGAGATATATCTCCGATCACTTTGTCTCTGATAACTCAAAATAACGTCACATCCAAATTAACTATTCTATTAATTTCTTAGTTGGGAAATGATCACAAATCTTTATGATAATGACACGACGAGTTTTATGAAGTAAGTTTAATTTTACTTTTACTTTCGCTTACTCGCTTTAACATACAAGCAAATCTATTAATAGTTCAGGAGCCGAAAGCTATAATCAAACAAGAGACCCATCTCTAGCTATTTTTGTTGGAGCTCGAAATAGGAAAATATATTTTCTCAGATCATATTTTTCATAGCCAACACACTTAGACTAAAATACCTTAAGAAACGCAAATAAATGTTAAATAAGCGTTACTAACTTCATTATATGGAGGGACATGACGTGGTGAATTTGTCTATCTTATTTTCGGACGGTCATATAGCTATCAAATTAGGAAAAACCAATGTAAGGAAAAAAATTATAGTTTCATATTTTTAACTCTTTTGGTACCCCCCTATTCCGATCTCCGTCTTAGTAAACGAGGCTGACGCCTGACGTCTGCCTTAACACAAATATCTCTACCAATTTTAACGAAAAGCAGGTTGTGTGCTTATACGTTGCAAATCGACTCTCGGACAACTTCCGAACTCTACGATAAAATCCTTGGAGGCCAAACTAAAAATGATGCAAACTATTTATTCTATGAATTTAATATTAAAAAAACTTACTACATCTAGACGATTGAAAGCTAAACCCATTGAGGGAGTTGTGCACATGGACGAAGGCCAAAGCTGGTGACATTGGCCTCAGGCCAACCCTCGATATTCCACAATACACTGTAGTGTCTGTGCTGCGGGGCTGACTGTAGTTATATGTGGAGTTGGACCTCTTATATTTATGAGACGTAGTTCATGCCAAGGTCGAGTCATCTATATTGGTCTATTTTTATATCACAGTGCGAGAAATCAAGACCTTCATTCACTGTACCAAATCTTATTGATTGTCTCGTAAACTAATTGTTAACGTAATATTATATTTATTTAAGTGTATCCTTTAGATGTAGGTAATTTTTGAGTAACGCATACAATATCAAGTTGTAAGTAAAATCAGCTTTATTAACAAAGAGGATAAATAAGTCTTAAAAAAGCCTTTTTCTGTCATTCAAAAATACATTTAGATTTAAGGACCCGAGTTTAATACTAGCTTAGTTTAGTTAAAAAGGATTTTTTCAAGTAAATACCTTACGTTCAAAAACAACAATAGTATCGATTTGTTGAATCTAATACAAATTTCATGTTGTTTTGTGTCTTTATACATTATACAATTTTATTATACTACAAAATATATTTAACTCAATTAATTTTACTCACAATGATTAAATAGTAAATTAAATAGATTAAATTTTTTTCTCGGTAGATTTTGTGACAGTACAAATATTAACAGCTTTTTTTCTTATGGAGCTTACATGTAATATGTATATCTAAGAGTTTAAGTTGTATAAAAATATACCCATATTGTTCTATATAATTTGTGTTAGCATTCCAGAACAATTTTTCCTTTTGCCTAAGGCCTTACGTGATTTAATTGCGAATTTACACCTCAATGGTAAATTGCAAGTAATGTGAAAGATAAATATTTACACCAAGCTGGAACTTGTTTCAGCGTTTATTTCACAAGTTATTGGTGATAGAGAACTTCGTATGGAATCTACATACACTAAATCAGTAATGTTACAATTCAATTGGATTGTGAATTGTTATTTCTAAAAATGTAGTAAATATTTATTGCTACCTAAGTGTGCACTGCATTTGTTCTTCATAGTTGAATAAAATAAAGAATACGTTGAAACCAATTCCTCAGAACATGAAAAGCACAGAAATATTGTACAGACCACTTCCTCCAACAAGGATACCAGTTACAATGTATCACGTGGTCACGTGACAGGAAGTGACACACGCGAGCTCTTTAATTCCATAATATCAATACAAATGTAAATATGATGTTATTGCATAGTGTAATAAAGATATTAGAATACGAATACACCACACCGCGTTTTGCGTAACTGACTTCCCTGTGGTTGCAAGCAAAATTTCTGGTGTTCATTTCATTTCATTCTTGGAAATTAAAATACAGTGTCGCAGAGACCTTGAGGTTGGTAAAATATGCATTGCTGTTTATTTGAGACTAACAGTGAGAATGATGTTGCACTAACATTAACGATAAGCTAAACAATCAATGGCCCTTCCTTGGTTAAGACGGATATAAAGTGCAGTGAGAGTGAGGCTAATAAAGAGTCACGTCCTGTGTACATTACAGTCATATGGAATAATTAGTGCTATGTTTAATTTTTAATCAATTGAATGTTTTAGAGTTATTGAAGTTGACACACAACATGTGGTTGTGATTCCTGACCTACGCGTGTCTCAACGCTCTGGTATGATTTGGTTATTTTAACCCAGTTTGTAATTTGTGTTAGTTATTTACCTGAAGAAGAGATCAGATTGTAGATCTCGAAACGTAGTGTAGTGATTTTTTGTATCGCTGAACGATGGAAAATATCCGGAAAGAATCCTGTTTCCTTCACTGATTTATTTATTCTGTACTTGAATTAAGAATTAAATTAGGAAAATACGCCAAAAATGGTTGTACGCAAGAAACAAAGCAAATATTTGAAACAAATAATTATCCATTTTATTGTAGTTCTCAAGTTTCACAATCACTGAACTTTTCCTCTAACATTTTGATGTGGAAATTCTGATATGGCTCCAGATAGATGTGTCAGATCTTCGCTGTCAAGCAATCTCAGGGAAGGGAAGAGCTCAGATTCAATCATTCACCTTGCCACCCACCATCTACCTGATATTGAAATCCGCCCACTCGGCGAATGACTGATCTGATTCTGTTAGCAAGGGTACAAGTGTCTATTATGTATTGGTAGGAAACTGAAAAAACTGATTATTAAAGATATTTTATTAAGATTGAAACGGCTATTATCATGGACAAGGATGTTTGCTGTGCTGGTGCAAACTCAACAAGTGTTGCTAGTTTGTTCAGTAAACCAAGTTTGTTTGTTTACGGTCTAGACGCAATGTTTTTATTCAATTATCACTACCGAAGTTATTCTACCTGCGGAGTTTCAGGCGTGCACAGAGGTAATAATGAAGAGTTCTTGAATTCTATAATTCATGAACAAGTTTGCTTACGGTATTTAATTTTAACAGTTGACGTTAAAACATTTACAGGATAGTTTAAATACAAAACAATATAATTTAACTTCTACAGGACTATAGAAATAATATATATTATACGATATAAAATGTTTGTTTCTTTTGAAAATATCACTTTTATGGGTCAAGCATTAGCAAAGCCTGTGGATTCGAGGGGCTGAAGAAATTCATGTGTGTCTGTCTGTCTGTCTGTCCGCACGATATCTTGAACACAAGCTGACCTACAAACTTGAACATTGAGTTTGATTTTGGTGTATGTCACTACATGGAATTTGGCTGAGTGTTTCGAATATATTTTACATTGGTCTTATGATTAACCACAAGGAAAATGAGAAAACAGCAGAATACATACATTTTTAAACGAACTGATTACAGTTATAATTGTAAATTCATTCACTCATTTCAGTCAGTGATGAACCGCTTTCTAAAAGATGTTTTATACGATTAGCTTTAACGTGCCTATTACGTGGAATATGAGTTGTAATTTATTACAAGGACAATGTTCTTCCAAATCTGTGTTAGAGTAATACCTGCGAAATAAAGAGTCTTAGTAACACATTTGCTGACGAACCACTTTTGAAATTATACGTGGCATGTTTCTATGTCAAATACACTGAGCTCGTAAAAAATTTGTCTTATGTGTCTGATGATCATTTTAAGTGTATTGACAAAATGAAGTGTCAGATAAGAAAATACCTTTTCATAATTTAAACTCTTATGATGTCTCCTTTTTTCCAATACCTACCACAAGCAGCGTGGCTCACGATCAATGTCTTTCTTATGAATAAAACCTTCCATCGCTTTTTAGAAGAATTGTACTCCTACAGTATAGGTGGACGTCAGAACGGTGATGGCCTGCTATGATAAAAGTACAATAAAGTTTATGTGCAATCGTTTGAAGTATAAAAGGTATTACACTGAACATGAGTGACAGCTCCTAAAGCTAATTACAATTCCTGTTCTGTTGATTGAATCCAACGTTCACAAACATTGGCCCAATTAATGTCATTGATGCCCGAGTATTGCTGACATCACCTCGTCTATCTTCAAATCTTCAAATTGAAATTGGTTTATTAAATATTGAAATGAAGTATACCTTATTATATGATTAGTTGAAATAAGGATTTAATGACAAAAAGTATTTGCTCCGCTGGGACTCAAACCCGGATCTCTCACTTGTTGGGCGAGAATGCTACCAATACATCTCTGAGCCCTTACATTTTACGATTAAATTATTTTGTATTTTATCGTTACTGTCACATATGTGTTTAAATGGGTTGTACAATATGCAATGTTATTTACCAAACGTCATGAGTTATATCTTACTTGTAATGTTTAAAATCGTATGCAATTTCAAAATTAAATTCATGAGGAAATTAAAAAAAAGGCGTATTATGAATTTATTTATCTATACAAATTTTACAAATATTATTGTTGAATGGATTCCTTAGCTATATTTTCTTGTATAAATACTGTATTGTATTTGTAAATAGAATATCTGCTCAATAGTCTAACTATAAAACAAATATGGAAATATAAGGCCAAAATAGACTGTTTACACCAAACGTGCACTATATTGCGTAAGCCTGAGGCAAACACAGACTATGTGATCACTTAGGGTCCGTCCCGGGGCCAGGTGCATTCCCAGTAACTTAATGGATTCTGTTTCAACCAGAGTTTTCGGCCACAACAAATGATCGGTATTCATCTTCTTGATGTAATAACGCCATAATGTTAGACCTCTTGAAGAACAGAACAGCGCGACATTGTCATTGTAGACAAACTTTCTAGTATCAAGTATCAGGAGGTCTGAAAGCACACAGCTCGAAACACAAAACAGCGCGACATTGTCACTGTAGAAAACCTAGTTAAAAGTATCAGGAGGTCAGAAAGTACACAGCTCAAAGTCTATTAACAAGTATAAGAAAGTCAGAAAGTACACAGCTTAAAGCCTGGGACAACGCGATAATGTCGCTGTGGAAAGTCTATTATCAAGTATAAGGAAGTCAGAAAGTACACAGCTCAATGCCCGGGACAACGCGATAATGTCGCTGTGGAAAGTCTATTATCAAGTATAAGGAATTCAGAAAGTACACAGCTCAATGCCCGGGAAAACGCGATAATGTCGCTGTTGAAAGTCTATTATCAAGTATAAGGAATTCAGAAAGTACACAGCTCAATGCCCGGGACAACGCGATAATGTCGCTGTGGAAAGTATATTATCAAGTATAAGAAATTCAGAAAGTACACAGCTCAATGCCCGGGACAACGCGATAATGTCGCTATGAACAGTCTAGTAACAAGGATCTGGATATCAGAAAGCAGACAGCTTTAAATTAGAACAATGCGACATTGTCACAGTAAGCAAGCTAGTAACAAGTATTAGGAGGTCAGAAAGCAGACAGCTTGAAGCACGGGACGACACGATAATGTCGCTGTGGACGGTGTAGTAGCCGTATTTATATCCCAACATCTCAGCTAATATTAGCTCTGGCTACCGCAACGTCAACGCTAATATCCTCATCTACTATATTCCTAATCAAACTCCAACTGGACATACAACTATCGTAAATATAAAACTGTATATGCTAATTGGTTCTTCTTTTGTATTCTTTCATTTTCTCGTTGTTAGATGAAAGTACGTTAATGCTCTGTGTATTTTTATATACCTTTATTTACTTAATCTTCTTCTGACTAAGGAATTAATAACATCTAAAATTAATAATTACAGTTGTCTTTCTATCATAATACAAATTTCTTATAAACATGATGGTGGCAATAAGATTGCATGCAATTCAAATACTAATTCGCACTATACACTTTGGCACAGGATAAAGTTTGACATTATGACATGAATAAGCCATAAATCCTATTTAGTATCTATTGAATGAAAATGGCTCCTATAAGGAATTCTAAATGTTTTTAAGAGCTAAATTTGTTTGTAACATTTCTTAGTAATGTGAACATGAAAAAATTATTCGATTGTCCCAGTATTATTTGTCTCCTATTTATACACTTTTATCCACTATTTCCGTTAAAGATGTAGAATTAAGCTCTAAGCTCTTTAGACCATACACCTCTCAGACTCCATCGGCATATAACATTCTCACATGCACACGCTTAGAAGTTTCAAAGCAGAAAAGAAGACATGTATCGGCTGACTTTTAGCACGTGCTCGAGAAGTGAATAGATCTCAGTCTGATAGTGTGAATGACTATCAAGTTTTACGTTGGCCGATACCCAAGCTGCGAGACAATGACCAGACATTCCACATCTGTACTTGCCAGTCTTGTACAAATAATAAAAACAATATTTTTAATGCCAACAAAGAAATATTTACATGACATTTTTATTGTCCTCAGATTGTTAAAAACAAGTGATTAACACGGAAATATCACTTAATCCTATTGCTCGGCCTATAGTAATTTATGAGGAAAAGCTTTTATCCCTTAAGATGCGGCAGTAACACAGGCAATGATTTAGGAGATAACGCCTTCATCGTAAACTAACAAGAGAAATATACGACTAGTTAAAGTAAGAACTAATAAGAAGCAATAATTGGTTCACATATATTTTTAAAAAGGAGCTACATTTTGAAACTTGCGATGTACGCATTAAATGTTTACTTCTTTAATTAAAGAAAAATAGTATAAAAATTGACTTTTTTAGCTACCTTATTCAAAAAGTACTAGGTTTAGGTCTAGTGAATTAGTGTAAAATCTATGAACACAATAATTTCCTTAAACGTAAGTCTATTAGATATTATGGACTTCAAAATAAAAATTGTCTACAAGTTTTTCTATACTCACATTGCAACCCAAACGAAAGGAAATTGACCAGGGGTATGCTCTATATTCATAGCATGTCCTTATTAGAATGTATATCATTGTGAATATGAATGCCTGATATTATAAATTGAATGTAGTATTTTATTATTTTAAATGGTGATTAAAACTGAAACTAAGTGTGTTTCACTACATTATTTCCAATGACAATCTCCACAAAAATCTAATTTTCACACAAACATCCACCACTTAAACCTTTCTTCAATATCAACACATTAGTATTCATTAATAACTAATGTTATGCACTCTAATGGATAGTTTGGACAATTAGCGCACCACGTAATTAATATGCGACACACCGCTGTATACATTATCTCTGGCATAATTGTCTAGATAATTATATTTACTACACGATGTCAAATTTTAGTGATTAAAATGATATTTCCCATTTTCTGTCCTACATTTTCAAAATAATATTTTGTAAATCTTTTGTAAATTCCAATTAGTATTTCAAACCTGTCACCGGAAAAAAGATGGACGTACTGTAAATAATTAATGTTAATTTGTACAATTATTACCTGGGAAGTCTGAATTATTGATGCCTCCTATTGATGGACAATACACAGTCTATCGATCCTAGCGTCACAATTTGTACAATCATCTCTGGAGACTGAATTATTGATACCCTCCCAGATAGGCAACAACCATTGATCACAATCGGAAGAAATTAACACGAAATTTTAAATTAAAAAAAATGGCGTTTTTTATCGAGCATATATTTTAAGTTTCGGCTAGTACAAAGAAGACCTCTCAATTTGTATGTTTGCCTTGTAATGAATATTATTGAATCGATTTATGAAATATATTTTTATTCTCATTTGCCCTTTCTAACGTTTTTTTAAGTTTCTCTTAAAGCAAAATGCGTTTAAGAATAACTTTATGTAAACGACAGCATACAATAATGTACGCTTATCCGACAAACCTCCTTTTAATAAATTCAACTTACGTACCTTCTTTGTGCGCTTAAATCTATCAATTTTTAACTTTTTACAATAACATTTGTTTTCTAAATACCATTTAGTTAATTCTACTTGTCACATATGATATGATCCAGTAAACAAAAAATACTATTTCGAAAACTGTTTGCTTTGTAAGGTGGAAAATTGTATTTATTAAATTATGTTTATAGCAGTGTTCCAATGATAAAGTTTTAATTTTTAAAATTAAATTATCGTGTTTTAACATTGATTTTCCACTATTGTCTTTTTAGCTTTAAGACTAATGTAAAAATATTCACTAACGCTCAGCAAAATCGTATAGAGTGACTAAGCACCATCGTCAAAGTTTTGTTATGGGTAACTTTTTCTCGTTTCCATCAAAGTTACCTATAAGACTAATGTTAAAATATTAGCTAATGGTCAGCCAAATCCTGTAAAGTGTCACGCACCATCGTCGAAGTTTTCTAATATATAAAATGAAGCCACTTTACTTGTCGAGAACCAATTGACCTATATGCTAGAAATTGTGCATGCAGCTTCCACGCGACATTTGGTGTAGTGTACTTCTGCCTTTATATTGCGTTAATTGGTTTATTTCGTTTTTCTTTTAATTAGTAATTTAACTGTCACGGAGACATCCACTACATTACTCTTGCTTCGACACCAACACATTAGCAGTCATTAAGTAGCCTATGTACTTAGTATGTAACACATCGCATTGTAAATTAACTCTGACACATTATTTGTTTAATTAATGATATTTATCTTACGTATATAAATATAATATAATAAAACGAAAAACCCATAAAACTATCATATTCAGTAATAATAGAATACAATTATTTTTTAATACATTACTAGAGTGTTTTAGAGTTCAACAGAGTTTCCGTTGATTTCATGAAACAAGTTAGAATTGTTAAACATACTGTTTCTTACTAGGTTTTAATCCTTCACAACTGTGTCTCACCAAACTAGTAAAAAATGTTCTATTCAACAATGTTTAATAACATCACACAACGTTTTGCGTAACAGCCTTCGCTGTGGTTGCGTGCCAGATTTCTAGTATTTATCTCGTTTAATTCTGGGATAACCTGCAGACATATAGAGACTCATACATACTCTGTAAATCCATGCTACTATTAAAATTTTAATCAGTTCGTTTAAAAACATATTTATTCTGCTATTTTCCCATTACCATTATGTTTAATTATAAGACCAATGTAAAATATATTCATTACATACACCATCATAAATCTCAGTGATCAGGTCTATAGGTCAGTTCGTTTTCGAGATATCGTGCGGACAGACAGACAGACATTAATGTCCCCAGCCCCTTGAGTCCACAGGCTTTGCTAACGCTTTTCCAATAAAAGTGATACTTCCAAGAGAAACAAACATTTCATGTGGTATAATAGCTATTATTTCTATAGTCCTGTAGAAGTTAAATTATATTGTTTTATAGTTTAACTGCACTGTAAATGTTTTATGGTCAAAAATTAAAATCAAATACCGTAATCAAGCTTGTTCGTGAACTATAAGAGTTTAAACCTTAAAATCTTCATTATTAACTCTGTAGACGCCTGAAACTCCACAAATAAAGTAACTTCGAATAAAAAAAATTGCGTCTAGACCGCAAACAAACAAACAATCAAACTTGGTTCACTGAACAAACTAGCAACACTTGTTGAGTTTGCATCAACACAGCAAACATCGTTGTCCATAATAATAGCCGATTCAATGTTAATAAAATATTTTTAAAAATCAAATTTTTCGTTTCCTACCAATACATGATAAACACTAGTACTCTCGCTAACAGAATCAGATCAGTCATTCGCCGAGTAGGTGGATTTCAATATCAGGTAGATGGTGGGTGGCAAGGTGAATGATTGAATCTGAGCCCTTCCCTGAGATTGCTTGACAGCGAAGATCAGACACATCTATCTGGCAGGAGCCATATCAGCATTTCTACATCAAAACGTTTGAGGAAAAGGTTTGCGATTGTGAAACTTGAGAGAACTACAATATAATGGATAGTAATTTGTTTCAAATATTTGGTTTTTTGATTACGTATAACCATTTTTGGCGTTATTAGTAATTTAATTCTTAATTCCAGTACAGAATAAATAGATCAGTAAAAGAAACAATATTTTTCCATACATTTGGAATCGTTCAGTTATACATAAAATCAGTAACATCACGTTTCGAGATCTGCTTTCCAATCTCTTCTTCAGGTAAATAACTATCACATGATTATAAACTGGGTTAAAATATATAAATCATACCAGAGTTTTGTGACAAACGTAAGTCAGGAATCACAACCACCATGTTGTGTGTCAACTACAATAACTTTAAATCATGCACTTAATAAAAGAATTAAACACAACACTAATGATTCAAACTGAACTACATAATAGAAGTCATAATAGCGCTACATTTTCCGACCAACTTAAGACTGAAAACAAACTTCAATAAAAGAAATGGATCAGCTCAGTCATCGCGAGTTAAAAGTGTGTTCATGTCAATGATATCCACCTTAGCAATGATATGTACTGAACTTTATATACGTATTTTCCAAGGTAGGGCCATTGATTGTTTAACTTATCGTTAATGTTAGTGCAACATCAATGTCACTGTTAGTCTCAATAAACAGCCATGAATATGTTACCAACCTCACTGTCTCTGCCAAACTGCATTTTAATGCGCAAAAATGAGATGAGATAAATACCAGAAATTTTTCATGCAACCGCAGGTAAATCTGTTATGCAAAACGTGCTGTGGTGTACTGCATACAAATGAGACAAGGTTTTGTTCAATTTTTAGAGAAATTATGTTCAAAATTCTTATTCTAATATCTTCATTACAGTATATCATTAACATTGTGTTGTTATTGCAAACTTTAATGGATTACTTCTGATGAGAACGAAAAAAATTTACCCATAAGCAAAATTCTTCGAAAAATCTAATATTATATTTAGAAATATGCCAGACTAAATGTACTGCCGTGTGTTACATCTTAGGTATAAGCTTATTGGGTGCTAATTGTGTTGATATCGAAGCAAGAGTTATTTAGTGAATGTCTTCGTGACAATTACATTTTGGTGGTAGGTATCATTAATTATACATCAGCTAGTGATATAGTTAATGACTAATTGAAAGAAAAATTAAATAAAACAATTAACGCAATAAAAATGCAGAAATACATTTTGACACACCAAATGTCATAGGAAGCTGCAAGCGTAATTTGTAGTACATAGGTCAATTGGTTCTCGATATGTCATGCGGCTTCCATTTATATCTTAGAAACCTTCGACAATGGTGAGTGTCAATCTTGGCTGAGCGTTAGTGAATATTTTAACTTTGGTTTTGTGGGTAACTTTGATGTAACGAAAAAAAGTAGAACAAATAAATTCTTAAACAAACTAAATCCTATCATTTGAGATTTCAACATGTGAATTATTCATGGATTAAAATGGAAAATAGTGGAAAATCGACGTTAAAACCCGATGATAATATTTAATTCCAGAGATTTCTGGCGTTGTAGTAGTCCCTATAGGACACAGGAAACTTTATCGTCGGAACACTGCTATAAAATATAATTTAATGAATATATGGGAATGCATTGTGTGGCAAGTTATCCTGATACATTTTTCATCTTTTGGCTTAAAAGAGAACATCATTTTTACATACACAAGAATGTCTTCTATGACGGTGCGTGCATGTCTAAGCATGGAATTTGTCTGAGCGTCATTGAACGCTATTCAATCCTCCCCAGATGATTATTGTACAAATTGTGAAGCTAGAATCGATAGAGGGTCTGTCCATCAATAGGAGGTATCAATAATTCAGTCTCCTCGGGTGATGATGATTTTACAAATTAACATTAATAATTTAGAGTACGCCTCTCTTTCTCCGGTGGCAGCTTTGGAATATTAATTGTAGTTTACAAAATATTTGCAAAGTATGCTTTTGAAAATGTACGACAGAAAATAGGAAATATTATTTTAATCACTAAAACTTCACATTATGTAATAAATATAATTAACCAGACAAGTATACCAGAGATAATGTACACTGCGGTGTGTTGCATATTAAGTACGTGTTGCGCTAATTGTCCAAACTATCCATTAGAGTGCATAACATTAATTAGTAATGAGTACTAATGTGTTGATACTGAAGAAAGGTTTAAGTGGAGGATGATTGTGTGGCAATTAAATTTTTGTGGAGATTGCCATTGGCAATAATTCAGTAAAATAAACTCAGTTTTAGTTTTACATTACTATGTAAAATAATGAATTACTACATTCGTGTCATAATTTCAGGTATTCATATTCACAATGATATACATTCTAATAAGGATATGCTATCAATATAGAGGATACCCCTGGGAGCGAAATTTCCTTAAGTTTGGAATTGCAATGTGAGTATATAAAACTTGCAGACAATTTTTATTTTGAAGTCCACGACCTGTATTAAACTTACGTTTAAGGAATTTTTGTGCTCATAGATTTTCCATTAATCCACTAAACCTAAACTTGGTCCATTTTGGATAAAGTAATTAAAAATGTCAATTTTATTCTTTATTTCCTTGATTAAAAAAGCAAACATTTAATGCGTACATCGCATATTTTAAAATGTAGTATCATTATTATATTGTGAACCTATTATTACCCCATATTAGTTCTCACTATAACTAGTCGTATATTTCTGTTGTTAGTTTACGATGAAGGCGTTATCTCTTAAATCATTGCCTGTGTTAGTGCCTCATCTGAAGGGATAAAAGCTTTTCCTCATAAATTACTATAGGCCGAGCAATAGGATTAAGTTTTTAACAAATTTTGAGTAGTAAAAATGTCATTTGGATATATGTTTGTTGGTGTTAAAACATTGGTTTTTATTAATTTTTCTTTCATTTTTATTGTGAAATTGCATTTTTCACCCATGCCTATAATAGAAATTCATCACCTTACTGTATTTCATTATTTGATTTTTTGAAATTTACATCATTACGTTATAAAATAATTTCACCTAATTGAATGATAAAATTAGAATAAAATTATTGCATTTTATGAACTGAATTCAACCTTCTATTTCGTGAACTTTAATTAACAACTGCACTGAATTGGTATTTGACTCATAGTTTTGTTTATATTTCTTACTATGTATTCACGTTACATTGTAGCTAAAAAAATAAAGTGTTGTAGAATATTAAAAACGTTATTTATTGAAATTTAATGTACATAAATTTTACTTTTCTGTAAAATTAAACGCTATAATATAATTAAGTGTAATTCATAACTGTGCGACTAAGCTCGTATATACCTGAATATCGTTTTTGGTTGAAGTAACTAATATATTTTTCTCCCATTCAACTTGAATCATTGAATGTTTGAATTCTCTAACATTCAATTCTTTTACAAACAAATCTGTGAACAAAGGCTGTTGCCTAGCAATGGTGAAAAGAAGACACGCAAATTGTGAAGCCAGGATCGATAGACAGTCTGTCCATCAATAGCGAGCGTAAATAATTCAGTCTTCTCTAGTAGTCCATGTGAATTGACGACTGACTCAAGTTCACATGAATAATTCAGCGTAAGTCTGTCTTTCTTCATCTACAACTGCAAACTAACAACTCCTTCACTTAGAGGACTTTCGCTCCGAATTCCCTTTCACTCTGGTGAATACGTTTGTATGATACCTAGCTTCAAAGTTAGAACTGGGAGCTTTATTTGACTACTAAGTACAAAAAAAGTGAAGAGTTTTCACCGAACTTCCAAGGAATCTCGGCTTTTTTCTCAGTGGGTTGCTTTGAGTTCGTAATTTCAGCAACCAATAATAAAAAAGTGTTTGGAATTCTAACCAAATAATAATGACATGCAATTCTTCATTGTAATTGTTGGGAAGGGTTGATTCAATGCGAATGTTGAGTTGACCTCCATCTCAAAGTTCACTTAGTGCAGCGTCTGAAGTGACACTGTCACAAACTTGACTCCTGGAGTCTGGCAGACAAATCTGTTGATCCACTGTGTTTTGGGATCGTATCTCAATAATTGTGAACTTGATGAAGGAATGAGAACACATTTTCATCTAGATTACACTGGATGACTGCTGGGTAAACCGTAAATCGAAATGATGGACAGAGTTTCTTTCTGAACATGTTCATCGTCGACCTTTTAAGGGTCTATTCAGATCGACGGGGACATGAACTCCTGGTTCCAGGAGTCAAATCTGCCAGATTTCAAACGCTGAACTCATCATTCGCATTGATTCGTACTAACTTTTATATTTATTATCAACCGTTTATCTAAATAAAGCTTCCCTTTCAATCATCAAAACAACAACAAAAATTTATTTTAATGGTCTCGGTCTATCATAATGCTGAACGTGTAATAATACTTCAAAGCTGAAGAACTACCAGACAATATTCTTCAGACGGACTTTTACTTAGACTCTATATTCCAAGAGTTATGTCTGTCGGATTTCAAACGCTGTACTACGCGAATCCTCAAATAAGCTGAACTCAATACTTGCAATGGTTTGTGTTGTACGGGAAATATCTCACTAACATTTTAATGTTATATTAAAATTACCTTAAATAATCAAAAAAGACTTCCGCAACAATTTCTTTTAAGGGTCACAAGTCTATTATAATTATTCTGAACGTGTATTCATATTAAAAACTGAACTAGTAGAGAGTGTTCTTCCGATTTATAGGTTATCAAATATACCTCCTTATAACCGTCATGGGGGATAACATCCCGGTATTTTCAGTTTTAATAAGAATGTTTTGCCATTAAAGTGTTTATTTTTCACAGACTCGGTTAAAAGCGGTGCCAGCAGGTGTTAAAACTATCAATTTTTAACTTTTCTAAGAATAATCTATAAGTTAACACTAAAGCTAGTGTCTAAATGAGTTGTCCAATTATTTACTAATTCCATAAAAAAATCATCGACTAAGTAATGCATATCGATTATTACTCCCGACTTTCGTGAGTACAGTATAGCTTTAATAACATATTCAGGGTCATAACATAGTAGTCGTATACCTCTCTTGTTTATAGGTGTGTTGGTGTAGGTGTATTTCTCTTAAATCATTGTTTGTGCACGTGTTGGCATCCCTGGGGATAAAAGCTTTTCCCCATAAATTACTGAAGGCCAGACGAGAGTATTATGTAAGTGATTTTTCTCGCGTTAATCATTTGATAATTTCCTAGCAATAAAACCGTCACGTGGATATATCTTTGTTGTTTATGTTAAAAACATTATTATATATTATTTATACTATTTGTGTGTGAAATTTAAAGAAATTATTCACGTTAATATGTTAAAAATATACTTTAATACAGTAAACGAAAATATTTCTTGTCAAAATGATGTCAAAAATATGATATAACAGTATAACATTTAAACTTGTGTGTTACGAAATACTATTGATTGATTATAGCTGTTCACTTTACAGCCATATGTCTCTTTCCATCTATTTGAAATAAGGGAGAGTCCTATCCACTTTTAATCCTTATTGCGCCCGTCCCGTGGCCCACTGGACAGTGCAAAGATCTTATCAAACAGAATAAGGGGGAGAGTCCATACCGTACAGCATAGATAGTACTGATAAGACACAGACAGGATTTGAACCTGCGCTATCTCTAACTCAGATTAAAAGTTCTCAGTCTTTGGCCTATGGCCAAATTCCTCACCCCCAATTCCTCCTTACATCCTCACCCCCTCTCACACAGAAATGAGCAAATTTTTTTATTTATAGTTTATTGCCTATAAATCCAAATATAGGGTGAGTTCAACATTTGGTTACTTGTACAACATTCAAAAATCGATGTTTTGTAAATCCATGTTGAGATCCGAATTGACGCCATATTTGACAAATCTGCTGTTTGCAATTAATCTACAATTGGATAAGGGATGAAAGTGAGTGTCGTGAAGAGCATTGTTTCCGGTCCATGTGACCAACAGCTATAGCATACTTCTGTAATCATATCGATGGGACAATACACCACGAGGAGTCCCCAGAACAGTTCTTAAGTGTTGGTAAAGTTAAACACGAGGTACACACGCATAGTATAAATGTGATTGCATTGAATAAAACCAAATTTCACAAAAATTGATATTGTTTGTGTTACCCCTATCAAATCTAAAATGATAAACTTTTTTCCTTTTTGTGGTACACGGTGGTCTTGCAGTGAAGCCTTCTATCGAAAAATACCAGTAAGTAAATACATCAAATATAAAACTTTTCTCCCCCTCAAAAATGTTTTTGTTAAAAAAGTTAATAGTTTCAAAAATTGTTGGAAATACCTAAATAAGTTTAATAAAAACCTTTAATACGGTTTAGGTTTAAATATTTTCAGCTGAAAAACATATGGTTTGCATTTCGCCACTCCCCCAAAAAAACATTAACGAAACAAAATTAAAATGTACGGTATAACACCAATATTCTGTACTTATTTAATAAAATTTACACCCAGAAACAAAAATTAAGATTTTTACGTGATTTTAAAAGTAAATTTGTTTAAACTGGGACTAATTTTATTACTCGTTGCAATAGCACAAATTTGAATTTTGAAATTCGTAATACTCCTAAACTTTCTTTAATCTGTCAATCTCGTTACAAAGTCCTAATCATTTATAAACTGGATGATAGGAACAAACTCAACATGGAATGTAAAAATTCGGCAGTAGCTCGATAAGAGTTGAAGAGCTCCCTTAATGAGAAAGCTTCCTACAAGTCTAAAATAAGCTGACACGAGACGCCAGGGCGGAGTTGCGTGTCCGAGGAGAGTGAGGCAGCTACAACAGTTTTGTCTCTTTCAGATTTACTCTTCAGCATTTACAAAATACTGCATATTTTACGTGAAATAATCGAGAACTTTACTTGACAAGATGATCTCAAAAATATCACACCAAGGTACACGTAAAGTTTTGTGTTGCGAAGTATTCCTTTTAAACGAGTTTGTTCTCTTCTAGATTTATTTTTCTTTACGTTGAATTTGAATTTCGCTTATTCAATGTTGTAATTGGAGAAAATATATGGAAGTGTAAGTTTAATTAAATATAGCAGTTTATCTATGAGTCGGGGTTTACGATTAATTTATTGGTGTACATATATCAAACGTACTTTGATAGGATGGAATAACTTAAATTAATATTATAACAATTACTTAACTGATAAACTTGCTACAGGCTGTTTGCTTTATTGTCAGATAAGTAAGAAAACAATGTAATATCGTATTTAAATTTTAATAATTTAATCTGATAGTAACATTTATGTTTCTAATCGGTAATAAATATAATAAATGTAGGTAAGTTTACTATAGCATTCCACTTTTATATCCTTAAGTATGTTTATAGTATTTACTGGATGAATTATTAGACTTTGAAACTGAAAAGGTATTTCTCTTTAGTATGCATTTACGAGTATGTTTCTTAGTCTAACCTGTTATCTATTTTACACAAGTATTCTTTAATTTGTTCTATACTATTACAAAAAAGGGTATAAGGCGTAAGGCCTATTTTTTATGTTTTTTCGGCTGTGATTTCAATTGTAAGCATCTCGTCTAAAAAACTTTTACGAAATTCAAAATTTAATTCTTACTTTAATATGAATGAAAGTTATAGAGTGTAGGAGAAGCCGATTATGTATATCTTACTGATATAATTTTATAAATTATTTTATTGTATTCAGTTGAGATTATATAATTAACGTTTACAATGTTTGGTTTTAAATTAAAGTTATTCAATATATATGTATGTGTTAATATGTGAATACCAGATCTTTTTATTACTGTTTTCAACAATTATTAATCTAGTAACGATATTAAAATATGTTATTACCATTAAATTTTAGGCTAAACCTGAAACTTTTTTTAGGAAAGAAGTAAAATTGAAGAGTATAAAGTATTTAACGTAGCATTTAATGTACTACAGTTTTAGCTCGTACATCCACAAAGTTACAGATAAAACAAGAGTAAACAATGAAGTGACAGTAGAAGCTGTGATTAACCGTATTGTTACAGATAATTGTACGTCAGCTGTTTGAGTCGTGGGGGTGGGTGGAGCGAAACAATGTGGTCAACCATGGCCATTCCAACATTATTCTGTTAAATAATCGAATTGTAATTACGTTTTTTATGAACATGGTGTTTTGTTTGTACTTGGTAAATTGCGTAATACCTTTAAATACTTATTGTTTAAAAGCAAATAAATAATTAAAGATAAAAATTCAATATTAGTAACATTGAAGCCATGGATTGTTGTACGTACGTGTAATATAGTTGAAATTATAAACTTTTGTTTAGGAAAATTTAGAATGGAAATATAACACACTACCTGTACATTTCAATGAGTATAGAGATACGTAAAATTTATATATAAAAATCAATTATTTTTATTAAAACCAATTTATTGCATTTGCCTTTTCAAACAAAAATTAAGGGGCAATCAAAAGAACTTTGTAGCTTATTAAATAAAGTTTAAGTTTCGTAATTATCGTATTAGATAATCAGCGATTCGTTTCATGATTAGCTACTCAATCTAATTAACTAGTTTATTAATTTTAACGAGAAAGTTTGCACGGAATTCATTTTGCTCTAAGACTTTCGAAGAAGAAGAAGCCTATGACGAAGGTTCTTTCTGGTACTTAAGTAAGGAAAAGTAGGCCCTCGTACTTTCTAACAGCTTGACATAAAAAGCTTTTAAGTATCTCGTGAGTCAAAAGGACTCAGTAGACGATCGTGGGAAAATGAATACTGGGCTTCAGTAGTGATTTGGTCAGGTTAAAACTGTTTACCTTGTAAAGTGAAGCAACAGCAAGAAATGTAAACACACACGTTGACTGCCAGCGGCCCAGCACGCTGTGGTGTGGCTCAGCTCCGCTGTTTATGCGCAGACAGGTTAATGGCCGCCGTCTAGCCAGGAGGCTTCAGTTATAACAGCACAAGTTACGTGTCAGACACATTTTATGCACATTTAAAGTCGTTAAAATTGTATAAATTTTGTGAATTTATAACTGTTACAATAGGAAATAATTGTAGATTGAAGTAATCAAAATTACATTGAAATATTTTCAAGGTAGTTAGTGACCTCTCATCCAATAAATAATGGCCCAAGAAGTTTGGCAGAAAAATATTATGTAAGCATAGCTCAAGACGTGTACCATTTTTAAGTGCAATGCACGGTGTACATAAAGTAAAGTCCAAAGACTGAACTAAAAATAACAACATCATATTGTAATAACTGGTACCAGATTTTCTGTTTATCATTGATCTTTGTTACACAACTCTTTTATAATGATGTAAACGTTGAGTTATGATTACGCTAAGTGCTTTTGCCAAGCCAGTTACCATTTGGGTAGCTATTTATTTGCCAAGTGTAATTAAAAAGTTATGTTTGCTTTGTTTCAGAGTAATTTTGATTTAGTTTAATGTAACTCTTTTAAAATGTCATATAATGTGGTTCCGATTCTGAAGACATCCCCCACCTTAAAGAGGGACCAAAATATAATATAATTAATGCCGCAAATATGACGATATTGCACAGAGGGCAACATTTACAAATGATCATGAACAAATAATCTGTTTGGTATTATTTAAGTGAGCTTTTTGACTACAAACTGGACAAAATCCATGACCACTCAATTTTACTATTATACTATCGCCATAGTTTTTTGATAACTGTGATCAGCAGTGTGAATCTATATGTATAAAAATAATGTTTGTCTGTATGTCCTTTAAAGAATCGTAAAGTATTTGACCAATCATTATTGAAATGTGTATATACATATGTATTTTTCCACGAAGAAGTTTTATACGATATGCCCACTGATGTAATTCGCCACCAGGCGGTGCTGCAGAAGATAACAGTTTTGCAAGCGCCTGCACACTATGAACTGCAATTACGTGACAGTTACGTATATTGAATAGCCAAACACTATTTGAAGGCGCTAAGTTATTATGTAAATTTGTCTTTAAAACAAATTTCTGGTTGAACTTAAAACTTAAGTGTTTGACCACTTTATAATAAAGTACATTTACGTCTATAGTAGATATGAACATACAGTTTTGACAGGTTTCCTTGATCATGGCAACAAGGCAGTGCAAAGCCGCGGGAAACAGCTACTAGTCGAATAAAAATAAAATTAATTACTACCGTAAAATGTTAAATTACTGTGAAAAATAACGAGAAGAACCTTTTACCCCATAAAAGGGCACAGTTACAAGGCGGCGACGTGAGTCTGAAAGGCAACTAACTCAGTTTATGTTTGAGTCGCATAGTCAGAGCCAACTTTGCCCATCTAACTTGCCACTCAAAGTTATCATTTTGGCTTATTATGTTGCCAGCTACCGGTAAAATGGGGTCATACAAGGTACGGTCTAAAAGTAAAGTAGAAGTATCCAGCTACTTACATTTTACGTTTATGAAAAAAAACCTGTATAAAGTGATTCATGTATATGAGTAGCTACAAAGAATAGCTGATATCACCGGGTCAGGCGTCGTGTATTATTATTTATCTCTCCAAAATGTGTTCATAGTTAATCTTGGTATGGCTTCGTTTATTACATAAACCACTATAAAATAGTTGAAAGTTATGTATCTACTCGATTGTGTATGTATATAAGGTTATGCATGTATGTAAGGTTATTAAAAATAAAATTCACAAACATCTAAATCTAAACAGCAAAATCCCCAGGAGACGATCCTTGATTTACTACACAATATCTTCCTGGGCTTTACAAAACAAACAATGTATTAAAAACTGCTTACAAAATTCTGGAATCCTCTTACGTCTTGACACACAACCTGTTTACAAAACCTCCTAAAATTATATTTAGCACAGCCCCTAATTTGAAGAACTTTCTGGTACGACCTAAATAATTGCGTAACCAAATTCAACTAAATGTTCTATAGTGTACCAAGGAGTTTATAATTACAGAAAAAATTTATTGGAAATAGATTAGTATTAAATTATTAGTACTATTTATCAGATAAATATAGTTGTAGATATGATTCGAAAGTTTAATTAACAATTGGATAATATATTTGCACTGAGGTAATTAAAATTTGAAATGTAACAATCGTTAATTAGTAAGGTTAAGCAGTAATTAATACACTGTTAATTAGTGGAAACGTTCTATTTACTTTACGTTCCAAGAATTGGTTTCTAATTAAAAATCCACTTAGGTTGGGTAGTTTACTTTAACAGATTTTTTATAATTTAAAGTCAAAATGTAACGAACAAATAATTTTAATAGCAACATAGTGAATGTTGACTTTAGCTCCAGTTTAACTTCTTAGTGCACGTCTAGAAGAATCTGACAATGACACAGACTACAGATTCCAGACGCTGCACTAAGAGGGCAGAGAACTGGAGCCGAACTCAACATTCACAATGAATCAAACCTCCCCACCATTTCTACGTTATGCGCGGTATATTAGCGTACACCAGAAACTCTCTCGTGATGTCTTAGTCACGTAGCGGCACAGCGCGTAAGTACGCTTCTGCATGTTTGACGTGCGATACAGTCACGTTGATATGGACGTGACCTGTTGTGTTGTTGTATTACGCGCGATGTTGTGGTCCTAGCTTTGCTTACATACGACAACTAGTCAACTACAAACAACATGACTAATACATATATCGAGATATATCTCCGATCACTTTGTCTCTGATAACCCAAAATGTTAATTATCGAGCAAACTTTTAAATAAAGCTATATTCATACAATAGAACAATATTCACTTTTAATAAAAAGTCGACTAAATGTCTGAACTATGATAATTAATGAAAAGAAGTGTTTAAAAACATTAAGAATTATAATATCATACGTCACATCTAAATTAACTATTCTATTAATTTCTTAGTTGGCAATGCTGACTATTCTTTGTGATAATGTCATGAAGAGTTTCATGAAGTAAGTTTAATTTTACTTTTTAAGTACAAATTTTACTTTCACTTACTCGCTTTAACATACAAGCAAACCTATTAATAGTTTAGGAGTAGTGAGCTAGTTTGCACTGAATAATCACACAAGAGATCGATCATTAGCTGCTCTATTTTTGATGGAGTTCGAAATAGGAAATTCTTTTCTTCTCAGATCATATTTTTCCTAGCTAACACACTTAGACTAAAAAACCACCAGATACTTAAATAAATGTTAAATCAGGATCACCTACTTATAAGCAGTCACTTACCGTTGTGAATTTGCTCTTTATCTTATTTGTGGACGCTGATATAGCTGTCAAGGTAGAAAAATTAAATATAAGAAAAAAATTACATTTTCATATTTTCAACCCTTTTATAACCCCCCTCCCAATTCTGATCTCCGCCCTAGTTAACGAGGCTGTCGGTTAATAAAAATATCTCTACCAATTTTAACGAAAGCAGGGTGTGTGCTTATACATTGCAAACCGGCTCTCGGACAACTTTCGACCTCTGATATAAATCCTTTGAGGCCAAACTAAAAATGATGCAAACTATTTATTCTAGGAATTTATTATTCTAAAAGCTTACTACATCTAGGCGATTAAAAGCTAAACCCATTGAGGGAGCTGTGCACATGGACGAAGGCCAAAGCTGGTGACATTGGCCTCAGGCCAACCCTCGATATGCCACAATACACTGTAGTGTCTGTGCCGCGGGGCTGACTGTAGTTATATGTGGAGTTGGATCTCTTATATTTATGAGACGTAGTTCATGCCAAGGTCGAGTCATCTTTATTGGTCTATTTTTATATGACAGTGCGACAAACCAAGACCTTCATTCACTGTCCCAATTCTAATGTCTCGTAAAACTTATAATTGTTAACGTAATATTATATTTATTTAAGTGTATCCTTTAGAGGTAGGTAATTTTTGAGTAACGCATACATTATCAAGTTGTAAGTAAAATTAGCTTTATTAACAAAGAGGATAAATAAGTCTTTAAAAAAGCAATTTTCTGTCATTCAAAAATATATAGATTTGAGGATCCGAGTTTAATACCAGCTTAGTTTACTTAAAAAGGATTTTTTCAAGTAAAAACCTTACGTTCAAAAACAACAATAGTATCGATTTGTTGAGTCTAATACAAACTTCATGTTGTTTTGTGTCTTTATACATTATACAATTTTATTATACTACAAAATATATTTAACTGAATTAACTTTACTCGCAATAATTAAATAGTCCTTTCCGCTCTCGAAAATTTTAAAGGAACCTTTTTTTTTGGTAGAGTTTGTGACAGTATAAATATTAACAGCTTTTTTTCTTATGGGGCTTACATGTAATATGTATATCTAAGAGTTTAAGTTGTATAAAAATATACCCATACTGTTCTATATAATTTGTGTTAGCATTCCAGAACAATTTTTCCTTTTGCCTAAGGCCTTAAGTGACTTAATTGCGAATTTACACCTCAATGGTAAATTGCAAGTAATGTGAAAGATAAATATTTATACCTAGCTGGAACTTGTTTCAGAGTTTCTTTCCCAAGTTATTGGTGATAGAGAATTTCGTATGATTGTGAATTGTTATTTCTAAAAATGTAGTAAATATTTATTGCTAGACTACCTAAGTGTGCACTGCATTTGTTCTTTATAGTTGAATAAAATACAGAATACGTTGAAACCAATTCCTCAGAACATTGAAAGCACAGAAATATTGTACAGACCACTTCCTCCAACAAGGATACCAGTTACAATGTATCAAGTGGTCACGTGACAGGAAGTGACACACGCGAGCTCTTTAATTCCATAATATCAATACAAATGTAAATATGATGTTATTGTATAGTGTAATAAATATATTAGAATACGAATACACCACACCGCGTTTTGCGTAACTGACTTCTCTGTGGTTGCAAGCAAAATTTGTGGTGTTCATCTCATTTTACTTTCGAGAATTAAAATTAAGTGTGGCAGAAACAGTGAGGTTGGTAAAATATTCATTGCTGTTTATTTGAGACTAACAGTGAGAATGATGTTGCACTAACATTAACGATAAGCTGAACCATAAATGGCCTTGATACCTTGGTTAAGAGGTATATACGGTGCAGTGAGAGTGAGGCTAATAAAGGGTCACGTCCTGTGTACATTACAGTCTTATGTAATAATAAGTGCTATGTTTAGTTTTTAATTAATTGAATGTTTTAGAGTTATTGAAGTTGACACACAACATGGTGGTTGTGATACATAACTTACGCGTGTCTCAACGCTCTGGTATGATTTGTTTATTTTAACACAGTTTGTAATTTGTATTAGTTATTTACCTGAAGAGGAGATCAGATTGCAGATCTCGAAACGTAGCGTCTGATGTTTTGTATCGCTGAACGATGGAAAATATCCGGAAAGAATCCTGTTTCCTTCACTGATTTATTTATTCTGTACTTGAATTAAGAATTAAATTAGGAAAATACGCCAAAAATGGTTGTTCGTAAGAAACAAAGCAAATATTTGAAACAAATAATTATCCATTTTATTGTAGTTCTCAAGTTTCACAATCACTGAACTTTTCCTCTAACATTTTGATGTAGAAATTCTGATATGGCTCCAGATAGATGTGTCAGATCTTCGCTGTCAAGCAATCTCAGGGAAGGGAAGAGCTCAGATTCAATCATTCACCTTGCCACCCACCATCTACCTGATATTGAAATCCGCCCACTCGGCGAATGACTGATCTGATTCTGATAGCAAGGGTACAAGTGTCTATTATGTATTGGTAGGAAACTGAAAAAACTGATTATTAAAGATATTTTATTAACATTGAAACGGCTATTATCATGGACAAGGATGTTTGCTGTGCTGATGCAAACTCAACAAGTGTTGCTAGTTTGTACAGTAAACCAAGTTTGTTTGTTTGCGGTCTAGACGCAATGTTTTTATTCAATTATCACTACCGAAGTTGCTGTACCTGCGGAGTTTCAGGCGTGCACAGAGGTAATAATGAATTCTATATTTCATGAACAAGCTTGATTACGGTATTTAATTTTAACAGTTGACGTTAAAACATTTAAAGGATAGTTTAAATACAAAACAATATAATTTAACTTCTACAGGACTATAGAAATAATAGCTATTATACTATAAAAAATGTTTGTTTCTCTTGAAAATACAAATTTTTTGGGACAAGCATTAGCAAAGTCTGTGGATTCGAGGGGCTGAAGAAATTCATGTCTGTCTGTCTGTCCGCGCGGTATCTCGATCACAAACTGACCTACAAACTTGAACGATGAGTTTCATTTTGGTACATGGAATTTGGCTGAGTGTTTCGAATATATTTTACATTGGTCTTATGATTAACCACAATAAAAATGAGAAAATAGCAGAATACATACATTTTTAAACGAACTGATTACAGTTATAATTGTAAATTCATTCACTCATTTCAGTCAGTGATGAACCGCTTTCTAAAAGATGTTTTATACGATTAGCTATAACGTGCCTATTACGTGGAATATGAGTTGTAACGTTTTACAAGGACAATGTTCTTCCATATCTGTGTTACAGTAATACCTGCGAAATAAAGAGTCTTCGTAACACATTTGCTGACGAACCACTTTTGAAATTATACCTGGAATGTTTCTATGTCAAATACACTGAGCTCGTAGAACATTTGTCTTATGTGTCTGATGATCATTTTTAAGTGCAATGGCAAAATAAAAAGTGTCTGATAAGAAAATACCTTTTCATCATTATTTAAACTCTTATGATGTCTCCTTTTTTCCAATATTTACCACAAGCAGCGTGGCTCACGATCGATGTCTTTCTTATGAATAAAACCTTCTATCGCTTTTTAGAAGAATTGTTCTCCTACAGTATAGGTAGACGTGAGAACGGTGATGGCCTGCTATGATAAAAGTACAATAAAGTTTATGTGCAATCGTTTGAAGTATAATAGGTATTACACTGAACATGAGTGACAGCTCCTAAAGCTAATTACAATTCCTGTTCTGTTGATTGAATCCAACGTTCACAAACATTGGCCCAATTAATGTCATCGATGCCCGAGTATTGCTGACATCGCCTCGTCACATAACGCGTGTTCACGTAGAACAAAGCCAATGGATAGCGCTGTACTTAATTAATTTTCTGTATTGGACAGGAATTTCCTTTTTTCCTTTCGTTATTGGCGTCCAGGTAGCTCAAAGTGGAGTTCAATCAAATGAAAATAATTAGCCGACGTATGAAAAGCAATTCTATCTTCAAAATTGGAATTGGTTTATTAAATATTGAAAATGAAGAATACCTTATTTATTATATGATTAAATCAAATAAAGATTTATTCACAAAAAGTATTTGCTCCGCTGGGACTCGAACACGGATCTCTCACTTGTTGGGCGAGAATGCTACCAATACATCTCTGAGCCCTTACATTTTACGATTAAATTATTTTGTATTTTATCGTTACTATCACATATGTGTTTAAATGGGTTGTACAATATGCAATGTTATTTACAAAACGTTATGGGTTATATCTTACTTGTAATGTTTAAAATCGTATGCAATTTCTAAATTAAATTCATGAGGAAATTAAAAAAGGCCGTATTATGAATTTATTCATCTATACAAATTTTACAAATATTCTTGTTGAATGGATTCCTTAGCTATATTTTCTTGTATAAATACTGTACTGTATTTGTAAATAGAATATCTGCGCAACAATCAAACTATAAAACAAACTAGCTGTTTCCCGCGGCTTCGCACGCGTCTCTTAAGCTTTGCCCGTATATTTCTTTGCCTTCAAATAGTGTTTGGATATTTTAATATACGTAACTACTGTGTTGTAATTGCAGTTTATAATGTGCAGGCGCTTTGATAACTTTTATATCTTGCAGTACAGCCTGGTGGTTAGTTACATCAATGGGCATTGCGTATAAACCTTCTACATAGAAAAATACAAATTTTCATAGTGATCGGTCCAATAGTTTCTGAGTCTATAAAGGACAAACACACAAACATTCATTTTTATATATTATGATTGCAGAAACAGTTTAAACAAAATTTGTCGTTTCTCTTAAGCTTACTCTATGCTTTAAAACTATAAGTGTAAAGAAATTTATATATAAATATATTTTTTGTCGCATTATATATGTTTACAAAGAACAGCTGATTAAAAATTTGAAAAGACTCTTTCACTTAATAACATATGTTTGCTGCAATGCATTTCTTACGGGTATTTCTGTAACCAGTGGGGCGGAATCCTGAATCGGGAAAGGGATAAAAAGTATCCTATAACCTAAAGCCCGGGACAACGCGATAATGTCGCTGTGGACAGTCTATTAACAAGTATAAGGAAGTCAGAAAGTACACAGCTTTAAGCCCAGGACAACGCGATAATGTCGCTGTGAACAGTCTATTAAAAAGTATAAGGAAGTCAGAAATTACACAGCTTAAAGCCCGGGACAACGCGATAATGTCGCTATGAACAGTCTAGTAACAAGTATAAATAAGTCAGAAAGTACACAGCTTAAAGCCCGGGACAACGCGATAATGTCGCTGTGGACAGTATATTATCAAGTATAAGAAAGTCAGAAAGTACACAGCTTAAAGCCTGGGACAACGCGATAATGTCGCTGTGGAAAGTCTATTATCAAGTATAAGGAAGTCAGAAAGTACACAGCTCAATGCCCGGGACAACGCGATAATGTCGCTGTGGAAAGTCTATGAACAAGTATAAGGAAGTCTGAAAGTACACAGCTTAAAGCCCGGGACAACGCGATAATGTCGCTGTGGACAGTCTATTAACAAGTATAAGGAAGTCAGAAAGTACACAGCTTAAAGCCCGGGACAACGCGATAATGTCGCTATGAACAGTCTAGTAACAAGTATAAGGAAGTCAGAAAGCAGACAGCTTTAAACTAGAACAATGCGACATTGTCACAGTAAGCAAGCTAGTAACAAGTATTAGGAGGTCAGAAAGCAGACAGCTTTTAGCACGGACAACACGATAATGTCGCTGTGGACGGTGTAGTATCCGTATTTATATCCCAACATCTCAGCTAATATTAGCTCTGGCTACCGCAACGTCAACGCTAATATCCTCATCTACTATATTCTTAATCAAACTCCAACTGGACATACAACTATCGTAAATATAAAACTGTACATGCTAATTGGTTCTTCTTTTGTATTCTTTCATTTTCTCGTTGTTAGATGAAAGTACGTCATTGCTCTGTGTATTTTTATATACCCTTATTTGTTAATCTTCTACTGACTAAGGAATTAATAACATCAAAAGTTAATAATTACAGTTGCCTTTCTATCATAATAAAAATTTGTTATAAACATGATGGTGGCAATAAGATTGCATTCAATTCAAATAATAATACGCACGATACACTTTGGCACAGGATAAAGTTTGACATTATGACATGAATAAGCCATAAATTCTATTTAGTATCTATTGAATGTAAATGGCTCCTATAAGGAATCCGAAATGTTTTAAGAGCCAAATTTGTTTGTAACGTTTCTTGGTGATGTGAACAAAAAAACCTTATTCGATTGTCCTAGTATTATATTGTTTATACATTCACATTTCTCTCCTATTTCTAAACTTTTATCCACTATTTTCGTTAAAGATGTAGAAATATGCTCTAAGCTCTTTAGACCATACACCTCTCAGACTCCACCGGCATAGAACATTCTCACATGCACACACTTGTAAGTTTCAAAACAGAAAAGAAGACATGTATCGGCTGACTTTTAGCACGTGCTCGAGAAGTGAATAGATCTCAGTCTGATCGTGTGGACGGCTATCAACTTTTACGTTGGCCGATACCCAAGCTGCGATCAATGACCAGACATTCCACATCTGTACTTGCCGGTGTTTGCAAGCCGGTGTCATCGTACAGAGGCCGACCATCATTGATTGTCCTCTCAAAAATATCAAAACTTACATACACTTAACCTACCACAAATGCATTTTGATAACTGATAAGCGTCGCGACCACTAACACAAATTTGGGGCGTTTCCTTTCGAGTAGGAACGTTGAATGAAAATCATAAGTGAGCATTTTGGTTTGAGCATTAGCGCTGCTACCCTTTACATTACTTTTCGTCCCGTTATTGACTGTTATTCTTGCATATTGGATTTTAGAAACCTCATACCTCTTTCTGAGTCTCCAAAAATTAATGTGCATTTTTTATCTGGATTTGTATTCACTGTTGACAAATATTGTGAATAAATGACCCATTACTCACCTTGTTATCCGAACATGAATATCCAGGGTTCATTAGCATTATTTAATTTTTCCAATGGATCTGGATTTGATACACTCAACAATTATACCGCGTGCACTGAGCTTTGTTTTGTCCATCCTCATGGGCCTCATGGACCGTGTGCGAAGATCTTATCGAACTGAATAACCGGCTCTAAAAATTAAAATTATAAACGGTGAAGCATCATGTTTAGGATAAGGTATTTTTATTAAGATTATGACTTTCGTAAATATGAAATTACATACAAAATATGTGATTAAGAAAGTCTCAGAATTCACACAACGCTTAAAAAAATGTCAATGTAACATAAATATGGTAATAAAAAATATAAACCAAACTATGAGTCAAATTCAGTGAAGTTCACGAAACTCAAGATGGACTTTAATTCGCAAAAGCAATAAGTTCGCTCTAACTTTATCGTTAAATTAAGTAAAATTATTTAATAACATTGTAATGAAAATTTCATAAAACTATCTAATGCAATAAAGACATAAATTTATTTTAATCATTCATGAAAATTGTAATTTCACAAACAAAAGGTACAAATAATAAAAACCAATATTTTAATACCAACAAAGAAATATTTACATGACATTTTTATTGTCCTGAGATTGTTAAAAACAAGTGATTAACACGGAAATATCACTTAATCCTATTGCTCGGCCTATAGTAATTTATGAGGAAAAGCTTTTATACCTTCAGATGCGGCAATAACACAGGCAATGATTTAGGAGATCACGCCTTCATCGTAAACTAACAAGAGAAATATACGACTAGTTAGAGTAAGAAATAATAAGTTCACATATATTTTTAAAAGGGAGCTACATTTTGAAACATGCGATGTACGCATTAAATGTTTACTTCTTTAATTAAAGAAAAATAGTATAAAAATTGACTTTTTTAGCTACCTTATTCAAAAAGTACTAGGTTAAGGTCTAATTGTTCATCTAATTTCTTTATTTCTTATTCTTTTATTTATAGATTCCGTTTTTTGTGTGTATTAGTGTAAAATCTATGAACACAATAATTTCCTTAAACGTAAGTCTATTAGATATTATGGACTTCAAAATCAAAATTGTCTACAAGTTTTTCTATACTCACATTGCAACCCAAACGAAAGGAAATTGACCAGGGGTATGCTCTATATTGATAGCATATCCTTATTAGAATGTATATTATTGTAAACATGAATGCCTAATATTATAAATTGAATGTAGTAATTTATTATTTTAAATAGTGATTATTTTAAAACTAAAACTGAGTGTATTTTACTGCATCATTGCAAATTTCAATCTCCACAAAAATCTAATTTTCACACAAACATCCACCACTTAAACCTTTCTTCAATATCAACACATTAGTACTCATTACTAATTAATGTTATGCACTCTAATGGATAGTTTGGACAATTAGCGCACCACGTAATTAATATGCGACACACCGCTGTATACATTATCTCTGGCATAATTGTCTAGTTAATTATATTTATTACACGATGTCAAATTTTAGTGATTAAAATGATTTTTTTCCCATTTTCTGTCCTACATTTTCAAAATAATATTTTGTAAATCTTTTGTAAATTCCAATTAATATTTCAAAGCTGTCACCGGAAAAAAGATGGACGTACTATAAATAATTAATGTTAATTTGTACAATCATTACCTGGGAAGTCTGAAATATTGATGCCTCCTACTGATGGATTGGATGCCCGTCTATCGATCCTGGCTTCACAATTTGTACAATTATCTCTGGATACTGAATTATTGATATCCTCCCAGATAGGCAACAACCATGATTGATCACAATCGGAAGAAATTAACACGAAATTTTAAATTATAAAATGGTGTTTTTTTATCGACCAAATATTTCAAGTTTCGGCTAGTACAAAGAAGACCTCTCAATTTGTATGTTTGCCTTGTAATGAATATTATTGAATTTATTTATGAAATATATTTTTATTCTCATTTGCCCTTTCTAATTTTTTTTTAAAGTAAAATGTTTCCTTAAAGTAAAATGTGTTTAAGAATAACTGTCTGTAAACGACAGCATACAATAATGTACGCTTATCCGACAAACCTCCTTTTAATAAATTCAACTTACGTCCCTTCTTTGTGCGTTTAAATCTATCAATTTTTAACTTTTTACAATAAAATTTGTTTTCTAAATACCATTTAGTTAATTCTACTTGTCACATATGATATGATCCAGTAAACAAAAAATACTATTTCGAAAACTGTTTGCTTTATAAGGTGGAAAATTGTATTTATTAAATTATGTTTATAGCAGTGTTCCAATGATAAAGTTTTTAATTTTTAAAATTATACTATCGTCTTTTAACATTGATTTTCCACTATTGTTCTTTTACCTTTAACACTAATGTAAAAATATTCACTAACGCTCAGCCAAATCGTATAGAGTGACTAGCACCATCGTAGAAGTTTTGTTATGGGTAACTTTTTCTCGTTTCCATCAAAGTTACCTATACAACTATTGTAAAAATATTCACTAACGCTCAGCTAAATCGTATAGAGTGACTAGCACCATCGTCGAAGTTTTGTTATAGGTAACTTTTTCTCGTTTCCATCAAAGTTACCCATAAAAATATTGTAAAAATATTCACTAACGCTCAGCCAAATCGTATAGAGTGACTAGCACCATCGTCGAAGTTTTGCTATAGGTAACTTTTTCTCGTTTCCATCAAAGTTACCCATAAATATATTGTAAAAATATTCACTAACGCTCAGCCAAATCGTATAGAGTGACTAGCACCATCGTAGAAGTTTTGTTTTAGGTAACTTTTTCTCGTTTCCATCAAAGTTACCCATAAAAATATTGTAAAAATATTCACTAACGCTCAGCCAAATCGTATAGAGTGACTAGCACCATCGTAGAAGTTTTGTTATGGGTAACCTTTTCTCGTTTCCATCAAAGTTACCCATAAAAATATTGTAAAAATATTCACTAACGCTCAGCAAAATCGTATAGAGTGACTAGCACCATCGTCAAAGTTTTGTTATGGGTAACTTTTTCTCGTTTCCATCAAAGTTACTTATGAGACTTATGTTAAAATATTCGCTAACGCTCAGCCAAATCCTGTAAAGTGTCACGCACCATCATCGAAGTTTTCTAATATATAACATGAAGCCACTTTACTTGTCGAGACCAATTGGCTTATATGCTAGAAATTGTGCATGCAGCTTCCACGCGACATGTGGTGTAGTGTACTTCTGCCTTTATATTGAGTTAATTTTTTTATTTAGTTTTCATTTAATTAGTCATAAATTATATCACTAATGATACCCACTATCAAACTGTAATTGTTCGATATCAACACATTAGCAGTCATTAAGACGTAGCCTATGTACTTAGTATGTAACACATCGCATTGTAAATTAAATCTGACACATTATTTGTTTAATTAATGATATTTATCTTACGTATATAAATATAATATAATAAAACTAGAAACCCATAAAACTAACATATTCAGTAATAATAGAATACAATTACTTTTAATAATATAATACTAGTGTTTTAGAGTTCAATAGAGTTTCCGTTTATTTCATAAAACAAGTTAGAATTGTTAAACATACTGTTTCTTACTAGGTTTTAATCCTTCACAACTGTGTCTCCCATACTAGTAAAAAATGTTCTATTCAACAATATTTAATCACACAACATTTTGCCTTCGCTGTGGTTGCGTGCCACATTTCTAGTATTTATCTCGTTTAATTCTGGGATATCGTGCAGACATATAGAGACTCATCCATACTATGTGAATTCACATTACTATTATAATTTCAATCGGTTCTTTTAAACATATTTATTCTGCTATTTTCCCATTGCCATTATGTTTAATTATAAGACCAATGTAAAATATATTCATTACATACACCATCATAAATCTCAGTGATCAGGTCTATAGGTCAGTTCGTTTTCGAGATATCGTGCGGACAGACAGACAGACATTAATGTCCCCAGCCCCTTGAGTCCACAGGCTTTGCTAACGCTTTTCCAATAAAAGTGAGAAACAGACATCTTATATAGTATAATATAATATTCCTGTAGAAGTTAAATTATATTATTTCATAGTTTACTACACTGCAAATGTTTTATTGTCAAAAATTAAAATCAAATACCGTAATTAAGCTTGTTCATGAAATGTAAGAATTCAAGAACTCTTCATTAAGAACTCTGTGCACGCCTGAAACTCAGCAGGTGCAGTAACTTCGGTAGTGATAATTGAATAAAAACATTGCGGCTAGACCGCAAACAAACAAACAAAAAAACTTAGTTCACTGAACAAACTAGCAACACTTATTGAGTTTGCATCAGGACAGCAAACATCCTTGTCCATGATAATAGCAGTTTCAATCTTAATAAAATATCTTTAAAAATCAGATTTTTCGTTTCCTACCAATATATAATAGCAACTAGTACTCTCGCTAACAGAATCAGATCAGTCATTCGCCGAGTGGGTGGATTCCAATATCAGGTAGATGGTGGGTGGCAAGGTGAATGATTGAATCTGAGCCCTTCCCTGAGATTGCTTGACAGCGAAGATCTGACACATTTATCTGGCAGGAGCCATATCGGCATTTCTACATCAAAACTTTTGAGGAAAAGGTTTGTGATTGTGAAACTTGAGAGAACTACACTATAATGGATAGTAATTTGTTTGAAATATTTGCTTCGTTGCTTACGTATAACCATTTTTGGCGTTATTACTAATTTAATTCTTAATTCCAGTACAGAATAAATAGATTAATGAAGGAAACAGGATTTTCCATACATTTTTAATCGTTTAGTGATACATAAAATCAGTAACACTAAGTTTCGTATTTGCTTTCTAATCTCTTCTTCAGGTAAGTAACTAACACATATTTACAAACTGGGTTAAATATACAAATCATACCAGAGCATTGTGACAAACGTGAGTCAGGAATCACAACCACAATGTTGTGTGTCAACTTCACTAACTCTAAAACATACACTTAATAAAAAACTAAACACAACATTAATTATTCAAACCGAACTAAATAATAGAAGTCATAATAGTCCTACATTTTCCGACCAACTGCCTACGACTGAAAAGAAAGACATCAAAAAAAGAAATAGATCAGCTCAGTCATCGCGAGTTAAAAAGTCATGTCAATGATATCCACCTTAGCAATGATATGCACTGCACTTTATATACGTCTTCACCAAGGTAGGGCCATTTTTGGTTCAGCTTATCGTTAAAGTTAGTGGAACATCAATGTCCCTGTTAGTCTCAAATAAACAGCCATGAATATGTTACCAACCTCACTGTCTCTGCCAAACTACATTTTAATGCGCAAGAATGAAAATTCCAAATTCCATTAAATATTCTGTAGTGTACCAAGGAGTTTATAATTGCAGAAAAAAATTATATTAGAATAATTCAACTGATACAGCAAATTATGTGTTTTCATTTTATTTCTTGTTTGTATAAGTTAGTATGTATGTACCTGTGTATATATATACAGGTACATCTCAAAAATAGATTCTCCTCAAAGAATCTATTTTTGAATTAATAAAAATGGTGTTAGAAGTGTAACAGAAGTCCTGGTTTAGTATGCTATCAAGGTCAAGATCAAGTCAACATCTTGGATCAAGTGCCCTGCTGGCTCAAGTTCCAAGAACCGACCCCTTTATAATTCCAATCGCCTGGCTTGATCTTTAACAATACCTTCTCTTGAACAATAGATCGCAATTTACATGCATAGACATGTAGTGTAGCCTAACCATTGTTTCTGATACTCCAGTCTGATTAAATTTAGCTTGTTTTCACTGTATACCTAGGGCATTTACGAGCATTTAGAATTATAAACTGTAACATTTTGCCAATAAATAATAATTCTAAAATACTTAAAATATTATTTTTACTTTTAATTCAAATCCTTATTAATTGTAAATTAAATTTAGCATCTCTTTGCAAATAATATGGAAATACCTAGTAACTGGGTGACTACTTGTGAAGTCTGTCACTAGAGGGACTGACAAATGTCGTTTCTGTTTGTTTTTCTCTCTGTCTTCTATGATTTTATCTTTGCCAATTATAACACCAACGTTCAAGTTTTCGTTAACTTTCAGAAATCCTATGGAGTGATATGCGCCATCATTGAAATTTCAAGCCTATATGTCAATTTGTTCCCGAGATACCTCGTGGGCAGACAAAGTCTAAAGAAATTGTTAGTCTATGCAGTATGTGAGAAAATTAATGTGAGATATCATTCAGTAAATCCGTAATACGTGTGTGCAATGGCCAGTTTGTAATTATTTCGCAGAAGCTTACGTATTATTTATATTTACGGAGGAATTTATTTTTGACTTCTTACTTTTTTATCATATTTCAATAAAAATTTACGTATTACGTATATGAAATCAAATATATAAAATATGATATAATTTGTTGTCAAATTATTACACATAGTAATGGTAAGAAAAATAATTATCTACACTTTTGTTGTACATCACATACCAGGATAAATATGTTACACAATTATAAAACATACGAAAAACTATATTAGAAGTTTCTAAAACTGGTACTATCAAAAATCTGTTTGTTAAGTTAGGACGTTTGCTTTTCATGAATTAAACCAATCAGTGTCAAAAGCGGGAAACAGGTCTATAAATACCTTTTAATACTTTATTGTGAGTTCCTAAAAGAACGCCATATAAACCCTTGATGGAAGATTTCTTTTATTATTTGCATCACGTTTGTCACGTTTGATTAAACTTCTTTCGTCAAATCGGTCTTTTTGTATCACGAATGCTCGTAAATTAATACTCTGTACCATTAAGAGCTTTGTAAAATAAAGAGTTAGCAGGTGAGTTATTGGAATTAACATTTACCTCGCTAACTTTAGATACCCTTTTTGACGAAAACGTATGTTAGTAGTAATTATACAAAGGGTCTTCTAGGAAGTAAATAACAGCACACTTCCATTCAATACCGTTATTAAATTACACCGTCAAAGAAATATTTGTAGCTTTCTGTCAACTTAATATAAATTTCGTCCCTTTGAGGACCGTGACAAAAGCGTTTTTTTTTTTTTTTTTTTTTTAATGTAAAAGAATTTATTATTATACATTGGGTATATACAAAAGAACAGTGTCCAAAATATACAATTTTCAGAGTTGTACAAAATAATTCATAATTTTAGTTATACAATGAATATTTTTATAATTCCAATAACTAAAATTGTCAATTGAAAATTGAATACAATAGATAGATTGGATTGTATAGATGGATTGGAATGAATATACAGAGAGTAATTTCTATGTAAGTTTGTTTCTTTACACTAGGAAAAAAATATATTTTAACTTAGTAAGATATAATTTGATAAATGCAGTTACAGAAAAGAAAATATGTAAATTATACTTGAATTGAAAAAAAAATACAAGATAGATAAATTATTTTACATGTTTTAAAGCAGTATCATTATTAAACACGGTGTAACCATTGTTACTATAGTGATCGCACTTGTTTGTTTCATGTTCGTCGTAGAAAAAGTCATAGTGATGAGAGCAAACTCAAAGACATTCAAACGAAGTTTCCCAGGACATGAAACATAAATGTTTGTTAAAACCTGTTCGTTTTTAACAAAGCGATATTAGAGTACTAAATTACTTAAACATTTGTAAAGCGGTTTCTCTATTAAACACGGTGTAATCATTGTACCATAGTGATCACACTTTTGTTTTACCTTCGTTGTACAGTAGAAAAAGTCACAGTGATCAAAACAAGCTCAGTTCAAGACGTTCAAAATAAAGTAGAATTATTTTAAAGGAGGTTTGTCGGATAAGCGTACATTTATATGTGCTGTCGGGTATATAAATTTCTTCAATACATTTTTTCTTTAAGAGAAACTGAAAAAAAACATTAAAAAGGGCAAATGAGAATAAACATATATTTCATAAATCAATTCAACAATATTCGTTACAAGCCAAACATAAAAATTGAGAGGTCCTCTTTGAACTAGCCGAACTTGAAATAATTGGTCGAAAAAAACACGCCATTTTTTAGTTCGAAATTTAATACTTGGCTTGGTAATTTCTTCCTCTTGTGATCAAAGGTTGTTGCCTGGCAATGGAGAAAAGAAGACACGCAAATTGGGAAACCAGGATCGATAGACAGTCTGTCTATTCTTTGTTTATTTTTCACGATGGAAGGATTGTGAAGTAAACAAGCTCAGTTCAAGACGTTCAAAATAAAGGTTTGTTCAAACCTGCTCGTTAAAAAAAAAAAAAAATACAATTTCGTGACATATTGTCGGGCAAAACTTTTAAATAGGACATGTTCGGATGATATATGATCCTCAAAGGGTTGAGGAAAAATAATGTGATCAGTTGCAAAAATTACACGACTGTTCCTTGTGTGGAATGACTCTGTGAATGTGATAGGCTTCATTAACGCCAATCCAATTAAATATCTGTATTTTAATTAAACGATTCTTCCATTTTTCACCGGCAAGACACAAGTATTACTTTTCAATCCTGCTGAGTATCCAGATATGAACTCGTCAATCTAGCAAAGTGGGCACAGGAAGTACTCTGTCAGCCTGGTTCTCTCACCGGAACAATGGTTCGGCTTCGGACGGTGCTCGCTCACCACTTCCTGGATTAAACTAAATAATAGATCTTAAAGGAATAAAAAAAACAGTTAAATTTTCATTACAAAATTCATTAAGTTTAAGCTCATCACCTGAGTACCCTTTGGAAAACTGTTATGTAAATTGAGGGTAACATCGACCAACTAAAAGCAGATACATTTACCGCAGAATTTTAATCATTGTTGAAAGTTTTCCATTATAAACATTGTGGATTTCACTCCGGTGCATTGAGTTGTTCAATTACGATAAACAGCACACAATGTATTCAGCTTTTATGATCATGCTGGTGTTTCCTATGTATTCCTTTTACGATAAATAATGTACTCGTTTCATAAAATAATAGTTTATTTATACAGTTACGGAAATATCAAAATCAATTAGTTTACGCCACATAATCGTAATTCAAATAACCATTCTTCACTACTCAGTGGGTTAGAAGGGTAATATTACAGTCAATGAAACATTAAATATATCCGGAATGATTTAAATTACAATTACACAACTTTGTTAAACTCAGGTACAAATTATGTTTTTTTGCTAAGCAGAAGATAGTTTACTAAGCTTATTCAGCTAAATTATCGTACGTGAAAATTTACTACGACTTGTAATTGATTATTGGAGGTATCATGGGAGTAATAATTTAAAGCGGATAGGAAAATTAAAAATTAAAGTTCCTCTAAATCAACATTAAATTAGAATAACGATAGTTAATAAAATTTCAGATCCATACCTGAAAGTCAAAAAGAGGAAAAGCAAAGACATGAAAATGTTATGAGGTTTAGAACTACCAAAATTTATAGGGGATTTAAGGAAGGATCGTAAGTTAAACACCTGGGTACGTTTATTAAGATGATGTAAAGAAAACATCAAACATATTTGTGTTGAAAGAAATGAAATGGGGACCTTTTAAAAAGCAATCCAATGATTAAGAGAAACTAAAAAAAAGTAGGTTACACCACGTGTCACGTGACAGGATTCGTTTAGTTTTCATGTAACATTTCATGTCTACTTCTTCCATAATTCAGATGTCCTGCGTATAGACAGACATATAATCATACAGAAATTTTCACATTCCTCGGCTGACAAAATTCATTTTGTCAACCTACTGAGTGATCGATATTATGGGTGAACACATGCACCATCATAGAACTCTATGTTCCCTGCCTGTATTATAAAAATAAAGCTTGATGCAAAATTTAAAGTATATAAGGTCAGTACGTTCTCCAGATATACGGATAAGCAGACATATGGACTCGTTAAAATTAAAGCAATAATATTTATTAATTTCTGTATTTAGTTGTATATAATTATAGAGGGTGTAAATTAAGTCCTGATACGACTGGATATATTCTAAACGGATTGATATATCGATGTATAACCTTCGCCATACTTATTAAAATAATTTTTTGGATGTTATGAATTAAAAACAAATTTTTCCTTTTTCAAAAGGAGGTACAAGGGAGGTAACTTTAAATTTTCAAATTGCAACTCCTATCATGTAACATGTCATTTCTAAATCAAAACACAATGACATGAGAATAACATCACTAGAACGATCCTAGCAAATGTTATGGGCAAATATTCCCTTACATTGAAATGGCACATAGAAAAAGACGCCAAAACCAAACAATGCAAGAACCAAAGAACCAAAACTATGCACACCAGAAACATTATATACTACGTAATGGCATAAGATGGGCTCCTCAAAGTCTTACTAAAAGATATCACCTATGCATTTTGTTGAAATGGGAAAAAAATTGGCATTATCCATACAGATTATTATTTTTTTTGCGTTATTTGCCTATAACTTTTACTAGAAATAACATAAAGGTGCATCCTTAGTGTAATTGTGTTTCTATTGAATAAACCTTTAAAATGACATGTCACGTGATAGGGGTTGCAATTTAAAAATTTAGTTACTCCCCCGTATCCTCTTTTGGAAAGGAGGGAGGAATTTTTATCATTCAAAAAGTACCAAACATTATTTCAATAAGTATGGTGAAGGTTGTACATCCAAATCTCAATCCGTTTGGAATATATCCAGTCGTATCAGGACTTACTTTTCACCCTGTATAATATAATAATTAACCTTCTGTAAGGAATTGGGATCACAGCAAACGTTTAAACTGCCGATATAAAGTATTCTACCATGCTTCAGTAAGGAACCGTTCAAAGTATAAGGTAATGTTAGAAATACGTGAGGACCGATGTTATTGTCCTTTACTACGGGACGTGATGTAGCTGCTACTTGGGTCAGACTTGAACACACGTGCAGAGTGATGATAGTACGACTTGTGTACCAACCATTTCATTATTAAAACTTGTATTTGGTAATACCATATTTAACATAATAAGCAATAAATATTACAGTCGTACCAATACCATAACAGTAAAAGCTTGTTGGTCTATTAGGAGGCAAACCTACTACTGAATCGATTAAATTAAAATTTGTCATGAAGGTAGTTGAAACACTGGCGTTATTTCGGGAACGGTTGGCACAACTGGTAGTAGACGCCAAAACAAGAAAAAGGTTCATAGGTCTTCCTATTTTCCTTCGTTTAGTGCCTGTATTTTCTGACTTATTTTATTAAAAAGATCACATTTCAGGAACGGTCGATACGAATGATCCAACACTTGGCTGATGATTTAGAAAGTCAAGAAGAAATTATTCCAACTGGTTTTAGAGCAACGATTCGAATAATAAAAAACAAATGTAAACGGGAAGGGGTGAGTTGTACATAGAAAGAAAGGGGGACAATGACACTAACTAAAGTAACATGATAGAGGCAGGCAACTGATATTTTCCCGTATTGGACAGAGAGTAAGGCTCCATTTTGTCCCTTAACAGGTTCTTGAACCGTTTATTCATTGAGAGCAATATTTTAGCAATACATTTGAGTAATTCTGAATTATTTAAATAATAGTAGTCGTTAATTGAAAAAATGGTTGAAAAAATTTAAAATTTGGGGTGGGGTCCGGACCCCTTGGACCCCCCGCTGGCGTCCTTGTTCCCGACCAAAACACTGTGCGGTTCAGAGATGTCCCATCCTCCCAAAAGACAGTCTCATGGTTGACAAATTGTCTAAAAGCCCATCTACAGTGGGGAGTAGAGTGCAGCACATTTCACATTTAGAGTCCTCTGGTATCAAAGGGTAGGAGTATCCAATTACACGGGAATTCACATCTATCCAGCTTCGCGAAAGACGAACTACACAAAATTAAATTTAACGCGGATCAGGGTGTTATATAAGTACCTCACATTAGGTGAATTATAATTAATTAAGTTAAGAGAGAAAACGGACGTGTGCTCAGGCCCAAAACGAGCAACGAGTCCAGATCCACCACTCCCTGATTCACTTTATGGAATGCCGATTGCCGACCGGGGGCGAAATGACGTCACCCTTGATCACGTGATGTCGCGTGATATCATTAGTTACTAGAGGGATCGGGAAAATACGTTGTCCATCGACAAGAGCAATAACCTGTTTCTAAGTACGTCCCTACAGCTACTGCAGACAACCTAAGGCTAGTTTGCACACACACCGATTTTGGACGACCGATTTTTTACCGGCCGTCCAAATTCCAATAGTGAACTGAATGAGGGAACGGAACCTGGCACACACGCCGACAGCTGATCGGCGCCAGTTCACATTGGAATTTGGACGGCCGGTAAAAATCGGTCGTCCAAAATCGGTGTGTGTGCAACTAGCCTAATGAGTACCACAGATAAACATTACAAATGTGGAACAGCTTGTTCTAACAATGGAATTATATTGTATACTACAAAGAAAAAGTATTGCAAATACTATTCAAAGAATCGAAACAGTAAGATAATAATTATTTCCGTTTTATAACAGCGTCATCTCGAAAACCGTTGTTACTTTACAAGAATAGTTAGAATTTGAATACTTTATAACAGTGGAATTTCAGTGGAATATTATATAACAATATTAGAATTTTAATGTCTGAGGTCAAGTTAAGGTAAATTATGATTTAAAAAAACAAAATGTTTCCTTTTAACTTAGGCTATACGTTTAATCTGTTAAAAATTAAAATTTAGATTCTAATTCATTACCTTAAGATTGTAGGTCAATGGTCAAAGCGTCACTAAAATACTGAAATAATTACGTAAAAATAGATTTCTACTTATTTTTTAAAACCATTAGAGATACGAAGAAAGTTTCGTTGCGAACTTTGTTTTAACGAGGCCTTTAAAATGATATACAAAATTATGCATGTTGATATTTAAAAATTTTGACTTATATGAATTTTGAATTCGTAAAATTTTGAGTTGGGAGGTCAACATCAAAATACTCTTAAAAGTAGTCATGTGGCTTATCAGAATAAAGCTGAGTTTCTCGTGAGCAATAAATGGAATCACAATAAAAAACTCAAACTGATACAAAAAACAGGATGTTCCGTAAATTTCCATATTAAAAAAAAAAAAAAAAACAACTGCCATTTTCAAACGGAGGGGTAAATTCAGTTTTTTCTATGAGTTCCTTTTAAAAGATCTTTAAAACGATGTATAGTTTGCCCTATGCTTACATTTAAAAAGTTTTAGATTCGAACAACTCGGCTCTTAATTTTGGAACACCCTGTACGTAGATTTTGTTGAACATATTTTCAATGGACTCCCCATGGGCGTCTTATGGGGAAAGCACTTTACTTTTGTAAATACACCAAACAGTTCTCTCGCTGTACATACTAGACGGGTGGTCTGCCTCACATCGTATATTCATAATTAGTAAATCTATTACCACCAAATTAATTTATTATCACTGCCTAAGTTTAATTTTAGCCTATTTCTTTCAGTTATATACAAGCAAGTTGTGCTATTTTCCGAGTAATTTCTGTTAAAAAGTAATTTCCCATTCAGTGACATGTAGGAAACTAAAAATTACTTGGTAAAAGTACGTGGAGCGTGTAAAACTGAAAAATCCTCACTGATTTTTCAACATAAAGGCAACTGTTACTAGAAAACTTTTCCAGACAATACAAGTCGGTTTATTGGTTGATAGTGAAGTAAACTGACATTATAACTTTTTATAGGGCGAAGCTATGAAACTATGAGTTAACTTTACGTTTTTATCATATAACAACTCACCGCCTTATACTGATTTAAACAAAAATAAAATAAAATTATTTTCCCATGTACGTTTTGTAGGTTTTAATGTTTTATAGGTTAGAGTATTACTAACTTTAACATTTATAAATATTATACTGTGGGTTAGTATTAATGTTCATTATAGGAGCTGATTGACAATTTATATTTTATAAGTGGTCGAGGAATTTTTATTAAGAAAGATATCGTTAATGAGTGAAGCTAGTTTTGGTGAAGATCCAAATAGGAGGGCATAACATTGTTAAAATTATGAACCGATAATTCTTTTAACTTCCTTCATACAGTTAAAACCGACTGTTACAACATTATTATAAATGATGGTTATGTCTTCAAAATGAATCTAGATAAAGAGTGAAAATCACTACTTTAGGGTTTACTAACCCTTATTTAACATTTCGTTTTCGTTTTAATGAATCTACTCTAAGAAAAATATGATCTCAGAAAAATACGATCATTTCATTTTTTTAACCCTTATCATACCCTTATATTTTGATTGGAAAAAAAAAACTAGCATGGCTGACAATCTATATATTTATTCTCTGACGGAATATTCTCTGTGGATTTTAAGAAAACGTATCTGTGTGCTGATACAATGCAAATTGGCTATTGGGTACTATACAATATATTTTTATTTATCTACGTTATATATTTTTTGCTCTAGTGCTGTATTACTCCAATTTAATTCAACTTATTTAATTTTTTTTTGTATTTTATCAGGAATATATTAACTACACAATTAATTTCCTTTCCGGAGAGTACATTCTTATAATATTCTGATAATTCTAATAAAGGCTGATGCTGTGTATGATGTCATATACTTAGGTTATACTTCATTCACAGTGAATAAGGATAATAATAATAAGGATAATAAGGATACTTCCTTGTTTGTTTTTAGATAAATTGTGACTTCCCTTTTTACATCGACAGAAATATCAGTACTTTGTCATTTGTTATTTTGTTATGCTCGTACGAAAAACACCTCGCTCTTTCCCATTCATAATTATAAATGCAGTTTTTTGCAATTAAAAATATTTGTTACGTATTTTAGGTTTATGATCCCATAAAACAAATTTGAAACTATTAGCAGGCTGTTAGATGGACACGTGTTTTACAAAAACTGAAATTACCTCAAAATATAAACTTCCCGTAATAATTTTTAATAACTGGTTATTACTCCAAAACCGCGAAAAATTTTTGTTCCAGTTGAGTTTAGCCAAATACTATTGTAAAAGAATTGTACAGTGATGTTTGTTTGTAATTCTTAATAAGAACTATAAAACTGTAAATTTAAGTTTAAATCCACTTCTCCACAAGCCAGTTACTAAACATGTTTCAATAAAACTCAAAACAGAAAACCGTATCCAATTTTTATGTAATTTAACAGCAAATGTAGTTAACATAGCTGAATTGTAATAGGCATCAAGGCGCATTCATTGTCTACCAAGTATGATGGTAGACAATGAATTTATCGCCATTTATAGTATGATGCTAGAAGAGAGAAAAATGTAGATCTCCAGAATTAGTTTACCTTATTTTAAGTTTCATGGGTAACTGATTATTTTTATATACTATATCATACCTATTTACATGTATTTTTACGATTGTCCATGCATTGTATGTTTTTGACAGTAAATAAATTTTGTTGAGATAATTGAGTTCAGTTATTCACCTTCCAGTGATTCCCTGCCAACGGCGATTTTTACAACCATTAGTTGGAGATTTGTTTGAAATAACGAAAAGTTTAAAAAGCCAGTAGAGAGATTAAGATAAACTACTTAACCTTGCTATCCGAGGTCTTCATGAAAGGTTTACTGCATAACTAGGTCTGAAAAAAATGTACATGATACTTTTTTGGAGTGCTGATGGCCAGGTGGTCTAAGGCTTCGGACTTTGGATCTGAAGTACAGATCCAAAAATCATAAAATTTCATAATGTAGTAGTTTTAGGTTTGGTCTAATCAAAAATATATATTCAAGTCAAATTTGTTTTTATTCAGTATCATTTACACTATACATTGCGAATGTATCTCGTTTTTGAACTATACTCTCATCAATAATAATTGTGAACTGTTCTAAAAGCACTTCGGTATGATGAATTGACATCCCATCGATATGATTACAGGAGTATTCTACTGCTGTTTGTCACATGGACCGGAAACAACGTTCTTCACGACACTCACTTCTGAGCCCTTATCCACTTGTAGATCAATTGCATGCAGAATAGTGTTGTCAAATATTAACATGCATTTATGAATGTTGAAGAAATACCCACCTGTTGAGCTCCTATACTTAGATTTATGGGCAATAAAATATAAATAAGAAATGGGAGTGTTTTTTGTGGTGAGTAGGATTGGGGGTGTGAGGACGAATTTGCCAAAGGCCAAAAATTTGGACTTTGAACCTGAGTAGAGATAGCGCAGGTTCTGTCTGTGACAATAGCACTTCTTATCAGTGCCATCAACCTTGTACTGTACTGATTCTCTCCCTTATTTAGATGAGCTTCTTCAATACCAGCAAGTATCGAGATGGGACTCGCCAATCTACCAAAGTGGCCTCAGATTATTCTCGCCTTTCATCAGCCGCCTCTCTTTCAGCGAAATAATTGTTCGCCGACGAAAATTTTACGTTCACCATCACTAAAGAAAATTTAAAACGAGCTCTTAAATGAAGATTAAGATTATATTTTAAAACTAAATGATTAATTTTTATAAGTGAAATTTCAATAAACTTAGTTAAATTGTTTATTACTTTTAATACCTGACGACTAAGCTTTTGAAGTACGATCAATCTCAAAATATTTTCAAATGTACTGATTTAAAAATTATTTCTTGGTTAATAATAGAGTTATTTGGTAATTCTAGTTCCATTAATTTTGAAATTACATCTCTCTCTCTCCCACTCTCTTCCCCCCTTCTCTCTCTCTCCCCCTCTCCACCTCTCTTCCCCCATCACCCCTGGGAGGATTACTGGAGGAGTTAGGAGTAATAATCTCAGAATAAATTACGAAATGAATATAATGAAACAATTTTTGTACATATGTCACCTTGGCTGAAATAAAAATATTGTCTGTGGAAATATATTACATGCTATTACTATTATTAAACAATAACAAATATTTTTTGTGGTGGATTTTAAGTGGAATTTTTTTATTTTGTTTTTGAACGGAGTTCAACTTGAGTAGTTTGGATATAAAATAAAAAAGACGGCAGAAAAGGAGATACAGGAGAACAGAAAGAGAATAGTTTCGAAGGAATAAGAAGGAGAGTTTAGAGGTCTTTAACATGGAAATATGAAGTTAATAGTTGCCAGGAAAATAGATGATGGAAGGATGGAATTAAGCATTCCAAGAGGATCGCCAGAAGAGAGTTACTTGGAGCAGGTAAGTGAGGCGTGCGGAGGAGTGGATAGCGCTGGCTGAAAGTACTAAATGGGGTTTAAAATAGGAAATGGGGTTTAAAGGATAGGATACTTTTTATCAAGCATTTGGATAATTACTTTATTTTGTTAAGAATAATTTTGTGTCAATAAAAGAAACGAAATCTTATCTACTACGAGGTATCAGGATCACAGCAAAACATCTGTGACTGTGGAGATAAACTGATCTGCCGTAGTAAGAAAGTTCAAGTGTAAGGCAATGTCAGAGGTACGTGAGGTCTAATGTGATTCTCATTTACTACGCGACGTGATGAGGCTGCTAGTCAGGCTTCACTTGGCTCAACTCGCGTACAAATTGGTGAGACGTAAAATGCGTGTCTTATAACATTTTGATCAGATGTAGATGCTAAATTAGTTTTTATCACTATATAAGTAATAGCTCTCTCTATTTGAAATTCCTTACCTAATTCAGCTGCTATAAATAGTTAACCCAAGAATTCAATTGCTTGTGCTTTAAAGCTGCTTGTATTGCCAGGTAAGTTTTAATATATTGCCTCAAATAAATTTGCCAATCATTGGTACACATATCGGAATCCAAACACTTTATAAGTAGAATATACTTTAATTTAAAATGTCTTTTAATTATAAATCACTGAGGTAAAAATCACGTTATAAACAAAACCTATGGTAAAAGGTATATTCCAAATTTATTTTATATAGCTTGTCCATTAAAAGTGTTCCGATACTTTGGGATTTTGTTCTACACATAAAAATGAGCAAAAAAGGTTACATAAAGGAGTGTCCTAAAACCTTTAGTTTTCAGTCCATCTGGCTGTATTAAGAAATTCGATCTATTGAAATATTTAAGATAAAGTTATGAAACTTGTGAATAGTACTAGCCTTTGGTAGAACCTTTTGAAAATAAAATATTAACAAAATGCTTTTACCCATTTCAAAAAGGCGAACGTTAGTCGGTTTTGAGTCATTTTAATGGAATAATTTAAACGTCCGCCATTTTAAAACGAGTAAAAGGATTTTTTAATATTTTATTTTCAAAATTTTATACCTAAGATTAATACAATTCTCAAGTTTCATAACTTTATCCTGACTGGTTCAAAAGATATATTTTTTGATAAAAAAAAAAACACATACAGAAAGATAGACGGAAATCTAAAGGTTTTAGGTCATACGTTCATGTGCAGAACAAAACCCCAAAGTATTGGAACACTTTTACTAAGCACCATGTGTGTATGCAAGTAAGATTTCATAATTTCTTAGTATCATTTTTCAACTAAAATCGCCACTCGCTGATGTATAGGAATCTAAAAATTACTTTTTCAAAGTTCTTGACAGGCAGAGGACGTATTGAACTTCCACTATCATATTAAAAGAGGGACGTTTGTAAGGAAACGTTTACTGACGGTACAAATCGGTTTATTGGGTTTGCAGCAGACCGCTGCGAGGTACAGGTCGGAGCTATGTAATTCAATTTCAAGTTAAGTAGATGGTCTGTGTACATCGTATCAATCGTGTTCCGTGTATCGTATAGTTTGGTCGTGAAACCAGCAGAGCAGTTTGCCTACAATTTTAAAATACAGGATTCTGTTTCCACTAAACATTTGTTTGCGTGACTCTTCATTGTAGGTAAATTTAGTAATAATAATATTACATAATGGTGTTGGGAAAATTGTAAAGTCGCGAATTTTGAGGAACCATGTTGGCTATTACAAAACACTGAAGTTACGTTGGAGGAGCTCTTCTTATTGGAAAAAGTACTTTCTATTATTTTTATAAAAGACTAGCTGTTTCCCGCGGCTCTGTACGCTTTTCGTAAGCTTTGCCCGTGTATGTGAATTTCTGGTTTAATTGAATTATATTTACAACGCAGATGTAGAGTTTGCCTTGTTGCCACGATCAAGAAAATCTGTTTATGTTTATAGCCATTGTGCACGTACATGTACTTTATTATAAAGTGGTCTAACACTCAAACTTTAAGTTAAGTCAGAAATGTATCTTAAAGACAAAATAATAACTTAGCGCCTTCAAATAGTGTTTGGCTATGTAATATACGTAACTGCCTCGTAATTGCAGTTTATAGTGGGCAGGCGCTTTGAAACCTTTTATCCTTTGCAGCGCCGCTTGGTGGTGAGTTACATCAATGGGCATAGCTTATAAACCTTCTCCGTTGAAAAATACATATACATACAAATTTTCATAATGGTCTGTCTAATATTTTGCGATTCTATAAAGGTCGTAAACACAAACATTCATTTGTATATATATATATAGAAAACTCACAATTATCCAATAATTGGAAAAAGTTTTAATTAAAATTATTGGATAATTGTGAGTTTTCTTTACAAAAATAATAGAACACTGAAGTTATGGTTCACGGAAGACAAACAATGATGAGGTTGAGTAGCATTTCGTTCAATTTGGTACTATATTCACTAACCCAGTTGTATTTATTTTTATAATAAATTTAAATATATGATACGAATATATCAAGGCTTGAATTTAAACATAACAGATTCATACAGTGTGTTCCAAAGTGTATCCCAGAATTTGAAACTAACATGTTATTGTGTTAATCAGTAAAAAAAATGTCCGTAGGAGTCATTTTTATATTGACCTTGTCTTATAATTCAGTTCAGTGAAATATTTGTCAGGTTTACCAACCATCAACAGTATAGTAACAACCACACATAAACGGGGTTTTAGGAATTATTTGATGAACCCTAAAAGAGCGATTTAACATGTATGACATTTTTGAATTCAGTAAGAAAATTTACTTTATTATGTAAAAAAGGGACGTTGTATTAAAAATAATCGACTTTAAACCTACTAAAAATGCTTGCTGGTCTTCATTATAATATTTAAAGACTTTAAGAAATTTCATGCAGATTTGATTTGAATAAAAGTTCCATTACAGGTGCTAATGAGAGAGCTGAAACAGTTTGAAAATGTTGACAAAAAACAGTTTCTTGAGCGCAGCGAGTGAATCCACAATCAGTATAATTAATTTAACTGCAATAATTTGATGGTCTTGTTATTTCACACATCTTTTTTCCATTTAATCTTTACTGTATAAATTGTAATTTCCAAGATCCCTTTAGTATGCATAAAATTGTTAACTGTGTAATAATATTAATATAAATTACTTGAAAGGAACTGAGTAATATGAAATAGTAAACCTGTATAACACCAACCGTAAATGAGGAAATACGTTTATAATGTCATAATTCTACTTACGTTCTATATTTTGTGCATTTCTGTTATACTTATGAGGTTTTGTGTATGTATTTCAGCTTAGATTGTATGTAATATTCAACAGTCTATTACCGAATTGTTTGATGGTACTGTTTGCAATGATATTATTTTTTTTATTATAATAATATTTATTTATTGGCTATAATAAATATTATTTTTCGCTATTATTTATCTCTGCTTTAGTTCATAACTTATTTATTTAGTTTAAAAAAATTATCAAAGATATTTATCGTAGTACCGTTAACGTCACTAAACATTTTCAAAACTCAAGAAATTGTTTAAGGTAATACAATTTTCTTTGAAATTTAAAATTATTAACTTACTAGCGGGCCCGGCGCGCTTTGCTGGGCATTTCAATAATTTTTTGCAAAAGTTGCCCGCGGCTTCGCACGCAATTTCCCGTTGAAAACAGTACACTATATTCACTTATTCTTTTTCTATCACATTCTAAACATTGCTGAGATAATTGATAGTCGTTCCATCGTGAGCCTCTTGGGCGTATTATGAAGGTATGTACCATATTCCTGCCTCTATCTAGCTGTTACCCACGGCTTCGCACGCAAATCTTAAGAACCGAAGTCCTTATATTACTTAGTAAATTTTTTTTTTTTACTATAATAAATTTTAGATTAAATTAGTTATATCTCCGATGCCACGATTGAGCTTGCTTTGTTGTCTCGATCGAGAGAATATGTACACACGGAGTTTTGAGAACCATACTTCTGTCAAAAAAAACAACTAAGGTTGATTTTATAACATTCTTTATATTTGTAGCCAACGTAAGATAGTAATTATGATATCTGCATTACTCTTCTGATCAAGCATGAGCATGGTTTATATTAAATAAATATTGCAGTTAAAGGTGAATTTTTACGTCAAATTTGAATTGTATTATCTGGATAGTAAAGTCTATGTTTAACAGTGATTGCAAAAACAGTTTAAACAAAATTTGTCGTTTCTCTTAAGCTTACTCTATGCTTTAAAACTATAAGTGTAATATATGTTTACAAAGAACAGCTGATTAAAAATTTGAAAAGACGTTAACATATGTTTGCTGCAATGCATTTCTTATGGGTATTTCTGTAACCAGTGGGGCGGAATCCTGAATCGGGAAAGGGATGGGCATAGCTTATAAACCTTCTCCGTGGAAAAATACATATACGTACAAATTTTCATCATGATCGGTCCAATAGTTCACGATTCCATAAGGACAAACATACAAACATTCATTTTTATATATATAGATTAACCTTGAAATACAAACTTATTAAGAGATAAATGCGGGAGCCAGTCAGATGTTGCTGAACATAACATCATATAACGTCGATATAACAGCGATTAACCTACACTAGCAACTGCAAGTACTTTAATATCTTAATCGGTACTTACTCACATTAAAATTGATAAAAAAGAATAAACCATACAAGAGAGATAAAAACGAAATGAAACGATGAAATAAACGAAAAGATAAGATTGTCATAGTTGGGGAAGTTTGATGTATACACTGTTTTGATGTTAAGATATAATAACTTTCCAATGTGTTCTTGTTCTTTCAGAAGTGATGAAAGCTTTCACTTGAGATAAGGAAAAGCTTTTAGAAACTTCGTTTGATGATTGACTTTAGTTCGATTTTATTATTATAGAACAGAATTTGATTCTTTTTCCGTATTGGTTGCCTCCTTTACTTTCAATACTTTTACATTGTACATGATGAGAGAATACATATTAAAGGCCGATTTTAAAATCATGCCTTTAAAGAAGGCTTGTTATTTATATAAATTATATTACTTATTTAAAATAGTTCTAATTTTAGGAGATTTCTCGTGATAATAATTTAAAGATATATATTATTATACTAGGATATGTGCTAATTTCACCGAACTGCTTGAGAAACGCATGATTCTTCAGTGCTTTGAGCATATTTAGTTGGTTGTTGTAGGCAACATATTTTTTTTACTTCTAAAAGGATACGGCAGTTTTTGTCTTCTTCTTTGCCATTCATTGCCTCTCTTTTACGATTTTAAAGCATTTGTCTGCCAGTTATCGGTTAGTTGAAAAAATTAGTACCAAAATAGGTTTACATGTATATGTATGTATATATAAGTAAATAGTAATATGGCGATCTTAGCTCAATTTTCGTGAGGAACGAAGAAATCAATGTAATGTTATTTTCAAAGGACCATAAAACGATGCTATATATATATATATATATATATATATATATATATATATATATATATATATATATAAATTCTGTGTCTAAAATACCATAGATAAGAAAATCTCAGCTTTTTGCGTCTAAGCTGCTTTTGTGAAAAATCTTGCTAATTCTTTTGAAAAATCAGTCGGAAATCACTGTTTGAAAATATACTGAGAATTCTCGTAAAAAAAAGAAAAATCTATTGCGAATTAGTGATAAAATCGCTTGAAACCAATGAAAAATCTGCTTGGAATCAATGGAAATCTATCGGAGATCAAGGAAAATTCACATACAATCTTTGAAAATCCCCAAGTGAAAACAATAAAAATTCTATAAAAATCCATAAATAATCTTTTAAAAATCGTTGAGACCTATAAAAATCAAAGAATAAATCACTAAAATCTATCAATAATCTGTTAAAATTAATGACTGTAAATGAAAAATAATTTAATTCACTGACAAAAATGAAAGAAATAACCTAAACATATCGATTATAAAATTGTTCAAAATAGTAATGGATTATGTGTACCAAATTTTTGCAAAACGCGCAAAATGTAAGTCAAATCAAAGTAAATTTATAAAAAAATCTTAATAATTATTAAAAAAGAGTTGAAGAATAAAGAAGGGACAGAGATTGAAGCTAGATAAATTCATGCACCAGTGAGAAAAAAGTTTAAAAAGAGAAAAATAATAAATCTAGGAATTGATGATTTATGGGCGGCAGACTTAGTAATAATGGCAAATTATTCGGAACAAAATGAAGGGTTTAAATATATGATAGATTTCAAGAGATTTAAATGTATGATATAAAAAGAAATTTCAAAAGCGTTTTAAGATATTTTAAAAGATGCGACAAAAATCATTCTTAAACCTTCAAATCTTTTACCCACATATAAAGGGTTTAGAGTCAAAAATAAGAAAATAAATTCATTTTTGAGAAAATACAACACAAAAGTTTTTCACACCAATGAAGAAAAATCTAGTATAGTAGAAAGGAATAATAGGTCTCAAAAATAGAGAATGAAAGTTTTTTCGACATTACTAAAATCTTTAAATAGGTTGATATTGTACAAAATGTAGTAGCAAATTATAATAACACGGTTCTTAGCACGATTAATATGAAGCAACTATGTTTCAAAATTTCCAAAATATTTTCTAAGAAATTTGCAAACAAAATATCATAATTCAAAAGTTTCATAAAATATTTTAATATTATCATAATGTAGACATTTTATATATCAGTCGAGATTCTGTCATATTTCTAGTAAAATTATTTCTAGTTGTATTTCAAGATTCTTTAAATTTGGTTGTACTACATATAGATTTATACTATTTGGCTCACAGTGTCTCAATATAATTTCTGGATAATCTATTTTACATTCTTTCAATCTTTTTGGTATTTCTTTTGTTTGAGTTCTAACTACCTAATAAGGATATTTTTACATACACGTATGATTCCTTTTAATTAAGAAAACTACATGGTGTTTTTGTTTATCAAAGTCTTTACACAAATGTCTGTTTACATTAAGTCAATTTTTACACATTGGTTTGAAACTGTTTCAGTTTTTATTTAGTATTTAATTTGTAGCCATTTTATTTAATCTTTTATTGCTTATATTGTTTTTGAAAATAGATATTCACCAAATTTTCTAATTGAGGATAAACCCTTTTGGTAGCCCTTTTATGAAAGAATTGTACGTTTTGTTTGTGTAGTCTTAACATCAGAGAATGGAGACCAGATTCATTGATAAAAACTGTAGATTTTTAAAGGGTCTATTTATTAGACTCTCATGATTTATGTATTTAAATAATAATTTGTTGCGGAAGTACGCTGGGCGTTGAGCACTGACTGGCTAATTGGTAATGGCTAGGAACCATTTTTCCATTCCAAAAGTCATTGACTCCGCTAGAAATGGTAAAACAGTGCATAGAGACAAGACTGTTTTATCAATTGTACTCCGTATTTCGATCTTACTGCATCACTTCCGGTAGGTGATGATCACAGATTTCAGCAATCTATCCTACGACATGGATTTCTGATTACAGAAAACTTGTGAATATTGTGAAGGTACAAGAATTTGTTACTTTGAGAGTATATTGGGTTTTAAATCCAAAGAGGCTTAGGTTCTTTTCAAATCTGGATGTTAAAAACACATTTAATTTGAAGAAAGTAATTTTTTAACACAAATAAGTATTTAACTACAGCTACTACATTTGACCAATATTTGCAATAATTAAAGCTATGAGCTGATTAAATTCTATTTGCTCTTAATAATAAATAGTGTATAATTTTGTGCTAACTGGAAGATCACTAACAGCATTAATTAGTAAATAAATATTTAAGTGTTATGTATGTTTCATTTGGGATAAATTGTACTATTATAATTAACAAACAGAAAAATAGAGAGCTGAGTGTTAAATTTTGTTGTTTTAAACATAGAATTGTCTATAATATTCATCATAAATATTCCACGGATTTTATAGTGTACAATTTTAGTTGACATTTAGTAGGTAACCGTAATCTGAAATATCAGCAAGTACTATTAAAATAATGTTGAGAACAAGTAAAAATAAAAGTGTTATATGTGTTCAAAAAGAATTATACTTGTAATATTTTATAATTTCAATTGCAAAATAAAAGGATAAATATAACTAAACGTGATGGAGTTCCACCTCTATAAAGTGTATTGGACTGAAGTTTCAATTGAATAAAGTTCGAACATGTTCTTGTTCTTCCGCAACTGAGAAAGGCTTTTATTTGATAAGGAAAAGATTAGAAACTTTGTTTCGTGATTGACAGAAGTTTTTATTGTTATCAAACAATCATTGGTCAGCTGATAGTGACGGAGAAGTGGTAAAGTTGAGAGCAACTTTCTCTTAGCTCTTTACAAACTGTGAAACAGTCCATTCGGAAACTTTCCGAAATATATTGTTTTAAATGACAATGAAGACTTTAACCTTTTATATAATTCTCTATTATTTTTATAAAAAAAACTCATAACCATACAATAATTTTAAAATTATTAGTTCTTTTATAACAGTATTAGAAAATAGTTTTCAAATAAGAAGAGCTCCTCCTTCAATGAACATTTATGTAATACTCAGGAAAAAGGTTTAAAACAGTTTTGTTTCCTGTACTAGTAAAAAAGCAACCAAGTACAAGAGTAAAATTAACACAACTACATATCAAATTAGTTGAGTAAATTTGTCTCGTGTCTTCTTCTTACAGAGGAATAGGTAAGAAAATTATTATTATTCATTAATACATGTTATAATTTCCTATGATAAATTATTTTTATTTCTTTTTAATAAGCAATTAATCAATATATTTTTCTTTTAAAAATTACGGAGTACATAAAGAATTGTAAACTAAACTGTTGTACTGTTACACATCATGTGTATTAAATGCATAAATTAAATTAATTTCACTTTGAATGGTCGCACGATGTGGATAGTCATCACCAATATTTAATCCCTTAAATTAATTTCACGCATGATGATTGATTGAAATAAACCCTCTGCAACAAACAAAGTTCCAGATGTCGTCATAGAACAATTGCACAATTCTTATCGCTGATTTAGATGCCTGTCTTTCCTCGCTACCTGCTAGGTTTATTAGAGATTAGTGTTATTAAACTAAATATTTCGAGCTATATGCAAGAAGAAACCATATTTTTATTAAAGGTATTTCTTACCTTTAACAACAGTAGAAAGTATTTATTTGTATTTTGGGAGAGAAGCGAAAAGGTTAGCAATATGAAACGACAATATTTATCCTAGCATAATACACTTAAGTCCGACCACTTAAGGGTCATATCACTCTCTGACAACGAAATAAAGTGACTGAAAATCTGACTATGCTTTAATTTATTTACGTGTCTAACGTTACTCAGCATTAAGCATGTGAAAATTTAGCGATTAGCATATGATTCGTCAGCAGTAATCACGATACTCGTCAGAAATTAGCACGTGAATTGTCAGCAGTTAAAATGTGACACGTCAGAAATTAGCACGTGAATTGACAGCAGTTAGCATGTGACTAGTCAGAAATTAGCTCTTGAATTAACAGCAGTTAGCATGTGACTAGTCAGAAATTAGCTCGTGAATTGACAGCAGTTAGCATGTGACTCGTCAAAAATTAGCTCGTGAATTGACAGCACTTAGTATGCGACTAGTCAGAAATTAGCTCTCGAATTGACAGCAGTTAGCATGTGACTCGTCAGACATTACCTCGTAAATTGTCATCACATGTGACTCGTCAGAAATTAGCTCGTGATTAAACAGCAGTTATCATGTGACTAGTAGTCAGAAATTAGTTCGTGAAATGACAGCAGTTAGCATGTGACTAGTCAGAAAATAACTCGTGAATTGACAGCAGTTAGCATGTGACTCGTCAGAAATTAGTTCATGAATTAACAGCAGTTAGCATGTGACTATTCAGAAATTAGCTCGTGACTTTTTAGCCGTTAGCATGTGACTAGTAAGAAATTACTTTTCAAAGATGAATGAAAATAATGTTGTCTATATCCAGAAATTTTATGAATAGTGTTTTGCGTCTCAGTTCTATAGTGAGATTTATAAGTATAACCAACCATATGTTATGCATCAAGTAGTAGTTTTAAAACTCATCTGACAAAGTGTAGAATATCAGTATAACACTCACCGGCAAGATATTGCACAGCGATATCGACCAATAGGGTATTATGGCTTAAGCGTTAACGAAGTTTATCACTCGAGAAGCTGGAAAAATTCATTTGTTTATCTGTCTCTCTCTGTCTGTCCGCATGATATCTTGGAAACGAAAAAATCTAAGGCATTAAATTCTACATTAAGCTTCATATTTATATGAGGAAGACTAAAGCAAAAAGTTTTATATTAACCTTATGGGTAAACATGACGGCAACGAGAAAATGTCAGAATAAATAAATTTTCAAACAAACTTAGTTTTATTGTACCAACACACTCAACCTCAATGTATGGTGATTTGGTGAGTATAATTTTATTATCTAAATATCATATCCAATTTTATCAAACAAAAACGAATTGCCGGGGGTACAAAATAAATCTTTTGTACGATTATCGATTATTTTGTCAATAACTAAATAATTTATAGACTTGAGAGGCATTTGCATTCAATCCCAGCTTCGCCAGTTATGCGACACGGGGTGTGGCCATCATGTATTATTTAGATCGTATTTTGGTCAGATTCTGTTATATGCCACTAACGCTTAAACTTTTTTCAATGACCTTAGAACGTTATAAAACGATGTAGTTGAGTAACAGAACTAACATTATGCCCCCAACGCTAATTTTTCATTTAAGGATGATTATAATGAATTACAATTGGTTACTAGCTAAGAGAAATGGTTACTTACGTATTATATCGACCACACCCCTACATTTCGCCAAACACAAAAATTCAACCAAAACAAACATTACCAAACAAAAACTAAACTCTTTATTGAAAAAAAAAACACACAAAACTTGTTTTTATTCTTGATAAAAAACAACACACACCGCCACCCAAAATGCGAGTGCCTCCGACCGAAGGTGCTGCCGAAGCCCGAGCTGATGTCAACGAAAGAAAAACACCCCTCGATATAGTACCTATCAGTAAAATACCAAATTCTAGAGGGGCTGATCAGAAATATAAATTAAATTATAATGGCAAGGCAATTATGTACCGTGCAAAAAACTTAAATAATCACGTGATGCCGCGCGGCCTGCCGTAATCGGGATTCTCGAGAAAGATAAGATAACAGCGACAACAATACCGATCGCAATAACTGGAAATGCTTGTTGATTGATGGAATGTTAGTTCTGTTACTCAACTACATCGTTTTATAACGTTCTAAGTTAATTGAAAAAAGTTTAAGCATTGGGGGCATATAACGGAATCTGACCCGCAATTTAACTAAAATACAATACACGTTAAGATATTTAGTATGAAACGGATTTCAACATATTGCCAAGAACACGAGTGGTCATGTGAACTAGAATCTACAACATTCAATTAAACATACTATATTTCAGCAATATTTTAACATTCCCGTGAAGTTCAAAATAATTTGGAGCGAAATCTCTTTTCTGTAATTGCTCAAAGAAGTACCATAACAATCTGAAATAAAGTCCGTTTAACATTTTGAAATGCGGGAATATCTTGTGAAAAGTATAAACCTCTTCTCAGGCACCGCAGAAAGACAGTTAATTTAACATTGTCGCCGGACTCGCAAATCAACTGTCATCCAATTATTGTCTTCACCAAGTTGAAATGTTATTAAAATGCTTTCTTTGGGAAATACTACCTCTTGTTCCAAAGCTGTTTGAAGGTAATAAACTGTGTGATTTTCACTTTGGTAAACTTTAATCGGAACAATATGAAAAAGTATGCATATTAAAGACGATTTAACAAGTATCGTATCCCACATAAGGGCGTGCCCTCTACTGCCTGGCTTGACTGGAGAGGCTGGTTCTGAGCTGGCTTCCCCTTCTTCTGAGGAGATATGGCTGGGATTAATACCCAAATTCGTCCTCATGGATCTTGAAGGCAGCCTCAACCCTCAATCTTACCCATCCAGAATATCCTGTCTCTCCGGACCAGCGCAAAGGACCTTTCAGGACTAGGTGCTAATTCTAAGCTCCTAGTTCTAAGAGAACAAGATCATATCGCACACAACTACTATTTACTAAATAACTTATCACATGTAAACTCCATAACTGATGTAGACTCCAGATTCCAGGAGTTAAGTATGTGACAGTGTTAGAGTTCAAACGCTGATTTTTGCGGTTTTTTTCGGTTTTATTGCCAATTTTTCGGAGCTAAACTCGAAATTCACACGCGTGGGTTATTTCAATAGGTATTGAGAGCACTTTTTGAAGAATAGAATCAATAACATGTTGGGCTTTGCAATTTTAAAGATATATATAAAAGTTTTATCTTTAATAAATATTAATACATTCGTTAGTGTAAAAATTGAGCCATATAATAGGTAATTGAAAGCATTCTGCGTAGCAAAGAACTTAAAAATATGTCACTATATTATTGTAGAAAGTATAGCTTGGTATTGCCGTTTAAAAAAGAATTAGTCGGAATTAAAATCAAAGAAACTTTAAACAATGTACTAATAATTTGTGAAGAAGATTACCTGGTAAAATGTATAGGAGAACAATTCTGTTACAAAGCGCGTCCCTTTGATGGATGACGCGTCACCTCAACTCACCACTACTATCAGCTGATAAGGATATAATTTACAATGGAACGCAGAAACAGTAAAGCAAAAATGGCTCATTTAGTGAGATTTTATCCTTAACTTTGGCCTAATTGTGGGAAATTGTTTTTTGTTTATTCGTTCTTAGATAAGAATATTATGTTTTTATTAAGAGCGGCTTTCAGTAAAAACGATTGTTCTTCAAAACAACTCTGTCAAGCGATCCTATACATAAAAGCACGATGATATTTTTTCTACAAATCAACACACTATTTCTTACAATAATAAACACTTGATTTCATGACAATACAACCTACATCAGGTAGAGCTGCAATTCACACATGAACGCAAAATAATATTACGAGTGTTCGTAAGTAAGAACCCAAATCATTTCTCAAAATTTTATTTATTTGGGAAGGAAAGTTTTAATTCGGTATTTGTTAATAAATTAAGTGTAAATATAAAAAGAATTTAAACGATTTGTGACCTCATAAGCATGTATAAATAAACAGTGTTCTTTACATTTTGCAAACTGCCCTAGATGTCTGATTTGTGTAATATGATAGATGAATATACGGTATGATGTAATTTAATATGATATGAAGAGGTTTTCCAGATGCAAAAGTTGCTTCACGAACATGAACACATTGTTAATTTTGTTTAAACATATTTTTGAACGATTGAAGAAAAAGATATTTGAATTATAAAATTATCAGGAAACGTGTACAAAGCTTATTCATAGGTTGAATAGCGAAGAAGTTTCACATCGGGTTGAAAAAAAATTATAAATAATTGTGGAAATCAGAATAATGTAGGATTAGTATGGAATATTGTTTTATTTTCAAATTATGGTGTTCTCCATTCGTCGAGACATTTAGGCCAGATATTGGACCAATAAATGTTGTGGGATAAAAGCTCCAAACTAAGCCGTATAATACGTCGATTAATATCGCTTTTAGGACTATCAAACAAACAACTGAGTTTGTTTGATTTGACATTTGACAACGCTTTTTGTTTATCTACATTTGAATTCTAAACTTTGTTGAACTTTATTCCAATTATGTGCCAGTTTTGTGACAGAAAATGTGACAGGTTGAATAATTAACAGTTTCCATTAAATACAGTTGAATAAATCTTGAATTTATTTGTAATATCATTGATTACAATTGCAATATTTTATGCAGCTCACGGAGAGGTTTTATGAATATTTGAAAGGGAATTGTGATTTTGCGTTTTTGTAAGAGAACGGTAGCATCACTGTGTACTGTATGGGTTACAACGGAAAAGGGAAGTAAGAAATTTGTATATTTAACCCTAGTTTGGTTTGAAGTTCATAAGGATTTTATGTTTTATTTGCGAAGTAGTAGCGAGTAGATAGCGAAATATGTGTATATTTTTCGTTAATTTTAGTGTTTAAAGACTTTTTAAAATTTATTACAACTTTATAAATTATTTCAGTTTCTAGGTTCATATTTTTTTATAATCAATTTGTTTAATTTGCTGGTTAATTTATTTATTATATGAAAGTTATATCAAAAAGTATATTTTATTAGAACTAATTATAAAAGTTTCAAATTATATTTATTGATTGATCTTCAATGATTTAACTTAAACTTTGAAGGAACTTTGGTTCATTTTGAATATTTACAATTAACTTACCATTTTGTTTAAATATCTAATTTTCTATTTAAACCTAATTTATAATTTGGTAAGTATAGCTCAAGGAAAACTGGTAAGTAAAACAAAGTCAATTTATATACGGAAAACAGAATTTTTTCGGACATTTCCAAGCATTCAGTGATACAAGATATCAGTAACACTACGTTTCGAGATCTACAATCTGATCTCTTCCTCAAGTTGACAACCAGCAAACAAAGACTGTCTGTAACGTTATTGAAAGGTTAATATGAAATGTACTAAGGTTAAAAAAAAACCATAGGGGTTTTTTTTTAAAGTTTACGGTATATGGCTTGGTATATTCTATAAGGGCAGTTAAAACGTACAATAGGTATCAATAGACTGTACTGAAACAATGTAGGAAATGGGGCAGCGGAAAAGACGAACAATAGTCCTTGAAAGTAAAGAAAATATTTTATTTTAATCTATGCATTACTAATCTTACATTTATATTGGCTGAGCGTGAGCCAATACTATTACTCGTAGGAATGTAAAACTTTATTGTCTGTCTGTCTATCTGGCTGTTGAGTCTGAACGATATCTCGAAAACGAACCGAACTATTGAGTTGGATAACACAACAAAGCACTAGCAGACATTGAATGACAACGAAATTACTATAAAATTCCTATTTTGGGCTATGAATAATGTAATAATGATATTGTAATGTAGTCAAAGTACTTATATTATTGGCTGAGCTTTAGCGAAGCCTATCGCTCGTGGGGCTGGACAGAAACCATTTTTATTCGCAGGATTTCCCGAGAATGAAATGAACTATAAACTTAAAATTGTGCATGAAGCTTCATTTCTTGAGAGTTACATTATGGTGCATGTCACTCCATGGGATTTGGTTGAGCTTTAGCGACTACTTTTACATTGGTCTTATGGTAACCATGATGGCTACGAAAAATAGCAGAATAAATAAGTTTGTAAGCAAACCCAGTAGACGTATGAGAGATATTGACTTGTGACATATTAACACTTGTAACCCAGTTATTCCAACGTCCAACATCATTTTATGGTAACTTCGTGTGCAAAATTCTCTTATTAAACACTGGTATAAAAATTAATTTAATGAACAAAAGTGTGAATGTATGATGTGGCAAAATACGCTTGATGTTTATATCTGTATTTGTCAGTAAACTTAAATTTTGCATGACATTTTATTTCTATTTATTTATTTACTTATTGTCTTAACGGCAATGCCAATATACATAACAAAGACACATTGTGGTGTACATACAACAAACGTAAGTGCTAGAACAAGACAAGATTAGAATTTCTTTGAATGACAGCTAGTAGTTAATAAATTATAGAAAAGTTTACATAACTAAAATTGTGTGGTTATTACATTAGCAAAAATTACAAAACTAGAGAATGGTAAATCATAACAATAATAAATCTCAAAATAAATTATAGATGAAATCGTTCTATAATAGATAAGAACGATTTTCATTCTGTTGAATGGCAAACTATGGAATTTTTGTTCAGCAATGTGCCAATATGGTGTCACAATTCCTGTGACGTAAGATTCTCTGTTGTTATATCTATCAAGTAATGAATATAGACTCTCAATGACTCACGTTACATGGGGTGTATAGTACTTACTTATTAAGACAAATTTGTTCTTTACGGCACGTGTTTTAGCAACAATTGTAATCAACAAAAATGCCGTAGAATCGATATCAATACTATGAAATTTTGCTCAGCGATGTGCCAATATGGTGTCACAATTTCTGTGGCGTAAGATTCTCTGTTGTTATATCTGTCAATAATGAATATAGACTCTCAATGACTCACGTTACATGGGGTGTATAGTTACTTTTTAAGACAAATTTGTTCTTTACGTCACGTGTTTTAGCAACAATTGTAATCAACAAAAGTGCCGTAGAATCGATCTGAGGACTCTGTGTCTACCAACAGATGGCGTGGAAAGCTCTTTCAACGCTTAAGTGTTGATGGGGTATCCTTTGTATCTACTAAACCCCTCCGTTAGGGATATATAGACGTGTATTGTCAGAGATTACACTGGTATCAACGTCATGTGGAATGAGTTAAATGTAGTCTTTGTTAGTAAATCAGCTAATTAATAATTATAAGGTAATGATTATGTTTTATATTGTTCACGATAGAGATTAAAACAATGTTCTAGATTAAAAAACGTAGAATTACAAAGTTCAACCGTAATTTTGATTTCACCATTACGATAGTAAGGATATATACTAAGGTTGTCTAGTTTATATACACAAATCCTTCTTAAAATCGCGTTTTTGTCTGACCGTATAACTCTTAGTAGAAAGTTCTGGAGACTCGAAACTTGATTCATATATTCCTCTTGGTCCAAGAACTTTAATAATTTCGGGTTCAAAAGGACAAATAGCAGCAGTTGCAACGGACACTATTTCGCGGAAAAAGCTGTACGCAGTTCGATAAAGATTGAGTTAAATTCGTAGAGTCCCTAGATACTCCGCTGTATCCGCTTATAGATATTTATTGTTGAATACGGAAAGTCGCTAGTACACACTGGGTGAAAAATTTATAAATAAGTTAAAAACATTTATTATTATGTATTATTACGTAGTTTTCATGTTAGAGTAAGATGGTCATCGTTAACCGTCAGTCCACGCGATAAAGCTGCTATTCTCTTGCCCGCATTTTCAAACATAGCCTAGAATTCCTCTTGTAAAGTTTTGTCATGTTCCTTCGAAACTCATCTGAAGTACAAACAAAACTCAAACTTTTAACACTAGCAAAGCGGCTCACCCCCAGCACAGCGCGTGCTTTAGTTCCATCTCATACATTCACCGCGTTATTCTTTATCGCATAAAACAACTAATCCATTCTTTTATACAGTTTTTCTATATTCAAAATGTCAGATTTTCATCAGAGATAAATTGTCTTTCGTTTTCTAGGTAAGCTCAATACTGGGAACATAATGGGGAATTCTTCAGGATTCTTTAATAGTTATATGTTTGTTTAGCTATTTTACATATGATTTTGTCTATACTTTACCTGATTATCGTTCCTTGAACTCTCTTTAATTATTTTCATACATTTTCAAATACTCATAAATTAAAGTGTACAACATGAAGGTATGATCTACATTGGTAAACTCAATTAGTTAAAGGTACAAAAACCTTGGCTCAGTAATTACCCCGGTTATCTCACAATTTAAACTTTTCGTACATTCTAAAGCAAAGATAATAGCATCTTGTTAAGCTAAAACATTTGACGACAAATACGTATTTATATATCTTTAAATTTTATTTTATTCTGATCTGATCCTTTGAAGTTTGACGCGAAAAACCATAACGTACTCTGTTATAATCATATTTCTATTTTTAAGTTGTATCCAGAATACAGAAATGAACAAGTAAAGGAATACTGACAAACAGTGATGGGATTTATTCAGTACCAATGGCGTAGTGTAGCGGGTACAATGGTTATCGCAATATATCCGGATCAAGCTATGTCGAGCGTAGCTGCTGCTTGGATGGGAGACCGCTGAGCGATCCTGTCCTTGCAAGCAGACCGCCTGCCCGGCCATTGATGGTGGATGACCCCTGGAATGACTTTTGACAGGTTTTTAGGGTTTATATTAGGGCTGTATATTTGTGAGGAAGAACCTCCCAACTTTTCCTATACATGGGAATATTCATTCATACACTTCAGGAAATATACACAATTTAATATAATTAAGATCATTACTAAGGGACCACGTAATCTGCTGTTAAATTATACAATTTATCGTTATCGTCTGTGAAAAATGAAGTAGATTATAATTCCTTTAGAAATAAGCAAAAGCACTATTCATTAATCAATGTCCTTATACAATAATTTTAAATCTATAATGTGTGCCTGGCATGATAACGTACAATGAATGAAAAGGATGTCAATTCACTTGATTTTGATTTATACAAACTAATATTCATACTACATTTACCTTGGTAAATTACAAAGAGTCAATCATTCAGAAATTAATTTGCCATGTTCTAATGAAATAACTGTTCTTTTCTATAGAGAACTATTAAAATATGTCTCCCACACAAATGAAGAAAAAGAATATTAACAGGCACTGATAAGGTGGAGGTGATGTATGAGCTTCTTTCACGCGTTCATCCTCTGCTTTCACCGTTCTACGCCTCCAGTTTTAGCCCCAGGCCGCGGCATATTCCCAAGGTAGTCTTAGTAGGGTTCCTTTGACATCCAAAAGAAACTAAATATGTCTTTGAACAAACGTAACTCTTCAATTTGCTTCATAAAGTGATCGAAAAATCGTAGTGAGAGTTGCAGAAGTCATTTAGGTATCAAAAGGCGGTGAAAAGTATTGATAAGAAATAAAATAAAATTTGATTTCCATAGCATATACACAACTAAACATTAAGCAAATAATTTTTAAATTATTAAACAATAATGTTCTTTAAAGAACATGATACCTTTTCTGATCATATAAATATTATACTGAAAAGAGTGTACATATCAAAGCAGGCTGTGCGTAGACTCCGAGATATAATATCAGTGAATATCAATATGTTATTTATTAAATCAACATAAGACATTTGGAAAAGTCTTTAAATTTGGAAATAGGGAATTAGATTGAATTAATTTTTGTGAAAACAATCGAATTAAAATAAAGGGAAATACTAATAAATAAAAAAACTATTGGAAATATGTTTCGAATGAAATTTGCTAGAATAAATACAATGAGAAAGATTACATTAGAAACAGTGAGAGATTAAGGCTAAGGAAACAATGCTGCAGTGGAATAGCAACACCGTTCTTGCCGCGGATCTGGGGGGGGGGGGGGTAGGAGTACACGTTGTTATTGAATTAACGTAACACGTTTAGTGTTAAAAGATAGAAGTATAAATTTATTATATGATTTATGTTGCATATCTTTTACGAGATAAGCTAACTGATGGTTTATTGAACTAGAATGAGGAATTGACAATGGTTTAACGTACTGATAAAATCAACTTCTGTATTAGTTAACTATATGGATTATTACAGCTGGACGTACAGGGTGTAAAGTAAGTCCTGATACGCATCGATATATTCCAAATGGATTGAGATATCGATGTACGATCTTCACCATACCTATTAAAGAATTCCTTAGACTTTTTGAAGGATAAAAATGTTTCTACCCTTTTTCAAAGGGGGCTGGAGGGAGGTCACCTTCAATGCTCAAACTGCAACCCCTACTTGTAACATGGCATTTTAAAGGTAAATTCAAAAGGAACACAATGACATTAATAAAACACCTCTACGACGATCCTAGCAAAAGTTAAGATCAAACAACCCCTTACATCTAAGGGTGTAAATTAAGCCCTGATACGCGTGGATTTATTTCAAACGGATTGGGATATCAATGTAAAACATTCACCGTATTTATTGAATTTAATTGAATTTATCTTTGAAATGACATTTCACAAGATAGGGATTGCAATTTGGAAAATTTTAAAGTGACCCCCTCAACTCCCCTTTTAAAAGGGGGGGGAGGGGTTATGTTTGCAAAAAGTCCAAAAAAGTATTTTAATAGGTATGTTCAAGATTTTATACCGATATCTCAATGCGTTTGGAATACATCCAGGCGTATCAGGACTTAATTTCCACCCTGTATATTATTTACAGTTATTTAACCTGTTGACTGCGACAGCTATATGTACAGGGTGTTTAAGTCTGACTATCACTCAGTAGAGAACAGCAATGAAGGTGTTCACAAAATATAAAAAACAAATATATTTGTTTTTATCATATTTCTCGTATTTGATAATACAGCAAAAAAAATTTTTATTAGGGTACTTATACATATATAACATCGATAAAAAATAAATGATGCACATTTATAGTAGCATCTAATAGATAGTAAGTATATATTAGTTAATGAGATAGTTACAATAAAGAAACAACTTTCAAATTCTAAAAAAGTGCGATAACTTCTAACTTTAAGACCTATCACAAAATGGTGGCCTTTGAAAGAAGTTGGATCTAGATAAAATGTATTAGACTAGAGTTTCTATATAGTCGTTTTCGAACATGTACTTTCTTTTTAAATCTGAGCAAAAACTTGTTACGAAGGAAATCTATTTCAAAGTTTGTTTTGTGATGGACGTGTTCAGTTTTTTTTATCATTATAACACAATCAGAAGTCAGCTGATACGTTTTGAAGAGATAATGTTAATCACTACTTTAATACATTTCTTATAGGGAGAAAAGATTATGGTTCTGCAATAAACTAAATTGTTCAAAAATATAGTTTTTGAATAATACTTGTCATATGCATTATTATTTATAAAATACAGTGTTTTAATATTATTTATCACATGTTAAAAACATTCACCATCACATGTTAAAAAAATTCACCATATTATTATATTTGTAAACATACTCCAATTTTACACTAATTACTAATAAATAAATGATACTAGTTTTTTCACCATAGACTAAACTGTGTTCCATGAGAAACCCTGTTAATGGGTATGGGTTGTATCAAATATTTTCTATTCATTTCACTTACTACTTGCATAATACAACACTAAAATAGCAAAACTAAAATTAAAAAAAAAACTGACTGAGAACAATATAAATAACTTACTAACTCAGTCAAAGTTATTAAATGGCGGACACTAAACACGTAGCTAATGTGTGACACGAATACGTTTTGTGAATTAATTAATTGGCTTTGACCTTATTACAACCTAAATAAAAGTCAAATAAAAACCTAAATAAAAACCTAAGTAAAACCTTTTACTTCTTTTTACATAATTCAAAATATACATTTCGGAAATTGGTATAACCTTATTTAAGGCGAATATATTTCACTCGATTTACCACAAAATAACTCTTCGTCACTTTCATGTAAGTGCAAGTTCAATCAGTATCATATCAATCCTTATCAGTTTCTTCATAATTTAATTCAATCCCTGCTCCTTTTAAGATAAGTTCTTTATAGAAAAACTAACTAGTGTTATTAAGTTGTAAAATATAAAGATGGAAAATGTCCTAAATCCAAGTTAAACGCAGTACACTGTGATATATAATATACTTTAAGTACTTTAAAGTGTAATACTTAAAGTATAGACGTAGCTAACTTTTATTAGGGAGTACGTATGGATAACTTTACATAGAAAATATCACTATTAAATAGACTTGTGGTCATATTCTAAAAAGTACACAATTTTTAACTTAATAATACAATTATTGCACACTCCCTAAATTTAAACGATTAAACGAATTGTACTGAAATACAAAATGTAAATGACATCAGCAGTAAACAATTTATTTATATTTCAAAAATTAAAATTATATAGTTATTATTTTCGAACCTTTTAGTAAAATTTGATCAGCAATGAACGAGGAAAAAGTTACCATTAAGATGAAGCGGCAGGATAGCTATATAGAATGATAAAAGCCCTGAATAAAAATCTATTAGGTGCTATTACGCTTCCTCCATGACGGAATTCTTCTTATATTTACTCCAAACATAAGGTAACCTCCGCGCCAACATTGTTAACTAACTTAAACTCACAGTACATATAAATTGTTTAAAAATACTCTGACTGTTGAAACAAATTAATCATTAGAGCTTTCTTCGAAACTCAATGTTGTTTTCAATTCAAACAGTAAACTTGCTCTGTTCTGATGAATATTTTCTGTAATTTGATAGAAGCAACGAGATAATTCAATTTATAGCTCGGTTTAAATGCTATGTTAGTATTGCAGTTTAATCAGTATCAGCTAAGTAGAGAAAAACGGACTATTTGACTGTTTGACTTCCTTGCTGACTTAGAAATTATTTGGATATCTTCAGACGAACATTACTCCAAGTTCTAAGAGCTAAGTTAGTAATACAGTCAGATTCCAGACAGTGCAGCCAAAGAGGAAGGTGAACTGGAGCTAAATTAAACATTTACATAATAGTGTATGTTTTTTATAATTTTTAACTTTATAGCAAGTTCTGCTGAAATTTTAAAGGCCAGTGCGGTAGGTCTCTGAAGTCACGATAAACATTTCTTAACTTAGTCAATTGTATATAGAATAGATAACTCAGATAACTTTCATGGTGTTTAGTTAAGCAGTCAATTCTTACTAATAATTTTAATTATTAATAATATAAATAATTAATAATTTTTGCGGAAACGTTAAAGACTAGTCTGGTAGGTCTCTGAAATCAAGAGTAAAACATTTCTTAAAAGGTCTAAGTTATATAGCAAAAATAACTCAGAAAAGTTTAATGGTTATTAGTTTAGCAGTCAGTTTCTGGGATTTACAAAAAAATCTATTTAAAAATTTCAATTCACGTGAGAAACTGGAAGTTAGTACAATATCCGTTACTTAGTGTGTTAAGCAGAACCGTAAACTTTCAAGCAAAGTAGATAGTATTTGGGTTAGCATTTTGTAAAACAGTAGAAGTATCTAGATTTGTAAGGAATGCCTAAGTAATATATTCATTATCTCATTGTGTAATATTGCGTTCTTTGTTACACAATTTCTGAATTATTATTTTACATTACACACATATCGTTGTCTAGAACGTACACATGTCTTACTGTATTGTGTTTTAACTTTTATACCGGACTTTTTTGTGTCTGTGTTTTTTTTTAAATAATAGATTATCTCACAATGTATAAATTGCTATGTATAAACAAAACGTACATAAAAGAATGTTTAACCCTATGTGGTAATTGGTTGACACTTTCTTATAATAAATGGACTTGTTAGTAACGTCCTAGTTCGTCGGCAGTATTTTTGCTATGAAGAAAACTGACAAACTTCATGGAAATAATAATTATGACATTTTATACCATAAGAAGAACATTATTATTAATTTAACACCACTAGTGAATTACAGCACATTTTCCAATATTAATTTATTATGAGAGGCCTTTCAGAATCGAGGATTCCATTGTCAGTCAACTTCACAAATGAATGTGTTGTAATTCGTTATTGTATTAAATGAAACTATTTCCAATGCTCCAAGAATTTTCATTATCATTATTCATTATAAAACTGTTGCGATAGGAATTGCTTCTATAATAATTTCTTTTAGCCACTACTTTGCAAATCACAATCAAAACAAATTATTATAGTAATCGTCCATTTATTTAATACATTTTTAGAGTTAGTTTTTCAAAAAACAAAGCTATACCGAATATATTTTGCCAAATACGATTGTTGGTGGTGTTGGGGAGTGGCGGGTTGGTGGGTTGGTACAAAAAAAAACCCGGAAGATGCTGCAAAAAATAATGAGTCCTGCCATCGAGGTTCAATCACGATCTGACTAATAAGGCGCCATAATTAGTCTTCAACTTCCACTCTTTTATTATATTTATTCTAAGAAATTTTACCGAACAATGTTTGCTGTTGTTATTCAAGCCATTTCGTTGACAATTTTCCTTACTCTTTAGAGCTCTGGAACTTTCTTTTTGTTTTGTTCAACAACTTTACACTTTTTTGTTCTCTCTGAATACCACTAACATATTGTAGAAGCTCACGATAAGGAGTCTGTTTATGCTTGAACTAGCTTACAAACCGAACGTTCCTGTATGGAGAGCTAATGGGTGTTTTCCATTAGTGACTTTTGAACACAGACTGAAATACAGTTCTCGTGATAAAAATTCTTTTCTTAACCTTAAAATTCGTCTCGTAAAAGCTATCTATAAGAAATACCGCATCTAAGTACACTTTACTTGCAGCATTCAATCTTTTTAATTTTTCTACTATAAATAAAATTGGTTATTAAATTGGTCGCGTTACAGGCATCGTTTAGATTACATGCAAATTTCCAAATTAATAGCTCATTTAATGCTCGAGATGCCCTGCGGATATATATCAGACATAAAATCATACATATAAGAAATGTTTAAATCCTTCTGGCAGACAAAACAAAACATTTTACCAACCTATTGAATAACGCTCAGCCAAATTCTATGGTCGGACATGCATCATCATAGAACCCAATATCGGCTATATAGAAATGAAGTTTCATGCCCATAGGTGAGTTCGTGGAGGAGATATCTTGCAGACAGACGGTCAGATTGGGCTGAAATTGCTCTGCCTATCGAGAAAATGAAGATTATCCTATGAATAAAACATTATTGCAATCGTTGCAATCGATTTTTTTAGCGATATTACGATTGTTCGCCTTAAATACGTATAATTAAGGAAAACGTATAATTAAGGTAATGATGAAATTGAACCTGAATCCTAACTGTCAATATGCGTCGATAAAGTTAAATGTTTGCGAATCTGTCAACTTTACTGTTTTTTTTTTTTTTTTTTTTTTTTTATTTTTATTTTTATTTTTTTTTAAGGAGAGGCCGATCCCCTTTTAAGCCTTATTCTGTCCGCCCTAATGGGCCACTGGCCTGTGCGAGGATCTTATCAAACAGAATAAGGGGGAGAGTCGATGCAGTACAAGGTCGATGGTACTGATAAAAAGTGCAATGGTCACTTGACAGGATGGTCACAGACCCAAAGTCCAACGAATTAGACCGATCGGCCATCGCCACTCCCGAGCGGCGATGTATATTAATATACAATTAATATACAATTATTTGTATATTAATTTCAGTGTTTATTAGATTGGATACAAAGCTTGTGTTTGACATTTCACTCTAGGAGCGGAAATCCAATATGCACTGCATAAGCACTAATAGGTTTTTCTTAAAATTTATAGAGATATTCTTCCTAAGAAGGAAATTAACTATCAGCTGTGGTAAAACTAGAATTCATGCGTTGTTCTCAGGACAAAGAAACTTTCTAGTCTATTGTGCCCAGTAAATGAGTAAATTAAATGTATAAAAATAGTAAATTAAATCACTGGTTTCGTCCTCTGAATATTGTAGGCAATCTAAATGTTGCATGCATTTTCAATCTTTTTCCCCTAATCCATTTACAGCTTCAGAAGCAAGAAATAAGATTCCTGATCAGAAAAATGTTATTATTAGTTATTATTGGGGATTAAAAAATTGGAATACACATCGATCACTGTTCAGCCCAACATATATACAAATGTTTGTTTGAAGGTTATTTTTGACGATGGAAGGATTGTGAAGGAAACAGGATTTTTCCGGACATTTGCCATCGTTCAGTGAAACAAGAAAACAGTAACACTACGTTTCGAGATCTGCAATCTGATCTCTTCTTCAGGTAAAGAACTAACCTAATACATAATTACAAACTAGGTTAAAATAAACAAATATAAACTAGGTTAAAATAAACAAAATAAACTTCTTTACCTTAAGAAGAGATCAGATTGCAGATCTCGAAACGTAGTGTTACTGTTTTCTTGTTTCACTGAACGATGGCAAATGTCCGGAAAAATCCTGTTTCCTTCACATATACAAATGCTTTGGAATCCAAAGAGATATCTAGTCAGAAAACCAATTTCCATAACGTGTTGGCTCAATCATTATTGAAACGAAATTTTAATAAAAAATAACATAAAATATTCAGCACTGCTTGCACATATATTCCACAACACGGAGATCTATGGACATCGAAAACAATTGAGAAAATCGTTATGGATGCCTTGTTCTTACTTCGGCTTGTTTACTAAGAACTTTTTTCAGACGACAAGAATCTGAGAAATTGTATTTGTGAGTCCTAAAAAGGACCTTTGCGCTGCTTACGGAGTGGATAGAATACTCTGGTTCGGTAATTTTTGGGGTAAGGGGCCGCTTCCTGTCAAGATCCACGAGGGAGGATTTTGGGGAATATCTCAGTCATGCTCCCTCGGAAGAAGGAGAGGCCAGATCTGTATTAGCCTCTTCAGTCAAAGCGGGCAAGAGTGGCACACCCTTACGACTACGTTAGTAACACCTCTTAACACTGAGGAAAACCTACCACCTCTGTCATCCCCCACAGTAGACTAAACTGTGAGATCTACCCCAATATCTCGACATTTGCTGAGAGTTTCTGGACATCCATAAGATTGGCCAGACTTAAGTGACATCGGTTTTTGCTGTACTCAATGCAGGTTAAATTTGAAGGTATAAATAGGCCAGAAGTGATCCCTGCTGGAGAGCATTATTCAAGCAATTTGAATAGTTAGTACATAATATTAGCAATAAATGATATGGTCAGTTACTCCTTTAAGTAAAATTATAAGACTCTTTCTATACTATTTCAGAAAATACTGTCCAACAAACCACGACAAAACTATATTACGAGTATTAATAATCAAAGCCGTCTTTGTCCATTATGACGTTTAAAACAAACTATTATATTTAATACACACCAATATAGAGTTAGATGAACAAATTGTAGTATTCAATCATATATGTTTATCAAATAAAGAGTAATTGAATATATTTACATATAAATTGAAATGCGATAAAAGCTTTCTCCAGCGACATGGCGTTTGTTTTTCATACTGTAATCAGCATTTCACAAGCTGCATTTATATCTGGTAATTTATTTACGGTCTAATAGTCTGTGTAACAAGTTATAACGTGGTTACCACAATTGTATTATCGAGTAGTAACACTAACAGATACATAGTTTAAGTTCCTTTTATATTTCATTTTTGCAGACATCCTCGTCAGAGAGAGCGGAGTCCATAATGGTGGGGCCTGAGTCAGGTTGTGGGATAGCCTTCTCCAACAGTAAATATTGGGAAAAGAGGATAAGAAACATTGGAGTAGAGCCTCAAAATTAAGACTATCCAAAATGTTTATCTCTCCTTACGTTAAAGGGTGGACAGATCTCTTAGATCAGAATAAGGAGGATATAAGACTAATATTAGGAATGTTGACAGGACAGGACTTCCTGAGGAAACATCTTATGAGGGTGGGCCTTAGCCAGACTGACTCTGTGAGAAGAGGAGGAATCAGCAGAACATATTTAGTTAGATTGTCCTGCCATCTTAGAAACTCGGAAAAGATACCTGGGAGCATATCTCCTCAGCCCCAAGGATATCAGAGATCAGGAGCCCTTAAATCTGATTGGTTTTTGCAAAAGCCTTGGACTTTGAGGACACAAAATTAAAGTAAGGGAGGCGCAAAGCTCCTTTTAGGACTGATGTCCCATAATAATTAGTTGTTTTATTGGCAGTGCGTCAACAAAGTCTTTCACTCAAGAGGCTGGAAAAAATTATTTCTGTAATACTACAAGATGTCCAGAGTACCGTATGTTTATACTGAGTTTATTTACAGTTGTTTCATTATGGGTGTTATCTATATCATCAAAGTCACCATTAAAACGGTACTGCACCGAAACCAATGTTATTGCATATGTGATAAAGCTTCAGGCAAAATTCAATTCTATAGATTCGTTTTCGAGATATCTTGTGAACAGAGAGATGGACAAAGAGAAAGAAAAGTGTATGTCTTACAGTTTTATATTTGTGTTGTAATTTTACAATTTTTCAAAGATGCGTGACCAGAAAGGTAAATCTGGTTCCTGTTTCCTGTGAAACCCAGCGATGTGGTAGATCTTTTGTCTTCTAGAAGAGGTTATTTTATAATTAATTTGTATTTGCATGAGTTGTATATGCATGCAGTAAACTAATGTAACTGGATCACGTATATTTTGTTTGATGAGTTATATAGAACTAGTTGTTACTAACATTTATATAATGTTGGAATGGAGTGTCAAATTTGTCGACCTATAAGGGTAGAAAATGTTAAGCCGATGTATTTAGGCCAACAAACATCTTATAATCTAGGTTTATATAATCTTATTTTCTTATTTGATGCTTTTATTTATAGTCTTATTTATTGCGTGTGATTTATTATTGCTATATATAATGCCATAATCTGTTTCATTTCGTTAATAGTGTATTTATTGCTTGTTATACTTTTATATATTCTTATTTATTAAATTAATTTTATTTTTTGCTTGTTATTTATATTCAAACCTTCATCTTTTTCACTTGCCACGTACAGGTATGTTCTTAATTTTTTTCATTAAGTTTATATATTGCTTTATATATATTTATTTATAATCTTATCTATTACATAATTGTTTGTTATTTTTTGCTGCCGAATTTCGATCTTTCCTTTAAAGTATTTCTTCTTTTCATGTACCTCACATTGATCTTAGAAATTAACTGCATGATTCTATAACTTCACCACCAGATGTTTTAATTTTTATTTAACTATTTATTTTGTGTTATTTCTCAACTAGAAAATACTTATATAGTTAGAAATAAATGAAATAAAACGGAATAAATATTAATTATTATCATGTTGTTAGTACTGTCGCTCTAAGAAAGATAACATCGTTTTGAAGTAGACTTAAAATCGTTCTAAAACTATACGGATCCTACAGTTATTATAATCGTGTCATTCTTATTGGATCGTTTAAAATTTTTAGGCTACATATATTGTGTATGAGTTTACAAGGACACAGTTGGATAAATGTAAAATTAAATACATTTCAAACACATTCCGAATTCAATGATATATACATTTAGGCCACTTTATATAAAACCATACATACATCTCTGTTAAAAAACCTCCTGTTGGTTACTTACGACTGGAAATTGGTAATGGCAACGTTAATAAATGGTATTTGAACTTGAACATTTCTTTTATTCCTAATTGTAATGTGAAAAAAAACACAAATATAAACAACAAGCGTCTTGTGTTAAAGAAGTCAGTACAACTTTATAGAGTTTTCAACATAAAGCTGAGTTATTGAAAAGGCAAAGAGGACCAAACAAAGCTTGGAGTCTACTTCAAGCACAACTTTGACACCAATTATTAGAAAAATTTCTTCGAAGTACTACTCGTTAAAAAGAGAAGCAGAATGGTTTTGCCTTGGACTGTATTTATTTCTTATGCGAAGTTCTGCTATTTCTATAAAGCTTTTCTTTTAAATGCTTTATAGTTTCTAGCACTAAGTTCTAGCTTTAAAATTTTCCTTTGATAAGAAATGTACTAACTTTTTTCAAAATCAAATAATAGGAGTTACCAGACTTCTATGAGTGTAAATGTCATCACAGTTCTAATATTAAATGAGATTTAATAAAAATTTTGCCTTAAGGACACTTTAATTGGGCATTAAATAAAATATTTTCCTTCATAACCTGAAAAAAATTAAATTCCCAAAAATTTAAAAATTATCATAATACAACTCAAACATACTAAAAAGCTTTATTTATGAATCTAAAATTATACTTAGTCCTGCAAAATATTTTTGGTACCAGATCTAAAGTTCAACCATATTCCCTCTCCATTTTGACATCATTTTTTCATTGAATCACAATAATAAAGCAACCTATTAATATTATTACTAAGACAATCTTACTGTCAGTCTCATGAACACAAACGAGTGCGTAGAAACTCGCAATTAAAACAACCTACAAAAATAGAACGTTGAACCAAAAGACAAAAAAAATAAGTTGACTTGGCACACCATCTATCAGATATTTAGTCAGTTGTTTCATTTGATCAGAAAAGAATCAAAGTAAACATTGCAGAACCAATAGGGTCTGAACCCTTTTGATGTGCTTTAATGTAATTGTTGACGTGACGAGACTGCAGACTGTCCCTTCCCAACATCCCTTCTAAAACATTACACCGACACAAGATGTTGATTACAAAGTAAACAGGTTTCATTAAAGTCTGTAGGTGATATGCAAATATGTCCTCAATACGGAATTTACCTGAAAGTAATTATCATTTGCATTCCTTAGATGATGACATTTATGTTAAGTCGGTTTACGTTTAAATCCAACGTTTTACGTTTTAAATCATACGTTTTAATGCTATTCGCATTAAAAAGGCTTTAAAATATGGCCAATGTTTAATTTATAAACTCATGGTATTAAATATAAAAATTTTGCATTCTCACAATAATAATAATTTCGTTTTGTTACTAATCTGAAAATAATTTTGCTTGAAATTTTGAAAATATTGTTTATGTGTTGTTAACTAATATGTAAGTTACACTTTAAAAAAAATCAAAAAATTACATTGATCTAAAGTAATTAGTGGCGCAAATTAAGTTCAAATGATAAATGTAAAATATTACTTTTCAACTAATAAATGAGGTTTAAAATAGCAAATGAGTAGTGTAATATTAAATATAAATAATGAATAATAAAGAATAAATAATAAAAATTGCCTAAATATGTGTATACCTAGTTTAGGGATGACGATACATAATGCTGTACACGGTACACTTCAGGGATGAAAAAATTTGAAAAAGTTTCTAAAAATTATGTAAAGTAGATTGAAAGCCTTTTTTGGAGCGGGGTGTAAACACTAAATAAAATTAATTATACAAATTATACTAAATTATTGTGTTAGAAAAATGAAGTAAAATCATCCACAACCATGCCGTTTCCATTTTAAATTGATCACAAAGAACACAGCAGGAAAATCAATTTCGTGGCGAGATAAATTAATTTCTACTTTACAGTCTGTCAAAAACAATCTACTAAAAAACTTACAACTCTTTTTGTGTAATTTAGGTATAAATATGAAATTTGCTAAATTACATCGATATTTTTTATGTCATGAAAGAGTTGTATCGTAGTTCTCCACTGATCGATGACGCTCGCTTCAGATTAGCAGTGTTACGTAATTAGTTTACCTCAGACTGATGATAGCTAACTTTGCCCACGTCATCAGATTGTAGAGTGGATTGATGATTAGCGATGATGAAGAAGTTTCATTGCGGTTACTATCACTGGTTTATCGTTTGACTGGAATATAATTCTTTTCCGAACCCCGTCATATTTATAGTGGTTTACTTCTATACAACCAGAATATAAAAATAAAGTGATTAAATACACGTAGTATTTATGTGTGATTGGTAGGCTAAGTTCACCTCTCTGATTTCCTCTCTCAAATGTTATTACTTGTTGGGAAATGTTATGAAATTAATTATGATTCTTCCACACTTGTGCCTAAAATTTAACCTCTTAATTTCCTATTTTATTTACAAAACTACCTCTCAGTGTCTAATTTCATGAGCAATATGTGGGAATACTAGGCCTAAATAAGGCATCACAGGATTTCATAGAAGCAGAATTTCTAGATTTACGATTGCATATACGACTGAGGCTAATACTGTAGAGCAAATACTTTCAACGTGATTGCTTACGTCAGATATCAATGTAGGTACAGTACGTACAAATCTGAAATAAAACTCTTCCACTAACAACATCCACCAGGGAAAAGTAGAACAATATACCTTCACCCTGTTTCAAGATTGTTTTAAAATTCCTGAATTCCTGTTAATAATGTTGTGTGTGTCACATTAAATTTATAGAAGGAAAAGGACATAAACGAAAAATACAAGTCTTAGATAAAACAATTATATAAGGGAAATCGTTCAAGTTATACAGTATTACAAACTTATCAAAGATGTTATAATGAGAGGAAGTTTGGATGGAGGGTTGCAAAGCGTTGATGATGACTATAGTTTAATCTCCTGTAATCCGAGCATTATGAGGACATATAATTATATACAAGAATAATCTGTAAAGATATTAAAAGTAACTTTAGGCACATGTCGAAATATATAAATGTTCACAAATATGCACAGTTTGTATTTGTAGTTACTGTATTGACGCAAACCAAGATGATAGTTAAGATTTACTGACTGTGTGCAACTTAGTGGGATTGACCTCTCTATATTCTATACTCTGTTATTTAGACAGAAATTTCATCCTAATGAATACTCTGTTATTATGATATTCTGGAAGTTTGTGAAAATAAAAGTCTGTCCACACATGATATATAAATTGACGCAGCAACACATAAAAGTTTACAAGTTTAGTCTGTAACTTCGTTAGACGTTCCCTAATGAAAATGAACATTACAAGGAAAGTTTTATAAGAAAAGTTTGCCGCTTCCTCCAAAGTTTAAAACTGCTTGTTGATGAGAGCCAAACAATAACATGAAGTAATAATACAGCTATTAATCTTGTAGCTATCTATAGTCATACTATAAATTTAGTTTTCAGCATTAGGTTTACCATACCTGGTATATGTTTTACATCAGCAAGTGGGATAAACATATTCTTGGCTGAGCTTTAGCGAAGACTATCACTCGTGGGGGTGGAAAGATCTCATTTCTGTCTGTCTGTCTGTCTGTCTTACCGCACGACATCTTTAACACGAACTGACCTATAGACTTGAAATTATGCATGAACCTTTATGTCAGGATCACTTAGTTAGATTTTGGTTTCGGTCACTTTTTAAGATTTAGCTAAGCGTTATAGACAACCTCGATGACAACAGCAAAATAGCAGAATAATTACATTTCTAAACAAACTCAATAAACACCCATAAGAGATTCAAACAGCAATTCAATTCAATTCAATTCAAAACCTTATTTATTTCCAAATAAAGAAATTACAGTTCCATAATAGAGTAATATATACTATAGTAATTTTCAAGTATGATTAAAACATTAACATTACTTAAAATATAGGAAAAAAAGTACCCACATAGGCAAGCCTGTGCGTGGGCACGAGTCGTTGAAAAGATAGGTCGACCCACATTGCCGATAAGTTTTAATCATATATAACTCAGATATGTAGCACACTTAACACACTCACGTACATACATAAGTACATAAACTTAGCTCCCATTACAATAGAGCTAGAAAAAAAGTAAGTAAGGTAACGGGGCATAGGCTAGTAACAGACATGAGCTTGAAGTAAAAGAAAAAGAAAATCCTATCTGAAATTGGATGCAATAACGTTCTCCGTTGCCTCCCCTCCCAAATCCGTGAGCCAATTAACCAGTAGCTTCTTAAATATTCCAATTTTTTATATTATAAAAATCAGTTAATGGTCTCGGTAAATTTCTAATCAAAATTTGCATTATATAATGAGAATTAGTTAATGTAAAGTTTTTAGTTAATCTATCTGTTAAAATATTTACTGAAACCGAAATCCTAGTTCCGTACCTATGGTTAGTTCGTCTAAAAATTGTGTTATTGTTTTTATACATATACAAAACCAATGTTTTTTACATATAGCTGCCTGACCCCCAAAACTTCCATATCATTAAAAAGTGCAGATGATGCATAACGGTTACCTTTACACAGGGCAGTCTTAAGAATGGCTCTTTGGACAACATTTATAGGTTCTAATACTGATTCTAACATATGATATATAACACACTAGCTGTTTTCCGCGGCTTCGCACGCTTTTCGTAAGCTTTGCCCGTGTGTGTGCACTTCTGGTTCAAGTGAATTATAATTCCAACGACGATGTACAGTTTGTATGTTGCCACGATCAAGAAAATCTGTCAAAAGTGTATGTTTATAGCCATTGTCTACGTACATGTACTTTATTATAAAGTGGTCTAACACTCAAGCTTTAAGTTCAACCAGAAATTTATCTTCAAGACAAATATACATCATAACTTAGCGCCTTCAAATAGTGTTTGGCTATTAAATATTCGTAGCTGTCCCGTAATTGCAGTTTATAGTGTGCAGGCGCTTTGAAAACTATTATCTTTGGCAACGCCACCTGGAGGCGAGTTACATCAATAGTCATAGCGTAGAAACTTTCTTCGTGGAAAAATACATATACATACGAATTTTCGTAATGATCGGTCAAATAGTTTATAATTCCATAAAGGACAAACACACAAACATTCATTTGTATATATATATATATATATATATATATATATATATATATATATATATACACACATATAAGATGTATTCGAATATATTATATGGCAAGAGATGTTTGATTTGTAAATTATAAACTTTGCATGAAACTTCATTTCGACAAGAATGAGTTATATGGTGCATCATTTTTGTATCAACCTCTTTTTTGTATGAATGTCCGTCTGTCTATCTGTTCGGAAGACACCTTGAAAATTATATGAGCTATAGATTAGAAATTTTATATGCAACCTTACCGAAGCCTGTTATGACACGTGGAATACCGTATTTGTACCTTGCGAAGAAATAATATTTATAATCTTTGTGGAGCAGTTCTTTAAAACCTTTAGTTGTTTAATGAATTCACACTCGTAAACTATTTAATAATTTATAATGAATTTATATTAATTTTATCAATTATTATTAATTATTATTTATACTTATTGATTATTATTAGCACCATAACTATTAATGAATTCATAACAGTTATGAACAATTATGAAAGAATGAAATGGATAATTTATCGAAAATATTGAGTTTATATTGATAAATCTACTAAAGTTGTAGGTGTCATGTGTGAAATTTCTAATCAGACAACATATACTGAAATAATTTCCCTTCCGAGTTCAAAATTGTCAAAGGCTGGTCTTACAAAAGGCTGTTTACTTTCACAAGTTTCAGGCTTGTCTGATTACTTTGTCTGATTAATCACTTGTTTAAATGTTTAGTATACACTCTGTTTAAAGATTGTGTATATTAGGTAAAACAAAAGGAAATAATCAGTTCTAAAAAAAGTTTAGTGTATTTTTTTCTAAGCATTAAAGAGTCATCTTTTGGTTACAAAAAAACAGTTTATAATGTTTTGCTCCTTGGTATTCTCCTGCATCCATATCATTAAGGTCTAATCAGTAGAGTAGCAAACTTACATTGTTTTGCAAATGCATTTCTTTACGCAAGAGCATGCTGATTTGATTATGGTTTCTACTCTAAATAGAAGCATCTTTAAAGTTCTCCATGAAAAGAATTAAGAATCTTAGAATTCTGAAGTTGGCCAACAAATTATCTTTTTTGCAGTAGTGACCTTATCTAGCTATATTAGGAGATTTAAATTATGTTGGATTCTGTTTACATATAAAATACTATGTTGATATATACATGTAAATAATTGCATTTTTTTATTTCAGGTACATGGGCAGCAATTTGCTGTTTAAGTAAGTAACCCATTTCAAAATTATAGATCATTGATTTATGACTCGTAGGTTTTATGTAAAGTTCCCAAAGATTTGTAAAACTTTATCTAAATACATTTTCTAATAGAGTACACAATAACTTCGTGCATAAAGTGAATTCGTTAGCGCTAGCATAATTTATGTAAAAGTAACTACAGAGTAAACATTTTGTATGACCACGTACACATATATTCATTCATGTATGGCTTTCATGTGATATACGGCATAAACATGTCTAGACTAGTTTATTCTGAGCCATCACGCCTACGAAATGTTACCTGATATTGAAAGAACGTAGAAAACCAATCGAACCCAGGCGTTCTCCATAGATATGAAAAATCACTCTCTTAGTGTTGTAAATAAACGACTATGTCGGTAAACTTTAAAAGCAGCAAATGATCGTGATACTATTTACCAGGATGACAAAAATATGGAAAGGTACTTTTTAAAATATTTTATTCTGACTTTCTATAGCTGCTTCCATTTTATCATTGTGAAAATATTACTTTTATGGTAAATTAATTAAATATTTATCTTTAAAACGTTGTTACAAAAGAACCTGAGACCATTTAATCATTTCTTTGGAAAAATATTTTAACCCTCGTATTCGTATTTTTGGTAAGATTATTGAGTTTTTTTTATGGTTTTCACGTTTTGTAATAAAATAAGTTGAGGTATATTTATTCCATACTGATTAGTGATCCTGGATTGGTAATTTCTATATCCCCAAAGAGCCCATTTTTTATGTGGAAAGTATTGCTTTCTTTGGTAATTTTTTCCTAGCCACTTTGAGTTTATAATTGTACATCCATTTTTTTTTATTTGTTCATGATAATTTTGTACAGATTTTGGATAAGTTCTTACATACTTTTTTTTAACAACATACCTGGAGTTCAGCATTTCAGTTGGTTTCAAACGTACCTGAATCGCAATATATTCTTAGACATTCCTGAGGTTCTTAAAAGTCATATAGAGAAAGAATTGCATCCATATCCATTACACCCTTTTGTGCTACACCCGAAGTTTGGACCTCCAGTGTGGGATGTCATTGTGATGTTGAATGGTAAAAATGTATCATCTACAGGTAATATCATCCAATGTACTGCGTTTTTAATTAAATTACGAACATAAGAATGAATGAACAGCTATTCCAGGTTACACCATATCTCTACAATATATTCATAAGTTTGGACCAGAAAAGGACGATCATTTTCATTCCTATCAGTAGATCCGATTAGAAGGTGGCGGGATAGGTGTAGTAAAACAGGTTATTTGAGGTGCTAAAGGTTATATCATTGACAATCATTAACGCTATGATGTTGATGTAACGCATTTCATTTTCGGCAGATCTCGCCATCCAGGTCAGGATTCACGATGACGTCACGGATGTTGATCTGGTGAATCAAGGTTTAATGAGGAATAGATTTTATCATTTAGCTTAATGCCATTAGTTACCTTTCTTAAAGAGTGGTGCAACTAATTGACGCTCCTTTTTACTTCTTGAGGATTTCGTGGCCTGATAAAAGAGAAGCATGGGAGTGCATTTCAAAGAATTTCATTCAGTGGCATTCACTGAATTATCAGATATGAGCTGAATAGCAGAAATATGAGAAGCCTTCCAAGTGCAAGTTACTAATAATACCCAAATGAGCTGCAGGATCGATTTGAAGGTAGATATTATTTCTCTTATCAACCATTAACTCACATCTCAGGCAATATGCATTTAGCTTACATGACCTCCTTCCCAATCTTACCGAGAATATAATTTTATTGGGTCAAAGTTAGTAATAAATTACTTAGACACTTCCAAATAGATCTAGAACGAAGTTCGATAAAATTCATACATTCTTGATATACAGCTTCGTTATGTATTACTATATATATATATATATATATATATATATATATATATATATATATATATATAATTTTATATATATTATATACTATATACGCCTCAACTAGATTACCTATAGTTACATATAGCGTTATTTGTAAAATAAAATAAAAATGAAAATTCTTTTAGAAACATATACTTCAATAAGCAACATTCAGAACTTATTAAACATTTTTGGATGAGAGAAACCGCAAGTTAGGATTCATAAAGTGTTATAAGATGTAGAGCTTAAGTGGAGGAGAGGGCTTTTTAGTCCTAACTTCACCTATATAAATACAGGAATTTTTCATTTCATGTTATAAGATTAATATAAATTATTACCAAACCTTTAAACTACGTAGGAAACTTTATTACTGACCCAAGGAAAGTTCATACTTTCAGTTTTTTTAAATATAAAATAATACTAGCAAATGTTTACGGTGATGAAATGTAAACTTGTGTTCAGCTCGGAGAAAATTTTATTGTAATTAAATATAAATTGTTTGTGCTACTTCTTTCACAAGCTACGATATCTTTCAATTAATAATTCAATAAGGATAAAATAATTGCTAGTAAAGTAAAGGAAATCCTTATTTTTATGTTCTAGACATAATTTTCCGTGTAAGAACAGCAGACACCATTAGTATTTTAGTTTTGCTATACAGTTTAAAATATAACTGCTAAAGGTTCGAAACTAACTACAGCATTTTTGTTTTATGTTGAATATTGCAGATATTTAAAACACATCCATATACTCAAATGTTTCATGAATGTGCGGACTGTAATACAAGTACATATTATGTAAAGTAGTGTAACATTACTTGTTGTGTAACATTAAAGTTAAAGTTGTGTAACATTATTAAGGATTCTAGAAGACAATAAGGTGCATGTAACAGTTGTAGGGGATCTGCCTTACAATACTCTGTGTGTTAGCTTATGTTGGAGCCAAGATAAAGGAATATTACAGACTATTAAAGGATCATTGTGAGACAGTACAGTGGAAATTGTAGCAGTGATAAAATATTATCTGGGTATTACCACTCAAATGTTTACAAAGTACTTGTTAATGCGCATTTGTGCAGCAGTAAAAATGTGAAGTTAAGTGTTTTGGACTACTGAGGCGATTATATTTTTTATACTTGTATATTTATTTCATTGATTACTTGTTTAACATTTGTTATTGATGATGGGTGCTTTGAAAAGATAGTATAATTTTGGGCATATATATATATATATATATATATATATATATATATATATATATATATATATATCGTTATAAGAACACACAACGTTTCGAGGATTGAAAACTAGCCTCTTCTTCAGACGTGAATCAAAACCTGACGTTAAAAAACTAAAATAATGCAATAGACTGCCACTCAAAGTTAAAATATTTATTAAGTAATACTTGACCAACAAAATTAAGTCCAGACTAGAGAATGAACCCAAGCGATATCACTGCACAGAAGCCAAGAGCACAACCACATCACATCCGAACTAACAAAGGTGAAGTAAAGACGAGTAACTCAATGCTGGCATTTCCTGTGGTATCGCGGCACGTCGTCTGAAACAAAGAGAACAAGAAGACGATGGCCGTGACGGAGAGGGGTAAAGGGAAGCCTTATGTTTTTGTCCTTGACCTCAATGTCACGGCGAGTGTACGAATTTTTTGGTTGACGATTCTGTAACTATTAAAACATTTTTAGGTTTCCTAGTAAACTTTAAAAAAATATTGTTAACCAAAGTGGACTAACTTCATCAGAAGGTTGATTTAGTGGTTCCACTGCCAATTTTACGCATGATCCTCAATAAGTTTTCTTTTGAAAAATTCTTCCGTCGTTATATAATGTTGGATAAATCCTATTTCATGTGATGATTTTCAGACTAGCAATCTTGAGCAATTTTATATTTTTCCACTAGAAATTTTGTTAAATTTCTTTTTGTTCTTTAGTTTCTACATTTAGCGGTCTTTTTCCCCCAACTACTGTATGTGTTCCCTATTACAAAATCACACAAACACAGATTTCAGTCCTGTGTGCCATTTTTTTGTTTTGTTTCTACGAGACTTTGCCTAAGAGTATTTTAAGTTTTCAAAGCGGTTGTAATACTGAATTCCCTGCCTACTTTTCTAATAATTTTCTCCGTTAATCCCTGCAAACGAAAGATTGACATGTATGCGAATGTTTCTTTGTTTTAGTTTTCTGATTCTGGAATTTTTCTATTATTTATTTTACACTATTTATGATTCATCGTTAATGTTGGAATGATGATGACTCCGTCACGTAGTAGTGCTATGTATTAGACTGAAATAAAACGAAAATAAAATACTTTTAATAATTAATAATTGGAATTGACAATTAATTATGTGCTTACTTTTAAATTATTGGTTTGGGTTCAGTTATAATTGGAAGACGATTTATATTCGTGTACGTTTATTAATTATAACGATCGTTACTAACCAATCGCTATAACGCGTTCTGTTACACTTTGAACATGAAAAACCAAAATGACACAACCAAAGTAACGAAATATCGTGCTTTTTGAATTATTTTTAACTTGAGATTCATATTTTGTATGTCTATTTGTTCATCACCGAGTGTTTGCTGCGTCTATGCGCAGTGCACGTACTGGACGTCGACCGCTCAAAAAAACATACACTTAATAAATTCATGTGTCGAAATTTGTCTAGCAGTATACACAGTAAATATATCATCTATACAAATACATGTACAATTATATCCCAATATATTTTATTAGGGATAACGTTGTTTGAAATATAAAAACAAGTAAATGTCAAATACATATTATTTAAGTAATAGAAATACACGCCCATATTATAAATTAAAGTATATGTAGTAAATATATAAAATATATGTATTTTTAAAGCCCACATTGGAACGTACAAATTCTACGTAAAAGTTGGAGAATGTGTCTTTTAGTTCTTAAGATATAGATAGCCATTTGCCTGAGCCTTTGCTATTCTCATTAGAACAGCGTCATTTCAAAAATTCTTTTGTGTTATAGGGCAGTCTCAAAAAAGGTGCACTTTCGTTTATGTTATAACCGTTCTTGTAGATCATGAATAGGATTAATAATAATGCTCTCAGACGGCTGCCAAACTTACAATTTTTAATAATTTTAGCATTTAATATATTCTGGGTGGTGGGGGGGGGGGCTCCCGTACCCCAGGATGCCTGGGAGGTATGGACAATTTCTAGCGGTAACCCCCTCCCCCCTATATGTCATCCTAGATACGCCTACGATTCTATCTATTCATAATTTTTGCCTGTTTGTAGGGGATATTACCCTGGATACTAATATTCGTGGATACTAATATAATTGATTTAGAAACAAATTCTTTACCATAGTGTTTGATTTGTCGATGCTCAGAAAATTATAATTGCCCCTAAAATCAACTTGAACCAGCAGATATAATAGTGACCAATTGGAAGTTTGAAGTATTATAGTACTCATCTACAATTTTGTTACTAAAAACTCCCTCTTATAAATAAGTGAGTGCCCAGTAATCGTTTGTACAACATGCCAGATGATGTCCACAGCGAAGAAACTCTGAAGAAAGACAGTTAATTAACTTTCTTATTGGACTTATATAAATCATCTGACATCCATTTACTGCTCCAGTTTGATTAAAGTTTCATAAACATTCTCTCTTTTAAAATGTGCTTTCTTTCGAAGCTGATTGAAAAATCTCCAATTCAATTACTGGGGTTTGTTCGTTTGGTTTGTATATATATTCCCTTGAAAAATATACGAAGCGCACTGTTTAATTTTGCTTCTTAAGTCAACAATAAAAACCGGCAATATTATAAATTATTATATACCGTGATGGACAATAATATGTTTTATAGCAGTGGTCATCCGCAAATAAATGGTATTTTAATTATAAATAAATAATTTATTTATTAAAAAGGCTGCAAAAATAAGCAGTTAACAAATACACATAAAAACGCCTGCGCTAATTTTGTATTAATTATATCGTTAAACTGTACACTAAATAAGAATTAATAATGAATTAACACATGAATGTATTGTGCTCTGGACAGATACTTACTCTAGTAATACTACTTACTAGATAATACGTTTCTAGGTGAATACGAATATTAAAATTTACGTTACTTCCTCAGCTTGTAAACTATCATAACATATTTCCTGAGCATGTTATTTTTTAATAAAAATAAATGAAAGTTTTGTTATGTAAACCCAGTACCTATGCAGTTCACGCAGCAATATAAACTGTATTGTTTTCGGTATAAATAAACTACGCTAAAATTGCAGTAAGTATGCCATAGTTGATTAATAGATCAATAAATATGCATATATAAAAATGAATGTTTGTCTGTATGTCCTTTATAAACTCAGAAAATATTTCAACGATCATTATTTTCATCAAAATTTGTATGTATATTATGTATTTTCCACGAAGAAGGTTTATTATAGCTATGCCCATTATTGCAACTCACCACCAATTCACCAGGTGGCGTTGCATAATATAAGATTTATCAAAGCGCCTGCACATTATAAACTGCAATTACGAGACAGTTACATATATTGAATAGCCAAACACGGTTTGAAGGCGCTAAGTAATGACGTATATTTGTCTTTAAAATAAATTTCTGGATAAACTAAAAGCTTGAGTGTTTGACCAATTTACAATAAACAACATGTACGCGTATAATTGCTATAAACGTACACTTTTGACAGATTTTCAGATCGTGGAAACTCTGTAACTTAGCGCCTTCAAACCGTGTTTGGCTATTGAATATACATAACTGTCTTGTAATTGCAGTTTATAATGTGGAGGCGCTTTGATATTGTCATCGGCGTTAGAAATATAATTCACTCTAACCAGAAGTGATCATGCACAGGTAAAGTTTACGAAAATCATGTGAACCAACTAGTATTTATATAAATTAGTATATAATTTATTTATACCAGAATATCTTTTTTTCAAATTAACACTTTCGATGAATTAGAAAAATAAAAATTAACAACTGACATGCGAATAACTATTTCCAATTTGATATTCATTACATTTTGAAGAAGTTTTAATTCACACAAGTACCATCGTTACACTAAGACATAATAACACAGATGTGATAGTTGAATACATTCATAAATTATATAACATATTTTGTCCAATCGCCACTAGGGATAATAAACGTAGCAGGAGAAGGAAAGAGCTGAATGCACACAACGAGGCCTGCCGTCGCTATTCAAGTCCAGGCCCACTAATAAGACATCATTGTTGTTCAACGACGGTTTTCTACTATTCTGTTTTTCCATTACGTGACGTTGAAAATTAAGTCTACAAGGGTTGTTCACTCAAAATAATTCTACATTCCACGGAAGTGCAATGGCATCGAGTTTTTCCTACCACCTGGTACAATTTGTAAGCTACTTGTATTAGCTTGCCGATCTATCGAAATCTTCATATCATACAATATGTTGTTCTAAGACACCTCAGAGATGTTTTTTCCTTTTAAATCCACCCTAAATTTCAAGCAAAATAACTCACAATATTTGATCAATCATAAAAATATACATATAACTGTTATCTCCATTCATTGAACGAATGGCTCTTTCTTATACAAAAAGTAGTACGAATTTAATTTCAATACATGGACCAATAGTCTAATAAGAAAACCCAAAAATAAGTTTTCTGACTCATAGAATTTTGTTCTATCAGTCCATCAGATCAGTAAAGGTTGAATATGTGAATCTTGGCTTCTTGACTGTATGTCCCAAAACGGTAGTAGTACACCTCATTTGGCCGTAGTTGCATCATCACATCCAGAACTTAAACGGTTAATGCACTTTATCATCGCTCTGTTGTTGTATCTACAAGGTAGAAGTACGCTACAAAACGTGTTGCGTAACAAGCCTCGCTAAGGTTGCATACTCAAGTTTATAGCTCATTTCATTCTCAAGATGTCCTACACCATATAGAAAATACATTTTTCTTCCCCCGGAAGACAAAAGTGGAATGTTTTCAGCATACTAGATGGTAGGCTTCAATGACTCTTAGACACATTTCATTGTTGGCCATATACCTTCATAAAACTTTTCATGTAACCTTACTTCCCATTGTTTTATTTAGCCAACCATGGACTCCTCTGATATATAGAATTTTTCCTCGGGCTGAGGAACAATATGCCGGTAAATGGTAGACTACAGTAGACAGAGAGGGTGTTTTCCGTCTGATGTAGATATTATTCCTGATATTCCTTTGTCTGATGAACTTTTCAGATGACTTTTGAACAGCTAGTTGAAGTGTAATAACAAAATATGTTTCGTACACAAGTTTAAATACAAAACGAATTCTTTCAGTAAAAAGCTGTGGCACTGCACTTGCGTATAAATATTTACATAGCAATACAGAAAACAAAAAGGACCAGCCAGAAAACCTTTCGGTTTTTGATTATTTCTCTTACGCAACCGGTGAAATAGCTTTCTGCTTGGGTTTCCTATTTAAATTCGCGTCAAAAGATCATCAACACTTTTACATATTGAGATACTTTTGCATTTCGCACCGCATCTTATATATCTATGCTTATCTCCATGCGTAGATATAATATTGTGATTGGATGGGCTCAACCATTCTAGTTTTTAGTGCGACACTGGCTGTGTTAATTCTTGTGATGGACCTTCTAAGGATATGCTCTAGGATAGAAAATATAGTGAATCAACTAAATGATCTCTTATAATTAAACGGATACTATCTAAATTTGGCAAAAACATTCTATCATTCACCAAATTCCAGACATGAAAAGACGTTTGTTGCGAAAGAGAAGTTTGTATTAAAATTATGAATAGGAATCCGAGCAGCACTATTCGTAACCTATCTTAGAGAAATGTTCTTGCCAAGATTTTACATGATTTTATGGAATAATTCGAAGGATGAGGCATAGTTTGAAAATAAGACGACTAGGGGGGTGGGAGTGGGTAAGTGCTGGAATATTAACAACCTTGTTATTGCCATCTGTTTTGTATGAATTTGAATAGATATTATATGAATAAATTTCAGCCTATAGTGTATAGTAAATACGTTGGCATCCAAAAAGATCCTAGACGAAGAATCAATTAAAAAAAACTAACCTTAATTTTTATTAAGAAGGCATAATACAATATGCAATACAATCGAAAGCTGTGTATGCTATTTTTCCAAATCAGGCCATCACCTGAGAAATGACGTAAATTGATACATCGATGAATAAAGGTGACGAATTCCTTGTTCTTCTTTAGTCAGAACATAAAATAAGATATATTATATTAGAAATTATAATATTAATGCAACTTGTGAGTAAAAGTCTTACGATACTTAATAAATGTCATGTACTAAAATAAGATACAAGTATTAATACAACAAAATTATATTTGTAATAACTAGACTCGCCAGTAATCCATTCAATCGTTTAGAAAAATTAGTATAAAAACATACATATTTAAATCAAAGCGGTAAATTGCAATATTCAATCATATATGTTTATCAAATAAAGAGCGGATAGAAAATATTTTAGCGATTTGCATATAAATGGAAATGCGATAAAAGCTTTCTCCAGCGACATGGCGTTTGTTTTTCATACTGTAATCAGCATTTCACAAGCTGCATTTGTATATGGTAATTTATTTACGGTCTATATAACAAGACGTAAAGCAGTTTCACGATTTTTAATATTATAATGAGAATGAAAAAATGTTGAATCCTTTTCTCACTTATTGTGTGCACGACTATCTTACCTTCTGTTCTTCGGAAGTTTATTCATTTAACGAAATTTGTTATTTTTTAGTTTGTTATTTTTTTAAATTTGTTAACTTCCGTAATTGCCATTTTGATGCAATCATTCTAAATGTGTATTTCCACATGTCCACAGATTTGCCTCTGTATGAAGAAAACTATACAGTATTAAGTATTCCTAGGAATAATTGTGGGATTCCTACGAACTCATTGTATAACACGGATTTTCATGGACTCACACACCACAGGCGTCATCAGTACTTTTCATTTGCAACATAGAGTTAGATGGGTTCAGATGTACAGCTTTAATATATGTAGTTGATTTAGTGAAAAAGCAAATAGAACCAAACAAAGATTTTATTCTACTTCAGAACAACTTTGACACTAATTATAACGAAATTGTCTTCAAATTAGGACCCGTTAATAAAAGAGGAAACAAGTTTTGCCTTGGACTGTGTTTATTTCTTTTGCAGACAAAGTTCAACAATTTCTGTCAAATCTTTCTTCAGAATGTTTGTAAATTTTCTTAGCCCCAAACGGATTGCACTACTTTGTATTGATTTATTTTTTACTCATAGGACTCCTAAAGAAACGTAGTGTATACAATATTATTTTATGAAAATATTTTCTTAACGACACTTGAATTGTGTAAAAATAATCCTTTTTCTTCCTAAATCTGAGAATTACCTTAATTAAATTTCTCAAAAGTAAAAAGCGGACGATAGCAATACTTAAACAGACTAAAATTCTTTCTTCTTAAATCTACGAGGAATAATCTCATGATAACATTCAATCCCGCCATACTTTCTCACAACATGTCCCAAAATACAACCATATTCCCAATGCTTTGCTCAGTCCTACATTCTCGTAAAAACAAATGAGTGCGTATGAACAAGCAATGAAAACAGCATATAAAAACAAAATTCTGAATAACTTTAAATAAACTTTGTACGCCTTCTATCGCAAATTTAGACAGTTTGTTCATTTGAACTGAGAAGAATCAAAGTGAACTTTGCACAACCAATATTCTCTGAACCCTTGTGATTTAATGTAATTGTTGACGTGATAGGACTGCATCCAGTCCCTTCCCTTCCCTTCCCCAACATCCCTTTTAAATATTACACTCACACAGTGTAAGTGTAAGTGTACGTAATGTAAGTTGGTTGCAAAGCAAACGCAGGCTTCATTAAAGTCTATAGGCAATATGTTAATGAGATGAGTTCTCAATAAAGCACTTCATCACAATTATTTCTATTTATTTCCATTCCAGTGGTAATGAAAATATACATATAACATGTAGTTAATAGCATTGGATGACTAGATGCAATTATCATAACAATTAACACAAAACTAGTAATTTGACCTGTAACACTAGCAAGTAACAGTAATATACAATCAGTAATACATAGACAGCTAATTAAAATTGACAAAGATAATAAGTCAAACAAGAATGCAAAATGTATTCTAATCGTTCATATTCCAAAGATTTGTTAAATAATCATCCAAAAAATTAATTAAATGGTGAAGATGCCCTAAGATTAAATTTAATCTAATCTGTATATTAATTTATATATTACTAGCAGTTACCCGTAGCTTAACACACAATTTTGCAAGTTTTATTACCTGTACGAGTAGTTCTGGTTTGAGTGAATTTAATTTCCGACGCCAATGTTGAGTTTGCCTTGTTGACACATCAAGAAAATACATCAGAGTGTTTATAGTTGTGGCCATTGTAATTTACTTGTTCTTAATATGATTTATTCATACTTAAATTTTTCCTTATTTCCCGATCAAGAAAATATGTATCACAGATATGAGAAGCCTACTTCTGTCGAATGTGAACTAAGATGAGTTTCAGATCAGTCTTTAGATTTTTAGTAAAAGTTAGGAAGTAACAATGCCTTTTAGGTCTAATACTTAGTACCTAATAAAAATGTATGGTTAAAACTATATTGACAGTGACATTACGCGTTTGCTTCTTTTAATAAACTGAAAAATATTGTTAATATTGTACATTTAGAGCTGGAATTGGTATATTAGTTCAAAAGCACAGTCCAGCGAACTTTCATCTACCATAGTTTTTGTAAACTGATTCGAAGTCAATTTCTGACTATCTTTTGTTTTAGGACATTTTCCAAGGTATAAGAGTACTTATCTAATCGTTGAAGTCTAAAAAGGCTTAAAAATAAATAGTAGTGAGAAAGTACTCACTATAAATGTAAACAAATTGAAAATAATAAACAATGTTAAGAAAGAACGGTTGATTACATTAAACATGCTCATTTAATTGCTCATTATTTCACAAATTAATTAATATTTTCGCTACTTTAAAGACCCGTGGGGCATAGCCCAAAGGGATTTTCGAAATAAGAATAGATCTATATTTATCCCTAGGACCGTAAGAATGTCCATGTAAAATTTCAGTACAATCTATTGAATAATTTACGCGTTTAAGCAAAACAAAAAAACAAAGGCACTTTTGCATTGTACGAGTAATATTATTAGGATTAGGATACTTTTAAGTATTAAAATATCTTTTATATGTAACTGTCACATAAGTAATTTAAGAAGCTTTGAAAACCTATTTTTCTTCTATAATTCGGGAACAATAATACTTTAAAAATCAAAACTACCTTTATACTTGCAAGTTTCGTCATATTTTTAGTGTTTTTGTGTTGATTTCTGATACGCGATCGTGTATTTATCACATTAACAAATTTGAGTCCATTTATAAATACAAAAACTTAAAACTAAGATATGATGAAAAATCTGTGTTTTCGTGTATTTGAGTGAATGAATTATGAGTGATATGACCTAGCATGTCAGTGATAGGACGATGATACAGAATGTATGTCAATATTTCGAAATCCTTCGTATAGATATACTGTATTACATAAATCGCAATCAACAGATTTTATAAACTGTTTAAATAAACTTGAGCAAGTTATCACATAAACAAATTAAGACGATTTCTGCCGAATTCCCATCTATACTGAAAACAAAGGAAGCAACAGAAAAGTCAATTTTGTGGTGTAGATTTGAACAAAACAAACAAAAATAAATTTCTCAATCCCGTTTGTATGATATAAGGTGGAAAAAAACTGTTTTGATAAAGTACATCAATAAATATTTTATGCCATGAAAGAGTTGTACCGTAGTTCTCCACTGATCGATGGCGCTCGCTTCAGATTAGCAGTGTTACGTAATTAGTTTACCTCAGACTGATGATAGCTAACTTTGCCCACATCATCAGATTGTAGAGTGGATTGATGATTAGCGATGAAGAAGACGTTTGATTGGAGTTGTTAATGGTCGTAAATAGACATTTTCCGAGCCCCGTCATATTTATAATTGGTCAGCACTGTACAACGAAATCAATATAAAATATTGATGCCAATAAAATATGTGGAACGTGGCTGTTGTTACCTTTTCAAACTTAATTGTTCGCTGAGTATTGTGCTTAGAATAGCTACGACTCTTCCAGCCTTCTGCTTGAGAATAAAAGTATATCTCTCTCCATCACAAAATAGAATTTATTTCAGAAGCCGATTAAATTTCCTCTTTATTGTTCACATAGTTGCCCCTCTGTACTTATTCCAAATTCAAGGTGTACTAAACAGTGCCAAAACCCACAGCACCTACCGGGGTTCCTAGGAACAGAAAATTCCAGAACTATAATTCTATGTACTCCCAAAGATTTGCTACTCTCATAAAAATATTTTCCAGTGAACTGCCTTACATGACATATCAATCAATGATATTACATAAAACTCTTTCACCGCCAACATCCACTAGAAACAAGTAGCAGAATATACCTTTACTCTGTCTCACGGTTATTCAAAACTGGGGGTTCTTGTTAATAATTTTATGTTTATCATATTGAATTAAGAAAAACAAGTATATCAAACAAACAAAAACAGCAATATTTATGGATATATTGCTTTAAAATTAAGTTTGCTTTTGGAATAAAAGAAATTGTTCAAGTTATTGTATGTCAAACTTATCAAAAAAATGTTAAGAAGGGGAAGGGTTATAAACCATTGATAATAATCACTTATTTATTTATTTAATTAATATATACGGCAATACACCATTTCACATCTGAATCATAAATAGTCTAACCAAGAAGAAGGACTATTATTCTTCCAGTAATCAGATGTGGATGTATTTATTGACGAGTAATCTGTAAAAATATTAGAAGTAACTTTAAAAATCCATCTAAATATGAAAAGGTTCACAAAATTGGAGACAGTTTGAATTTGTAGTGACTCAATCTATTGTGACAAACCAAGATGGCAGTTATGGTCTACTGACTGTGTACAGCTACAGCAGAAATGGCCTCTCTATTTATTCTATATTATATTATTTAGACTTTGTTATTGTGTTATTCTGGATGTTTGTGTAAGTAAAAGTCTAAAATGAAATACGCAGTGGCGCAACACCACATAAACATTTACCAGTTTAGTCTGTAACCTCGTTAAGCGTGTCTTAATGAAACTGAACATTACAGGGGAAGTTTTATAAGAAAAGTTTGTTATTTCCTACAAAGTTTAAAGCTGCTTGTTGGCGAGAGCCAAACAATAACATTAAATATTAATACAGCGACAAATCCTACAGGTGTCTAAAGTGTTACTATAAATAAATAGCATCTAGTAATAATAATAACTTTTTCCTTCCGAATCCAGAATTGTCAAGGTTAGTTCTATAATCAGCTGGTGACTATCACAAGTTTTAACTGTAACTCTCTCTCCCTCTACCTCTCTTCCCCCTCCCTCCATCCCTCCCCCCACTCTCTCCCTCTCTCACTCCCCCTATCCCTATCTCTCTCACTCTCTCTCTCCCTCCCTTCCTCTCTCCCACACTCTCCCTGTCTCACTTTTTCTCTCTGTATCTCTCGTCGGATTAATCTTTTCTGTAGATTAAGAAGCGTAGATAAGAAAGCATATATTATAACAAACTTATAATGAATAATGATTGAGCGTTGGAAAATCATTATTTGTGTAGGTTTGTAAAAATCGGCGTCTGACTTTATGCTTCTATGGTTGCACTCCCAAGTGCAAATTAGAGATTGAATCCATAAGTAACTTTTTTCTATTTTTACCAAATTTTCTCTTCAGGCAGAGACGTAACCATATGGTTTTGGTTTGCGTCCCTCAAAATGGAAGGGACCTTTAAATTTAACAGTTTTCCATCAAAAATTAAAATTCTAAAATACTTAAATTGGCTGAAATTTATTTTTAAGTTAAATTGTTTATATCAGTAATATTATCTAACTATAGTAGTGAATATAGAGTGTTTATATGTATATTAACATATATTTATAGGTCAATGTAAATTTCAGGTACCCGGGCTTGGGCAGAAATTGACGGACTGAGTAAGTAGACAACAATGATAAAGTATTGATTAAGGATTGATTGTTTCAGAAGATTTGTTAAAAGTATACAGATAAGACTGATTTACAATTAAATACGTACTAAAATAATTTATGTAAATGTAACTAGTGTTAAACGCAATGTATACTCACATATAGGTTTAATGTATAACACCATAAGCATTTGGATGATATACATGTATGTATAGCGTTCATGTGATGGACGACACAAACATGGCTGGACACGTTTTTACTGTGGTACAGCCAACCAACTGGTACCTAATTTCTAATGACCTTAGAAAAACAAATGTGAAGCACCAAAAGTAAATGTTCTCCACGGAAATCAAACTCTTATTTTTCATAATAAAACTACTGTCTGAAGAAACATCAGACAGAGAATTGAGATGCATGAAATATTTGGACTAGCTACCACTGCTTCACATCTCCTGTTTTTTTGAGACTGCTTGAAAAATATTGTAATGTAAAGTATTTTATTGAATTCTGAATTGAATTTGATTGAAGTATTTAGGTAAAACTCGGATCTGAAACTTTAATTACTTAATTATACATATTTTTATTTCACCTAACTTATAGTCAAAAAAATTTCTGTTTGGAAGCAAACCCGTTTGATTAGTTTGGAAAATTTGTTATTAGACTTCAGGTTTTGTAGTTACAAAAGTAAAATAGTATAGTTTGGAAAATTTATTGATTCTATCTTCAACTTCATTTTAATGAAGAGGCAAAAAATGTGAAAATTCCATCCTATATTAATTTCTATGGAATATACGTACAACTCAGTTCTCGTCATCTTACAAGACTTTGTGGGATTCAAGGTGTACGCCATTGGAGAATATATGTTAACCCTTGCATTCATCTTCCAGATCAGACCACTTTGCTTTGAGGATACTCAAATTTTGCGATAGAACATGTAGCTACATTTTAAGTGCTAATTTTAGACTGATAATCTCCAGATAGGAAAGCTTAAGTCTTTTAATAATGTTGCTTGTACATTTTTCGTTTTTAATTCCACGTCAAATGTCTACTACAAAAATCTTTTATAACATGTGATGTGATTACCTCCAAAGTTATACGTCCAAAGGTTAAATTTTTGCATCAACAGCCCTAGAAAAGATGCACTTTAGCAGACGTAATATGGCTCCATTCTGTAGATAGAGATATATCCCTAAACATTTCTGAGTTCCTATAGAGTCATATGGAGAAATAATTACATCCACATCTAATTTCATCCCTTATAAGTTATCAGCTATTATTACACATATATCCGGATTTGTCTCTTTTCAGATACAAGCCACCGATAACAATGCCCATATTGGAGGATATGACCTTCAAGATTTATTGTAAAATTAGACATTATCTCTTTTATAGCCCATTTATTCTCTAATCACAGACAATCTGCAGTTTGCCTACACAGCTCTCCCATCCAATTCTAACGCCCCCGACGATATAATATGCAGTGGGTCACAATTGGCAATTACTTACATTCTTCCACATCAGTCTAGAGCCGAGAAATTAAAAAAAAAGTCTTTTAAAGTTTTGAAAGGACGTGAATTCAATTAGTTTTGATTAAGCAGTACAATTACATAAGCAGCTGTGTAGTAGGCATATTCATTGTCTTCCAACAGACGGCGTGGAAAGTTCCTTAAGATGCTCAACAAATTTAGGTGGAATATGTTTTGTGCTGATAATTCAATAGGGTATACAGGGGGGTGCAAAAGTAGGTATACAGTAATTAAATATGTTAAAGAATAAGTAGGTTTATTTCTACAAAAACTAAACTTTTACAATCTATTTTAAGAGCGTTAAGAAACAGAAATTAACTCTTAAAAGTGTTGTACTTCACCAATACACTTACTTCCTTTTGTGTTCAAATTGTTTGCCTTCACAGTCAACACACTGCTGTAACCTTGAAGTTACGCTTAAACACACTTTTCGGCAAAGTTCTTTATTTTCATCTATGTCTTGGCAAGCTTGGCGAATGAATTCAACCATCTGATTAAAATCACGAGGTTTTTTCGAAAAAACCTTGTCTTTGACAACTCCCCAAAAGAAAAAATCCATCGGTGTCAGATCGGGAGATCTTGCTGGCCATTCAACCGATCCTCTTCGACCGATCTACGAGTTAGGAAACTCCCGATTTAGTAGGTCACGCACGATTGTCGCATAGTGGGCAGGAGCTCCATCTTGTTGGAAGTAGAATTCCTCTTTACCCTGCTGGATTTTGATTTGTGGTATAACGTCAGTCAGCATGTTCCTGTATGCATGTTGGTCTACAGTGTTATGAAAAATGACAGGTCCAATGACACCTTTACATGAAATGCTAGCCCAAACTGTTACTCCAGGTTGATTCAGCTGTTCTTCGAATGTCAAGTGTGGATTATCAAAACAGTAATAGACACAGTTGTGTCTATTGACTGCACCCGAAAGCTTAAAATTAGCCTCATCGCTCCAAACAATTTTTTGAATAATTCCCGCACCTTGAGGTTCCTCGTTTAACATTATCTCGCAAAACTGCAGTCGACGATCAGGGTCGTCCTCTATTAGCCCATGAATAAGTCTTGGAATGTACATTTTCAAACCTAAACCGTTTCATTAGGCGTCCTAAAGATCTGCGTTCAATGCCCAGTTCAATTGATGCCCTTTTTCTTGACTTTTTTTGGGCTTTGAACATAGGTCTGCGCGACAATCATTTCGTTTTCAGGAGTAGTGACAGTGATTGGTCGTCCAGCCTTTGGACCATTGCAGATAGATCCTGTAAGGTTAAACTTATCTCTTAGTCTATAAATACTTAATCTGGTTGGTGGTGGTGTATCAAACTCTTCTCTCCATCTCTCTCGAACTCTTTCACAGTTTTCTGTCTTCCAATATTCTTTCAAAACCCACTTTCGTTGATCGTTGGTCATGTAACCAGCCATGATGACAGAAGTGTAATAATAACAACAGTAACAATGAGAAAACATTGCCAGCTGTTAGTAGCAAACGTATTACACAGCTGATCAGGTGGCTAACTTGGGTATTACCAACCAACTAAAACTGTATATCTACTTTTGCACCCCTCTGTATACCGAGTTCTCACTTCAGTTGGAGTATCCAACTGTTACGTACAACATTAGAATTCACTCATCATTTATGTAATAGTTTAAAGCATTTATTTTATCAAGCAAATTCGCAACTCATTTCTACATTGTAATTATTTATAATCGTTATTAAACTTTTAATTAACATAGGAGTGTGCAATGATTTCAGTCTTAAAGACATTCAAAAGACAGAAAAATATTGTATGGCATGTGTTTATTCCGACAAAGATTTATTGTATTTTTAGTATAAACAATTTATAAGATATTTGACATCTTTCAAAAGTTCCGATATCTTTAAAATGATTCTCTAAAAGTTATTAATTGCTACAAACTAATGGTAGTCCTTAATTAAGGAGTCGGTCCTGCGACCTTAGTGAAGTCGTGTCCATCTTTTTGTGTAATTATTGGAAGGTATTTGAAAAGACTTGAAACTCTGACACAACAGGACAATGTCTATTGCTTTAATGTCAAAATGTAAATAGGTAATCTGTTCATTAGTTTAACCCATTGTGGGCTACATCTTTCGCTGATTTCTACGGGATCCTTTGATAATACATTGTATTAGTTTATTTTTGTAAGCTTTAGTCATAATGTATCCGTGTAAGACCGGATTTTTGTTCTAATTTCAGTTGTACGTGTGGGTTTAACTGGCAAATGTATGAGAATTTCGGCTTTCATACAGAATATATTTCTAACACCCAGTAATTAAAAAAGTTTCAGTTAAAATGGACATTTCAAGTTTAATAAGCAAGAATACAAGGATGGTAACCCAAGCACATGATATATATGAAGTTTGTGCGACATAGTTAACGATTCTAGAAGACAACAAGATGTAGGTAACAGTTGATATTCTGGATTACTGAGATAATATTGTAGTTTATACTCGAATATTTATTGCACGGAATATTGAATAGATGTAACGGACGAGACGGGACTTGGGAATTAGATAATCAGAAAACTGTTGGCCGCAAAAAATCTGATTTTAATTTAACCTTTCACATTAATAATTATTACAATACTATTCACATTCCCTAAACTGTAATTTTAAAATATATTAATCACTCATCAGCGAAACAGTAGGTTACGAATTTAAGATTTTAGAGGGAAGGGCAAACACGGAGCGACGCGTTACGTGCGAGTACCGGCGATCAACTCACCCCACGCACGTACTTTTTCGCTACAAATTTTTGTTAAAATGGCGGACTAGACTCCGTACGGTGCTGCTCCCAAACGATTTACTTGGGCGTAACAGAGTCTAGAAACGACACAACTTGGCCAGACACAGGCTGGAGTCAGCAGAATCAGCAAATTCCTCAGCCAGCTGCAGCTAAAGCTGCCACGGGTATCGGGCTACTTCCGCTTAACAACTCAGTTGAGATCAACTAGAATATTCCGAGCAACTATTACTTGGACTTATATCTTACTAAATAAATATATAATAATCACTGTTCCTTATTTCCTTTTAATAATTTAGGTGACGGTAGATATTTTGTAAGTAATAGTACTTACATTTTACTGTTAGGAACAATGAAGAATCGTTGGTTGGTAATACTACAATATAAATACTGTAGTACTTCACTGGTCAATAATAATATTGACCTCACAGTGTCAAATGGTCAGGGGCTTTCTTAATGGGCCGTCACACACCCCTCACCCTTAGACCATGCTGTCCTCAGCATGAGGTAACATAAAACGGTAAGTCCAATGTTCTACAGGTGTCCCTTGTTTTTTTGTTTTTTTTTTTTTTAATTGATTCAGGAATTTGTTTCAGCTAATCTCAACTGGTATTTAGATATTGAAATAGAAAAAAAAGAAAAAAAATGTTGGATGTCCTTATCTGGACTCTCTTTCGAAGTTAAATTTGTACTAACATATCTTGCTAAAAATCGATGGAAACTTGCAAACATACGTCGCTCGGGTGTGCCTCTCCCTTCACAGAAAGTCAATAAAACAAAAGCTTCATTAATTCAAAAATAAACTTCAAAATTCAAGGTTGACTAACATACTCAGCAATAACAAATTTCGTTTCAGGAAACGAAATAAAATTTAACATAAATAATTAAAGTAACATGGTTGTTGAATAGTGACATCTATAATTAATACGCTCACAACAAGAAAGACACTCTAACACTAGGCAACCAAACATGTTTTAAACAACAACCCTTAGTGACACAACAACTATTTGCGGGATTATGGAGAAGGAGGAGATTGTTAATTTTAGTTTCCTACCCCTTTTTTTCTTTTTTTTTTCCACCACAGTGGATTGTTAAGGTCCAATTATTACAAAAAAAGGTATTTAAGTGTGTCGATTAGGAAATTTTAACCGCTACTTGCCCAGTATAGGTGAAGCCGCATGGGCTTTCACTCGGGGCCGCCGTAGGTCAGTCACCCCTTTAAAATTGAAACAGTTGTTAAGTCACAAGGTCTTACTACTAAAACGAGAATACATTTTAAGTTAAAAAATACCAATATACAAATTGACATATACACTGCCAGTAATAGCCAAAACGAGGCAACTAAAATCCTTACAACAGAACCTAAAGTCGTTGGCATTGCCATACACCTAGTAGTGCCAAACAGTGTTCACTTGATATTTTCTTAATCTAGCATTTTGAAAACTAAATTTAGAGGCATGCATACGATTAACATAGCAACACATTAAAACAGCAAGTACTATTTAGTTCACTTGAACAGCAAAAATTCACGAATTACAACCTATAGTTTCCTTAAACAATCATCTATATACTATTGGCGTTTGAGTATTATTCGTGAGCTAGTTTTAAAATAATATTAAAAGTGCTTGCGTAACATTTTGGTAGGGCTGGCAACGGTACAGCAGTTGTCTTGCTGATGGGGCCCGGGAGATCCCACAGCAAGGCATTTACCACAGTCTTAATTGCTGTGTGCTCATCATGTATTAATAATTTAATAATTTATTTATTTTCTTTAGGCATCCACAGTCCAGTATTGGGAAGCGATGGGAATGGGTATAAGGGGAAGGGGGTGCCGGCTTTACCTTTCTGTGGACACCAGATATCACTCATTGGATATTGATCATAATATTAATTTATGAAAAATTCTCCCTTACCAGCCTCCAACGAAACCCTACGACTACTCGTTACACATTAATAATACAACGTTAAATTTTTACAATGTTACAAATTTATACTATGACGAAACATGGCAAAATCTTGTTACTTACTAACTAAACCCCTGTAAATGGTCCCAATATTAGAAAAATTCGATTTTCCTGTTCAAGGCCTATGATAAGTGCACCATGGGTCGACCCTTGTAAGTTCACACGGAGACACATCAATCTCGAAACACTGTCGAAAGTTCCTCATTCAGGTTGAGCTCAACACAATATTAGAATTCACTTACGTTCGTAGGATCCTCATACGTCTGACACATACGTAACGGCTAGTACACACCAAGCTTGGATTTCGGTTATGCGATAATACCAGATCCTCCTGGCACGCACTCTCGTTCTGGTTGGTTACTCTCTCTAACGGTCTGCTCATCTGGGACAATCGACTTCCCAAGGTCTCTGAGTTCCGCATCGGTCCGGGTAGCTTCGGGGTGCCGTCGGCTACCTCTCAGGCTGGCACGGAGCAGATTGGCAACTCGTACTCGATATCTCAAACAGATAAAAACAACAATTAATAACACAGTAATCGTAGATCCACTCAATATGACCTGCTTAACTATACGATGCTTAAAACGATTGACTCTGAGGTGCTGGAAAGTACTCTCTAAAGAATACTCCTTTACGCTTAGAGTGCCAAGTTGGTCATCCAATGCTTGGAGGACCTTCAAAGTATCATTCACGTCCTGATTCAACAGTTCGGTTTCTTCTTTACTATATATCCCATCTATTTCAGGAAAAGTTATCTTTCCAAAATCGCTCGAGTGCCAGGAGCTGCCGAAGAATCGGGCAGGCATCCTGTACCCGTCTGCAATCAGGTCACATCGATCCCGATTCGGAATTTCACCCACCCCTTTCAGAATGGTTGTACTAACGTTTAGACCAGCATCCCGTCTAAAGCAATTCAATACTACTTTGGCTTCACCCGAGGTAGTATAGATCCATCGGGTTGGAGTTCTAATTAGGACTGGGGATTTCAGGCCGGATATCAACTTTCTAGTGCACAACGTAATTTTCTCTTTCAGCAAAAGTTCAATTGGACAATTTGGTCGTTGGTGTACATTAAATAATACTTCCGACAGAGGACACACTGTTAAAGGGCCGAAACTACACTCACTTCGGTAATGGTCAGATGAATAAACGGTATAGGTTTGTCTGTCCTTGCTAACTATTAATTTTTGGTCGTCTACTTCCCACTTCACCCATCTTTTCAGAGAAGGGTCAAAAACAGGATAAGTTATTACATTGAAAACTTCATACACTTGGTTATCATTTTTCAATGGGAGCTTAATGAGTACTCTAAGCTGTGTTTCCGTAGCATACGATTTGATTATTGCAAATTTATAGAAGCTATGGAGGTTTTCTAACTTAACGTCTAAGAATAATTTTGCAGGTGGTGGTATAACCTGTTTTACAGATTTCAGGACCTCTAGGAACTGATGAGGGGGTAATAGGTTGCTAGTCATCCTATTTGCAGCCAAGTCCTCTACAGCTTGGTGAAGTTGATTCATTCTTTGTACAGCAAGGTTAATGGCATCTTTAATTTCTGACAAGGCACAACTTAATTTTAAGTATTGGAAAAGAGTATTAAACAAACTTGAGAAAACGGATTCTGTTCTGGAGTTTTGAGCCATGTTGTCATGCATCACTTGGTGATACGCTTTCAAGATGTAAATCATTTTATTTATTACCCTCGAATGGTTTAAAATTTCTGAGTGCATGTTATCTAAGACAGTTAATTGATCTGTCGTGTCGTGATACATTTCGTCATTCCTTATATTGGCCTCATCTATCTTACTATTCATAACTTCCAAATCGCTATCGATTACAGTTCCAAACAAGAATTTTAGTACATGACCACCGGCATCAAACAGACCGCGCTTCTTTTGGGTACGCGGCAGCAGAGTGACCAAGTCACTCGTTTTGCCAACGTAGTCGGTCACCATCTTTTGTAGTCCATAATATTCGTATCTGAAACTGGTTTCAAGGTCATGCACTATGGTATGTAAGCTGTTGTTTTGCGAGAGAAGATTTTGGAAAAACTCATCATACTGACCTCTTACCTTTACCAAGATTATACTTAGATTTCTGTTTTCCTCTTCCACTCCTGTCAGGTTGTACTGGAGCACCACAGTCCAGTAGCTGTCTGTAAGTAAAACGTCCCCTTCTTTCTCGAATATGACACCCTGGTGGAAGCAGAGGACACCTTCCAGGATCAACAAAACGCCTAAAAGGCCTACAACAGAACATCTATGATTTCATGTGACACGATCAAATTCGATATCCACCTTTTCCCAGGCTATGTAGCGAGCACTACTCCCCAACTATTCCAAAGCTCTTCAAAAGTCTAACAAAGTCACCCCATCTCGCGGGTTCTTTCTTACTCCGTTTTGGGCGTCCGATACTTGCAGGCCCGGCTACTGCTACCGGGGCTTGGGTTTCATCGTCACCCTTTACATCTCCGTTTAAGTTCTGCAGACCACTATCATCTACCTCTTCATCACTGGAACTATTCTCGTTTTGCTTTTCTTTCTGCGCGGTCGAAGGACGCGGACGTTCCTTATAAGGTTTGATACGGTTCACGTGCACGACGACCTCTCGCTTTCGTATTCGAAGAACAACATTTAGAGGTGATACCACTCTAACTATGGGATATGGTCCTTTCCATAGTTTTGATAATTTCTTTACACGATGCCGTCCTATACTGGGTACATGCAATAATACAAACTGCCCTTCGCGGAATTCGGTTGATTTAGCTTTCTTATCATACTGACTTTCATTACGGCCTCGGGCTCTGGCTTTAAGCACTGCAGTTTCCTTGTAAGCTTCCTGTAGTTTCTCCCGGAGTGCTTCGATATGATTGTCATATATATCTGTCTCATCCGTAATCTTCAGATCCGCTTCCATAGGAACCTCCATTTTCCGACCAAAGATTAACTCATACGGAGAATACCCAGTACTCTCATGAGATTGGGAGTTATAGGCCATGGTGACATAAGGCAAGTATTCATCCCAATTGGTCTGGTTCCGGTTAACAAAATGACTCAACATTCTCATCACAGTGGAATGGACCCGCTCCAGTCTGCCATTACTCTGAGGATGAAAACCAGTAGTTTGGATTTTTCGAACGTGCAGAAATTTGCATAAGTCTTTAATTAAGCCGGATGTAAAGTTAGCTCCTTGATCGGTAACTAAGGCCTTTGGCACGCCAAACTTGGTTATCACCCTCTGCACTAGTGCTCGAGCAACACTTTCGGTGGTCTGATCTGGCAGTGGAACAAACTCACAGTATCTGGAAAAGTGATCCATAACACTGAGAATATAAACGTTGCGGGATTCGCTAATGGGCAGAGGACCAACTATATCTGCCGCTATCACTTCGAAGGGCTCCTGGGGTTCGTTGAAGACGTCACCCAGGGGCGCTTTCGCTTTACCGTAATTCGTTCGTTGGTTACAGCTACGACATGTCCTGACGTAATTCATAACGTCTCTTTCCATACCTCTCCACCAGAACTTCTGTTTCACCCGGTCTAGTGTTTTTGCCACTGCGGCGTGTCCAGCTGTGGGCAAATCATGATTGATCCTAATTATCTCCTGGACTAAGGAAGTTGGTACTACAATTTTCTTTTCACCCGAGCTCAAACGGTACAGGACCTTCTCCGGGCTCATCCGGAAGTTCTTGGCTTGTCTCAGACCCTGAACTACGGGATCTTCGCGTTGACGTGTTCTATTTAACTCAAGTGTCAACGACAGGGAGCACTTCCTGTTTAACCGCTCGCACTGCGCGACTTAGCCCATCCGCGTTTAGTGTGTTTTTTTCCGGCTTTATGTTCTACCGTGAAATCAAACTCAGCTAGTCGCAACGACCATCTCATCAGCCTACTGCTAGGGTCCTTCAGCGACATCATCCACTTTAGAGCGGAGTGATCGGTGATTACTTTGAAAGGGACGCCCCCAACAAGTAGCATCTGAAATATTTTGTACTCCAGACTAGACTAAGTAATTCGCGCTCGGTTGTCGAGTAGTTCTTCTCGGCTGGGAATAATGTTCTAGAACAGTACGCTACGGGGTGTTCCCGGCCATCTATCTCCTGTGAGAGGACTGCTCCTAAGGCAACAGTACTCGCGTCTGTCGCTAATATGAACGGCTTGGTAAAGTCAGGGTATATCAACACAGGGGCAGATATTAGTTTTGTCTTTAAGAGATCAAAAGCCTCCTGACATTCTGGTGTCCACACAAATTCGCTATCCTGTTTGGTCAACTCGAATAGTGGACGTCCAATGGTGGCAAAACCGTCAATGAAACGCCGATAATAGCCAGCCTAACCTAGGAAAAGAGCGCACGTCCTTCACCGTAGTGGGCACAGGGGAGTCCCTTACAGCCGATACCTTTCCAGGATCTGGTTTCAACACCTTTCTTAGTGATTACATGACCAAGATAGCTGACTTCATTGACCACAAAATTACATTTACTAAGTTGTACTGTCAGGTTCACATTTTGTAATTTCGATAGCACTTCACGAAGGTGCTTCCAGGTGTGAAGGCAAGTCCCTGGAAAACAAAATTATGTTCATCCAAGTAGACAAGGCATTTCTCACCTTTCAAGCCCATTAACACTGAGTCCATTAGTCTTTGGAAAGTGGCCGGAGCCGTGTTTAGGTCCAAATGGCATACGCTGATACTCATAATGTCCGCCGGGAACATTGAATGCTGTTTTTGGTCGGCTATCTTCGTCAACTCGAATCTGGTGATACCCAGACCGGAGATCTAACGTCGTGAACATCTGGCACCCGCCAAGTGAGTCAAGTGTTTCTGTGATGTTCGGGAGGGGGTACACGTCAGGGGTGGTCACCGCATTAAGTCCTCTGTAGTCGACACAAAACCTTAATTTAGGGGTACCGTCGGGAGATTTCTTAGGCACAAGTACTACAGGCGATGCCCACTCGCTCTGACTAGGAACAATGATACCTTTGTTTAGTTGATCTTTAACTAATTCGTCAAGTGTGGCCTTCTGATGGTATGGTACGACGCGATACGCTTTTTTTGTAAATAGGGGCTGCATTCCCGGTTCGTATGACATGTGTCACTGCCGAAGTACAACCCCAGAGGTTGGTCTTCACTGTGAGCAAGAACATTTTTGAATCCCATGAGAGTGGACTTCACAAGGTCTCGCTCGTGACTTGGCAGATGCCTAAGCTTCTCGTCCAAGCACGCCTCTAAGTCGGACTCGTCAGAACGACTCACCATTGCCTACTCTTGCCTGTGGCCTTTTGTAGCTATGAAGTGCTATGTCGCGCACAACAGTGGCCAATTTCACTTTACCCTGTTGGTTCAGATGCAACCCGTGCTTTGTGTACATGTTATGGCTCAATTTTCCTTTGAGGTCTAGAAATTCAATCCTACCCTGTTGAATTTTATCTCTATTTTTAGCTAAATTTTGAATGATGGATTTAAGAATTCCGTTGGCATCTCTCCAAGTTCGGATTTGAGGTCTTGATCATTAGCGGTCAAATATCGACAGAACAGTTACTCTCGCTTTCCACTTCACCGGAAAATTTTCAAATGCTTGTTTCAGGGTTAACGGGTAAGGCGCACACTTGTCAACATCGTTTGTTCCCCCTATCAAGATCACCGTGTCGTTCTCGGTCAATGTATCAATAGTACTACCAAATTTCGAGGTTACTTGTTTTAGTTTTCCATTGGGCATGAAAAAGACTTCTACATCAAAATTTCTAGGTAGTCTTTCGGATAGTATTTCCTGGAGTCCACGACCATGACTGTCTGCTAAAAACTAGTAGTTTTTGTCGCACAGGATTTCCTCCCTCCACTGGGTTGAAATCTCTGTCGAGCGTTCCTAACTTCAAGTTCTTGGGTAGAGTTAACTCCTCAGCACTTGCGTTTACGGTCTTGACCCAACAGCGGTTTCCTTTTACCTTTGTCAGGGTTCGAGCAAGATAAACTACGTGCATGATAAAAGTCAGGGGGTTTCAATCACAACGTCCTTTCCTTCTAAGTCGTCGGAAACCGGTGGCACATCGGTTAGTCTTCACTTGGATATCTTTTTCACACCGGGGCGGAATTTTCACATCGCTACAGCAGTACACATAACGTTGCTGTTTTGGAGGTGCACAGCTAGCTGAGGGACGGTTAGGATCCGGCACGGCCTCCCCTTTCTTTATCCGATTTAACCCAAATGTCTCCACCATTACAACCGAAGTAGACCATGTTCAACATTTATTTCTCCGTTTCCTTTGCCCAAAATATCGCAACCAAGTACGGCTAGGTATCCCTTAGGGAGGTTCCCAACCACAAAATTTCCTACCACTTCAACGCCCGGTTTCATTTTTAAAGTCAACTCTTTGTCGCCCGTAAGTTTTCAATGTCCTACCAGAAATACCTTTCAAAATTACGTTCTGGTTTTGGTGAGCTCAGCGGATGAGGCTCCTCTTTTTTACGAGGGAAAACCTGCGCTCCAGTGTCAATTAGGACCTTTCCCTCTGCATCTTCTATCTTACCGATGGCTACAAGTTCATCTACCACATCTCGAATCTCGGGGACGGTCCTGACCTGCTTCTCAGTAGTGCAGTTCTTACGAGTCGTACACATATTTAGGTTCACCTTAGTAGGGTAGCTGCGAAACAGCTTCCTTTAATTCCGGGGCTTCGTGTCGGTGGATCCACTTACCCCGCTTCCCGTTTCCCGAATGAGGTCTTTTAGAGTCTAGTCGAACTCTACAATCTTTCTGTATGTGGCCTGCCTTGTTGCAACGCCAGCACGTTATTCGACTAGAGCGGTCCTCTCTTTTATTCCTGCAGTCCCGAGAGATGTGGCCTTTCATATGACAATTAAAACATGTAATATCTGAGGTATTGGCTGCCTGGAACACCTTGCGTTCAGGCGTGGGACGGGCATTGCCCCGAGTCGGCCCGCGAGGAGGAGGAGGATATGCTAAGTCTGGCTCGAGTACACCCACGTTAGATGTTACCGCACGCGTGGTGACGGACCTCAAGCGTCCCGCTTCTGCCTTTCTACCCATCACTCTCAGTTGTTCAAGAGAGGTAACATCAAAAAGAGCAAAGCCGGTCTTGCAGCTGGGGATGTAAGTTATGCAATTATTTGCCTAAGCTTTACTTCTTCCACTACGGGTGTTGACAGGCGACTGTACAACCCCTCCATCGCAGCGATAAATAAGTCAATGGGTTCCGTTTCGGCTTGAACTCGATTGAATATCTCTTGCTGTAGGTATATGTCATGGTCAGGATGTTGGAAGACCAGTTCCATATCCCTACACAGCTGTTCCCAGTTCTTGAGACGGCCTATCGTGGATCGGATACCACGTTAGGGCAGGTCCCGTGAACAAATCCACTGCCGGAATCAAACAGTTCGGTTTGTGGTGACCCCTCGAGCTCTGCGCAGTTCTTCTGCTCTCTGCAGAAACGCCCTACGCTCTGTGATTGGCCGTTCAAATTGTAAGCCCCATTTATACACAGGCACTCCTCTACTATGTGCGGATGACGTTAAGTTAAAATTTTGTTGCGGTGTGATCGCGATGGTTGAATCTATTTGTCGAGCAAGTGCACCGACAGTGATGTGGCTTGTTGCCTCTGGAGGCGAGTGCACATCCGCATTTTTGGGCCGCGGGGTCTGCTCGGCTGCTGAATTTTCAGCTTCGGCGTTTGCCGCGTCTTTCTTGGCTTCGGCCGCGTCACACAGTTCTTTGGTCTTATCCATTAACACCTCATGACGTTTTGCGATACTTTTGTCACCAATGCGCCTATTGGTATACGTCCCGCCCTTAAATAGTTTATGCCACATCCTGGCTTGAAGACGCTGACCTTCAGTGTCTGTATAGTCCCCCTCATATTCATTCGCGGAGGCAGCCAATGACTTATATTTATCTTCACAGGCCTCCAGTTCCTCAATCTACATTTAAGGAAGCTAAGACAGCCTGATCAATAGGCGTACCTGCCTTAACACACTTCGTCAGCCGTTTTCTTAAATCCTCAGCCGTACCGGAAGTAGGCTGTCCTCGGATTTTCAATTCATATTGATTCTCTTCCTTTTTCAAGAGATACGCGTTCATAGTGTATGCCAATACTAAATTCCAAATTTCCAATACTAAATGCCAATTCTGAAAGGGGTGGGTGAAATTCCGAATCGGGATCGATGTGACCTGATTGCAGACGGGTACAGGATGCCTGCCCGATTCTTCGGCAGCTCCTGGCACTCGAGCGATTTTGGAAAGATAAACTTTTCCTGAAATAGATGGGATATATAGTAAAGAAGAAACCGAACTGTTGAATCAGGACGTGAATGATACTTTGAAGGTCCTCCAAGCATTGGATGACCAACTTGGCACTCTAAGCGTAAAGGAGTATTCTTTAGAGAGTACTTTCCAGCACCTCAGAGTCAATCGTTTTAAGCATCGTATAGTTAAGCAGGTCATATTGAGTGGATCTACGATTACTGTGTTATTAATTGTTGTTTTTATCTGTTTGAGATATCGAGTACGAGTTGCCAATCTGCTCCGTTTGCCAGCCTGAGAGGTAGCCGACGGCACCCCGAAGCTACCCGGACCGATGCGGAACTTCAGAGACCTTGGGAAGTCGATTGTCCCAGATGAGCAGACCGTTAGAGAGAGTAACCAACCAGAACGAGAGTGCGTGCCAGGAGGATCTGGTATTATCGCATAACCGAAATCCAAGCTTGGTGTGTACTAGCCGTTACGTATGTGTCAGACGTATGAGGATCCTACGAACGTAAGTGAATTCTAATATTGTGTTGAGCTCAACCTGAATGAGGAACTTTCGACAGTGTTTCGAGATTGATGTGTCTCCGAGTGAACTTACAAGGGTCGACCCATGGTGCACTTATCATAGGCCTTGAACAGGAAAATCGAATTTTTCTAATATTGGGACCATTTACAGGGGTTTAGTTAGTAAGTAACAAGATTTTGCCATGTTTCGTCATAGTATAAAATTTGTAACATTGTAAAAATTTAACGTTGTATTATTAATGTGTAACGAGTAGTCGTAGGGTTTCGTTGGAGGCTGGTAAGGGAGAATTTTTCATAAATTAATATTATGATCAATATCCAATGAGTGATATCTGGTGTCCACAGAAAGGTAAAGCCGGCACCCCCTTCCCCTTATACCCATTCCCATCGCTTCCCAATACTGGACTGTGGATGCCTAAAGAAAATAAATAAATTATTAAATTATTAATACATGATGAGCACACAGCAATTAAGACTGTGGTAAATGCCTTGCTGTGGGATCTCCCGGGCCCCATCAGCAAGACAACTGCTGTACCGTTGCCAGCCCTACCAAAATGTTACGCAAGCACTTTTAATATTATTTTAAAACTAGCTCACGAATAATACTCAAACGCCAATAGTATATAGATGATTGTTTAAGGAAACTATAGGTTGTAATTCGTGAATTTTTGCTGTTCAAGTGAACTAAATAGTACTTGCTGTTTTAATGTGTTGCTATGTTAATCGTATGCATGCCTCTAAATTTAGTTTTCAAAATGCTAGATTAAGAAAATATCAAGTGAACACTGTTTGGCACTACTAGGTGTATGGGCAATGCCAACGACTTTAGGTTCTGTTGTAAGGATTTTAGTTGCCTCGTTTTGGCTATTACTGGCAGTGTATATGTCAATTTGTATATTGGTATTTTTTTAACTTAAAATGTATTCTCGTTTTAGTAGTAAGACCTTGTGACTTAACAACTGTTTCAATTTTAAAGGGGTGACTGACCTACGGCGGCCCCGAGTGAAAGCCCATGCGGCTTCACCTATACTGGGCAAGTAAGCGGTTAAAATTTCCTAATCGACACACTTAAATACCTTTTTTTGTAATAATTGGACCTTAACAATCCACTGTGGTGGAAAAAAAAAAAAAGAAAAAAAGGGGTAGGAAACTAAAATTAACAATCTCCTCCTTCTCCATAATCCCGCAAATAGTTGTTGTGTCCACTAAGGGTTGTTGTTTAAAACATGTTTGGTTGCCTAGTGTTAGAGTGTCTTTCTTGTTGTGAGCGTATTAATTATAGATGTCACTATTCAACAACCATGTTACTTTAATTATTTATGTTAAATTTTATTTCGTTTCCTGAAACGAAATTTGTTATTGCTGAGTATGTTAGTCAACCTTGAATTTTGAAGTTTATTTTTGAATTAATGAAGCTTTTGTTTTATTGACTTTCTGTGAAGGGAGAGGCACACCCGAGCGACGTATGTTTGCAAGTTTCCATCGATTTTTAGCAAGATATGTTAGTACAAATTTACTTCGAAAGAGAGTCCAGATAAGGACATCCAACATTTTTTTTCTTTTTTTCTATTTCAATATCTAAATACCAGTTGAGATTAGCTGAAACAAATTCCTGAATCAATTAAAAAAAAAAAAAACAAAAAAACAAGGGACACCTGTAGAACATTGGACTTACCGTTTTATGTTACCTCATGCTGAGGACAGCATGGTCTAAGGGTGAGGGGTGTGTGACGGCCCATTAAGAAAGCCCCTGACCATTTGACACTGTGAGGTCAATATTATTATTGACAGTGAAGTACTACAGTATTTATATTGTAGTATTACCAACCAACGATTCTTCATTGTTCCTAACAGTAAAATGTAAGTACTATTACTTTACAAAAATATCTACCGTCACCTAAATTTATTAAAAGGAAATAAGGAACAGTGATTATTATATATTTATTTAGTAAGATATAAGTCCAAGTAATAGTTGCTCGGAATATTCTAGTTGTTCTCAACTGAGTTGTTTAAGCGGAAGTAGCCCGATTACCCGTGGCAGCTTTAGCTGCAGCTGGCTGAGGAATTTGCTGATTCTGCTACTCCAGCCTGTGTCTGGCCAAGTTTGTGTCGTTTTCTAGACTCTGGTTTACGCCCAAGTAAATCGTTTGGGAGCAGCACCGTACGGAGTCTAGTCCGCCATTTTAACAAAAATTTGTAAGCGAAAAAGTACGTGCGTGGGGTGAGTTGATCGCCGGTACTCGCACGTAACGCGTCGCTCCGTGTTTGCCCTTCCCTCTAAAATTATACAAAATAAATTTTGAATAGAAGAACTATTAATTAATCTGCTAGCTGATTATTATTGCTAGCTTAGGTTAAGCGTAATAGATATATTTTTACTTACTGGAATCGCTGATGATCCGCAGTCCCATCTCCACAGGGTTTTCTCAGCTCCGTAGGACTCGCAGAAACGTGGAAACAATTCAATCACGGACTTTTGAACCGCACCTTCACACCTGACACCACTTGTAACGGACGAGACGGGACTTGGGAATTAGATAATCAGAAAACTGTTGGCCGCAAAAATCTGATTTTAATTTAACCTTTCACATTATAATAATTATTACAATACTATTCACATTCCCTAAACTGTAATTTTTAAAATATATTAATCACTCATCAGCGAAACAGTAGGTTACGAATTTAAGATTTTAGAGGGAAGGGCAAACACGGAGCGACGCGTTACGTGCGAGTACCGGCGATCAACTCACCCCACGCACGTACTTTTTCGCTACAAATTTTTGTTAAAATGGCGGGACTAGACTCCGTTACGGTGCTGCTCCCAAACGATTTACTTGGGCGTAACAGAGTCTAGAAACGACAACAACTTGGCCAGACACAGGCTGGAGTCAGCAGAATCAGCAAATTCCTCAGCCAGCTGCAGCTAAAGCTGCCACGGGTATCGGGCTACTTCCGCTTAACAACTCAGTTGAGATCAACTAGAATATTCCGAGCAACTATTACTTGGACTTATATCTTACTAAATAAATATATAATAAATCACTGTTCCTTATTTCCTTTTAATAATTTAGGTGACGGTAGATATTTTGTAAGTAATAGTACTTACATTTTACTGTTAGGAACAATGAAGAATCGTTGGTTGGTAATATACTACAATATAAATACTGTAGTACTTCACTGGTCAATAATAATATTGACCTCACAGTGTCAAATGGTCAGGGGCTTTCTTAATGGGCCGTCACATAGACACTACAGAAACGCATACAGCATTAGATTTTGAAAAGGTCGAACAAATCCTTTGTTCCAACAAAAACCATTTAAAAACCTATTTATAAAAAGTGCAAACACCACAGCATAGGAGTAAGGCTTTCTACTTTGAAAGATCACAAGGTTCTCGAGAAGATCAACAAACATTTACAAACAGGTTTCGACGCTTTCTCCTAGAGTTGTTTGGCCCAAGGGATTAAAAACGCCATTGGTGTTCAAATTTCTTTCTAAGAAATAACTTTATTTCTTGCTCTTAAGTACTTACAAATCTATGCTCGATAGATTGCGACTACTGTGGTGACTTCTAGAAGTCTCATTGATCATAAAAAACGTACGTTCTAATGCAAGAACAGTTATTTAATAAATTTGTCCTCGAGAATCTGAATAATAACTTCAGGAATGTACTCAAAATTATTAGAATTCAAATTTCGGAACTAAAGTGGGTACAAGATTTTATTTTCTGGAATACCCGAGCAGGTGCAATTGAAGATAAATAATTCACAATAAGGATACATTAACATAAAGGAAAGTTTCTATTTATAAGTCCAGTGCCGGATTAATGTTGTGTAATGGTTACTGCATTATTATCTTGGCGGAAAATTAATTAAATAAGTAAAATGACTGTCATCCTCATCACGATCTCATTAGAGCATCATTAATAAAAGGGTTATAGAATACTCAGATGGTAGCAGGACATTTCTGTGGTGGAGGAAATTCTTAATATAGACGAAGGAAGACCACCTTCACATACGACTCGTCCGGCCCTTTTTACTACCGGCATAAAAGATACAACCCACGTTTCTTGCGTTGTATATTTTCATAGCGCCTATGATAAAGTTATACCTTGTGTACAGTGGCTACTTCGTGGTTATACAGGGACAGTAATAAGTCTTCAGGGCAGTGTGAGGATTCCATTAATTCAGTTTGGAACATAAATTAAATTATTAACGACGAAATAAAGCATATTTATCATTGGCTTACTTGCTCATGTTGAATTTCTTCACAAAGATTTATCCTAGGGTTTTGGAAAATTTCACTTATAAAAATGAAAGAAAATTTGTATAAAAACGGTTGTTAGCTTAAAGAAAAGGATGGATTGTTGATCTTACATTAAAAATGTAATTTATATACATGTATGAGAATATAAGGATTACTTAATACTGCATCCTCAAAAAAAACAAGGTAGGTTGTTACCACCTTGGGTGTCTTTCCTAATACCTTTAAAATGGCTAAAGTGTTCCCTTTATATAAATCAGATGAATTTACCAATAAAAGCAACTATAAACCGATCTCCTTACTCAGTGTATTTTCCAAGATATTAGAGCGAATAATTAAAGAACAATTAGTATCCTACCTTAATCAAAACAATATCTTGAGTGGGTGTCAGTATGGGTTCAGAAGCGATAAAAATGTAAACGATGTCTTATTTGACTTAAATAAAGAAATAAATGCTTCTATTTCAAGAGGTAATCGCTCAATGCTTGTTTTTCTAGATCTCAAGAAAGCTTTTGACTCGGTAAAGAGAGACAAATTAATTAACAAATTAGATGCTATTGGAGTTCGTGGAAACACCCTTGCGTGGTTCTCAAGCTACCTTAGTAATAGATTTCAATATGTTTCTGTCTGCGGGGTGACTAGTGATCCATTGTCAGTGGACTATGGAGTTATTCAAGGAAGTACTCTCGGACCAATTTTGTTCTTAATTTATATCAATAACATTTCGAAAATAAATTTAAATGGTAAACTTTTTTTATTTGCAGACGACACTTTAATTTTTGTAAACGTTAATAACTGGTTAGAAGTGCAAAGGAAAGCTCAGAGTGATCTCATGACGTTAAAGAAATGGTTTGATCAAAACGTATTAACGCTTAATATTTTAAAAACAAAATGTTTGCCAATATCTCTTCGCCCTATTTGTGACTACCATTTGAAAAATTTGACAATTCATAGCTGTGGAAATTATCTCAATGATTTATGCACATGTGAAAGCATAGATAAAACAATAGCTTACAAATATCTTGGAGTTATTTTTGATCATAGGATGACATGGTCATATCATATAGATTACTTAGTTAAAAAATTACGTCGGTTGATTTTTGCTTTCAGACAGCTGAGCGATGTTCTTAGTGTAAGTGAGATAAAGCTGGCGTACTACGCTTACATTCAGTCTATGCTTTCATTTGGAAATATCGCTTGGGGGGGAGCTAGTAAAACAACTCTAAACAGACTGTTATTATGCCAGAAACAGTTGTTAAAACTCGCCTTTCATAAAAAACGCCGTTACCCTACTGACACTCTATTTAAAGAATTATCAATCCTTACAGTTCGTCAGTTATTTATAAAATCTCTCATAGTTCACATCTTCTCACTCTTTTCACTCTATTTTTTCAGAAATTCCCCATTCATATAACACCCGATATGCCCGTGACACAGGAATGGCCACTTTACAACTATATAGATCTTTCTCCACAACTAATTCGTATTACATATCAAATATACTATTCAGAAATGTTTCTAGATTCTTTCACGCTTATAATTTCTTTAACGCACAATCCTTGTCAGTTTTTAAAAATCGTATCAATGAGTGGCTATTGCAATTAGGCGTATCAGAGGCGGAGATCATTATCACTGCCGGGTACAGGGGACCTGACCCTTGACCATGACGTTGTTACTATTACTAACAGAACACACACACACTCTCTCATCTCACTCCGTCATAAATGGATCATTTAGTTTTAGCCACACATACCATTTTTATTTCATTTATTTTCCACCGCTTGAATAAAAAACAATCACTTACAGTAAATTCAAGAAGCAATAGACATACATCCCTTTATCTTTTTCTTTACCTTATTCTATTACAGTTATATCCAGCGTATATTTAAAATTTATGTTGGCGGCTAGATGCAACCAGGCCTACGCACAGGCAGATTGCCCATGTAGGCTTTCCAGTATTGTTACACTTATTTTTCTATTCTTACTCATTTTACATTTCTTCTATACATAAGCTGCTGTATATATAAAATAATAGTTATTTCATCTAAGAAAGATTGTATATATGTATATATAAATTGCTGGAATAAACGTTATTCATTCATTCATTCACCGTAACATGTCCCAAGATTTGGTCGACTGTGTAAAATTTTGCAAAATTTGAGAACATAACACCCGTTACATAATCTTGGTTAAGATCGAATAAAATCGATTTAAGTTATTTCAATTCATTAATCTGGAATTGACAATGATTTTATCGTTTGCAAGTGGAAGATGAAACTTCTAATATTTAATAAATGTCAAATAGCTTGCAGAAAAATAAAACTGCAAACTTTACAAAGGAGACTTGATAACTTCAAGTATAATTATGTAATCTATAAAGCATAATTTCAGTTTGGGTTGCACTGAAATGTAAAGTTAAATGTTGGAACTTAATTGTTTATTAAACTTCAATGCACATAGCATAGTATAATTTTTTTATGAGTTATATTTAAATGCCCATGCCCATACAAATCTTACACCATTGCATAGATGAGCTGTCAGTGTCTTTTCGTAATTTTAGCTTTATGCCAAATTATACTAGTAGAATATTTTTCTTGAATATTTACACTGTTCATCAATAATGTTTGTCTATTTTCAAGAAATTCCCAGTTAAATCACGGATACTGCTCAATAAAATAATCCATCTAGATACCAACTCAGTATTTTACCTGTTAATCTCCAGAAAAATATTGCCCTTCAAATGCAACAAGACTTCTTAGTGCTAACTTGAACAACACCCACCAGACACAACATCACTCAATACCCAGATTCAAGTAATTTTAGTTTAAATAAATTTAAATTTTGATATTAGAAAGTGCCTGTTATAAATAGTAAATTACTGAGTAATCGTTTGTACAACATGCCAGATGATGTCTAAAGTGGAGGAACTCTGAAGAAAGACATTTAATTAACTTTGTCATTGTACTTACATAAATCACCCGACATCCAATTACAGTTCGTCTTATTGAAGTTTTATTTAAAACCTCTCAGTTATAATTATGTAAAGATTCGAAGCTGATTGAAAAATCACGAATTCAATTACAATAGTCTGTTTGATTTGTATATATTCGGTTTATAATTGTATGTAGCGACAGTGTATCTTGGCTAAGCTGTTCAGATAACAATAAAATTCAGTATTGCTAGAAATAGGGTTAAAAACCGCGATGGAAATTTCTACCACGCATAGAAATAATGGTCAGTCATAAGTGAGTTATATTTTAACTAGAAATAAAGGGTTATTTACTATATAAAATTGCAATCTAAAAAACACAAAACATTTAAAAGAAATTCACTGATACGCAAATACTAATTTTATAATAACTACATAATTAATTTTTGTTTAGCTTATTATTGGCGACGGAATACATCCCCCACCTGACGAAGAGGATAGATTCCAATACTCGAAACGTTGTGTTATACCTTTTGTACCCTATAACGATGGCAAAATCTCCGAAATCCTTATGTAAGTAATGCATATAAGTATGAACATGAACGTATGAATGTATTGTGGATGGATCCCCTCAAGCAATTCGCAATATAAATTGAATTTATTCCAATGTTACACGTGACCGAGAGAGCTAAGCGAGCTTGTGATTCGGAAATGGAACAAAATTGCCAAACCACTGAACTATACGCCATGGTGTTAAGTATTGCAGCCCGCTGGTAAAATCTCGCATCGGTGGTAATAGAGACAACAATTTATTACAGTGCAAGCTTAGAGAGTGGTGTTTAAGATTTTTCATATTATGTTATGTTTTTAATGCATATTTTATAACCCTACGAAATACTACATGTTTTTTGTATTTCATTAAAAAAGTCCTCATCTAACAGTATTTGCCCACACATATATTGTAAAAATGTTTTTATATGAGGTTGTAAACACACACGTGTTTAAAATGTATAACAAATTTTAAAGTGTTTATTTCAAACAGATTAATGTGTAAAATCAATTACACAATAAAATAATAAAATAGCTAATATTAAATTAAGAAGGAAAATTAAATCAGTCTAACTGTATACCCGCTGCAGAAAACAGCAGGAATGGGTCTTCACTTCAGGACTTCCTCATAATAAATACACACGATATATGAAACTGTCATGGCTAGCTAAAGTAACTCTTTACCCTTTTAATATGACATCACCAATAGTGACTACATTTTTATGTGATGCACTGATTTAACTATCGCCATTATATTCATCTTATTTGCAATATTATTCCACTTACAAAAATTTAAATTTTAAAAAATAAACCATGGATACGATGAGTAGCAGGACTATTCAAGATATCAGATTTCAAAAAATTTTTACGTTTTACTGACAGCTGTTGGAATGTCTGTGCAATGCAACATATAAAATGTTTATATATGGCTTTTTATTTCAAACTTATATTAATTTCCAGTTAACTAAGAACATTGATTACATTGGTTTTACTGCTTAAAACCTCAGATTCATATTCCGATCAGATTGTATATACCCATCCTTTTGTTATATTCATGCCATTTGCAAAATGATAAACAATAGTCCACTAAAAATATATGCAATAAAACAAAATAAATTATCTGTACTACAAAAACAATAAAATGGTAATACGCACTATATTATTGATCATAAAATAGTTCGGCACAAAGTTGTAAACCACTAATTCATACTACCTTACCGTTGGTTTAAACGTGCAAGTATTAAATATTTAACGAAATAAAATGTAATAAATGGCAAACCTTATCAACATTTCTAATATTTTATCCATTACATTTTAAGAAATTGTAACAAACATAATATGGCACTATATTCTAATAGCTATTGTTAAAAAAGAGTCGTAATTAAATTATAAAAGAGGAATCACACATCACCTAAATATATGCACAATCTATGTACTACAATGGGAAAGTTCTGTGGACCGTAAACGAAGCTGAGGAAGCTCCTGGCTGAATGCACACAACGAGGCCTGCCGACGCTATTCAATCCCGAGCTCACTAATAACATGTTATTGTTATTGCTCAGCATCCGGTTATTTAGTATTATGTTTTTTTGTGTGTGTAAAATAAAAAGCTAATTGCTACTAGTATACGAATTTTAAACAGTTGGTAGTATTTTATTCGGTACACATATTATATCTAATACTGCTCAGAAAAATTCAGAACATAAATTTGAAAAATAGTTGAAAAAAAAAACTTTGAGTTAAGATAAAATATTTAATATAACACTTACTTTTATGGTAGGAAATAAGTTTGTAAGTACAGACAAAATTCTTTAAATATATATATATATATATATACATATACATTTTAATGTTGTATAGTGTACGTTTATAATGTAAAAGTAATTGCTATATTACATTTTTTGTCTAAACTAAAAGTTTTTATGTTATTACAAATACAACTAGCCAAAACCTTAGCTGCTTTAGTTCTTGGACTTAAGTAATTGGTGAAACAATATTTAGTTTGAATATATAATTTGTATAAATGGCAATAGCCGAATTTAATTGCAATAAGCATTGAATCACAAAAAGTACTCGCTCCGCCGGGACTCAACCCGGATCTCTCACTTGCCGGGTGAATGTGCTACCATTACACCGCAGAGCCCTTACTTTATACGATTCGATTATTTTTGTATTTCGTCGTATCTGTCACATATGCGTTTAAATAACCAAAATTACATATGATCGAAAGACCAAATACCTATCAAACGACTTTTATTTACATTATATTGTATAAATGGCAATAGCCTTATTTAATTTCAATAAAATTTGAATAACAAAAAGTACTTGCTCCGCCGGGACTCTTACCCGGATCTCTCACTTGCCGGGTGAATGTGCTAACATTACACCACAGAGCCCTTACTTTTTACGATTCGATTATTTTTGTATTTGGTCGTATCTGTCACATATGCGTCTAAATAGCCAAAATTACATATGATCGGAAGACCAAATACCTGTCAAACAACTTTTATTTACATTAATTAAATTTGTATACATGACAATAAACGAATTTAATTTCTATAAAAATTGAATCACAAAATTATATATTTCCACGTACGTTCCAACGTGCGTTTAGTTCAACACAATGAGTAAGATTTTTTGCAATCTTTACAAAGATATCTTGTTTTTATTTTTTTAACCTTGGGCGGTACTTAGTCTACTGCATACAGAACCATTACAAAAATGTTTTGCAAACAATAACGAGTAACACTGACACATAGCAAAAAAAAAAAAAACAAAAAAACAAACATCTGCATCAAGGTCATTCATATTATTTACTTTAAAAAAGTTCAAAACAGTTCATAGAAACTGTTCATAGAAAAATAGAAAAAAAAGATTTTTCCCCTAACGGCTGATCAATCGGACGTTGCCGTTTTTCGACTTAACTTCAACTGTCCGATCAATTAAAAGTTGGCGTCCAAAGGGTTAAACAGCAAGTTGAGGCACAGTAGGACAGCAAAATCCTGTGGGACTACTTATCAATCGGTTTTTAGATAGCAACACACAAAAAATACAGCTATCCAAAATCTTAGCGGCTTTAGTTCTTAGACTTAAGCAATTAGTGAAATGAAGCTTTCTAGGTATTCCGTTTACACTGCGATCAAACAACATTATCAACACAATTTTAATCTTAGTGCTGGTGACCCATCTTCAATTAAGATGTACTAAACTGAAGCTGGTTTAACCGTCGATATATATATATATATATATATATATATATATATATCCGTATAAAGGTGTGTGAGGAAGGAAGTAGAACTACAAAGAGAGGCTCCAGGATAGAAGTAGCGAAACTAATAATAATTGCTTTTATAACTGTATGGATACTATCAAAACGTGACGTGAATCATTTATCACTTATGAAAGTCCAGGGTTGATTGCAACACGTTTATAGCCAAAGCAAAGTTTGTCTTCAAGTTTTGCATGCAAATTTGAACAACACTGCTCTGTCCCTGTGGGGAAATGTTCTTTGGAAAGTTTTACACGTGACTTTATTACTTAATTCTAAGCAGGACGCGTAGTTTGAAAATATCTCGGTAAGTAGGGCTATAGAATACTAATAACGAATAACACTCCTGATCTAACCCACTTATTACTTGTGTAACGTTGTAAAAAGGGGAATAGACATTGTATGGACTAGGTGAATTATGAACACAATTGAATTCAAAAATTCCTATTTTAAGATATATTTCCAATATTTTTGTTACTTCTTTGTTTAAAAGCTAGTAATTATAATATAACATACAATGCCATTTTGTCAAGAATCTTTTTAAATGAGACAATTACCTAGATAAGTGCTAATTTGACACATGAATTAACAAAGGTAACGAAGCCTCAGTTCTTTTTTACTACGCGAATGTAACTAATTATATTATATAAATAATTTATAAAATCAGCACAACTTTGAGGAAGAGATTTGAAAAAAAATAAATCTCCAATTGTACAACAACTAAATTATGTTTGTAATCACCAACATTTTTGTTTAATGGATTAAGCGTTTCCGAACAAATCAGTTTATTAAATCCACGAGAAAATGACGGCAGTAAACTGCAATACTCAATCATATATGTGTATCAAATAAAGAGCAATTGAAAATATTTGAGCGATTTGCATATAAATGGAAATGCGATAAAAGCGTTCTCCAGCGACATGGCGTTTGTTTTCCATACTGTAATCAGCATTTCACAAGCTGCATTCGTATATGGTAATTTATTTCCGGTCTAATAGTTTTAAAAAGTGTAAAGTTTATAATAGTGTCATGTAAATTAAAAAATCTAAGATCCTTTAAAATCTTCATCGAGTATACGACTTTCTTATCTTCTGTTGTTCAGAAATTTAGTTCTTTTCATGAAATGTTTATTTATTAAAATAAACATGTTAATAAACATAAAGACATGTTTCTTTATTAAGGGGGTTCGGTATGCCCTATCCTTCCCATGTTAATTTGGCCAATTTTATGTACCTTTTTCTCAGAAACCTTTAATGCTATCATCATCAAACTTTAGGACACTACTATTTAGACCTTTGTTCACATTTAGAGCGGAAAAAAGTTTAAAAAAAAGAAGTTTTTATTTAATTTGTTGTAAATAAAAAAATTATTAATTTTTTGTAAAATAATTTATAATTATAATTTTTTTTAATAAAAATTTAAAATAGATTTTTATAATGTCTTCCGCTCTAAATGTTAACAAAGGTCTAAATAGTAGTGTCCTAAAGTTTGATGATGATAGCTTTAAAGGTTTCTGAGAAAAAGGTTCATAAAATTGGCCAAATTAACATGGGAAGGATAGGGCATACCGAACCCCCTTTTAAAAAACCGTACTCTTCTCTTTTACATAGCGAATATCATAGAAGAATTTCATTAAGATGCCTAATTGATATGTCAAGAGGCTTTCAAGATTCCGCAATTGTCATTGTGATGCACCTCTACAGGGACAATGATACAGCATTAAGCATTCCTAGAAATAATTGTGAGATTCCTGGTAACACGGGTTTTTATGGACCCAAACACCACAGGCTTCATCAGATAATTTTCATTGGCAACGTTTTGGATGGATGCTATGTAAACGCATCCATGAATATAAATTTGTACAACAATGTTTATTTAAGAACAAGCTACAGTTGCGAAGAAACATTTCCTGGTGTCAATGAAATATATTTTAACCAAATGATCCAAGAACAAAAATATATTATGCTTCTGCAGTTTAAAACATACACTACAACTCAGTAAAAAGTCACCTAATAGCTCAGTTGCTTTACTATTATTATTATTTGAACACTGCTCAGACATCAAAAGTGAGTTACTTGAGTTAAGATTCATTAGAATTTTATATACAAAGCTATTGAACTAGGAAAAACGGCCAAACAAAGCGTGGAATCTGCTTCAAAACTTTGACACCAATTATGAAAACATTTCTTCAAAGTACTAGCCGTTAAAAGAGAAGTAGTAAGTTTTTCCTTGGACTGTGCTTATTAGTTCTGGACAAAGTTCATAAATTTCAATTAAATCTTTCCCTTGAAGACTTGAAAGTATCTTGCATCGAAAGAATGTCTAACTTTATTCTAATTTATTGTATTGATAGCAATTTATATTGGACTCAAACTCCTGATAGTAACTAATTGCAATATTGTAACAAAATAAAAAAAAGTATTATTTAATCAAAATACTCTAAATTTGTTTAAAATAAAATCTAGGTGTTAACAGACTTGTAAGATTCTCAATTTCACTAATGTCCCAAGATATTACAACGTGCTTATACGAAAATATTATCTTAAGGATAATATCGAATTAAATCAAAACTTTTACTTACTACATATAATAGTTATCTTAATTTCTCAAAAATTTTTAAAACTTGACGATAACATAACTTAATTATACTGAAACGCCTTATAATATTTTTCTGTAGAGCCTCATCTGAATATATAAAATCAGTTTTGGTTTAACATTACGCATATATATTATTGTTATTTATTACGATATTTAAGCTATTTACTATATTTACTAACATGGATTTTTGTACTGTTTAAGTGGTAGGGATGAAGTACCTGTTCACAAATTAATTTAGTGGTTGTTTTTATTTATATATATTCTTTTATAATTACCGTGCATCGAGTTAACGCTGGAAGTGAAAAAATAAACATCTGCTGACTGAAAATGAGGCAGATATATTTCAAGAAATTAATTTTGTACGTAATTTTTCGGCGTGGTAGGAACCGAAAGTCATTGTTCATAGTTATGGCACCGCAACGTAGCGTTAGCACTAAAAATACTTTCTTCCTAAATCTAATAAGATCCTTAGAGCTGCAAAACTATAAATATTTTTATCCTAACATACAACCGTATGCCCAATAGTATAGCTGATCACTTGTGACACAATTTTGTATTAAAACGACAATAATAAATCTCATCCTATTTACTTTAGTAAGCTACTCTTCTTATAGGAACAAAATAGAGGATCTTTACAGCGTACAATTAGTAAACTTGGTTCGCAGTCTATCGGAACGTTAGTCAATTTGTTCATTTGATCTGGAACGAATCAAAGTGAACGTTGTACAGCCAATAGGGTCTCAAGTCTTTCCTTGTGCTTTAATGTAATTGCAGGCGTGATGAGACTGCAAACTGTCCATCCCCCTTTCCCTCCCCTCCATTTCAATACATTTAACTAACACAAGACAAGTTCATTATAAAGTAAACAGATTTCAATAAAGTCTACAGGTAATGTGAAAAGTGTCATCAATAATACGCCTTTTTCTTTTGGTTTTTATTAGTTAGATAATGCAATATTTGCGATTTATTTTACTGCAATTAAACTATGAAACTCGTTTTTTCCTAAGTTTATTAATATAATTATATTAAATATATATATATATATATATATATATATATATAAACAAAATTATAAATAAAATAAGGGGTGTTATTTAATGTATATAAATATATATATATATATATATATATATATTGTATAAATTAAATTGTATAAATGGCAATAGCCTTATTTAATTTCAATAAACATTGAATCACAAAAAGTACTTGCTCCGCCGGGAGTCGAACCCGGATCTCTCACTTGCCGGGTGAATGTGCTACCATTACACCACAGAGCGCTTACTTTTTCCGATTCAATTATTTTGTATTTGGCCGTATCTGTCACATATGTGTTTAAATAAGCAAACTAACATATGATCTGAAGACCAAATACCTGTCAAACAACTTTTATTTACATTAAATTGTATAAATGGCAATAGCCTTATTTATATATATTATAAATTTATATATATTATATATATATATATATATATATATATATATATAAATTTACAAGTTTTGTTAATGTACATCGATATCTAACAAGTTATTTTATGTCATGAAAGAATTGTATCGTAGTTCTCCACTGATCGATGACGCTCGCCTCAGATTAGCATTGTTACGTAATTAGTTTACCTCAGACTGATGATAGCTAACTTTGCCCACATCATCAGATTGTAGAGTGGATTGATGATTAGCGATAAAGAAGACGCTTGATTGCGGTTAACGTTAGCGGTCATATAGTGAAATATAATTTCCGAATCCCGTGTTATTGATAATAGATTTCTATCCAACGAAAGTGATACAAAACATTGATTGGCTATCGGGCAATTATTTTCAAGGGATTGCCTCAAGATAGTTTAATGTACAATTACCATTGAGGAAAAAATCTGTTAAAAGTTAGTTTGAACTGGTTTGGACTATTTTTGAAATAAATAAGACTATCTTGAATAAATGTTCAAGTTTTTAGTACTACTGACTGACCTTGAGCCAAAAGTTTGTTTTTTGTGTTTGCTATATGACAGTGTTACTCGTTATTGTATGTGTTTTTAGAAAAAAATTTAAAAGTTGTTCTGTATGCAGTAGAGTAAAGTACAGCCTAAGGTAGAAAATAAAAAGAAGATATTTTTGTTAAGATTGGAAAGAGATTTTTGTTCTCTCTCTCTCTCTCTCTCTCTCTCTCTCACTCTCTCACCACCCCCTCCACCATCTCCATCCCTTAAATTTTAGGAACCAGAGCATTTAACAGTGTATGCAAAGTCATGCATTTCAAACGGTTTTATGTAACGTTTCTAAAAGTTTGTAAAACGTTCTTGAAGAGACAAATATTTTCTAACGAAGTAAATTCTAACTTCGTACATACTCGTATAGTGCAAACATATTGTATGTTCGTGATTAGTGCAACCACAGTGGTAAACGTGACGTATGCACTTTGCACACAAGCACATATATTCATTATGTTAATGTGATGTCATCGCACGACATTTGTGTATTGAGGTAACAACGCCAATCAACTGATTCCTCATTTATAGGGAACTTGGGAAAAATTAACGTGACGCACTATTATGAAGGTTCGACAGGGAAATCAAACTCACTCTTATTTTTCTTAAAGAATGAATATCTAGGGGAACATCTCAAGTATATCGTAATCGAGATGCACTTGTGCAGTATTTTGGCTTGACCTTTTTTAGAGGTATCTTAACAAATATTGTAATGATAATTATTTCATTGCATTATCAATAGAGAGATAATTGAAGCTCTGAATCAACATATTTTCCTTACCGAATGTTTACGAAGGGTGCTGTTCGAAAGCCAAATGAGATCCAGTGTTCGTGGCTTCAATTCATTTAAGTTTAACTTTTGGAATTTCTTGTTTTACCAGTATAGAATTCAGTTGGGCAAATTTGTGGATGTCTTCCTTAATTAATACTAGCTGTTTCCCGCGGCTTCGCACGCTTTTCGTAAGTTTTGCCCGCGTATGAGCACTTCTGGTTGAAGTAAATTATATTTCCAACGCCGATGTAGATTTCACCTTGATGTCACGATCAAGAAAATCTGTCAAAAATGTATTGTACATGCATATGTACTTTATTACAAAGTGGTCTACCACTCAACCTTTAAGTTCAACCAAAAATTTAGTTTAAAGACAATTATACATCATAACTTAGCGCCTTCAAATAGTGTTTCACTGTTTAATATACGTATCTATCTCGTAATTGCAGTTTATAATGTGCAGGCGCTTCGAAAACTTTTCTTTTAAAGTGCCGCCTGGTGGCGAGTTACATCAATGGGCATAGTACATAAACCTTCTCCGTGGAAAATTACATATACAAACAAATTTTCATAATGATCGGTCACATAGTTTACGATTCCATAAAGGACAAACACACAAACATTCATTTATATATATAGATGAGTTGCAACGCGGTAATTTAGTTCTGTTATAGTAACAGATTTTTATTTAACTGGTACATTATAACATTCCTGTTCCATTGGGGAGTATATTAACTTTCGCATCCCTTATCGAACCATTCAACTTTTAGATGGTACTCTCATTATGCGATGAAAGATAGAGCTACAGTTTATTACAAACATGGTCATCTTCAGATCATTGATTCGAGGAATTTGATTATCACTGACCTCGGTTATCAGCTGTTATCCCGGGGATATCGCGATATGTATCCCTTTAGGTACGAGTCACTTATAAAACTCACATTGAAGGATATGAGCTGATGGATCGGTTTGTAATGCAGATATTATCACTCTTATTGCACATTAACTCTCATCTCAGGCAATCTGCAATTAGCTAACATGACTCTTACACCCAATACTAACCCCTCTCCCCTCCAACCCCGACGATAAGTTACTAATCACAGTTGGTAATAAATTACTAAAATAATTGCACATAGATCTGGAGCAAAAAATATCTATATATATATAAAAGAAAGTCGTGTTAGTTACACTATTTATAACTCAAGAACGGCTGAACCGATTAGGCTGAAAATTGGTAGGGAGGTAGCTAAGGACTGGGAGAAGGACATAGGATACTTTTTATCCCGTTCCCGATTCAGGATTCCGCCCTACTGGTCTGTAAAAGTTACGGAAATACCCTGCATGCAAGAAATGCATTGCAGAAAACATATGTTATTAAGTGAAAGAGCCTGTTCAAATTTAATCAGCTGTTCTTTGTAAACATATATATATAATGCGACAAACAAATATATAAACATATTTAGTAAATATCATTGTCTTCTATAAGTTGACGCGGATAGCTCCTTATTACACTCATAAACTTTTAATGGGGGATATATTTTATCCTGGCAACGCCAGGTTTATGTATAGAGTAGGCACCTCAGCTAAAGTATCTGATAGTTATGTATAGAGTCATACTTAAACTTCAATATTCATTCAAAATTTTTTAACATTCTACTTTATCAAGCAATGTCCAGAACTGAATTTAAAAATTGTAATTATTAGAAAAAAACTTTGAAAGTAACGATTTTTAAAAGAGTACATGATTATTTATTATCATTAATACACTTTTACACAGCTTATGAATGTTTATTATCATATTAAGTGGAATGTTTTTGTATGTAAAAAATTAAGGCACATAATAAAACCAACACAGGTTTACGGCAGTGTGTTTAAATCCGAGAAAGTTTCGTTGCATTTTTTATGCAAACTGAAAATGTTCTCTTTTTACTACAAGCTACGACGTGTTTACAATAATCCGCTAAGAATTAAGTTATTGTTACATACTAAAGGTAATTTTATTGTTTATGTTCTGGGCATTTTTACCGTATAAGTATATCCGACTGCATTTGCACTATAATTTCAATTTTTATATAAGTATTACTGAATGTTCGTAAATAACACTTTACATTATTTTTGATTTTTCTGGGAACTGTAATCTTTTTTAATGTCCAGCAATTAAACAATTTTTAGTTTGATAGGACATTTCAAGCTTAATGTGTAAGAGGCGACTGTGCATTTATATATATTTACATTTATTGCTTGCATTTGTTGTTTTTATTGTTTTTTTTCTCTGTTGGTACCTATATATATATATATATATATATATATATATATATACTCTTGTTGTTCATTTACAGTATTTTTTCCATTGTTGATTACTTTATATAGTTTATTTGCACTGTTATTATTTATCTCTTTATTTATTCATATGTCACGTCTTAGACAGTAATGTGCATGGATTTAAGTTAAATATGCATTTAAGTTAAATATTTATTATTTTTTTCAGTTTTTTATTTACCACTATCAATCATTAATATTAATATTTTGTTCACTTATGGTATTCATTTATAGTTTATTTTTCATTGTTGTTAATAATTTTATAGTTTACTTGCACTGTTATTATTTATCTTTTTTGTTTCTCCATATGGTGTCACATCTTTTACAGTAGTGTATTTAAGTTAATACTATCACTAATTTATTATATGCTATCACTAATTTTTATTATAATTTATACATTCTTATTACATTAATTATACGTTAATTATGCCTAGATTTGATTTAGAGTCCAGTTGCATGTTTGGTTTGGCCCTTTTCTTTAAGTATTATTTAATCATCTATCATAAGTTTATAAATGTAAATTGGTTTTTCTGACCGTTGAAAGGAAATAAATAAATAAATAATAAATAAGAATATATGAAAGGCAACAAAAGCGTATGTTCTCTACAAAACTTGTAACATTAATAAGAGCTTTAGAAGAGAATAATATGCATGTAACAGTTGTAGGGGATCTGCCTCACAATGCATTGTGTATAAGCTTGTGTGGGAGCCAAGACAAAGGAATCTTAAAGAACATTACAGGACCACTGTGAGACAATACAGTGGAAATTGTAACAGTGATTTGGTTATTATCATCCAAATTCTTACAAACTACTTGTTAATGTGCATTTACGCAGTAGTAAAGTTATGAAATCGAGGAATTTGGATTACAAAGGCGATAAATTTGTTTATTCTTTATTGTTTTGTGCTCTATACGAATATTGAATGTGCATATGATATGATATAAATACTGCTGGATACTCATATTGAATAAAATTTTGGAAAAGTAGAACTCCTTTGTCCCTGAAAAACATTAAAAAAACAGGTAGCCTATTTACAAAACAAGCCTTAACCGTAATCCAGGGGGCGAATGCGTTTCTCTAAGTGAGAAACCACGGGTTTAATTTCCGTGGAGGTCAACAACTTAAAAAAAGAAAAACTCATAAACAATGAAGAAGGCCCTATTGAAAATTTCAGTCTTCTTTCTTCTCAATCCATTCAAAAATTATACTGTACTCATATTTAATTAACTGACTGAAATATTTCCACAATTTTTGTATTTGCATATTTACACACCATATGGTATTTTAATTGTAATAAAAATAATGTAAATATTTATGGCCTCGTCCAAAAAATAAATAATATGGAAAAGTACTGTATTGTTTACATTTAGTAATATTTACAACAAAATTTTGTTTAAAGAGCTTGGACCGTTTCGTCTAAAAACGTTTGGTCCAAATCAGTTATAAAATTCCATTGGTGATCAAAGAACCTTCTGAAAAGCAAACAAACTGGTTTTTGATTGCAGGTATTCGCAAGGTTTGGAACCACATTTGCGACTTCGGAAATTCCGTTTCATCATTCAAGTCTTGACTAGGAACGAATAAAAAAATATTTCCATAAAAATCTGAATAATAACTTCACGGGTGAACTCAAAGTCACTATAAATTCAAATTATAAATCTTAAATTAAACGGAAAATTTTATTCGCCATGAAATACCTGATCGGGTGTAATTAGCTGTAGCATGAGTGTAATAAATAATTTCAAGTAAGGATACATTAACATAAAGGAAAATAACACTTTTAGAAGTATTTAACAACTACACAACCAAATGAGACTTTTTCTGAAGGTATGGAGACTTAAGAGACCTTGGTATCCATCTCACTTCTACTTTGTCTTGTAAAATACCTGTGGATGATATCTTTGGTAGAGCTAGTAGAGTTGTTGATCTCATTGTCAGAGTAAATATCGAAGAGAGAATTGTCTGCACTATATCTTCTCCTGCGTAATTGCATAATCGTCTCGGAATATGGCAGTGTTGTTGGAGACCTTACCACGATAAACATATAATTTGACTACAGGAAAGCCAACGTCGTTTGATTCGACTATGGGGTCCCTGTTTTGCTACGAATTCTGGAATGTGCCTATCAAGTTGAAATAAACTTCAAGCTTCAACCATTAGAACACCGGAGATTAATTGTTTCACTGAACAATGGCAAATATCAGGAAAAATCCTGTTTCCTTCCATTGTCAAAAATAAACTTGAAACAAGGAACATCGGAGAGCTGTAGCAGATGGCCTTTTTTTCCAAATTGGTTCATGGAAGTTTTAAATGTCCTGAACTTCTGCAGCTCATCGGTTTTCGTATACCTGGGTCAACAAGATCTACTGAAATATTTATAAGTAAAGCTTATCCCACTAAATTATATGTAACAGCCCACTTCCTCGTTTAATGAGCCTTGGGAATGCCATTCCAGGACTGGTTGACTTTCATTACGACAGCTTACATAGATGCAGGAAAATTATCAAAAAATCAACATATCATCTCTGGGTTGAAAAATTCCTTTTCACCCCAGTCCTGACTTCTTCCCCTCTATATCGTCATTAGATGTACATCATTGTTTATTATATTTGTGTTTGTTATTATTATATTTATTTACTGTTATTGTTTTGTCTGGTTATTTACTTATTGCTATATGTAATTATTGTTAAACTGATATTATATTTATTTCTGTTCTTACTTCATTTAAAGATATCTTATTCATGTATTTATTATTTTTGGATTCAATATTGAAATTTGTACTGAATACTTACTTTCTAATCATTGATTATATTGCTGTTATACATATATTTATTAAGATTCACAATTAGAATCACTATTATATAATTTGTATTAACACTGTTTTCGTACGTTTAAAAAAGCATTTCCGTTAATCTAAGAAATAAACTAAGTAAGAAAGTAAAATTATTGTCATTCTCGACTGGGTCACATTAACGCGTCACTGCTGTTAGTGCAGAATACTCTAATGCCAGCAGGACATCTCTGTGGCAGAGGAGATTCTCAATATAGACGATGACACGAGTAGTCAGACGGGTGTTTTACTATCGTTATGAAAGATACGACCCACCTTTCTTGGCTTATATATTTTCATAGCGCCTATGATAAAGTTATACCTTGTGTACATTGGCTACTTTGTGGTTATACATGGACAGTGATGAGTCTTTCAGCACAGTGAGTTGAGCGATGATCCCATTCAACCAGTTTGGAATTAGATTATTTACGAGATAATTTACGTTTATGATGTTAAATGAATAGTTTTTGTATCGTATTTCACATGTGCTCATGCGTTTTCCTTACGAGCTTTTCATAATGTTAGAAATGGAGGGTAATATATAACTAAATAGCAGAGCGAGGAAAAGAATGGATTTGAATATGCAATATATATATATTGCACATTCAAATCGATTCTTTTATATATATTCTTAAAAAATATTAAAAAAGATATAAACTAAGCCAAGTAAATTTTCAAACCTAACTGAGACAAAAATCAAAGAAACAGACCGCTGTAATTGAAATGGAGATTTTTCAATCAACTTCTAAGCTGTTACCTATTTCAAAAGAGAAAATTGTAATGAAACTGAAACAGTAACTGGATGTCAGATGATTCCAATGACAAATTTAATTAATTTCTTCAGATTTTCTCCACTGTAGACGTTATCTGACATGTTTTACAAACGATTGTTGGACAATAAATGTTTATAACAGGCAGAAAACTTTGTAAAAACTATTAAATTTTGTCTAATTTGGCGTGAAAACAACGGAATTTAAATATATTGATAGTGCATATTTAAAATGCATTAGTGTCTTCATTGTCTTCGGTGTAAAACATATCGTAAGATTTTCTTGATCGCTTCAACGTATGATTAACTTCTTAAAAATAAAACAACAAAATAAAAAATACAATTCAATGTAAATAAAATAATATAAAATATTATAATAATTAGAAGGCAACCTCAGGAAGAAATGCGAGACTTCAGGGAGTCATTGTTGACGTCGTACGCAACTCTGACCATTCTTCGGCCAATGTATGACCACTTGCTTGTCCCCTTACATCTTGTCGTTATCATGCTCCTTATATATTTGGGGTTTAAATTAGGTCGTGATAAACTTGGATATATTCCAAATTGATTGAGATATCAATGTACAACCTTAATAATAATAATCTGTAGGCACAATGCTGATGTCTTGAGCATATCAACACAATGCATATGCATATCTTTTAGTAAAACTTTTAGGGGCCGAGCTTATCCCTTTACGTAGTAGCCAACGTTTTTGGTGTGCATAGTTTTGGTAAGAAGTGTCTTTTTCTAGGTGGCATTATAATGTAAGGGATTATTTGTCCTTAAATTTTGCTAGAATCTTTGTAGAGAAGTTTTATACATAGTCTACCAATGTGTTTCCATTGAATTGACCTCTAAAATGACATGTCACAAGATAGGGGTTGCTTGCAATTTGAAAATGTAAAGTTACCCCCTTCTACCCCTCTTTGAAATTGAAAAGGGGGTGAAATATATTGTTTACCCTCAAAAAAAGCCAAAAGATTTATTTAAGTACTATGGTGAAGGTTGTACATTGATATCTCAATCCCTTTATAATCCAAATTTATCCAGGCGTATCAGGACAATTTACACTATTAGATGTAACGGTTGCTTGCCCATAACCTTTGCTAGGATCGTCATAGAGATGTTTTATTTTGTCATTATTTTTCTTTTGAATTTACCTTTCAAATGACGTGTCATAAGATAGGTGATTTTATTTAAAATTTAAAGTGGCTCCCCCTACCACCCTTTGAAAAAGGGGAAGGAGATATTTGTATCCTTCAGAAAGTTCAAAAATATATTTTAATAGGAATGGTGAAAATTTTACATCGATATCTTAATCCGTTTGGATATATCGAGGCGTTTCACGACTAATTTACACCCGTGCTTGTGTGTGCGCGCGCGCGCGCGCGCGTGTGTGTGTGTGTGTATAATCGTTTATGGAAAATGTCAGATAATGTCTGTTCTTCAGATGAAAATCTGAAGAAATTAATAAACTTTGTCATCGGACTTATATAAATCATCTGACATCCAATTACTGTTTCAGTTTCATTAAAATTTTCTTTTTTGAAATATGTAACAGCTTTGAAGCTGATTGAAAAATCTCCAATTCAATTACAGCGGTTTTTTTCTTTGATTTTTTCTCTCAGTTGGGTTGGAAAATGTAACTGGCTTAATGTATGAATTTTTTGAAAACGATTTCCAACTAAAATTAAAAGTTTATAACAATACAGATTTTTAAATGTAATCTACTTCTACGCGTGAAAGCAGCGGCTAGACATCAATGATAGGAAATACAAGTGGCAGTACAGTGGGTTCGTTATTCGGAAATGAAACAGAATTGCCAAACCACCATCCTGTACACCATGGATGTAGTGTATGGTGGGAATGGTGTGATTCAATGTGAACGTCGAGTTTAGCTCCAGTTCACCTTCCTCTTAGTGCATCGTCAGCAATTTTAGATCTGATCACAGCCTTGACTCACTGGAAATATGTTCGTCTGAAGAGATAACAGACAGAACAGGTTCGAATCCTGTCTGTGACCGTTGCACTTTTTATCAGTACCACCGACCTTGTACTGTATCGACTCTCCCCCTTATTCTGTTTGATAAGATCCTCGTACAGGCCAGTCGCCGATGAGGACGGGCAGAATAAGGCATAAAATGAGATCGGCTTTTCCTTAAAAAAAAAAAAAAAAAAAAAAAAAAAACAGATACACAAAGAAGCTCAAAATGAACCCTACTTAGTAGTGATATCAGAGACACCTACACGTCAAAAATAATAGTGAGATATAGGTTAAAATGTATTCTCGTTGCCTCATCAAGTACACAATTGATTGAACTGCGATGTTAAAGTACGCTGAGTATTATACAGATAACGTTTTTGTGGTTCGTGTTCTTCGTATATACACACTCGAGTCCTAAGGTCCATATGCCTCCAATGATATATAAATATTAAGTTTTAATGTTGAGTGTAGCTCCAGTTCACCTTCATCTTATTTAAAGGTCTTTTGTCTGACGCTGTCTCTGACTTGACTGTTGGAATCAGGAATCATTTTCGTCTAAATAGATCCAAAAAAAGTCGGTGACGAAGAAACTCAAAACGAACCTTTACATCGTTTCGACATTAGAGACACCTACACTACAAAATTCAGTAATTTAGTGTATTGCAGGTGAAATGGCACAGGTGCGCTGAAGATAAAGTCAACATTCAAATTGAATCAACCCTTCGTACCATAGCTACGTTATGTGTAGGCCTACATATTAAGTTTTACCTGAATTTATTAATAAACACATTTATATATCCGGAAATTTGTATATTTATAAATACTTAATGTAGAATATGATACCTCGTATATAAATCAATATTGTAACTAGCACATTTTAAAATAATTTAAACAGGCCAAATCAGTGGTCACACTCAGTCTGAATATGTGTAACCTAGTGAAAACAATAAGCGGATGTATGTATCACTTCTCCTACTAACATTGTGGTAGCAAATGTTCTATTGATTTATTTCTAGATTCCTTTCAGCCCTTGTACAACATTTCTGAATTTTGTTCATGCAAAATGTACAATTTTAAATTTACGAAACAGGCAATAAATATATCCAGATATTAATAATAGTCTAAATTTATTTTAAATATATCTATGAAACAGGACATAAAGAGTGTTACTTTCTACTGAGAAATAATCTATCGTTAATAGTTTAAAAATGGAAAGTTTTTATAATTTTTTAATCCTAAAGCAAATTCTTTGAAAACTGACTATAAGAGAAAAAACTATCATGAAATATAAAATATAGCTTTTAAATTGATGATAAATAATGTAATAAATGTTTCCTTATTAGTTTAGTACATTCTAATTCAAGTGAATTATTACACAGGCCAACGAAAAATTTTTTTGTGAAAACTTTTTTTACTTTAATAGCTGATTTTTATAGATTTTTATGTGCTGAATCCAAATCTGGCCTTAGTTTTTTTGTATCACCCATAGTTTTTCTGCAATTTGGGTTTGTATGTAGTATACATTTTTATGTAGTTTCTTATGTAGTTATAAATACGGTATATGGTGAAATTAATGAAACACTATGTTACATCATAATTATGAATATATTAATACAATAGGTTACTTGAAAGAGTTATACATGTGGTATAATACAGGTTCCATTAGTCATCCTGGGATTGGTTTGTATTTTCTTTCCCTCTTTTCTTTGAAACTTCTTGTGTAGCTTTTTCTACGATGAGTCGCCTGCTGAACTTCTCTGTGAAGTGACCAACAGTAGTCCCCCATCATGTTAGTGTTCCAGCGGCCCTGATAGCGTTTTTTCCATCAGTTTAATGTCCTGGTGAAAAAAGCTCTCCTTGCTCCTCACTTACATCGCCCAAGTTTTCCGGGAAGTAATCAAGATGACTGTTCAGGAAGTGAACTTTCAGGCTCATCAAACATCCTAACTTTTTAAAGTTTCTTTAACATGTTAGCAACAATAGCAACATTATTCTGGATCTTTTTTATTCCCCAAGAACTTGGTAACCACTTGCTTGAATGACACCCATGCTCTTTTCTCATTTGAGGTCATTGTCGATTCAAAGTTAAGGTCTAACATCATTTTTCTAATGTCTGGTCCGACAAAGACGCCTTCTTTCAGTTTAGCTTCTGAAAGGTGTGGAAACTTTAGGCAGAGATACATAAAACATGGCCCATCTTTAGGCAAAGCCTTGACAAACTGTTTCATGAGGCCTAACTTTATGTGAAGAGGTGGTAGGAGCACTTTTTTGGATCTACGAGGTTTTTGCGAAGAATGTTCTTTTCACCTGGTTTTAAAGATTCCCTAGCAGGCCAGTTCTTTTTGCACCAATGTTGATCTCTAGCCCTACTGTCCCATTCACACAAGAAACATGGAAACTTGGTAAAACCACCTTGTTGACCAAGTAGCATACATGTTACTTTTTAAATCACCACATATCATCCAACCATGATCACAATAGCCTATTTTATTCAGCACTATTTCTAGGTTTTCATAGCTTTCTTTCATGTGTACAGAATGACCAACAGGTATAGATGCCTACTGGTTTCCATTGTGTAATAAAACAGCCTTTAAACTTCTTTTGGGTGAGTCAATGAACAGCCTCCAGTCCTTCCTTTTTGTACTCAACACCAAATTCATTCATCATCAGACCTGGAATGTCCTGTACAGTACACCAAATCACCATCTTGTTCAAAAAACTTTGAAAATTGTTGCTCTCTCTTTCTATACACATAAATGCTGGTTCCAGCACCCAACAAGTTCTTTTCTTTTAGTCTAGAGCCAAGCAATTCAGCTTTTTCTTTAGTTAAGCCTAGATCCCTAACCAAGTCATTAAGTTCAATCTGAGTAAACAATTTAGGCTCTACATTTTCTGTAATACATCGAAATTCTTCATCATCTTGTTCATCTAACTCAGATTCTACATCATAAGATGGTTCAGTTTGAATGGAATCCAAATCATCTGGAGGTTCAGGGACCGGCAAATCTTGACCGTGTTTCACTGGTCGGATGGCAGACATAAGGTTAGGGTAGCTTATTACCTTCTTATTTTTTTGAGTTGTGACCAGTTACATCAACACTGCAAAAGTAACAATCATCAGAATGATTTCTTGGCTCTCTCCATATCATAGGAACAGCAAATTTGAAGGATTTTTTCTCCTTTTTTGACCATTTTCTTAGATCTTCAACACATACATAACATACCTTATGCGGCGCCCAATATTTATCCTGATCTCCAAGTAAAGTTCCAAAGTATGATCGATAAACCTTTTTCACAAAGTCCGTAATGTTTCTTTGGTGTTTTTTAATCACAAATTCACCACAAATATAACAAAAACTGTCAACAGAGTTTTTACAACCGCGGTTAGACATTGTGTTGAGAACGTGTACAAAAACCGTGAAAGTGAGGTTAGATTGACAGTAAAAAAACATCAGCTGTTAACGTTCAAATGGAATCTACCTTTTTTGATCTTTTAGTGTGTTTCAGCAGTGCTACCAACACAATTTAAGTCCATTACCTCTACTTTTTTGATTATATTTAAACTCTGTAGAAATCGCTTAGTTAAAAAAATGTTACTTCAAAATGTGAAGAAATTGTGGGTGATACAGCTTTTTAAGCATCATATTTGGATTCAGCGACCTAAAAAACATTAGAATAAGGTATTTTTAGTAAAAAAGTTTTTTCATCGTTGGCCTGTGTTATCATTCTCAGATCGACAGTCTAGTAAAAGTTTCTTAAAAAAGATTTGTATAGTAAAACCATAAAACATAATCTAAATAATTAGTTTAATAATTATAAATTTAATTTAATTATAAATACAATTAAAACATAATGTTGTATTATAAATAAATGTATATTTAATGTATTATTATTTATTGTATAAATGCAAAGTTTTTAGCCTGTTGACTTAAACAGACTCACATACGCAGTGGAAAATTTGTTGAGAACATTTAGTAATAATTATTTTAATAGCCCATAACACAAAGCTGAGTTGTTTTATTAAACGAAAAGAACGATCACAAAATACCAGTATAGAAGAACAGACTATACGTTAGTCTCGATACAACTTTGATAGGAACTATAAGTGAAAATTGACTTCAAAGATTACTCATTAAAGAGGATTGCCAATCATCTTGAGATGCGTATACGTTTTACTTCTACAAGTTTTAAAAGGTTTCGAAATATTTTCTCCTTGAAACACCGGATTATATCATTAAATAATCATTATCTTTCTTTTTATCATGGATTACTGCTCTATGCAAGGGTTTTTATGAAATATGTATTGTTAAATAAATATATATTAGAATAAAAAAGAAGTATTTACAGAAAACGTTCAACTGGTAAAAAAATGAATATATATTTAGTTCCAGTTCTCGTTCCTCTTAGTACAGACTTGACTCTTGGAATGTGGATCGCCATTCAGAATTGATTTCAGAATGTTTGATCGTAGTGTATTCAATTTTACGCCTGATGAGACAATGATAATAACTCTTCATCTATTTTACATTATATTTTGTAGTCTAGGTGTCTCTGATTTCGAAACGATGTAGAGTTTTATTTTTATTTTCATTGTCGCCGAATTCGTTTGGATCTGTTCAAAGCGAATATGCCTCCAGATTCCAGGAGTCAAGTATGTGACAGCAGAGTTAGATTCAAAACACTACACTAAGAGGAAGGTGTATTGGAGCTAAAACTAAACATTCACATTAACTAAACCGTTCATACTATAGCTTACATTATGCAATACAAATTATTACAGAATAGACAGGATTTGAAACTGCGCTATCAGTAACTCAGATCCAAACATAGGGCAGCTATTGGTCCTCCATAATGTTACTGTCCACATGAATAAAACTGTGCAATCTGTACACTCAGATCCAAAGACATTGCAACCATTGCTCTCCATAATGTTACTGTCCACATGATAAAACTGTGCAATCTGTAACTCAGATCCAAACATAGGGCAGCTATTGGTCTCCATAATGTTACTGTCCACATGATAAAACTGTGCAATCTGTAACTCAGATCCAAAGACATTGCAACCATTTGCTCTCCATAATGTTAATGTCCACATGATAAAAACTGTGCAATCTGTAACTCAGATCCAAACATAGGGCAGCTATTGGTCTCCATAATGTTACTGTCCACATGATAAAACTGTGGCAATCTGTAACTCACATCGAAAGACAGTACAGTCCATTGGGCTCCATAATGTTACTGTCCACATGATAAAACTGTGCAATCTGTAACTCAGATCCAAAGACATTGCAACCATTGCTCTCCATAATGTTACTGTCCACATGATAAAACTGTGGCAATCTGTAACTCAGATCCAAAGACATTGCAACCATGGCTCTCCATAATGTTACTGTTCCACATGATAAAACTGTGCAATCTGTAACTCAAATCCAAAGACACTGCAACCATTGCTCTCCATAATGTTTACTGTCCACATGATAAAACTGTGCAATCTGTAACTCAGATCCAAACATAGGGCAGCTATTGGTCTCCATAATGTTACTGTCCACATGATAAAACTGTGCAATCTGTAACTCAGATCCAAAGACATTGCAACCATTGCTCTCCATAATGTTACTGTCCACATGATAAAACTGTGCAATCTGTAACTCAGATCCAAACATAGGGCAGCTATTGGTCTCCATAATGTTACTGTCCACATGATAAAACTGTGCAATCTGTAACTCAAATCCAAAGACATTGCAACCATTGCTCTCCCATAATGTTACTGTCCACGATGATAAAACTGTGCAATCCTGTAACTCAGATCCAAACAGAGGGCAGCTATTGGTCTCCATAATGTTACTGTCCACATGATAAAACTGTGCAATCTGTAACTCAGAATCCAAAGACATTGCAACCATTGCTCTCCATAATGTTACTGTCCACATGAATAAAACTGTGCAATCTGTAACTCAGATCCAAAGACATAGGGCAGCTATTGGTCTCCATAATGTTACTGTCCACATGATAAAACTGTGCAATCTGTAACTCACATCCAAAGACAGTACAGTCATTGGTCTCCATAATGTTACTGTCCACATGATAAAACTGTGGCAATCTGTAACTCAGATCCAAAGACATTGCAACCATTGCTCTCCATAATGTTACTGTCCACAATGATAAAAACTGTGCAATCTGTAACTCAGATCCAAAGACATAGTGGCAGCTATTGCTCTCCATAATGTTACTGTCCACATGATAAAACTGTGCAATCTGTAACTCAAATCCAAAGACACTGCAACCATTGCTCTCCATAATGTTACTGTCCCACATGATAAAACTGTGCAATCTGTAACTCAGATCCAAACAGAGGGCAGCTATTGGTCTCCATAATGTTACTGTCCACATGATAAAACTGTGCTGTGTAATCTGTTAACTCAGATCCATAGACATTGCAACCATTGCTCTCCATAATGTTACTGTCCACATGATAAAACTGTGCAATCTGTAACTCAGATCCAAACATAGGGCAGTCATTGGTCTCCATAATGTTACTGTCCACATGATAAAAACTGTGCAATCTGTAACTCAGATCCAAAGACATTGCAACCATTGCTCTCCATAATGTTAATGTCCACATGATAAAACTGTGCAATCTGTAACTCAGATCCAAAGACATTTGCAACCAATTGGGGGCTCTCCATAATGTTACTGTCCACATGATACTGTGCAATCTGTAACTCAGATCCAAAGACATTGCAACCATTGCCTCCTCCATAATGTTACTGTCCACATGATAAAACTGTTGCAATCTGTAACTCAGATCCAAAGACACTGCAACCATTGCTCTCCATAATGTTACTGTCCACCATGATAAAACTGTGCAATCTGTAACTCAGATCCAAAAGACAGGGCAGCTATTGGTCTCCATAATGTTACTGTCCACATGATAAAACTGTGCAATCTGTAACTCAGATCCAAAGACATTGCAACCATTGCTCTCCATAATGTTACTGTCCACATGATAAAACTGTGCAATCTGTAACTCAGATCCAAACACAGGGCAGCTATTGGTCTCCATAATGTTACTGTCCCACATGATAAAACTGTGCAATCTGTAACTCAGATCCAAAAGACAGTTCAGTTATTAGCCCTAGCCTTCGTAATGTACTGTCCCGGTGAAATACATTACTATAGGACAAAGTTTTGATCACAAAACAAGAATCCTTGTTGAATTTTTGAATAGTTTTCTACATGAATTAACGTTTTTACTTTATATATGTTATTTACTGATTAATTATTGATATCCGAGTGTTATCGTAGTTTTATTGTTTTGGTCGTTTTCTAAAATTGTATTGTTAATAATGCGTATTTATAATGTGGCTCGTTACGTTATTAACATATTTGAACGACTTATATAAAATAAGTCTAACAGCGTTTAACGAGTAATTTATTTATTCCTTAAAGACATACAATGATTGCTTGTTCATAATTATGTTAAATATTGGTTTTGGTTCCAAAAATAAATAGTCTATTAGCTAAAAACTCATAAGTAACAAGAATTACAGTTTAATACATAGTAAAAACGATACGTAGTAAAAATGAATACAATATGTTTTATCTAATAACGCCCCCATTGTTTTCCCCCCACCCCCCCCCCCCCCCACCCCCCCCCCCCCCCACCCCCCCCCCCCCCCACCCCCCCCCCCCCCCACCCCCCCCCCCCCCCACCCCCCCCCCCCACCAGAAGTGCTCGCGAAAAGCCTTAAATAAAAGCCATTCGTAATTTCGCTTAACATATTAAGTTCACACCGTCATGACATTCAGGGCCAATAGTGAGAAGGTAAACACGCCTAAACGGACTAGACAGTCAAGGGACTAGCAGTCAGGAGGTAATCAGTATTAAAAATTATTACAGTAAAAAAGCATAAAAACTGGCTAAATATTCAGGGGAAAAGAGTAAGCAGGTAATTAGTGTTAGAAAGTGTGATATCTATTTATCTAAAAAAGTAACTAAATCTATTGCACATTCTTTGTTTACTGTTAGTATTTGTTAGTAGAAGGATTTTGAAGTTAACAGGATTTACGCACTTTTGCCACTATTCAGAGATATAAGAAATCATCAATAGTACGTTTAGAGATCCTCAAGCTGACACCAACTCCAAAAATATTTGGACTTAATAAAAACGAAACAATAATTATTAAAAATAATCAAACAAAAAGAATGCAGTTTAAATTACGTCGACACAAAACTAGTCTCTGATAAAAGTGCATGTTTGGAGATAGACATACAGGTATATCATATTTTCATTGTAGCCTATTGCAATAACACTTTGTTTCATCGTATGCATTAGTATTAGTTTTATATACTTTCCAACTGAGTACAAGTCCTATTAAGTAATTTTAAGTTGCACAAGCACACTCCATACTTCTTACAGCAGTATACAGATGTACTTAATGATATACACTACACACAAATTAAGTATTCATTGTGTTAAAACGTGCCGCACAGGCTTGATAATTCCCGAACGATTACAGGTAAAGCAGTAAAACGTGGTACATGATTACTGCACCTATATATCTACTTTTTGAAGTAACTACAATTTTTTCTCATGTCAGAGGTGCGACTTCTTGTAAATAACACATTTTAGATGTCCTTCTGGATATCAGGTACATATTTCAACCTTTTCTAGCATTCACAATCTGCTGTGCGTATTGCAGTGACAAGACAAGACAAGAATATTAAGTCGCCTAGAACAGGACTACTGTAAATTGTAAATGTTTTTTTTAAAACTTAAAACCACCATAATTTCTTAAAGAAGAGTGAACCGTTTTAGGCCGGATTTGCGGCATTGCAATCTAATAATAGAGACCTTTAATCTGATGTACTACTCGACCTGGGATCTAATTTAAGATTTCCTTGCAGGCCATCTCCCTGACATGGCAAAAATGATAGTTACTTCAAGAAGTAGATTGATAGGTGTAGTAATGATATACCAAGTTTTTTTTTGCTTCACCTGTAATCTTTCGGGAATTATCAAACCTGCGCGGGACTTTCTTACACCTTCTATATCCGTATATGCAATTTTGACTTATCGTTTTGAAGTATGGTCCACTCAGACTGTCACGCTGGGCCGAGGTCCAGCAGTTGTGGGAAGAGTAGACTACTTTTTATTATGTTGTAATGTGGTATCTTCCTTTTAGTATATTGCACTTCTAGGAGCCACTGCTATACATAACACAAATGTTTACTAATATATCACTGTTGATTTCGTGGCAACAAGTTAATTGAATTTTTGAGGAAATTTCTTAAATTTGCTTGATTTCAAATATAAAAACGATGTAATTTTTGTAACTGTGTACCTGAATGTCCTAGGTTTCATTTCTTAATGTTTGTATGAATATCATTCTGTAAATAAGATGCTTGTTTGTCAGTAAATTACTACTACTTTAATATTTTCTCCCAAAATTTGTAAATCATGTGAAGCTTGTAGTAACTGGCTGTACAGCTGCCAAGACACTAAACGCGTTTAGTTGTAGGCAGTGATCAGTGGATCCGTGTAATTGAATCTGCGTAACAATGCAATGCGTCTTGTTGTGGACCCTGAACTCGAATGATTAGTGACGAGCTTAAAACAATTTCGGTGAGCATTAATGAACTTTCTTAAAAATGGCAGAATATCCGGTTTTGAAGAGAATTAATTTCGAGACCAACAGAAACCTTAGTCAGCCGAAGGAAGAATAAATACTGATTAGTGACGAGCTTAAACAATTTCGGTGAGCATAATGAACTTTCTTAAAATGGCAGAATATCCGGTTTTGAAGAGAATTAATTTCGAGACCAACAGAAACCTTAGTCAGCCGAAGGAAGAATAAATACTGATTAGTGACGAGCTTAAACAATTTCGGTGAGCATAATGAACTTTCTTAAAATGGCAGAATATCCGGTTTTGAAGAGAATTAATTCGAGACCAACAGAAACCTTAATCAGCCGAAGGAAGAAAAAATACTGAACACAAACATTATTTATAAAAACCCAAACGTTGTTTTTAGAAAATCGTAGTTCAAATAGTGGACTACAAATTCCTACAACACAAAAGCCCTTCACAGCTTGAAATGTCCAACAGTACAAAGCCAACGATTGACTGAAACGAGCATCTTTTCGTTTAAAAGTGACGTTATTAAAATAATTCCGCCACTACATATGTTTAAAACCACATAACAGTAAGCTCTTGCGCCTGGCACTTGTTTCATTATATAGTACACAATATATATATTTTTTTTCAGTGGCGCAGCAATAGGGGGGTGGCGTGGGCGGGCCGCACTGTGTGTCACCTTTTTTGGGGTGTCACCCACCCGGTTTCTCAACTTTAAGAACATTGTAAAAACAAAAAAAAATAAAATAAATCGCTAGCACAAAAATTTCTTTTTCGGGGATTCCTCCACTAACACTAGCTCAGATCTATGTATAATTCGGGGATTCCCGTAAAAGACCCTGACACTGTCGTGGGGGATTCCCCGCCCCATACTCGCGATCTTTAACGTTTCAGTTGCAAAATGTCTCATTTGCTTCGTGAAGTGTGTTGTGTTTGGTTGGCGTGAATTCGTAAACGTGCATTATTCTATAGAGATAGATAATAATAAGAGAGAAATATATTACATCCATGATCTTTATCATATAGAATTTATTGCTTTTTACTTTCGATGGGGTGACACCACCAACTTCCGCACCGGGTGCCATCCAAGGTAGCTACGCCACTGTATATATAGTATATTAAATATGGTTTAGTCACACGTCCAACACATATTGCCTACCACACAACCACAAGAGTTAAACATTTTTTAAGAAGAGGCTGATCGCATTCTTTGCCTTATCTGCCACAAGTGGTTCACAATTTAGAATCATCCGGTCAAGAATTAAAGTTAAAATGGTAATTCAGTGACGAACTGTATTATTAAAATATTTTAAAATTGCATGCTCAAAGTCTTCTATAAAATCTTGATCTAAATGTTATCACAATTTTTCGAGTTATTAATATTCAAAATTGGAGTTTGGTTGAAAATCGTCATAGACTGGTACCCTTCTTCGATCTTACCGCCAAAACGTTATTATTTGTAAATAATTTCTTTTATGTGTCTAAACTTAGAAGTGATATCAAATCAGCTTAAAAAACAATAATAGTTAAATACTGTAAAACAGTTTCAGCGATAAAGGATTCAAAGTATAAAGTGTAAAGTTATGCGTGCAAAATCACAAATGTACTACATCATTGTATTTGAGCAAAATAATTGTTAAACAAAAGTCTGAGTTAATTTAAGTTAAACACTGCAGGTGATTAATTTATTATCCACCCACCAGGGCTTGTTTGCTCCATTTATTGCTTGTTTTAGTTAATTACTAACCTAAAACCTTTCCTTTGCCAGTATCACTTAGTTTGATAACAATGCACCAAACTTTCTTTAAAGATTTTTATCGACGATGGAAGGTTTGAGTAGATAATTTCGAGTACGATATGTCTCATTGTTGTACGTTACAACATGTATAATACAACGTTTCTAAGATTAAAATGTACCCTCTTCGTCAAGTGAGAAGAGAATTAATGTGTAAAAGTTTGAACGTGCGGCATTGGACTGCCACTAGAAATTAGGGATAAGAAAGAAAAAATAGAAAAGAAGAGAATAAACACACGTCTCACCAGCGTAGAAGAAACTGTTTCTCTTCTCTGGGTTTCAAGCAGTTTTCAGGTATGTTTTATCCCGTTTTTATATTTATTTTTATTGGCAGTCCATTGCCGAACTTTCTAACTATTAAGTACTAATTGTCTCCTCACCTGACGAAGATTGTAGATGTCAATCCTTGAAACGTTGTGTTAGAAATGTTGTAACGTACAACGATGAGAAATGTCTAAATTCCTATTACCCTTTCAATGCTTTATAAATACTCTGGTGGATACATTCTACCTTTTTATTTCTTATTTGTTACTGTAACCTCTGGAAACAGTTTTAAGCGCAATACATTTTAAATTAGTTATGGTCATTAAGAATATATTCATAAGCGATCAACATTTTACAAGGTTGGGATACGCCAGACAATTTGTTACGTAACAGATTTCACTATGTTTTGAGGCTCGGTGTGTTGCCTCAATGACACTGGAGGGGATGGCTTTTCCGATTGTCCGGAAAAATACCTCTTTAAATACCACCAAAAAGTTGCAAGTAATCATACCAGGGTGAATGTTACCCACCCACGACATCGCATCAAGACAAACGGTGTTAAATTGATGTATGTTTAAACTACAAACGAGTACCTAGGAGAGTTAATATTATTTTTTAATACTGATTCTGATTCTTTTCCTTATACAATATCGATGTTCTTTTACTGGTCACTGATGTTTCAGCGTCATTGACTTCAAATAATTAGACCGATGTCTAACAAGCAAAGAAAGGTCAGAGTGTAACCACATTACAACCTTGCAATAGGTTTAGGTGACTCAACCTTATACAATAATGGACCAAACACAATTCTTTCCGTTCTTCCAAGTGTATTTGGTTTACATTGTTAGTCATCTTATGTTGATTAGGAAATCATTGGGTGAAGAAGCGAGTAAAAATTTCAACTAGATAACGTAATAAATGAGTAAAGATATATGAGTATAATAGTCTGTAACCTGTAAGATACAATGCATTGTTTAATTCATATTATTTAAATTGTTTGACATTTATTTGCAAATTTTACATTCTCAGGATATAGCAATAGGTTTCCCATGTACATATATATATACACATTAACTCAATGTATAAATGACATTAGCCGAATTTAATTTCAATAAACATTGAATCACAAAAAGTACTTGCTCCGCCGGGACACGAACCTGATCTCTCATTTGCCGGGTGAATGTGCTATATATACAGAGTGAGTTTTATGTCCCGGCACACCTGAATATAATTTTCTAAAGGGGGGTAAAGGGGGGCAACTAAAAATTTTCAAATACAAACCCCTATCATGTGACTCCTCATTTTAAAGGTAATAAAAAAAGAAATCCAATAATGCAAACTAGAGGTCTCTACGTTTATTTTAATAGATTTTATGACAAAATTACAATTGAGTAAAGGGGGGGCAACTAAACATTTCCAAATACAAACCCCTATCATGTGACCCCTCATTTTAAAGGGAATAAAAAAATAAATTCAATAATCCAAACTAGAGGTCTCTACGTTTATTTTAACTGATTTTATGACAAATTTACAATAATAAAATCAGTAACTGTCTCGTCCTGTTTATCGTAACATGAGTCAACACTAACGCAAATTCTAAAAACAGTTACCAGTTTTGATGTAGCAGGTGTTCAAACTGTTCACCTTCGGCTGTTGACAGTGTGCTAGACGTGTGTAAAAACTTCAGACATGATAGGGGTTTGTATTTGAAAATTGTTAGTTGCCCCCCTTTACTCAATTGTAAATTTATCATAGCATCTGTTAAAATAAACGTAGAGATCTCTAGTTTGCATTATTGGATTTCTTTTTTTATTCCCTTTAAAATGAGGGGTCACATGATAGGGGTTTGTATTTGAAAATTTTTAGTTGCCCCCCTTTACCCCCTTTAGAAAAGTGGGGGAAAATTTTCAACAACTTGAAAAATTAAAAAAATATGTTATAATAGGTAGGGTCAAGGTTTCACATAGATATCTCGGGCAGTTTAAATTATATCCAGGTGTGCCGGTACATAAAACTCACTCTGTATATATGGCTGGAGGATGACTTTTACTGGATCTCTAATAATATTGCTACTGAACATTATTCCCTCTTAACTATGGAATGGAAACAAATATAAAAAAATGGCAACCAAAAATATATTAGAGGCCACTATAATCAGTAGCTATAGTACATTGAATAAAACTCAAGAGCAATCATTAAAAATGGCTGGAATGGATTTAAGGTGCCATTGTTACTCTCACCAGTTGTATGTGGTGCTATTGAGTAAGTTCTACTGGCAGCATGGTGATTCTGCAAGTAGCATATGCATGTCATGTATAGGGAAGTTTCAATACGATAAAATTGCTAATATCAATGACTGACACATTTATTACAGTATCCAGTATACAGTGATGGTTGGATCATAATAAAACAATTATACAAATTTTATGTTTTGATCTTGTGGAAAATAATGGATATTCACCTAGCTTACAATAAAGTCATATTGTAGCCTTAGTGAAAAGTAGTAAACCTCTTTGTAACATTGCAGTAATAATAAAATATCTATGAATTTTATTATAATAACAACAAACTCATATTACACCAATAAGATTAGTTTACCACACTCGTAAATTCTCGTTTCCTCCACCACGTTTACATTCTCACCGTCTTATTTGTACTGTACAATATACCTGGCGTCTCTGCAATATTAAACTTTGCTACATATCTTATGAGAGAAACTAGAAAATATAAATTATAGCTTCTGATACAGATTTTTCTCTTCGTATACATTTATTAGTGTTGAGCAGTCCGGTTTACATAGAATAAAACATTTTCTACTAAACATTGTCAAACAAAAAAGTGTAAATGAGATCATTTCTGTGAGAAGTCTTTGCTAAAACATCAGAAAAATAAAACAACATTTGGTAATTAATATATTTTAGCCCATTTAGTAGACCTCAAATACGCATACATACGTCATAAATGTGTGTGTTTGTGGTCTTTGGATATACCAAATCTTATACATGATATCCAAATCCAAATCTGCTATATCCAAATCTTGTAAATTGAAAAAATCTCTGGCATATTGGTTATGCGCTCGGAAGAATTTAATTTCTATCCATATATCTGTCTACACGATATTTCGAGAACGAACTAACTTGTAATCTTGAAGTTTTGCATGAAGTTTTATTTCTACATTGGGAACATATAGTTTAATGATTGTGCATGTCACTCCATAGAATTTGGGCTGAACGTCAGTAAGCATTTGCCATATGGGTAACCGTGATGGAAATCACAAAAAAGCATTTGTTGTAACACATATAATGAAATGAAAAACGTAGACTTGAAAACTTGTTTATAAACTCAGCGAAACCTAATACGCGACACGTAATGTAGCGTACTCCTGCCTTGCAGTATTATACAGTCATATTATTACAATATACTGTATATTAATATTGCCGATGGCGTAGTGTAGTGGGTACAAAGGTTATCACAAGATAACCAGATCAAGCAGCGCAGAGCGTGGCTGCTGCTTGGACGGGTGACCGCTGAGTGATCCTGTCCTTTCAAGCAGCCCGCCTGCCCGGCCGTTGGTGGTGGTTCGGAAGTCACCTTTAATTATACCGTTGGTCCAGATTAAGTGTTAGAGAGGGTTTTCTTAGCCTTAACTTCGCCTGGTAAAGTAAGATTTTTTAATTTTCTTTTCTTTTCAAATTATAGTTTTATAAAATAAACTGAAACGAAGTTTCAAGCCGTGGTACAGGTATCTTTTTCACGTTTAAAACCCTTGTGCGATATGAAATATAAGTCGTGAATGCATATTTTCACGCATAAAAACTTACTAAATCAATGAAAACAACTAAATTTATGCCAGAGGCAAAATTAGTAATGGAGTAAATGTATACTATAACATGAACTTGGATCCCACCGTTAAATATAGAAAGAACAGGGAACACTATTTTAAATAGATTTCCACTACGTACTGTAATTAAGGGTTTTGTATTTTGCTCCTTTTTATAGTTTTTTTTATGTTTGTCTTAGTATACGTTTAGGATACCTCAGCTAACTCACTATGTATGAAGTTTTAAATGTGCATAATCACAAATTTAACTATAATCGATTATAGAATCATGATTTTTTTATATATGGATTTATTCTAGTTGGGTAAATAAATTAGTATCCAAATACAGGTCACGGACTTATTTAATAATTTTTTAACTGGTTTGCTTTATGATGTCGGAATAAGAGCAGATTGGGCGTAACAATATATTACTTCACAACCAGAATGATAGGCTACTATTACTTTATTGTACGCAAAAAGTTTAATTTAGTTTTACCTCTGTTTAATTTACTGGAAGAATAATTTAATATCATTATAAGTCATTATGGAATCACTGTTCTTTGCCCTTAGTTTTGTTTTCATCTTTACATCTTCTTGGTTAAAATGTTACGAATTAATTTAATTATTGTTTAAACTAGTTTGCTTAATGATGTTGGAATAAGAGCAGGATGGACGTAACAATATATTAGTTAACAGTTTGACAAGAGTCTATTACTTATTGTTTGGAAACAGTTTAATTTAGCTGTAGCTCTGTTTAATTTACTGCAAGAATAACTTGATATTATAATAAGTCATTATGGAATCACTGTTATTTGCTCTTATTTTTGTTTTCATATACAAGCCTATATCTTGTTGGTTACATTTTTAAAATGTTACGAATTAATTTAATTATTGTTTAAACTAGTTTGCTTAATGATGTAAGAGCAGGACGAACGTAAAAATATATTAGTTCACGTCCAGAATGTCAGGATACGTTTACTTTATTGTACGGCAAAACGTTTAATTTAGCTGTACCTCTGTTTAATTTGAATATCAATGCAAGTCATTATGGAACCACGGATGTTTTGTTAACTGATGACCCAAAGGACCCGTGTTATAGGAACACTGTAACACTGTACACGATGGAATGTCTGTAAACTGCCCACTGTAGAACGACGTATCACGTGTTGTCCCATCCTCACTTCCACCCTCCACCCCCACCCCCTTCACCCTCGTCCCTCAGACCGTTGATCAGGCCCCTAACGAACAGGGTTGACTACATAAATTGCTTTAATCAACGGAGGATATCAGTTGATTGCTCCCACACCTAGAGTTTACCTACCAAATATGTAAATGGCGACGACGTTATAAAATTAAACAAGCTAATAAATTTATCTGTTACATTTATCTATCTTTTTCTTGTTTATCAAAGCAAAGAATATATGTCTTTTTTTATATAAAAATGTAAAAATACATTTTAAAAGAAATATTTGAAGCAATTAATTTAAAGTCTGCCACACGAATAATTCAATAAGCATGAAAAATTACATAATTTACATTAGTTTTTACTCTTGAACAAACAAGGAACAAAACAACAGGTACCTTTTAGTTGAAGTTGGGGAAAAGTTTCAATGCATAATAGTACTCTGGGTATAAAATTTAAGTTTCAAGAACCGTGAATAACTTTAGTGCGGTTTATAAACATCATACAGCATAGTACATTATATACTGAATTACTGTATAAAGAATGTATATATATATATATATATATATATATATATATATATATATATATATATATTAATACTCTGTTATTTATTGCTTGTTTATTGAACAATAAATGCAATTCTTATTGAATTAGTTTGAAGTTTTATAATATATTAAATCTTTATTTTCAAAATTAATTCAAAAATATTTTTTTGATATCATAGGACATTTTTTTGTTGAACCATTATTTTCCTTATGACTTATGACCAATTAGAAAGAAAAAGAAGGTGACTAAACACTACGTAAAATCTGGGACATAAAACAATTTATAAAGCCATTTCAGATCTGCATTTAATATCCTATTGTGAGTGAGTGGGTGGAAGCCTAGTTTCAAAGTTCTCTCAAGTTGGCCCAACACTAGCACGTTAAAACTGTATAACAAGACATTTCAGGCCAGCATTTTTAATCCTAGTGTGAGTGAGTGGGTGGAAGCCTAGTTTCAAAGTTCTCTCAAGTTGGCCCAACACTAGCACGTTAAAACTGTATAACAAGACATTTCAGGCCAGCATTTTTAATCCTAGTGTGAGTGAGTGGGTGGAAGCCTAGTTTTAAAGTTCTCTCAAGTTGGCCCAACACTAGCACGTTAAAACTGTATAACAAGACATTTCAGGCCAGCATTTTTAATCCTAGTGTGAGTGAGTGGGTGGAAGCCTAGTTTCAAAGTTCTCTCAAGTTGGCCCAACACTAGCACGTTAAAACTGTATAACAAGACATTTCAGGCCAGCATTTTTAATCCTAGTGTGAGTGAGTGGGTGGAAGCCTAGTTTCAAAGTTCTCTCAAGTTGGCCCAACACTAGCACGTTAAAACTGTATAACAAGACATTTCAGGCCAGCATTTTTAATCCTAGTGTGAGTGAGTGGGTGGAAGCCTAGTTTCAAAGTTCTCTCAAGTTGGCCCAACACTAGCACGTTAAAACTGTATAACAAGACATTTCAGGCCAGCATTTTTAATCCTAGTGTGAGTGAGTGGGTGGAAGCCTAGTTTTAAAGTTCTCTCAAGTTGGCCCAACACTAGCACGTTAAAACTGTATAACAAGACATTTCAGGCCAGCATTTTTAATCCTAGTGTGAGTGAGTGGGTGGAAGCCTAGTTTCAAAGTTCTCTCAAGTTGGCCCAACACTAGCACGTTAAAACTGTATAACAAGACATTTCAGGCCAGCATTTTTAATCCTAGTGTGAGTGAGTGGGTGGAAGCCTAGTTTTAAAGTTCTCTCAAGTTGGCCCAACACTAGCACGTTAAAACTGTATAACAAGACATTTCAGGCCAGCATTTTTAATCCTAGTGTGAGTGAGTGGGTGGAAGCCTAGTTTCAAAGTTCTCTCAAGTTGGCCCAACACTAGCACGTTAAAACTGTATAACAAGACATTTCAGGCCAGCATTTTTAATCCTAGTGTGAGTGAGTGGGTGGAAGCCTAGTGTCACGCCTCCTGCTCAGCTGGGGCGAAGGGGGTGTACTCAGGAACCAAACGCAGCTCAGATTACAGCAACTTTATTCAAACGACAACACTTCCGAACCCATGGACACCACGCGTCACGACCATCACTAGGCTAAGCCCTACACTAGATCGGCCCTCAGGGAGCTCGGACGTCCGCTCGCGCCGGAGTCCTCTCACGTACACACCGCCTCGGGCGCTCACCTTGCTGACCTCCCCCTCCAGTACTTCCAGACGGCGGGAACATGGGCCCCGACGTCACACACACCCCCAGCCAAATTAAGGGTGGTTGTTGGGGTGGATGCCCTCTAGGAGTTCGTCTTCTTCATTCTTCCAGGCCCTGGCAGCTGGTCCCTTGGTTGTGTTCAGCTGGGCGGCTGGGTCACGTGCACAAGTCACCATGGCGTCTACCCTCACGTTTCGCCGCGTATCGCTAACAGTGTGGCTAGCGGTCGGGGTTCTCCAACAGTCAATATTTGTCTTTAGATGTGGGGGAAACACATGGGGAACAACGACACTGCGGCAGCCACTTCTCAGGGACAGTCATTTACACTGGCACATAAAGTCTCTGGCGTTGGGACGGCTCGATCACACATAAAGTCTCTGGCGTTGGGACGGCCCGATCACACATAAAGTCTCTGAAGTTGGGACGGCTCGATCACACATAAAGTCTCTGGCGTTGGGACGGCTCGATCACGAGCCTCAGTCGTTCGCTCCCATCGGTACCGCTTCACTAATACATTTCCAGGGAAAGTTTATTAATTTTTAATGTTATTCCAGCAACAGGCAATGAATCGTTCCTCACAAAGGTTTGCCTTCTACAAAACATGTTGTCCTACGAGAGCCTATCTACCTACTCTAATTAGCAATGTTTGCTATTGGTGTAATCGCATTTATTTGACAGAAACATTAGTTCATATAAACTTACTCTTAAATACCCGCGGTGGTGTCCATTCCCTTATATTATACATATATCCTTACGTGTAGGTATATTCGACATTTTATATTAAAATACATTAATCAACTTTACATGTCTTTATAACTACTTGAAGCGAGAAATTATAATTGTATATGAATAGATGAGTTCATGACACATTCCGGAACCATTCAGCTGTTCTGTGCGAGTCATACAAAACAAAATATATTAATCCTCTATATTGCCCTTTCTTATGATCTAGTACAATGACGATATTCCAATTCAAACATGATAATATTATTATTAGAACTATTTACCAAATTACTATCTAGTACATTAATCCTTATTATCTACCCATACTATAACTTACTATTGCAAAAACATTTTTTTTTTATAGATAATAACCTTACAAAGTGGATATTATTATAGGGACCCAAACTAAATAATTGTAATTATAAGTCCACGACAAGGCTATTCTAGATATTTGACATCTTCCTACTCATTAACATAGACAAGTGAAAGAAACTATAGTAGGACATTATAAGCGTAACCATGTACTACAGGATACAGATATTTTACAGTGCAAGAGGTGGTACAAAGTTTTGTAACTGAAGTTGTGCACAGCGGCAGTGTCTACGTGACAAAAGTAGCTGTGGTTAGCAGTAGCCGTCCGGCCTCTCTGGTCACCTGACCTCTCGGGTCACCGGCCTGGCTCTGAGCTACTGGACTTCCCACCGGTGCTCTAAGACTTAGCATGAAATGACTTCGTTTTTAAACAAAGCTCTTATCTCTTAAATTTTATTCTTTACATACATCTAACTACCTTTTAACATAACTACCTCAATACCACACAAGAATATGTTAATAGCTAACTATACCCGAACAACTTATAAGTTACTTTGTATGCATTGACAAGTTAATACTTGATTATTTTTATTCCCCAAATTACAAACAAATTACAAAAGTAATTACTTAGTTCTTAACATTGGTTAGCATAACCATATACAACATTTGGTTTCGTATACGGTGTTACAGTCTTAGAAACTAACTTGTCAACGCTTAATTCATAATTACGTTAATGACAACTGGAAGAACAACATAAATTATTATTAAATGTTTTACATCAGTGTTATAATACAATAGGCAATTATATTTACTAACAAATTATTATGTCATTGCGACGTACCAATCCTCTTAAACATTAAGTCTTAACCTAATCTAGGAATTCTAAAACTATTTCAAGGGTCCCCTGTATTTACAGAATAATTATGAGTTTACAATTTAATTATTATTAGTCAAAATCAACTTCTAACCATTCCACGCTGATATTGGCGTATGTATACGTACCGCTGAAAACAGAACATGTATTTCACCTAGTCAATCATAATAAAACAGTTTTAAAATATAAACTCTTATATTAGCTAATACTCATATTCACTCACATTCACTCTGAGTGGCCACTCGGTTTTTTTCATTCAAACTTTCACACTCCCCACATTTTCATTCACACACTGGACTTACATGTTTACGAATTCATGATAACAATAATCTCCTGAAATAATATATTTTATACATTTTATTAATCATACACTATAACGTTCACAGTTATACAGTTTACCTCGAAGTTTACCTATGGTTACAACGATTACCTGGTACCCTTTATACCTGATCACGAACTTGGTCCCACCATTCAAGAGTGATTCTCAGCTCCTTTCCATCGACCTCCGTGATAGGTAAGTTCTTTGGCAAGCCATCGTCTCTGACGTCACGTTTGCCGGTCATCGCTAACTCGTCGCCTTTTCGTCTCGATACCTTGGATCTCCAGTTTACCCATAATCCCACGACGTACCGACAACCAATCAGAACCAATATTATTATAATGCCACAAAATAAATCCACAATAAATTGTTCCTGATTCGGGGAGAATATTTCATTTTCTGCTCTCACAAATGCTCCTATACCTAAGCCTACTAGATGGGGATTTCTCACAACAATTATGGTTAGTAAACAAAAATAAATGGAGTGCAGCACGGCTGACAGTGATGTATACATGCCCCTCTCCACTGACGAAACCTTAAGTGTCGGGCTCTCTAACTTTCTAGGTTCTGAAAAAGATAAATTCCAGTGCGGCAGCTGACTAGGCCATTCGTTGTCTAAGCATTCGTCTAGTGTCTCGAAAGTGCTGGAAACATGATTAATTTTAGAGGTGATTTTCAAAGTTTTTAATTTTGACCACGAAGCTGGAAGTATGTGTGCCACAGCTAACTTATCCGCTTCCTGTCTACACGGATAGCTTTCTGAAACCAAAATGTGGGAGTCAGCGACTAAGCTACAATCACACGGCACTCTCACGTGTAGTGCACCCAGGCTCTTACGCTCTGTTATCTTAACTGTAGTGTTCGAAGTGTATCTGCACACAAACTCTAAATGCTCAACAATATGGGTTAGTACGTAGGTGAAGTCGTCTATCTGGGTGATAAGTGGCACGTCACCTGACACACATGAAAATACACATAGTGAGCTCAGCTCTTGTATGGTCGCACCCATAAATGTTTTTCTAGGGCAACGTGATCCGGACACAGCATCACCGGCGTATCTAGGGACATAGCATAGTGGATTAATATTCGGCTGACAGTGCTGCAAGGCTGCTCCCTGTATCACTACCATACTGTCTTCACTGTTAACCACAAATGACGTTTCCTGCTTAATGGTACAAGTCTGGTTATTCCACGCAAAAGGTATTATTAAAGGGGTATACAATCTCCATTGGGACGTAAGTTTCTTGATTGGAATCTGCAAATTTATTAAGATTGAGTTACCAGAAATTACACAATCAGCTATTTCTAACTTAAGGTATTTAGACACTTCCTCCACTGGTATCGCTAGGTCATAGCTGTCCGCTTTTAATGCAACTGTTAATTTTGTTAAATCCTCTCTTAGCTTATCTACAGTTATTATAAAATTCGGGATCTTCCCCTCTCGACATTGACTCAATATCTCTAGGCGTGTAACAAGTTGTAACAATTGTAACTGACGTACTGTATGGTGCGCGCTCACCTGTAACAAACTAAAACTCTTGTGATCATTTCTCTGTTCGTTTGTGAATTCCTGCTTCTGAAATAGATCGATTAACTTAGTTATGTTAACGCCAACATCCACGACACGTGCGAAGGTCCTCTCTACTTCTGCACTGTAATTCTTCATACCTAAATTGACATTCTCTATTTCTGAAAAGGCTTCAGTTACTTGCTCACTTAAGCTATTTTCAAATTTTGACATTAAATATTGATTAGTGAATAAAGGTTTTAACTGTCGTTTAGTCGTTACTCCCACAGCACCAATGGGCGAAATCTCCTATCACACTTAAACTCCTCTGGACTCTAGCAGACATACTATTAGACTTTACATATACATCGGATTTCCCACTGAGGCTCGAGTTCAGCCATTTCACTTGCTGTCCTATTCTTTTATCGGCCTGAAGAATCCATGCGAACAACATACATTGGGGATCATTTAATACTCTGTTACAAAAACCATTATTCTGTGGCAGTGACAAATGAGCCATATCGACCTCTGGCAACACACTTTGATACACTAGAGGAACTGATGACTCGTACATCACCATCTCGGGTATCTCTTTCCAGTACACCCCTGTAGTTACAGATATCGGCACCCGGGTGTCGCTGTGCATCCCGGTAACTGCGACTGCAAACAAAATACACTTACACGTAACTAGATACATCACCGCTATCTGGTATTCCATAGCCGCTCACCTCGTTCCTGTCTCTGTCAGGACTTAGGTACACACACAAGTAACACAATTAAACAAGAAATAAAATGTCAAACACTGTACGATAAATAGCAATTATTTGAAAATTATTAAATCAGTTCTGAGAATAAACGTACATGAATATATATCATGAACCACGATTATGGGACTCAGGTTGTCTTCAGTTCACTTATGTCCACGCGACACCGACACTAACCGAACTAATTGTCCTCAGCAAGGTCGTCACACTCTCCCCTTCCGTTCGAACTTTGATCTTGCTGACGGCACGTTCATAGTTCATAGTTCATAGTTCATTCACCGGCTATTTATTGTCGTGAAGCACACCGTCATGAGTTCCTCATTTCGTGCACTAATGTTAAGGTTTTACTACCACTCACTACGATTCACAATAAATTGGAAAGTCCAAAAATTGAACATGGTCCTACATTAATAATTATTAATCTACCTTTTACTAAATATTATTTACAACTACTTTTAGTCCACTTTTGTTTTGTTTACCATAACCCTCTCACAGTGTCCTAGGGTAGTACCGCTTCAGCCGACTAACGTGAATTGTATCCTGGAACGGAGGCTTCTTTCCTTTGGTGACTAGTATCACGTAGTTCACGTCCGATAGCTTAGCCTCGACCTGGTATGGTCCATACCATCTGTGTAGCAGCTTAGTCGATCTACCCTTCTTGCGGATGGGAGTCCAAACCATTACTTGTTCCCCTGGTTCAAATTCCACATGTCGATGGGTCCTATCAAACCTCTGTTTCTGCTTCTTCTGTGTACCGCTGACTATCTTCTGTACGTCTTCACGGCACTTCTGAACTCTCTCCAGCACTTCCTCGACTTGTGGGTCCTCTGACGCATGTTGGCGTAGGGACACGTCTATGGGGAGTCGTGCTTCTCGACCATACATAAGGAAAAAGGGTGTGTGTCGAGTGGTCTCTTGTACAGATGTGTTATAGCTAAAGCAAGTAAGGCTTACATACAAATCCCAGTCTCTCTGGTTAGTGCACACATAATTCGACAGCATTTGGGCCAAAGTACCGTTAAAATGTTCTGTCAGTCCATTACACATGGGGTGGTAGGCAGTTGTAAATACTGGTCGTATTCCCAATCCTTTTAACAATTCTTTCACCAAGGAGGATGTGAAATTCGTCCCTCTATCTGACAATATCTTCTTTGGGCATCCGAACTTACAGATTATCCTGTTTACTAGGAACCTCGCTGTTGTTTCAGCAGTCGTGGTTCTCGTTGCCTCGGCCTCTGCCCACTTTGTGGCGTAGTCTACTGCTACGATTATATACACATTCCCTTTCGCTGACCTCGGAAACGGTCCCAAGAAGTCCACTCCTATGGTATCTAATGGCTGTCCCACGGGAATAGGTTGTAAGAGCCCTGCGGCTGCTCGTTTGGGTGTCTTGCGACTCTGGCAGTCCGGGCACGTTTTTACGTATCGTTCAACTTCCTTAACCATATTTGGCCAGTAGTATCTGCTTTTTATCTTGAAGAATGTTTTACTGAACCCCAGATGGCCGCCAGATAACGGACTGTCATGACATTCAAATAACACCTCATCTCTGATACTTTTTGGGATCACTAGTAACTTCTTGTGACCTACATGTGCGACATTCTTCTTATATAGTAACCCGTCTTCAACCATAAAGCTCTTAGCCAACCGTCGATCTGCGCTAGCTGCTCCGTCGGGGTCTTGAACTGCTTCTATTATCCTCTTGCAATCGGGATCTTCTCTCTGTAGACTGGTGAGATCTTTCAGGTTAATTGCTAACATTGGGATATCATTGGTCTTGTCCTGATCCTCCGGATCGTCTACCCCTCCGTGATTCCTTGATAGACAGTCTGGTACCACGTGCAATCTCCCTTGCTTGTGTTTAATCTTGTAGTCAAATTCCATAAGTTTGAGAGCCCAACGGCCCAGTCTGCCCGATAGGTCTCTGTTCTTGTCTAACCAACATAGCGCGTGGTGGTCCACCACTATAGTAAACTTTCGGCCCCACAAGAACTGCCTAAAATGTTGCGCCGCCCAGACCACAGCGATGCACTCTTTCTCAGTTGTAGTGTATTTCTTCTCGGCGTCCGATAACCTTCGCGACCCATACGCTACTGGAAGCACTGTCTCTCCATCCTTTTGCATAAGGGCTGCGCCTACTCCTTGGTCACTCGCATCAGTGTGCAACTCAATGGGCAACTCTGGGTCAAAATGTCTCAGAATTGGAGCTGATGTCAGGCGCTCCTTCAGATCTACAAAGGCTGCCTCCTGTTCAGGACCCCAATGGAATCTTACATCCTTCCTGGTAAGATGGACTAAAGGACCAACTACCTTAGAGAAATTCGGCACAAAAGATCTGTAATAATTACACATACCAATAAAGGATCGCAGAGCTCTTAGTCGTCTTGGAGCCTCAAAGTCTTTTACTACTTGAATCTTGTCAGGGTTGGGACTTATACCTTGGGCGTTTACCGTATGTCCTAAGATCTTGACTTCGCTATACCCGAACGAACATTTGGTTGGATTAAGAGTCATAGAGGCTGATCTAAGCCTTTCCAAGACCTGCCTTAATCTGCTCAGCATGTCATCATATGCTGGTGCCATGACCAATACGTCATCAAGGTAAACCAGACAGCTCCCCCATTTCAACCCTGCTAGTACCTGGTCCATACATCTCTGGAACACCGCTGGGCTAGTCTTGAGTCCAAAGGGGGTACATTCCCACTCCCAAAGGCCGTCTGCCGTTATAAAAGCAGTTTTGTGCTTATCCTCCTCCTTAATTGGTATTTGCCAATAACCAGAGTTCAGGTCGAGGGTGCAGAACCATTGACATCCGTTCAAGTATGTCAATATATCTCCAATTAATGGTAAGGGATACGCTAGATCTTGGATACATAGGTTCAATTTACGGTAATCTACACAGAACCTCCATGTGTCGTTCTTCTTCTTTACGAGTACAACTGGGGATGCGTAAGCGCTATTACTTTTCCGGATGACTCCTTTCGTTAGCATTTCATCCACCTGCTCCCTGATAATCTCTCGCTCACGATGCGACACCCTATAGGGAGGTTGATGCACTGGGGTATCGTCAGTGAGCGGAATGGCCAGTTCACACACGTTTGTTCGTCCTATTTGAGATTTCTTAAAGGCAAAGCGGTCTCTAAACTCTGTCAGCAGTTTAAGTAGGGCTTTTCTTTTCTCTGGGGATAATTGCGGATTAATATCTATGTTCGCCTCCTCAAGCTCGCTCTTTTCTTGTCTTGCTCCCTCGACTTCGCCGGTCGGTTCTTCTCGCAGTTCACAGATTTCATATACCTCCGCTAACACTTCGCCTCTTTGTAGGCACCTTTTATCATCTGCCAGATTCATCACCAATACTTGGTTAGGTGGCTCGGCGTGAGTCAATCCGTAGGGCAATAGAACAGATTTTTCTCTAAAAATTCCTTCCTTTGGTTCCATAACTCCTAAAGTGGGCAACAAACCTTCGTACTTAATTTTCAGGAGTCTCTGACTTCTTGGAGGGAGTTCAGTAGAATCATCACATATTACTCTCGCCTGTATCTGTTGTCTTTCTTCAAACTGTATGTGCTTCAACCATGAGGGGTCTGGAGGTGGACGCAAATACTTGGCGTCTTTTTCCGCGCTGAGGAAATCTACTGAGATTTTTCTTCCGTTGGCGATTATAAATTGGGCTCTTCTCCTCGAGAAATCTATTGTTGTACCAAACTTCAGGTGGAAATCGTTACCCAGGATACAACAGTCACCCACTCCTTTGGCCACAAACACTGGGAACAATATCACACAGTGGCTGATTTCTAAGATAATTTCTATTCTACCCAAAATCTGTACCGGCTCATCGGTGGCTGTCTTAACATTCATTCCTTGTACTGCTTTAATCCTGTCTCTCACGTTGGCTACCAGATTCTCATCAACACAACTCACACAGGCCCCAGTATCTAATATTATTGGCATTTTCCTCTGATTTAATTTTCCTTTTATTTCCAATACTCCCACGGTTCTAACAGTACTGGCCTCGGGACGAGGAAATTCCTTGGGTATAGCGTTGGTAAAATCTCCACGGCGATACTCATGGCGTGGATTACGGTTGTATCTCCTCCATGTGTCATACCATTCTCGGCGCTCATGTTCTTGGCACAAGACGCTCATCCTCTGTTGTTGGGAGCTCATTCTAGCGGAACCACTCGCTCCCTGATTTAGTGGTTCCCTCTGTCGTTTCCCTGATTTCCTGAGCGACAGGCAACAGCATAATGACCGGGTCTATTGCACTGGTAGCATATCACTCGACCGTCACTAGTTCTTCCACGATTCGAGGTGGAGTAGGCTCCTCTTGCTCTCCCTCGGTTCCACCTTCCATACTGTTCACCATCTTGTGCTCTTCTTTCCCTCGAGACTTCGAACTGAACCCTTGGCTGTTGCTTATTGTTCTCAGTCATGCGGCCTCGTGTATCTCGATTCTTCTCCTGCTGTTCTAGAAGACGCATGCTTAACTTGGCAAATTCAGATGTTAAGTTTTCTAGTTTGCTTTCTTGCTCCTGTGTTCTTTCCGTCTTGGATGGCTGACTGGCGTTCCCTGTAGTTGTCGCCTTTGATGAGACTTCCCCCAGTAGGTGGTCTACCCGCTGTCCAGCCATGAAACGTGCGGTCTGGATCTTCCTTACGTTAGCCAGTAGGCTTTCTAGAGTGTCATTGGTCATCACCATCACTTTCTCCAATAGAGATGGCCTTAATCCTCTTAAAACATGTTTGATCTTAGTTCTCTCGTTCATTCCGGGGTCCACTTTTGAACATAAATTTAACACATCTTGTACATACGATTCTACGGGCTCCTCCTCCCCTTGCATCCGCATCCGCAGTCGGAACTCCATCTGTTCATCCCAAGCGATTGCTTGAAACGTATCCTTCATTCCATTCTTTACCCGCTCCCAGGTGATATTGGCTCCTAAAGATTGCTCTAGGTTTTCGTACCATTTCAGAGCGGCCCCTTCCAGGTAACAGGGGAGAATAACCAACATCTTATCCTCGTTCCAGCCATTGGCCTTTGCCACTCTCCCAAATTGGGCTAGATACTCCTCCACGTTGTCCTCCATTCCGCCCCTGAACTTTCCTGGAGTAATAACAGGCCCCCTGGCTTCAGCCATAGCTTCTACTTCCTCTTCACCGTCAGGACCACTACCAGGTAGGGGAATTAAATCGACTTCAGCTACGGTTCTTATTTCCTCAAGATGTCTTTGGGGTTGTCCTGGGTCTTCGGGAACCTCACTAACTGATGTCAGCCTTGACTGACTTCTTGTTTTTACACTAAACTTGATGTTTGGGGACGACATACGATTGCTACACCCTATCACGAATTAAGATTTAAATAAAAACCAAATCAGAACAAAATTAAATCAAAACAAAATCAAAATCACAATCACAATCCAAATCAAATCAACAATTTAAATATACATATTCCCCTGAACACAAGGGTTATTCAAAACACCACAACATATCAATGCCGCGACAGTCGTCGTACCAATTGGGTTTGACCTGGCCTACCCATGGACAAGCTCTCTTTTTTTTTCTTTTTTTTAACCACTTTATAACAACAAACTATTTCTCAAAATTATTCTATTCACCAATAAAAAGAAACAGCTTTGTTTACATCACGGGTAGGTTGCCTCCCTTACCGGTACCTTGGTTCGACGCACTGTGGCTGCTAAGTAGGCTACTCTTACAACAACTACAAAATTGTGTTCGGCTTACAAGCTACGAGAAAACAAATAAAATTATTTACTCCAAATTACACTTTGCTTTCAAAAGGTAACTACAATTATTTGGATCAAAAACTAACTTTCTCTCTTGTTCTTTCAATCTACATTAATTTTTCAACTTAATCAATTTACTAAAAAAAACAATCCGAATTTTAAAAAGAAATATTCACTATTATATTATATTACTATTAAATATTATATTACTAACCTTGGATCGTTAATCCGTCTTTGGTTCTGGATCACCTCAGGATACCCGGCGCCTCCACCAATTTGTCACGCCTCCTGCTCAGCTGGGGCGAAGGGGGTGTACTCAGGAACCAAACGCAGCTCAGATTACAGCAACTTTATTCAAACGACAACACTTCCGAACCCATGGACACCACGCGTCACGACCATCACTAGGCTAAGCCCTACACTAGATCGGCCCTCAGGGAGCTCGGACGTCCGCTCGCGCCGGAGTCCTCTCACGTACACACCGCCTCGGGCGCTCACCTTGCTGACCTCCCCCTCCAGTACTTCCAGACGGCGGGAACATGGGCCCCGACGTCACACTAGTTTTAAAGTTCTCTCAAGTTGGCCCAATACTGGAACTTTAAAACTGTATAACAAGACATTTCAGGTGAGCCTTTATTATTATTCTAGTGTGAGTGAGTGGGTGGAAGCCTAGTTTCAAAGTTCTCTCAAGTTGGCCCAACACTGGCACGTTATAACTGTATAACAAAACATTTCTGGTCAGAATTTCGTATGCTACGATGAGTGAGTGGATGAAAGCTGGAGTTCATCCCCTCACGTTGGTACCAACACTAGCACGTAAGAGTTGTATAACAAGACAGATGATTTGCAGCTGGGCTGCGAGAACGCAGATCTTTTCCTCTCTAAACACGTTCACATCGTAAAATATGAAATGTTACGTTATTAATGGTACCGCTGTCACTTGTTACCGGCATTGTCTACCTTGTACTGTATCAACTCTCCTTGTGTCTTTTATTTGATCTATACAATCATCAACAGGCTTGTGGTGGTTGAGGAATAAAGCCAAAAAGGGATTACCATTCCTAAAAATATATGGGTAAAGAGTTAAATCCAAAAACACTAACCACGATAATAGTGTCGATTGTCATGTAACCGATCGCATTTATTTCATTAGTGTAGAGTAATATATAAAAAAATTTGTGAATGAAGCATTATAATTATTGACGGATTTGCTATGTTTACAAATGGTATTAAAATCTAACAGTATTTTAAATGTGTGTGACTTTTGAGCTTAATTATACAATATAGCTTGAAGATAAAATTATTATGCAGCAATAGAGTACAGCATTCAGTTTATAATAAAAGTAAATAAACTAAAAAATTTTAAGATGTTATGTAAAACTTTTCACAATTGTAAAGAACAGATTGCACAAAACGTATATTTAATACGTATTAACAAGTTTGTATACATAATTTAAACTATATTTTTATTTTAACCATTATAAGGAGGAACAAGAATACACTAAAACTCCAATAAAGAGATTTGAATCTGCAAAATTTAAAGGTTTCTTTATAAAATCACAAAAAATTTTGCTTAATTAAGGATATTTGAACTGTTATGATGAAAATTTTGTCTGACAGGTTCAAACAAAGTATCTTTCTGTTCTCGGGCTTTTACAATTTTTTAAATAATTTAATAGTGCAACCATATTAGAAGTTGGGTTTAACGGTTGGATAATTGTTAATGAAACATGATTTTTCAGGAAATTTGCTATTGTTCAGTGATCAATTAGTAACACTACGTTTCGAGATCTGCAATCTGATCTCTTCCTCAGGTGAATAAGTAACGTAACACATAACTAAAATGTAGGTTAAAATAAACAAATCATACCAGACCTTTCATCAACCCACCAAAATGTATTGCTCCTTTATGTCACTTAGTATTTTCGAATGAGATAAATTAATATTAATGAAATATACTTTGAAATATCAAAAAGATAAAAAAATCGTAATTTTGTTTTGAAACGCACTTAAATGTCTGTAACTCTGAAAAAACTACCAACATCAAAGTTATGTCTCAACTATTTTTACTGACAATTTTTGTTCTAAAACACATAAAACATATATGCAGAAAAGATCGAGATAGTGTCTTAAAAGACTAAGAATATTGTTGTGACGAAAACGTATTTGGTTAATGTGAGTTAGCAGTTATAGATACAATGTTTATCAAATTGGTTTGTTCTTATAGTTGTTAAGAACTTTATACTTTACATAACACAAGCAAGACGGTGTGCGTGCTCGTAATTATTTTGTACTAAAAGGCATAGTTTGTGAACAGTAGCATAAATACCAAGCCACCAGAATGTACAGTTACACGCCAATCGCGTAAGGCATTCTTATATTATATGTCTAACGTAAAAAGATTCTTTGAAATATTCCGTTCATTTTGACATTCCCCTATTTTTAGTTACAGAGGTAATGTTAAAGGTGAGTAGTTAATGTTTATAATGACAGCAAACGTCAAGGCACTGGTGAGTGGGTGTGCACTGAACTTCCCACACCGTGTACCGAGCCAACATAAAATTGGAGCTTTCTGTTTATCTTCAATTACACATGTACGTGTACCATTTGTACATTTATGTCACGCAAAGGTCACACTGACTGCACAGTGGAATGCATCATCAATATCGCACTCGTTTTCGATTTCCCCCTTATACGTATTATATTTTCTACAAATTACTGGTGAACTCGATTGGGTTTTTGAATCCTTAACCAAGAGCCATTTGCACTGTTTAAATACTCAGCGTAGTTTCTCTTGAAACCCAAAAAGGAATTATTCCTAAGGTAACTTTTGATCGTCAGCCACGCAAATTTCCGTGGAGGCCAAAACAGGAGGGTATCAGAGTGGTTGGAATATGCTGCATATTTTCAAATTATATTCATCCAAGTTTGATACACTTAAATCTGATCTCAAACACATAAATGATACACAAGAATGTGCAATTGATGAGAAAATGAGAATACTACTTCACATTGATTGCATTTGTTTACAATCTAGGTGTGTCTGATGTCGAAACGATGTAAAAAGTTTATTTTGAACTTTTTCGCCACCGTATGTTATGGATCTCTTCAGATGGATGCTGATTCCAGATTACAAGAGTCAAGTCTGTCACAGCGATAGACTTCAGACGCTGCATGAAGTGAAGGTGAAATGGAGCTTTTTTATATAAAAAAAAAAAAAAAACAGAGGCAGATCCCCTTAGCTGGTCTTAACATTCTATGTAAATCACAGTTAGACCATCGGCAGGCAACTAGATGGCAATGATACAACACATCTGTAAAGGCCTTTATCTCGTTAGCTTGCGCTGATTTAATATGTATTTATATACATGCCAGTTGGTTTGAAGTGTGCCAAGCTAAAAAACGCATCATCAGAGAAAAACCCAAGTGAAATAAAAAGTACGATTATTTTTGTACATTAACCGTTTTGATATTCTCCATTTAAACCCCCCCCCCTACTGTGTGCTTATGCTATGCAGATTGATCTGAGCTCCTGGAATAACAGTTGTTCGAATGTAAAACGTGCTCCGAACTTAAATTGGAGTTCACCTTTTAAAGTTCCTTGCCACTGTGTGCGTTTCTTAGATGTTATTATATCATAGAAACGTATCCATATTCTATATAATTAATCAACACTACATTTCTACTGATTAAACATTCGATCTATTCATTTCACTTATTTTCCAAACATGTAAACTATTTATTTAAGATATGTTTTTTACAGTTCAAAAAGAACTTGAAATAAAATTTGGCTATATAAACTTAATAAAAAATTCCATACAGTTATAAAGAATAGTAAGTGGTCCTTAAATGATAAAAACGGAAAATAATTCAACATAGAAGACAGTATTAGATTATCTCTTATTGGCAGCCTGTGTAAAGAAGTCATATTTATCGTTTATTCGGTGAACTCTGGCCATTCACTACATAACTCAAGCAAATGGCCATTGGCCAAATGGCTGGTTTAACCAATTTCAGCATAATCTCATATCTAAAAAAAGGTCTCCACTGTGAAGTCATATTAATTGTTTAAACACTTCAATTGTTATTACCAAAGATTTTATTTCGTGTGACCTAGAAAAAGTTTTTTTTTACTCTGCTGTGAATGGAACTTGCAAAATATATAGTTATTTGTGGCAAATTTTAATACAAGCTCTCTCCCTTCAAATACATAACACAGCTTTTACCATAGTAGTGTCTGGTACTATTTTGGATATTTTTCTGGACGTTGTTATATTTTCATACAAATTCAAAACGTTTTAGAGGGGTTTCATACTTCATTAGTCTACGTGGATATGTAACTGAGTAATTTATAAACAAATTGTAGAGGATATTGTAAACAGACGTTGCTTTTTCAACAAAAATCACGATTGTTTATAAAACTTAAAAAAATAAAGTACAAATTTGGATATTTTATATTAGAAATAAATGGCAATAAAACAATCAATGGTTTTAATTGTATTTAACTAAAAATATTTCAAGAAATTTGAACAGAACAGTTTATATGTATCTAGTGTTATTTTAGAAATTATAATATTTATTTTTCCCATTATAAATTATAAAAATATATATTTACCATTAGACAAAATTTGAAGAAAATATTGCTATTTATAATTATATATTTCAAAAATTTAAAATCGGCGATAGTGTTGTAAATGAACTACAATTTTATAATCAGCGTTTTTATTTGACACCTAGATGGTCTCACACACACATACATACCACGTATGCACGCACGCAAAAACCAGTGATGATTGCATATGACTAACATAACCCTACAACTATTATTTATGTTGCCTAACGATGATAAACTATTATTTATGTGTCTAACGGTGATACAACTATTACTTACTTGTCTGACGGTGATAAACTATTATTTATGAGTCTAACGGTGATACAACTATTATTTATGTTGCCTAACGCTGATAAAACTATTATTTATGTGTCTGACGGTGATACAACTATTACTTACTTTTCTGACGGTGATAAACTATTATTTATGAGTCTAACGGTGATACAACTATTACTTACTTGTCTGACGGTGATAAACTATTATTTATGAGTCTAACGGTGATACAACTATTACTTACTTGTCTGACGGTGATAAACTATTATTTATGAGTCTAACGGTGATACAACTATTATTTATGTTGCCTAACGCTGATAAAACTATTATTTATGTGTCTGACGGTGATACAACTATTACTTACTTGTCTGACGGTGATAAACTATTATTTATGTGTCTAACGGTGATACAACTATTACTTACTTGTCTGACGGTGATAAACTATTATTTATGAGTCTAACGGTGATACAACTATTATTTATGTTGCCTAACGATGATAAACTATTATTTATGTGTCTAACGGTGATACAACTATTACTTACTTGTCTGACGGTGATAAACTATTATTTATGAGTCTAACGGTGATACAACTATTATTTATGTTGCCTAACGATGATAAAACTATTATTTATGTGTCTGACGGTGATACAACTATTACTTACTTGTCTGACGGTGATAAACTATTATTTATGTGTCTAACGGTGATACAACTATTACTGACTTGTCTGACGGTGATAAACTATTATTTATTTGTCTAACGGTGATACAACTATTAATTACTTGTCTGACGGTGATAAACTATTATTTATGAGTCTAACGGTGATACAACTATTATTTATGTTGCCTAACGATGATAAAACTATTATTTATGTGTCTGACGGTGATGAAACTATTATTTATGTTGCCTAACGATGATAAAACTATTATATATGTGTCTGACGGTGATAAAACTATTATTTATGTTGCCTAACGATGATAAAACTATTATTTATGTGTCTGGCGGTCATAAAACTATTAATTATGTTGCCTAACGATGATAAAACTTTTACTTATGTGTCTGACGGTGATACAACTATTAATTACTTGTCTGATGGTGATAAAACTATTATTTATGAGTCTAACGGTGATACAACTATTATTTATGTTGCCTAACGCTGATAAAACTATTACTTATGTGTCTGACGGTGATACAACTATTAATTACTTGTCTGACGGTGATAAACTATTATTTATATTGCCTAACGATGATAAAACTATTACTTATGTGTCTGACGGTGATACAACTATTAATTACTTGTCTGACAGTGATAAACTATTATTTATGAGTCTAACGGTGATACAACTATTATTTATGTTGCCTAACGATGATAAAACTATTATTTATGTGTCTGACGGTGATAAAACTATTATTTATGTTGCCTAACGATGATAAAACTATTATATATGTGTCTGACGGTGATAAAACTATTATTTATGTTGCCTAACGATGATAAAACTATTATTTATGTGTCTGGCGGTCATAAAACTATTAATTATGTTGCCTAACGATGATAAAACTATTACTTATGTGTCTGACGGTGATACAACTATTAATTACTTGTCTGACAGTGATAAACTATTATTTATAAGTCTAACGGTGATACAACTATTATTTATGTTGCCTAACGATGATAAAACTATTATTTATGTGTCTAACGGTGATACAACTATTACTTACTTGTCTGACGGTGATAAACAATTAAACTGAAAATTACAATTGCCCACATTATAGACATGCTGTTGAGATGGTGATCAAATAAAACCAATATTTTCGTAGGCAAGTCTGACGTGACAGTGACACGTAGGAAAGTCTGATTACAGATTCATCGCCAGGCGTTTGTTGGGTCAGGATAGTACCAATAAACCAGTGATAGCCCCTTTGTCAACTTGTCAGTACATCAGTCAAGAACATCCGAATGTTTTGTTATAGTTCTTGCAATATATTGGTTGTCTCACACATCCAAAGATTCTCTATTTGAGAGAACTTCACATTAACCATGATTTATTCACTTAATTTCCACATCAAACTCATTAATTTTGCAGGACAGTTTATAAATTAAACTATAATTATATAAAAACAATAACCAGTTATGCCAATTCGTTCGTTCAGATGGCACACAGTAATACCTAACTGGGATGAGTAAACAATCTTTGTAAGTGTTAAAAACTAATTACTTATTCAAATAAATTTGTGAGCGCAGTAACCAAAACAAAAATCAGTACTGAAGAAGATTCTGGATATATATATATCCACTCTTAATTGTTATATTATAATAAAGCGTGTAGGTAAGGCTGGTGGGCTATTGGAGTTGTATACATTAGCATATCCGGCCACAGACATGGTTGGCTTTGATGGTAACAAGCAGTTATATCCTCGTGACGTGGACACTCAGAATACTAGTATAACAAGGCTGGGCAGGATTGATCAAACGAGAAAAGTAATTCCATGAAAACAATCGCATGTGTGGCATTGACCAGAAAACACAACCATATTTGTGTTTTCATATTAACACCACGCGAAAATATAGCCAACAAAATTAAATTTTTAAGATAAATCGGCCTTCGAATTCTGTAAATGCCAACAGCTATTACTCAGAAACTGATGTTGAACTGTTCTCTTTGGTTAATATCTTTTGTTTGAAGTTGGCTCAACAGAACGAGGTTAAATTGTTTTAACAATGTTTCAATGTTGGCTTAAACATCTATATAAACCATATAGAATGGTAGTAAATGAATACAAGCAGACTGTTTGTAAAAATTCTTATTTTCCAAATTGTTGGAAAATGCCGGCCGAGAAATGAAAATATAATGACAAATTTAATCTTCACGCTGTATAAAATAATGATAACTTTATTATCTTTAATGAAAATGACTTAATGCAAACTTGGGATACAATAGTAGCGTACTTAATCTATAAACAAACACTCCAAAAATAATGAAATTTTATTTTTGTAAGGCAGTTCGTTATTTCAGTTATGTGGGTCTGATGACGTGTTCATTGAACACGAAAGGCCTCACAAAAATAAAATGACATTATTTTTAGAGTATTTGTTTATAAATAAGTATTTGATTCCAATAAGAAGAAGCTGGTAGAATGTAATAGTAGCGTATATAATAACTCCCTCATGCCGGTAAGAATACGATTAGATATCCACCATGAGTAAAGTATTCCTCGCTGCGGGGTTGTACTGATAAGACAGAACATACGCACTTAGCCTCTGCGCCGTAAGGCGTCTGCCGCAGTTATCGCGTTAATTTGCTCACGAAGTTCCAATCAGCTAAATCTCTCATCAATGTAGGCTCTGATCGTGACCACGGCTTGTTAAATGTTTGGATTAACAGCTGTGAGCTGTTCACCAACTCTCCACTATGCCGATATTTGGAATACCTCAGGGTGCATACATCATTGCTTTATGTTTATACTCGTATTTCCTAATATATTGGCTGGAGTTAGTTCCGGATATCAGATACGACTTTGATATAAATATATCTTAATATTACAATACAACAATAGAGCTTATAGTTATTAAATTTATTTTAAGTAGAGACTGATCCCATTTTAGCCTTATTTTGCCCTTCCTCATGGGCCACTGACCTGTGCGAGGATCTTATCAAACAGAATAAGAGGGAGAGTCGATACAGTACAAGGTCAATGTTACTGATAAAAAGTGTAACGGTTACAGAGAGGATTTGAACCTGCGCTATCTCTAAGTCAGACTGACAGTCCACACGACTAGACGCCTTCCGATACTCCAAATTATAATTGTTTTTAATTATTGAGATGAAAAAACACAAAAATTTTAAAACTAGCTCGTAGTATCCAAACAGTGATTAATGGTAACAACATACACTATTGTAATACTTAAGAAAGAGTAACTTTTGAGCTTATTATGAAATCCGTAAGTACGTAATTAAGAACTACTAAGTTCAGAAATCACGTTTAAAATTATAGGAATCAAGTTTCGTAATGTTTTAATGCAAATTGTTCATAATTTAAACATCACGTAATAGATCGCTATTTAAAATCGGAGAGGCCTGAAGATGAATTTGAATGACGGGCGCAATTTCCTTACCTCAGGACACTCCTCAATATCGATCAGCTGATAATGTTGCGTAACGCCTGTCATTAGCAACCCGTTCTATAACATGCGTACAACAGCTCACCGTCTGTTAACTGGTTTTAGTAACAAAGCTTGTTTGAGTTTTAATAGTTATTAGTAAAAACGCTGTATACTGAAGCAGTGACTTGACATGGAGCGTTCTTGGAAACCTAATATATAAGGTATTAAACTGAGAATTTTTATTTGGCCTCTTCTACGTATATACCAATTACTTAGATAGTTTTATCAGGAAACCTGTTATTCCATGGTTAAGGGGTGTCAGTTCATTAAACATATATTAATCTGGTATAGGATGTGTATATTTTGTTCCGAAGTCCAAGACTCCTCGTTCCGCTGATTGACATCTCAAACTCACCTATCTTCCAACTCGTAAAGGTTCAGTTGGACAGAGTTCAGTAAGTAAAAGAGTGAAGTTCATTTTGGCATCTTTCACAAATAGGTGTAAAAACACTTTGTGACAAATTTTCTAAGAAAGATTTGTGACATTTATTAGTTTTAGAAGTAAATAGCAAAACCTGGCCTATCATTAAACCTTGTGCCTATACAGAGGTATTGATATAAATTCATATTTTCCTACCAGGTCGTATTTAATTTTCCTTTCTGTTTTTAGAAAAAAAAACTGATGGTATAAATAATAACGTATATACAACTACAAGTTGAAGAACATTACACATTACATCGCTATATTGGTGAGGGTTGATTCAATGTGAATGTTGAGATTTCAAATGCTGCACCGGAGGAAAGTGAACTGGAGCTAAACTCAGCATTCACAAGCTATAGTTGTTGTTTTACACATGGTTTGAATTAATGTGTGCACATAGTTTATATATTAATATTGCATAGCTGCATTTGTTACACTTAGTATGTTTAACTTTCCTACCACTATATTGGTGTAGTATATATGTCTATTAACTATACACATCCATAAAAAAAGTTCTTGAAAAACTTTAATACATTAAATTTAATACATTATTAATTATTCCAAAATAAACTAGGAGAGTTCAACGTTTATATTTTTACTGCTCATTCTAATCAAATATAATTTTAAATACTTGACAATTGAAATCAATCAACAAATTAAATATTTCGTTCCAAACACTTATAAAAGTAAACTTTAAAACTTTTGTGATTAATCACCAGCTCTATTGATAAGAATTTTATCAGAACATCTCTCTGTTAACAGTTTTTGGAGTCGATTAAATATTTGGCGCGACAGCTGTAAGTTGTTTACAGACTCTCCCATCCGTAGATATCGTGGAGTTCCTCAGGGTTGAGCCCTGAATACTTTTCCGTTATATTTTCCAATTCCTTAGTCATATGCGGTTCCGGATACTCTTATACAGTAATACTAAATACTACAAATCATTAAGTTAGTATAACGCGTTATCATAGTTTTGTTCGTGTTTTGGGAAATTACCGGAAAATTATAAATTGATTACTGCCTAAGTTATCTAGACTTCATAAAATATGTTTAGATGCAAAATAATGAACTATACTAAAATTAGCATGAGTCAAAATTACACCTCACCATTGCACCACCATCTAAAATTACATTATCTCTACGTTTGAATCAGAGAGGTCAAATGTATGCATACTGTGTTTTGTAATATTTTTAACTTTACACGCATGTTTAACGCTTTTGTTGTTGACGACGACTTTGGTAAACAATAACACACATGTTGATTATCTTGAAGTACATAAAGAATTAAATTATTTTAAAGTTTTGATAGATATTTTGATAAAACCTTAAACTGTACACACATGTAATAAAGTGTTTGAATTGTGTGTTTATTGCAAAAATTTATACTGGTAAAGGTTTTACATCGTATGAATTTGTAATTCATTTTTGCTATAAATTCTGTTTCTATACATAATTTTGTAGCGTATGTCCTATAAAATTTCCAAAATTTTGTAAATTTAGAATTTACTTTGAAAACTATATATATAGTTATATATTTATATATGTATATATATATATATATATATATTATAAAATTTTGAAATTGCAATAGAAAGTCAACATTAGGTTGAAATGTCAGTTTTTACACGCACGCCAAGGTCAGAAGCTGTAACTTTGCACATGTGTCGATTTTTGTGGCATTCGGTGTTAGGACACCGATAAAAACAAATATCTTTCTGAATTTGGTGATTGTCACTTTTAAGTTACCAATCCTCCCAGGGTTCTACAAACCAGCTATATCTATTTTAAGGGAAGCAGGGATCATTCACTGTACCTACATAAATTATTATATTGCTTACATAAATGTTAAGAAATACTACTTTCGGGAAACAGAGTTTAAAATACCTACTATGGCAATATTAAACAACCCTCTGGTTGTACTCTTCATTTTAATTTTTTCAAAAGTTTCCTCCTCACTCTTTTTTCTTTTCTTTTTTGATTTCTTTATCAGTTTAAGTAATACTTTCTTGATTGTTTTGCAATTCCAAACCGTATATTTTCCTGGTTGATAACGTAGTCATTCCAGAAAATTAATTTTGGACATTGAGTCGTCATCAAAACATAGAACTGTATCTGTCTATTTCAAGGTCTGGAGGCATACACTGTTTGATTCAGTAAGTCTTTGCTGAATTGCACCATTTAACTGATCCACTAAAAATGTTAGTATTGAAACTAATACTGTTGGTTTGTTTTCACAAAGAACCATCCTACTTGTCAAACAAAATACACGAATATGTACAAATGTTTTATAAATTTTAGTAAAGAACAATTTGGGCCTAGTAGAGTAAAATGCAGTGGCCCTCGTGGAACACAAACACTAGTATTCATATTTTATCATTGTAATCTTCTAAACCTAATAGTGTTATGTATTTTCTGGATCAGCAATAAATATTGTGTGTTTTAATAAAATATTTTATTTTTTTTTAACAAAAGAGCACCTGTATGGTACTTAGTTAAAAGTTAAATCTTTGTTTGAATATGCCACTATGAAACCCCGCCTGGAATGAAATGACTGACAAACCTCTAGAGAACACTGCGACAGCCGCGATATCGGAAGCTATGTGTTTATGTACGCAGATCCGTCAGCAAATCCCGCGCTCGAGGTAGCGTGTTGATTTGCCGATGTTTTATCCTCCATCGTTCCTTTGGAAAACATGTTCACGGCTTTCAAAAGCAGTATGTTTTCAAAACCTCACTTTTACATTACAGCATAGTTTTACAATAGTTTCATCCATACAATAGTTGTAGCTAGTTTTTAAATTATCATATTAAAAGCAGTTAACCCTTTGATTTTTAATCGATTTATTGGCTAAGTAAAGCAGAAAGAAAAAATAGAAAAAGTAAAATACAAGGAAAGCATGGTACGTTTAGTTTTGAATTTTATTCTCATCTCTACTTCACCTGTACTTTCGTTTTACATAAGTATGTTTTTCTTATATTTTTCCTACTTGAGGTGTAAAAAAGACCTAATTTTGCCTCGCACAATAGAGGTTAATAAATTAATCAATTAACTGTGTTTATAAATTTGTTCAAAGTTTCTTTCTTTTTGGTACTTTTAGAGTTCTCTGAATGACCAATATAAACATTGCAGGTAGCTCTGACATTACCTGCTTACATTATTATAATTTTAAAATGTCATTGTTTTTTCAAAACAAACAGGTTACTTAATTAGTATATTGTTAAATTTGCCAGAATAATAAGTAGTATTAATTTGTTTAAGGTGATGCAATACATTTTTAGATGGGGAAATATGTTTTTAATATAAATTCATTTATTCTTCTTCTAATAGTATAAAAGTAGTGATTAATTTTGATCACTCGGGAAGGAATTAGATGGATTTAAAGTAAGAATTGTAGGAGATTTAGTATGCAGGTTTAAATAAAAAATTAGCCTGAAAAAATAATAAAAAAATAGGATAGAAGCAATTTTAATCCCTCCAGTCTATATTTTATGTACACACTGTAAAAAGTTCATATCTTCGACAGGTTTTCTTCTGAAAACATGTTCCAAATGTAGCTTCTAATTCTCAGCAGTCTCCAAGGTAATAATAATATAATTTATAGTTTTCTTACTTTCAGGAATGGTATAAAAAAGGGAGATAAAAAATTTCTTTCGTAAAAAAACCGATTAACGCATCATGAGTATTGAGAGGTATTTGTTTACTGGAAGAATATATTTTAACAATGAATTTTGTTTCTTTTTCAGCTCATTTTGTAATTGGTTTTTTTTTATTTAACTGTATTTCGTTTTACTAATCTGTATTACTTTTTTATTTAGTTGTTAATGCTTTCAGCTACCACAAACTTTGAATATATTATAAACTAACGCTCACATGGTTAATACTGTAAATTATATTGTATATTACGTAAAGTGCGTAATTATTAATCGATAAAAACCTTTTGTACAGCACGTGATAATTTATTAAAACTTGTTACATAAACTCAAGTAAAACAGGAAATAAAGATATATTTTAGAAAGAACGTAGCGCACTAGACATAATGAAATATTGAGCAATTTAATAATTCATTGACTTTACGTCATCTAAACAATTCAATTGACAACTGAGCCAATCACCGATAATGGCAGGACGCAGCATCAATGTGAATTGAACTCTGCTCCCAGCAGCAACAATTGGCAATTTTTGCACTCAGGAATTGGTCTGTGCTGTTTAAACGTTGAGCTCTTTCTTGTTAAGTCAGTTAGACGTTGAAAGATAAATAGGCCAACATACATCAACCTGCTGTGATATAACAGTCATTTCATTGTTGGATTTGTTCGAACAAGTCATGTTCCAGTTTGATGCTTTCCAGTTTCATTGTTACACTGGTGGTCAGTATAACGATGAAATCGGTTATTTAGTTTATGAAAAATATAAAATGTACAAGGGAATTGAAATAGTCACTGTTAAAGATGTCTTCGATATTCATGTACTCTTCAAAATAGTTATCAAAATTTCTGTCCTTTTCAGCGAGAACAGGACGTTTTCACTTACGTTGGCATAACGTAGTTAAGTGATAAAACCCGAATTATTACTATTCTAGGACTTAGTGGTAAAAAATACTGTTGGAGGTAAATTTTTGTTGGAAAATAACAATTGAATTGAAAGATTTTTCAACAAAATTTGGTGGTAAAAATTAAGAATAATAATGTTTTAAACATAATGTTTGAAAATGAAGCCAAGCGATGTCACTGCACAGAAACAAGAGCACTACAAAATGCGTGTCACTTGCATCAGGAAAGTGGAAGACCGGAGAGAAAGTCAAAGTCGGCACTTCCTGTGGTATCGCGGCGTGTGACCTGAAACAAAGAGAAAGGAAGATGATGGATATGAGGGGGAGAAGCAAGGGGCCTTCGGCCTTTCGTTTTGGTCCTGGACAAAGTCATGGTGCGGCTAAATATTATTGGCTCTAGTTTCTTAGATAATTAATTTTGCCGATTTTCCAATAACTGTTTTAGTAGAAGGAAACAAGATTTGCTATCGTTCAGTGATACAAACAGTCATTAACACTACGTTTCAAGATCTGCGATCTGATCTCTTCCTCAGGTGAACAACTAACCTAACACACAACTACAATCTAGGTTCAAATAAACAAATCATACCAGAGCGTTGTGACACGCACAAGTTATGAATCACAACCACCATGCTGAGTGTGTACTCCATGCAGACTTACACACTTAATAACTTCAAAGGCTTTCAAAAGCAGTATGTTTTCAAAACCTCACTTTTACATTACAGCATAGTTTTACAATAGTTTCATCCATACAATAGTTGTAGCTAGTTTTTAAATTATCATATTAAAAGCAGTTAACCCTTTGCTTTTTAATCGATTTATTGGCTAAGTAAAGCAGAAAGAAAAAATAGAAAAAGTAAAATACAAGGAAAGCATGGTACGTTTAGTTTTGAATTTTATTCTCATCTCTACTTCACCTGTACTTTCGTTTTATATAAGTATGTTTTTCTTATATTTTTCCTACTTGAGGTGTAAAAAAGACCTAATTTTGCCTCGCACAATAGAGGTTAATAAATTAATCAATTAACTGTGTTTATAAATTTGTTCAAAGTTTCTTTCTTTTTGGTACTTTTAGAGTTCTCTGAATGACCAATATAAACATTGCAGGTAGCTCTGACATTACCTGCTTACATTATTATAATTTTAAAATGTCATTGTTTTTTCAAAACAAACAGGTTACTTAATTAGTATATTGTTAAATTTGCCAGAATAATAAGTAGTATTAATTTGTTTAAGGTGATGCAATACATTTTTAGATGGGGAAATATGTTTTTAATATAAATTCATTTATTCTTCTTCTAATAGTATAAAAGTAGTGATTAATTTTGATCACTCGGGAAGGAATTAGATGGATTTAAAGTAAGAATTGTAGGAGATTTAGTATGCAGGTTTAAATAAAAAATTAGCCTGAAAAAATAATAAAAAAATAGGATAGAAGCAATTTTAATCCCTCCAGTCTATATTTTATGTACACACTGTAAAAAGTTCATATCTTCGACAGGTTTTCTTCTGAAAACATGTTCCAAATGTAGCTTCTAATTCTCAGCAGTCTCCAAGGTAATAATAATATAATTTATAGTTTTCTTACTTTCAGGAATGGTATAAAAAAGGGAGATAAAAAATTTCTTTCGTAAAAAAACCGATTAACGCATCATGAGTATTGAGAGGTATTTGTTTACTGGAAGAATATATTTTAACAATGAATTTTGTTTCTTTTTCAGCTCATTTTGTAATTGGTTTTTTTTTATTTAACTGTATTTCGTTTTACTAATCTGTATTACTTTTTTATTTAGTTGTTAATGCTTTCAGCTACCACAAACTTTGAATATATTATAAACTAACGCTCACATGGTTAATACTGTAAATTATATTGTATATTACGTAAAGTGCGTAATTATTAATCGATAAAAACCTTTTGTACAGCACGTGATAATTTATTAAAACTTGTTACATAAACTCAAGTAAAACAGGAAATAAAGATATATTTTAGAAAGAACGTAGCGCACTAGACATAATGAAATATTGAGCAATTTAATAATTCATTGACTTTACGTCATCTAAACAATTCAATTGACAACTGAGCCAATCACCGATAATGGCAGGACGCAGCATCAATGTGAATTGAACTCTGCTCCCAGCAGCAACAATTGGCAATTTTTGCACTCAGGAATTGGTCTGTGCTGTTTAAACGTTGAGCTCTTTCTTGTTAAGTCAGTTAGACGTTGAAAGATAAATAGGCCAACATACATCAACCTGCTGTGATATAACAGTCATTTCATTGTTGGATTTGTTCGAACAAGTCATGTTCCAGTTTGATGCTTTCCAGTTTCATTGTTACACTGGTGGTCAGTGTAACGATGAAATCGGTTATTTAGTTTATGAAAAATATAAAATGTACAAGGGAATTGAAATAGTCACTGTTAAAGATGTCTTCGATATTCATGTACTCTTCAAAATAGTTATCAAAATTTCTGTCCTTTTCAGCGAGAACAGGACGTTTTCACTTACGTTGGCATAACGTAGTTAAGTGATAAAACCCGAATTATTACTATTCTAGGACTTAGTGGTAAAAAATACTGTTGGAGGTAAATTTTTGTTGGAAAATAACAATTGAATTGAAAGATTTTTCAACAAAATTTGGTGGTAAAAATTAAGAATAATAATGTTTTAAACATAATGTTTGAAAATGAAGCCAAGCGATGTCACTGCACAGAAACAAGAGCACTACAAAATGCGTGTCACTTGCATCAGGAAAGTGGAAGACCGGAGAGAAAGTCAAAGTCGGCACTTCCTGTGGTATCGCGGCGTGTGACCTGAAACAAAGAGAAAGGAAGATGATGGATATGAGGGGGAGAAGCAAGGGGCCTTCGGCCTTTCGTTTTGGTCCTGGACAAAGTCATGGTGCGGCTAAATATTATTGGCTCTAGTTTCTTAGATAATTAATTTTGCCGATTTTCCAATAACTGTTTTAGTAGAAGGAAACAAGATTTGCTATCGTTCAGTGATACAAACAGTCATTAACACTACGTTTCAAGATCTGCGATCTGATCTCTTCCTCAGGTGAACAACTAACCTAACACACAACTACAATCTAGGTTCAAATAAACAAATCATACCAGAGCGTTGTGACACGCACAAGTTATGAATCACAACCACCATGCTGAGTGTGTACTCCATGCAGACTTACACACTTAATAATCACATAACACTAATTATAATTGAACTTTAAATACACGGGTCACAATTTGTTTGCACTTACCGACCAACTTATAGAACTGACCGTATATTAGCGTATAGAAATATTCAAACTAAATAGTTTCTAAATGCTCTACTCATTTAGAAATAAAAAAATATAAACCGACTCTATATCCGAGGTCAAGATGACGTCAGTTAGCTTTGCCAGTCAAAGCGAGCTTTATTCAGCTCACGCTCTCCAATGAAAGTAACTTTGCTGCAAAATAACTTCACTACTTTACTCTCCGATGTTTAGGATGGGCGTATCTGTGGCATTAAACATAACTTTCTCTTCCTTCAATATAGTGTGCATAGTCATCCTATGGAAAGAGTTTAGAACAAGAAACTACAATATTCTGTGAGAATAATATTTGTAACATTTTATTATCAAAAGATTTTAATTTTTTTAATTGAGCCCCCCAATTAAAAAATAAACAGATTTTTTAATTCTCCAATTTTAAGTTAAGTTTACATTTGAAATTTTTAGTTAAGCTTTATTTCTATGTTTGAAGAATGTTGCTAATCGCTCCATGAAATCTGGATGATGATTTAGATCTACAGAATATTTGTTACACTATAAGACTTGACGGTATGTTATAATAATGACAGAAATAACGCGAAACGAGTATAAGGTTTCGTTCGTTCCATTCGCTGAGTAGAAAGGAAAGCTGAATCCTTACATAAAAATAACGTAAACAAAGTTATCAATATAATATTTCACTACCTCCAAGTCAATTTAAATTGTATTAGAAGCTATGCCATTCGTTGCACTACAGAAGCATAACTTTGTTTACAAGGCAGAAGTACTCCACACCACCAGTCGTAACAAGCTTCCCTGATGTTTCATGCAATCTTTCAAGTTTATAACACATTTCATGCTCGAGATGTACTGCGGACAGATAAACAAACAGACAATGAAAAAAATATGTTGACGCAAAAATTACGCATCATACAAATGATTCTTTTACAATAAGAAATTTAAAGGCTAAATATGATTTTTTTCTCGACACATCTTACTATAAAACAATCCACATATTTTAAATTAAACTGGGCTTAATGTTCATGTTTATGTAATAAAAGTCTCCATACCGACATAAAATGATTTATATGTTGGAATATTTAGGCTACGTGTGTTAATCTGCCACATGTTTGAGTCTCTTCTAGTGCATCGTTGGCATTACGGTTAGCCTACCCATAAGACCAATGTAAAAATATTCGCTAACGCTCAGCCAAATCCCTTTTAATGACTCGTACCAACATCCTAACTCGGTGTTCCTCATATACAGGGGTGTTGATCAAATACGGTCCTATATCTTTTGTACTCGTAAAGGTACAAACATAGAACTTTTTAATGCAATCAGTAACTCTTTAACACCTCATGGGGATGGCTGTAAGGGGTCGGTGAAAAATGTTAAATAAAATCATAATTTGAGGTGCATATAAAGGTTTTAATTAGTAGAATATAATGCCGCAAATTAGATCTCAAAAGGTTAATCCTAAACAAAATGACGGCGCTAGAATGATCCTATGTGCAAGTTTAAGAGTGGCTTAATCTTATTGTAACCATATCAAATGAAGCTTCAAAACTTCACAGATGATTACTTTACACAAATATATACTTTAGGGTGTATTCAGGGTCCTGCTGTTCTTCTATGGAACAGTCCGTGAGTAGTCAGTAGACAGTTTTTAATGTAAGCATAGGTTTATATGTACATAATTTTAAAGGGATAGTCAAGCTAAGAAGTATGCAGCAAACTGCACTTAAAAAGTGTTATCCGTTACAAAATGAAGGCGGTTGAAAGATTTAAAAAGTAAACTGTAAATTCTGCAGAAGATTCAGTAAGTTGCTTTAATTAGTTTAATTTCGCATTAAAATGATGTGTTGCTAAGTATTTGTTGCTATTGTTACTAATCACTAAAAAATATAGTGTTCAAGACCTGTGCAGTACTCTATCAATTACTAATTGCGTTTACATTAACGCAATGGTATCCCAAAGCAAATGAAATTAGCACCTTTGTTTAGAAAACCCAACGTTTTTTAAATATGCCTGATTCTGTCTCTTGCACTTACTTTTACATATTTACATTTTTCTACAAGAACACGTGTTGTTAACATTTGAGTGTGAAGTACACAACTTCTCATTATTGCAACACAATTAAACATTTTACTATCTCAAATACGAGCTACATCCGTACGTTCGTTGGGAAACAACTCAACAATATGCGTAACTAAGCCTCTTACCTCTTACCGAACTTTGGAGAGAGAATTCTCTACCGCACTTACTCCAGCATCCCTTATCCGTTAATGACAGCCCGTACTTGTACCTAACATGATTATTTATCCTTCGTATTTTAGTTCATAAAACGTCAGATTGAGTCCCGAGGGTTTACTATATTTTGGTACACAAAGACAAGAACCGAGCCAAAATGTGGCACATTGAACGAGTTGGATAATTAGTCGAGATTACGTGTCGTGATTTATTGTAAATAAAACTGACATGTTTAGCAAACGTCTAGGAATTTAAATTAAAGTAAGTTTGCCATTTAGTACAATATCCTTTCAGACATACATTTTTTCCATTGTTTCAGTCTCTTTCATTCGTCAATTCTACCCACTTTCAACGTTGGGGTCAGTCTCGTAATAGATCGGTCTCCCAGTCATGAGCCATACTTTTCTCCGACATTATAAAATATATTTGACGCCAAAAAACATTTGAGGCGAATTTTAACGCTAAGGGCCTTGGGGCACTTTTTAAGGAGTCTGGCAATCTGTTAAATAAAGGACCCCAGCTTGTGACGGTAAGTGTTCATGAGCAACCGTTCTGTGTCTGTCAGTTCGGTAGCTGTTTCTGCATCTTTTCTCAAACTTATTAAAAGAATTAAATCGTAATTAAGATCTAGAATATCATAAATTTGATAAATATGAATTGGAGAACACAAATATCCAGATGTGGCTGAAGTTAGGAGCAGATTGAGGAGGCTAGAACCCATAATTAAAAAAAAACAATGGTAAGGAAATTTGATTAGGAACTTAAACAGGAATAAAACCCCGTGGACATCCCAAGAAACGGTGGTAAGAGCGAGTAAGGAAGGATTGGAGAACTGGCAGGAGTGAAAGAAGATGCTGTAGTTTAGGGGAGACTGAAACGACTAAATGACGAGACCAATTACCACCCTGGGCGTCCGTGACCATGGAAGTAAGTAAAGGGTTAGAAAAATTAGTATTTTATATATAATGCATAGACCAATTTAGTCCACTGATTTGATAACTTTTATCCAAATGTATTACTGAGAGTTATTAAAGTACTTGGACCATTCAGAGCCTGTATATCAGTCTCTGACATGATCATAGAAAAAGTGACAGTTTTGTCACTTTTTAAATTTAGTGTCGTGACGTTTGTCGTGTTCTTTTCTGTTGTCTGATGTACATAGCGTTAAATAAAAAGTGCACAGTGTATAAGTGTATTTACATTAAATATTAGATTTATATTTTCTCCCATACCATAAGGAATATTCTTTTGGCTGAGCGTTGGCAAAGCCTACCCCTTGAGGGGGTTGGAAAAATTAATGTTTGTATGTATGTCTCTCCGCACGATATTTCTGACATTGAATTAGAATCATTGAAGCCTGTCTCTCACTATGCTGGAACAATTATTTTTATTTTACTTGCCGGAGGGATGTACCGTTTTATTTTCTGTACGATTGTCCACAGATCATCTCAAGAATGAAATGTGCTATAAACTTGACGTTTTCTATTGAATCTTAGCAAAGTCTGTTATTTGACACGTATTGTTGTGTACTCCTGCTCTATATTTTATTAAAAACTAGCTGTTCCCCTCGGCTTCGCCCGCTTTTTGTAAGCTTTGCTCGTGTATGAGCACTTCTGGTTCAAGTGAATTATATTGTCAACGCCGATGTAGAGTTTACCTTGTTGAAACTATCAAGAAAATCTGCCAAAAGTGTATGTTTATTGCCATTGTACACGTACATGTACTTAATAATAAAGTGGTCTAACATTCAAGCTATAAGGCCAAACAGAAATTAATTTGAAAGACAAACATCCATAAAAACTTAGCGCCTTCACATAGTGTGTGGTTATTATACACAACTATCTCGTAATTGTAGTTTACAATGTGCAGGCGCTTTGATAACTTATATATTTTGCAGCGCCTCCTGGTGGTGAGTTACATCAATGTGCATACGAGTAGCATATAAACCTTCTACGTGGAAAAATACATATACACACACATTTTCATAATGATCGGTCAAATAGTTTCTAAGTCTATAAAGGACAAACACAAAAACATTCATTTATATATATATAAAGAATGTTTATTGAACAGCAAAGTAATTTCTTTTAGAAAAAATGTTTCTTTTTGTAGCCTTATTTAATGAGCCCACACAGTGGTATAGATTTATAATTCAAGAATTTACCAAAATTTTGGTACCTGCGATGTATGGTTTATTCTTAAAACGTGTGATTAGATTTAAATAGTCGACAATTATTAAATTAGATGCGAATGGTTGTGGTTTTCTGTTTTTATCCAACCTATATCTTCAAGGGTTTGTAAAAAAAATAAAATGGTGATTTAAGATTAATTGTTTCAATAATAAGGAAGGGAAATATACCATAACTTACAATTTTTGTTTTGATTTTATGTGATGGAATTAATTGTTAAGTTATTATGTGTCTTCAGTGTGACTTCGGTCAAGAAACACAGTTAGTCTCAAGTAAAGAAAAGAACTATCACAGGAAAACGGTAGTGTCCCGAATTACAAACAATTTACATAGCCTATTTAGTAAGAGAATCGTTCCAAGGTTTTCCCTCAGAATGATGTAATATGTGAGTATTGCTTCATTTCACAGTTAATTACTATGGTAATGCAGGGTATGACACACCTGAGGGTGAGACTGGATATTAAATCTCTGTTGGTTTCCGAATCTCAGGTTGTGGACATTGCAAACTATCTATTATCACACGCTCGTAATTGAACGTTAGTTTGTGAATACAGACCAAGTAAAGGAAAGTATTTAAGGTTCACTTCGTGATACAAATACTTGAAATCCCGTTTGGATCTAATCCGTGCATCATCAGACACTTCACATGTGTGATGGATGAAGATGTCACAAATCATCAATCACAAATGTGATGTGACAGCTAGGACTAGTGTTGTGACACAAATGAGACGTTTAGGCTGTTCGATCACATTACAGCGTGGTGATTGGTGGCTGCTAGTTCTATGCAGCTATTAAATTGATATTTTCACCATTACTTTAATAAGTCGAATAATGTACAGTTCTTTCCTAACATGTCAAACCTTATCATTTAGAAGACTGAAATTTTCTTTCGTCTGCTGTCTGTCCATCTGCATGTGTAGCCTATTTGTTTTCAGCTGCATATCTTCCCTTAGCCAAGCTTAGCCAAATCCTGTCGAGGGTAATGCGCCATCATCGAATTCCATCTTTTCTATGTAGAATTGAAGTACCTTTCAAAACTAAAAGAAAATGGCTCAATTCATTTTAAATTTCGTGCTTTCAGACAAACAAAGGAGAAAATTCGCCGTCCTGCTGAGTTATGGATTGCAAAAAGATTGAACTACGCTATTCCCTGAGTCGCGTAGTAACATGCTACGCTGATGCTCCATGCAAGATGTGTTACTGTGTTACGTGATAACCTGTCATATGACAGCACTGATTTCGTTTAAAAATATATTTACCCTAAAATTTCTCGTTGCCATCAAATTTACGCAAAAGGTCAATGCAAAGATTTTCGCAAACTCTCAGCCAAATTCCATAGAGTAACAAGTAATGTTTTTATCAGGTCATAGAAATCAATGTTGCCTATGTACAAATGAAGCTATATACATATGCAAAATGTTAAATCTATACGTTGGTTAGTTTTCGAGATATTGTGTGGAGAGATAAACAGATGAGACAGACAGAAAGAAAATTTCAACCTCCTCAAGTGATAGGCTTTGCTAATGCTCAGCCAATATACATTACGTAGTTCGATAGTCTAACGGAGATAGCAATTCGCATCTAGACCGCAGGGTATTAAAGCCAATAAATATTTATCAACATTAGTTAATGTTCTCACGCTCGCTCTCACTCAAAACCCTAAATTATTCACTCAAAGCAAATCATTAATCAGGTATGAAAGTGTGAGACTGTTGAATAAGAATGCAGAAAGAACAGTTTAAAGTTCATCAGTACAAATGAAATAGTTGATTTTACATCATGGAATTTGGTTTTTCCGGAATAAAGAGAATCTTTAATTTGTGAATTTGTCACATTTCCGACGCTCAGTGAGTAGCGACTTGACTAAAACTCGCTGAGCAGTCAGGTGGACTTCAAAAGGAGAGAACGTAATCGTTGACGCTACACAGGTCAGGTATTCCACCCACCACGCGCGCATTCCACACGCGTGGGAGTTTTATTTGATAACTAGTTTTATATCATTCTTTTTTTTTTCTTATTAAATCCTTTTCATAAAGAAAATATATTGTATTACATGACACACAATTATTAAACAGACGGACATTCCTTTCATTGGATTTCCTCATGGATCAAAAGGAATCTAGTACCAAGTTACAAAACTTTAGGATCAATCAGTCAGATTTGTCGCACAGAGGCGACGGACAACGTACAATTCTTTCATCATTTGACCTCAAAATCAGTAGGAGTCTTTATGGATCCAGAGGAATCTATGTACCAAGTTTACAGTCTCTAGGATCAATCTGTCAGATTTATTGCACAGACGCGACGGACAACGGACAATTCTTTCATCATTTGACCTTAAAATCAGTAGGAGTCTTAATGGATCAAGAGGAATCTATGTGCCAAGTTTACAGTCTCTAGGATCAATCTGTCAGATTTGTCGCACAGACGCGACGGACAACGGACAATTCTTTCATCATTTGACCTCAAAATCAGTAGGGGTCTTTATGGATCAAGAGGAATCTATGTGCCAAGTTTACAGTCTCTAGGATCAATCTGTCAGATTTGTCGCACAGACGCGACGGACAACGGACAATTCTTTCATAATTTGACCTCAAAATCAGTAGGAGTCTTTATGGACCAAGAGGAATCTATGTACCAAGTTTACAGTCTCTAGGATCAATCTGTCAGATTTGTTGCACAGACGCGACGGACAACGGACAATTCTTTCATCATTTGACCTTAAAATCAGTAGGAGTCTTAATGGATCAAGAGGAATCTATGTGCCAAGTTTACAGTCTCTAGGATCAATCTGTCAGATTTGTCGCACAGACGCGACGGACAACGGACTATTCTTTCATCATTTGACCTTAAAATCAGTAGGAGTCTTAATGGATCAAGAGGAATCTATGTGCCAAGTTTACAGTCTCTAGGATCAATCTGTCAGATTTGTCGCACAGACGCGACGGACAACGGACAATTCTTTCATCATTTGACCTCAAAATCAGTAGGAGTCTTAATGGATCAAGAGGAATCTATGTGCCAAGTTTACAGTCTCTAGGATCAATCTGTCAGATTTGTCGCACAGACGCGACGGACAACGGACAATTCTTTCATCATTTGACCTTAAAATCAGTAGGAGTCTTAATGGATCAAGAGGAATCTATGTGCCAAGTTTACAGTCTCTAGGATCAATCTGTCAGATTTGTCGCACAGACGCGACGGACAACGGACAATTCTTTCATCATTTGACCTCAAAATCAGTAGGAGTCTTAATGGATCAAGAGGAATCTATGTGCCAAGTTTACAGTCTCTAGGATCAATCTGTCAGATTTGTCGCACAGACGCGACGGACAACGGACAATTCTTTCATCATTTGACCTCAAAATCAGTAGGAGTCTTAATGGATCAAGAGGAATCTATGTGCCAAGTTTACAGTCTCTAGGATCAATCTGTCAGATTTGTCGCACAGACGCGACGGACAACGGACAATTCTTTCATCATTTGACCTCAAAATCAGTAGGAGTCTTAATGGATCAAGAGGAATCTATGTGCCAAGTTTACAGTCTCTAGGATCAATCTGTCAGATTTGTCGCACAGACGCGACGGACAACGGACAATTCTTTCATCATTTGACCTCAAAATCAGTAGGAGTCTTTATGGATCAAGAGGAATCTATGTGCCAAGTTTACAGTCTCTAGGATCAATCTGTCAGATTTGTCGCACAGACGCGACGGACAACGGACAATTCTTTCATCATTTGACCTCAAAATCAGTAGGAGTCTTAATGGATCAAGAGGAATCTATGTGCCAAGTTTACAGTCTCTAGGATCAATCTGTCAGATTTGTCGCACAGACGCGACGGACAACGGACAATTCTTTCATCATTTGACCTCAAAATCAGTAGGAGTCTTAATGGATCAAGAGGAATCTATGTGCCAAGTTTACAGTCTCTAGGATCAATCTGTCAGATTTGTCGCACAGACGCGACGGACAACGGACAATTCTTTCATCATTTGACCTCAAAATCAGTAGGAGTCTTTATGGATCAAGAGGAATCTATGTGCCAAGTTTACAGTCTCTAGGATCAATCTGTCAGATTTGTCGCACAGACGCGACGGACAACGGACAATTCTTTCATCATTTGACCTCAAAATCAGTAGGAGTCTTTATGGACCAAGAGGAATCTATATACCAAGTTTACAGTCTCTAGGATCAATCTGTCAGATTTGTTGCACAGACGCGACGGACAACGGACAATTCTTTCATCATTTGACCTCAAAATCAGTAGGAGTCTTTATGGATCAAGAGGAATCTATGTACCAAGTTTACAGTCTCTAGGATCAATCTGTCAGATTTGTTGCACAGACGCGATGGACAACGGACAATTCTTTCATCATTTGACCTCAAAATCAGTAGGACTCTTTATGGACCAAGAGGAATCTATGTACCAAGTTTACAGTCTCTAGGATCAATCTATCAGAGTTATCATAGACGATCTATCAGATGGGTATTCGGACATGTAGACTGATGGACAGCCTTAGATCTTTTGACCCCTGAATTGACTGTATTCTTTCTTGGATGAAGAGGGACCAATGTACTAAGTCTCCAATCACTAGCAATTTCATTTAAGAGTAATCGCACAGTCGTCTTTAGTAAACACGTAAATATGTTTCTCAAAGGTATTTTACTGCACAAGAGTTGGGATAACAACACAGTATCCGTATCTGTTTCAAATATAGAATTTTACACGTGAACCATTCTCATGGCGAGATTAATCAACTTCATTAGCATAGTGATTGGATCCCAAACACTTGTCACACTTTACATACACGCGATTTGTCGGTTTTGACGCAGGTCTGATAGCGTTGATCTGATTGTTGCACAGAAAAGTTACGGTATATGTCGAGGGTATGCGGGTAGATAAACCGCTCTTGGGGTATGGGGGCTGATAATCGTCAGATGTGATTGGTAGCGCACTTCTTGTTTCCTGATGAATCCAAACAAAGGGTTGTTTAAATAATTTTTATTTTTCAATTACATCTATTTCTCGGCATGTTGAAGAACTAATATTTATATTTATAATCGAATAATAATTATCGAACTATCCACTGATCCGAAATACGGTGGTTAGGATCGGCCAACTTCAATTTATAGTGGATTACAAAGTTAAGTCAAAAAGTCATAATATATTACTGTAATTTATTTAAGTGCCATCAATATAATTGATTGTAAATCACTTAGTTGCTATAATTGTAGGCTAAAGTAAATTTAAATTTAATAAGTTTCTTGTAAGTGTGTAATGTACAGTATATTGCAATATTCTGTAGTACTGGTGTACATAAAAGGTAGGAGAACCAGTCAATAAAGTGCCTAAATTACACTATAAAACATTACCGCAAAGATGAGATAAGCAATAAAAATACTGATAAATCAAATTGATTGTATGACTACATTTGTCAGCTATCATTATGCATACTTTTATTATTTAAAGTCTCGAAGAGAGAATTGGGATGAACCCGGAATGTTATGTATGCATTATCGCATTTAAAGTTTCAATAACTACGGGGTTTTCTTTATAAACATTTGTAAACATCTTTAATACAAAAGCTGTGTAAATTCGTAACTGTAATACCTTCAACGTTCATAAAATGTAGAGAAAATGATAATTCTCTTGATGTTCTTTTCTGAAAAGTACTATAACATTATTTAAAAATAAAAAAATTGGGTGTTCAGTTTTTTTTAAATTTAAGCAATAACAAGATTCTGCTTACTTTTCCATTTCGGGGCAGTTTTGTAAAATTAAAGGGTAGGGTCCAATAAGCGGACCCGGTTTTTTATATCGAAGAATATAATCATCGATACCTAATATTCGCATATCGAATCATAGACTATCAATCGATATAAAAGTAATAACAATCATATGTTTTAAATTAAAATGTGAATTTAATGATGTAACAAATAACCTTTACCATTACCTTCTTTTTTGCATCTGAAGACGACCATGTTAGCTCCTCTGACAGTTACATTTGTTACCTTTCCACAAATATCACATAATCGATTCTTAGGTACTAACCCAACATTCTGAAGCCATAAAAACATGTTTTATTGTCTTTTAAAGCAATTTCGTGAAGCTTCCTAAGATTGACAGCCATTTTTAATACACAATGTTACTTATGTGACATTTAAAAATATTACCTTAATTGTATTATTTGAAAGTGTTTACAGCTGTTCATATAGATTATTTAAGTTAATTGTTAAAAATAATTAATCAGTATCGATTGATTATATCGATGGTTATGATTAAGTAATATCGTTTGCCAATTTCGATATAAAAAACCGGGTCCGCTTATTGGACCCTACCCAAATTAAATTACTCACATAACCCATACAGTCGATATCGATGTTCCTATCATCCCATTATCAATAAAATTGTAAAATATAGTAAACACATGTATAATCCAAAACCATAAATAAATGTAAAAACAAAGATTTATACATTTTATTGTGGTGAAAGTATGAATGCTCCTAATAAATACTCAAGCGTCTTTAGTTCTATATATGCCTATTACGAGTATTTGAAGTTAATGTACGTATAGCAAGCAGAAAACAAAATAGAGCTACTAAGTTGTAAAAGCTGTTTTGGGGTTCCATTATAATAAACTATATAACTGAAACCCCTTTAAATCTTACATTCCTACAAAGATGCAACTGAAAATGATGGGGTGTGCCTGCTTTGATATTTATACAGCATTATCATCATTAATTAATACTTACTTTACAACATGACAGCAGATCACAATACAAGTCTCATTTTGGTAGTACTAAAATAACTTCAATATTTTCGTAATGAAGTAGCAAAGGGTTAACTGTTGTTTAAAACGTATTTTTAAGTATTATTTTCCCTATCGTTACTTGAAGTATGTCGAATAATTTTGGGCCTCCAAAGTTAAAAGATTTTGTATAAAACGGTTTCGTTGGATGGGTACTTGATAATTATTTGTATTTCTTAATAATTCGAAAAAATTCTCAAAGTTTAACAAGTTACCACTTCTGGAGTAAGAAATCTTCAAGGTTTTGCAATTGTAAAAATTTCTAAAATGGAGTATTTGTAAATTTATAAAATTTGGATATGAGTGCGCATTAATGTTTCTTCTGTATTAATCTAATAAAACTTTTTTGAATTAAAATCAAGGAACTCAGTGATGTACAATGTGCACCCCCAACATACATACTCCATACTCAAGTCTACGTTATACATCTTCCCCTCCGGCAGTTTTTATCGGTCAGAAGGACGTGTTTAGGGGTGGGGAGATAGGAGGGGTTGATTAATTGTTGGATGACGACATGAATCGACTAGTCCTCTCTACTTGGATCTTTGAAGATTCCCAAACTAGGCTTTTTTGTTGATTTTTTGCTTGGATTTGTGTATCTAACAGAAATACATTGATTGTACCATTGACATTTTAAAAGATTTTAAACCTAACTTCCACTAGGGAAATAAAAATTGTAGACTTAAAATTTACTATACTTTCTTATACTTGATACGTCCGATTTTTAGACCACTGGGTGCTCAGTCCACCTTATGATGAGAGTTAAGGACTTGCTCAGGTAATCCTGGATACTTAGTCCGAGAATAATGTACCTGTTTCTATTATAATAGTAAAATCTTAATAATCGAGACATTTGTGTTCTTGGGTATGGGATTGGGTATTGTAAGTGGTTTAAAGATTTCATTTCAATCTTGAATAATATTATTTCACCCATCAGGTGGACTTTGTGTATCTAGTGGACTCGATTCCAAGCCATGATGTGATTGTTTGCTTAGGAAATTAACATATTCCTTAAAATATTAAAACCTTGGTAATGAAAACATTTGTGTTCCTTTAGGATTGGATCTGGCAACCTAAAGTGGTTTAAAGATTTCATTTAATCCTGACTAATAATATTTCGCCCATCAGGTGGACTTCATGTATCTTGTGGACTCGATTCCAGGCCCTGATTTGATTGTTTGTTTATGAATTTAGATATTCCTTCTTGTACATGTCACCCTTGCTTGCTAAGAAGTGACCTCTCTTTTCATTACCTTCCCCCTCTTAATTTTCTACGTGTTATTTCACCAGTCAAAGTGAGAGACAAAAGATGTTGGAATGGAAATCTTCAAGGCGAGCTTCTTCTTTGACTAGATGTTATTTTGAAAATTTAGTTTATTTTGATTATACGTGTTTTTACGCGGATCTAAATGTTCTAGTTGTGACCTCCAATTCCTCAGATTCGTAGTTTGGTGCATTAAAAAACAAATTTCTGAATTAAAGTAACTTTTAATTTTGAAGTGACATAATTTTAAATCAAGATTCAAATCATTAAGTTTAATAAAAAAAAATCGTTTTCATCTATAAGATCGGAGACGCTTTGGTCAAAGTTATAGTGATGTAATTTTGTCTTGTGAATGTTAAGTTTAGCTCCGTCTGAAATCCGACGCTGCCACAGACATAACTCGTGGAATATGGAGTCATGTTCTTCTGAAGTTATAAAAACAGTCAGCGGCGAAGAAACTCGAAAACTACATCGTGTCTACATCAGAGACACCTAAACTAAAAAATATAGTGTAATATAGGTGAAGAGGTATTTCCTTTATCACATCCAAGTAGCTTTCCAAGTACTGCAGATTCCAGACACTACACTAAGAGGAAGGCGAACTGGACCTAAAGTCAACATTCACACCATAGATATGTTACGTGTAATTTTTTTTTTTTAATATTTGGCTATTAGGTATTAATAGTGTAACATAATTACTTCAAATAGTTACCCGACACATTGTATGATAAAGAAAAACAAATGAAAGGATTTGAGGGATTCTTCTCAAAGATAGGTTCTTAATATTAATAATTATTATAATATTTTAATTTTGCTTCGAAAATGTTGTAAATATTTGTAGAGCATAATTTTCACTTACGAGTAATACAAAAGAAATGTCTGCAAGTAGTTTTGATTATAAAAATAAATTTTTTTTGTTATTTGTAAGAATAAAATGGGAGTTTAATTAATGTAGAAGCACATGTTATTGTGAAAAATAAAGATGCTTTGACGTTGTTTCATTTCAAAAATAGAATAATAGTTTTTATTTTTGTTTTAATTTTCTTGTAAGGTATGCAAAAATGGTGAAACGTTTGAGAAAGGTTGAAAGAAAAATGATAATGAAATAACTACTACAGAAAATTATTTCGCATGTTAACGTCATAATTATTGATAAAATGTGGTCACAATTTAACTACTTCCTTACTAATGATCGGCTTATACATCACTGAGTAGCAGAATAGCCAGGACATTTTCAAAGACGACCTGACAAACGATAAGCAAACGACTACTGATACGAAATATCATCTGTGTGAAATCTGAGCAGCTCGGTGTTGAATACATCAAGACTCTGGAATGAATAAAACATCAGACTTCTATGAGACACATCAGATGTTCACTCTACATGTACTGCACGTGAAAGTACTCCTAGAGTCAACGAATGACGTAATAGAGCAGGCTGTGGTTGTACAGAACTGTTTCTATATGGATCTAATTGCGAGATTTTAGACAATATAAAAATGTATTGTATTACTAAAATATGTGGTCAGTTTCATACTGAGCCACCATTACAGGTATATCAGTTATGTTATAAAGAGATTTATATTAACAACGCCTGTGGAATAGGGTGGGCTGAAAAAACTAAATTTTCGGATAAAAGACGGATTTATCAGAACCACATTGTTATCAAGGTCTGTCATGCCAAAATTTGAACATTAATCAGAGTTTAAACCTTCGACGTCATTCTAAGGTATGTAAACTTAGGGAAGCGTAGAACATGTAAATAATGTAAATACATTCAAACACACCCTATTTGGTTAGATGGCTGGGTAGGGTGTGGGTAGAACTCGAGTTGCAGCCACCTCCCCGTGGTGAGTTCTGGGTCATTCCACCAAAACATTGGTGAAATGGGCGAAGAGCTGCAAATCTGTGATGTTTTACTCTTTGAAGAAAAATTGTTATTTTCGTACAATTTTCTAATAATTACGATATTTCTTGAGAACCTTATATGTTTGTTTAAAGTATCTAAATATTTTTATTGCCGTTATGGACTTATAAACGTAATATATATACGGTAGTACAATAAAAAGAATTATCATAAGACGGTTAAAAATATTTTTTTGAAAATAGCAAAAAAGTACACATTTACAAAACTTTAAGCTCGTTGCGCGAACTAAAGATTGTAAATAATATTTTTTTAATTATTTTTCTCTTAATCAGCTCAAGAATACGCAACTTTTGAGCCCTATTAGAACTCGATACTCGAAAATTTAGTTTTTTCAGCCCACCCTACTGTGGAAGATCGACGGTATATTTGTTTATACTGAAATAACTTATTAAAGATTTGGAAAAGGTTTCTACACTTTTTATTTATATCTTCATTTGTATACATTTCTTATAATTTTTGTAATAAAAGTGCAGGCCGCAAATTCTTTTACCGATTTACCTTATTCTTTTTGTTCCGAGCTCATAACACATGGTACGAAATATTATTTTGTTCGAATAATTCACGTTATAGTTTATGTTATGCTCCATTATATTGTACTTAGAGCATGAAGATACATGAATGTTGTCGAATAAATTACTGTAATTGTAATATGTGTAATTTGAACACATAGCGTTACTGTGTGCTTAAAACGTTTGTCATTACGCGAGTCTATTCTGAACTTCATATTACATCGGATATCGTGATTATTGTAATGTATCTTGGAAAGAATCTGGTTAATATACTTGTGTTAACAGTTATACAGTTTCAGATAGGAAGAAGTATACATGAACGCTTCTGCTGCGGTTTCCAACTTGAGATCTTAAGCAGAACTTTTACCACAGAACTCCCACCATAGTGAGCAGCCTCATCACGTCGCGTAGTAAAGGAGAATTACATTAGACCCCACGTACCTCTGACATTGCCTTACATTTGAACTTTCTTACTACGGCAGATCAGTTTATCTCCACAGTCACAAATGTTTTGCTGTGATCCTGATCTCTCGCAGTAGGTAAGATTTCGTTTCTCATTTATTGACACAACATTATTTTTAACGAAATAAAATAATTATTCAACTGCTTGGTAACAAGTACCCTACTGTTTAAATCCTATTTCCCTATTTGCTTCGTTCCAGTATTTTCAGTCAGCACTATCCACTCTTCATCACGTCTTACTTACCTCTTCAAAGTAACTCTACCTGGCATTTCTTTTGGTATTCTTAATCCAATCCTTCCATCATCTATTTTCTTGGCAACTGCAGACTTCAACTTTTCGTATTAAGACTTCTAGCTCCTCCCTCCTATTCCCTCCAAATAATTCTATTTTAGCACCGTTTTCCACTATTTTGCCCCTTTTTAAATTTTATTTCCTACTCTGAAGTTGATATCGGTTATAAATTTCAAAATCCTAATATTCCACGTATAACACTGTTTTTGTATAGTTTAAAAATTACATTGACATATAACGTTTATTTAGTGGCAATATTTTTACTTGAGCCAAAGTGACATATGGACTCAAATTGCTGTATTATATTATTTCGTAGTGCTATACTAAAATTAGTAACAAAATAATTTTATTATTAACTAAAAAGTAAATTTTTAAAATCTGTATATTTGAAAAATTATGAATCTTCATTTTGTGATTGAGCATATTTCAAAAACTTATTTCATCGCGATTCAATGATTTAAGGGGTTTTTTAGTACACAAGCTTAAAAATTTTGATTTTTTAATAAAAATTGTAGATAATTTAAGCTTAAATAGCTCCTCATGAATACAAAAAATCATGTCATAACTTTTTCGAATGGTAAATAACAGAAAGTTACATAAATAAATTTCTATTTCACTGATAAAATTCATAATGTAATTTGAAAAGTAAATCCTTTTATTTTTGTATAGTTCAGAGTTATTATCAAATATTTCCTGTGCAATAGCATTTTATACTAATATGTTGATTATTTATTTATTACAGAGGAGCATGGGTAGTATGTTTGTAATAACATAATATTTGTTTGAACATATTTAAATCTAACATCATAATACGTGAAATTTAATTCGAATATAATATTGGCTTAGGATGAAAAATAAGAGAATATTTGTTTGAAAATTTTTAAACCGAACAACGTTAATGGGTGATATTGAATTATAATGTAATATGGCTTATGGTGAAAAATAACATCAAATGCTTTAAATATTAAAATTATACAATAAACATTAAATCTGAATATTTATAGTACATTACCTTTTGATACTATAATTAGTGTATAATTTATCACACTACATTTAGTACTAAATACGTCATTAATTAGTTTGCTTGTTAGTTAATTAACTTAGGAACATAGATGTGTACTGTTTGGAAAACAAAATTAGAGTCTGTATTATAGAAGTTATGGGATGAACACTGCTTCATTAGTTAAAATGAGGCTTATTTGAATATGATTATGTCTCTTGAATGTATGATTTACGGTTCCGAGGAGAGATCTAGAACGAGATATAAATGTCTTTGAAATATGCATAGCTTTAAAACCTAATTATCTTTTAGACTATAGAAAATGTTTGTAGCAACTTTGAAAAGCATAGAACTTCTGTAATAGACGTCGTCTGTACGGTGCAAGGCGTCATGAATAAGTTTCTGAGTGTAAATTGTTCATATTCTAATCCTGTCTGTGACGCTAGGTCTTGTAATCGTAATCGTTACTGTAACGCTTCTCTCTTTCACTGGCTGGAATCCACATATTTACAGCCTCTGCAAGAAGCTAAACACCGCCACGTATGTAATAAAAGAATAAAAAAGTGTAAGCAGTACTCATACCTTTGCATGAACACCGAACACTTATGGGAACCCACTTGAGGTACGGAATCATAGTATGAGGCAGCAAATCTGAAGCGAGTGCTGAAAATACAAAAATCGGCTGTAAGATCTCTAGCCAATCTGGATTCCAGGGACAGCTGTAGACCAGCATTTAAACTCCTACAAATAAAGGCAGTCACAGCGATAAGTATCCAGGAACTCATTCTACATGTGGACAAGCTTGGACATCCCAGGGCAACACGACCACATTGCTACGATACCCGGAATGAATCTCTGATACCACCAGTCAGACATCGAACTGCCCTTCATGACAAGAAACCCTCAACAATGGGAGCACAACTTTACAATCAGCTCCCAGCTTCCTTCAAACAACTGGAAAGGCAATGAAGAGGAAACTCGATTCGTGGTTATTGGAACATCCGATCTACACTGTTCAAGAATTCACCGAAGAGATCAGCCAGACTTTACACTAAAAGTCGATCAACCATACATAACAATCATGTATTATTACCATGTATCATATGTATATTATGACGCATAACTGTTCTCAATGTTCATGTTATTAAAGAGATTCTGATTCTGACAGTGATGATGAAATCCAACACAAGACTATCACGGGAATGGGCAAATAACGTTATCAGAGACTTTTCTTCAAAACGCGGAGTCTGAGAATTCGTTTGACTTTTAAGTATAAAACAAAAACACCATATTTTGGGAGTTTCAGGATAATACTCTTTTTAAAAACTCGAAGGGATATCTTCCTCTTAGATCTAGGCTTCGCTTAGGTTCAAAACACAGTTTCAAGTCTCATTTTATTATTGACAGAACAATATTTTCATTCTCAAATAAAAAAAGAGAAATTTTGCCAGCCTATTGTGTGATAGCCTTTAACGACGCTTGGCTAAATTCCATGGTTTACATGCACCATCACGGAACTAATTATTTTCTTTGTGGAAATGAAGCTTCATGCAAAGTTTCAAGTCTACAAATTAAATTTTTCTCTAGATATCTTGTTACTTGATACATTGAGATTAAATTTCATATAGGTTAAAAGGAAAAGTACACAATAAGTTACCATAACACGGTGTTGGATTTTTAGGAAAGTTATGGTACATGTGTTAATATATTTTCCTTTTATTCTATAAATAAAAACCACATGTTAAAATCTCTTGAGAATGTGTTGAAAAATGTATTTATTCTGCAGTTAATGCAAAAAAATACCTTGGCAAATAAAGAAATTGAACCCAGAATAAATATGAGGTAGACTTACTTTACACCAAGCGGTAGTGAGAGATTTTGCAGATATTAAATCCACAATTTGAATATTGCTCATTTCATTTTCTAAATGTTCTGCGGAGAAAAATGTCTGTCGATCAGTGGCTTCAATGACGTTCAGCCAAATTCCATGGTTTGTCTACTCCATCATACAAATTTTCTATGTAGAAATGAAATTTCATATACAATTTAAACTCTTGATTAAACCTTCCTCTATATTCCTTATCACATGATTTCCATTTTTGTTCGTTAAGTTAAGTTTCAGTTCCGGTGTAGTTGGGAGGGTATAACAATGCAAAAGTGCGTCGAAATCAAAGATTGTCACCGAATTTTGACAATGACCGAATTATTATTATTTTTTTATCCATGAAATGTCACGTGTAAAATCACATATGATTTTACTCAACTTAAAAAAATGATATATTCTACTATTTTCTCATTGCCATCACGGTTACCAATAATACCGAGGTAAATATTCGCTGGTGCTCAACCAAATCCGATGAAATGACATGTACCATTATCGAACTCAATGTCGCCTTTAAGTCTATAAGGTCAGTTCGTTTTCGAGATATTGTGCTGACACAAACGGACAGACAGACAGACAGGAATGACATTTTCAACCCCTCGAATGATAGGCTTCGCTGTCGCCCAGCTAATACTTGAAATTATCAATAGGAGTGACTAATATTCTAAACAACTAGCTAAAATGTTAAAAAAATAAACAAACAATTGATATTATTTTGACTGAAAAGTTAAAACTTAAAGGTTAAACTAGCATACTGTTGTATTAAAATTGAAGCACAGTATTGTTATAATCCGACACTAATTAAAGACACAAAGATGTTCTTGTCGCTGCTGAGGGTCGGGTTCTCGGAGAATATAATCTGCTGGAATGTTTAATCCAAGCGACATAACTACAGAGCTTTCCTTTGTCAGCCACTTCTCCGTCTGTCTCTACATTAACCAAGGTGACTAACTGTGGGGTGGAAAACCGCGGTTCACTTTATGTTAAGCCCCTTAAAATTAAGTAACTCCTTAATTAATACGATTTCATTGGTTAAAAAAACCAATGATTGTTACATCATAACAATAGTCCTTGCAGCTTAGTCGGAAGAAATAAGTAGCTCTTGTGACAACTGAAATATTGTAGAATTTATTTCACAGTTCAAAAAAACTTTATTTTCCAAAAATTGTACAAAAAATACAATTTTATGTGCTATACAAAGCACGTGTGGAAGAGAGAAACCATTTCTTTTTTAATATATTGGTATTATATATTAGAGTTGGTAAAGTACATTCAAAGCCTATTCAGTCATCTTTTGGCAGTGGGTGAACTTAGATTTAAATAAATTAGATATTTAAAAATGTTTAGATATTATAAATAAATAAATCATTTCATAAATAAATCAAAACCCATTAATAGTAAAATTCTTAAAAAATATTTAACAATTAATAATAAAACGACTAATTAGGCAGATTTAAAATATATATCATTAATACATGATTAAATACAGAAATGAATCAACTGTAAATAATTTATTAAGTTATTTAAACATAATTTCATCAACTATCGCTTGGCAGTAGACATTTGATAGTAAAATTCATTTAGAACGTAAATAACAGTTATTAATAATGTGATAACTGAATATTCAGATAGTTATTTAGCATGGGACTTACATATACTAAATAGTCAATAATTCAAAACCGTTTCAAGACAAAAACAATAGTTTAGAAATAGTTATAAGCGCACCAGAACACTTTTACCTTTTCTCTAGGTGCATACAAACGGAGTTATGAGTTTTGTTTAGGTTGAACTATCGACATAAAGAAACGAGATGGTGTACGAATCTGTGTAAATTATATAATGACATTGTAGTACCACTAGATAAAGGAATACAACATTTTCCAATATATAATTTTTTATTTTGTGCAAGGCCTTTCTGAATCAAAGATTCCATCATCAGGCACTTCACAAATTATCAAATGTTTACATTTTTGTAATAATAATTAATTTTATAGTAACATATGGTAAAAAATTTGGATGTACGGTTAGCCAGTAGAAAATATTTAATCAGAATTAAATTTTATTTTTTTTTAATAAATTGTGATGAGAGTAAAACTGAATTTTGAATTGGTCCGTCTTCGTTATTAATAAGTTTTTCTTGATTTATGTTAATGTAAAATGTTTCCCAAGCATTTAAGTGTATTGTGTTTGTACACATTCCTGATGATGGAATCTTTGATTCAGAAAGGCCTTGCACAAAATAAATGTTGTATTCCTTTATCTAGTGGTACTACAATTACTCGTTTTTCCAATGCTCCAAGATTCTACATATACGACAGATTCTCGTATAATGACAGATTATTTACTGATTCTCTTTGTATGTTTGAGGTTCTGTAAGAAGCATGCTCCCCACTTTGCTCTCTACCTACGGTTTAAAATGTTTGTATTTCATAAAAAAGTATGTGAATACTTAAAGTCGCCCTATAAAGCAGTCGCTTAGAAATAAAGTTATCATTCTTGAATACCATTCCCTTGGATACCAAATTGTTTGTTTCATCACAACTTGATTATCCCTAACAGTAAACAATGTGTTCTCAGTTAAATAAGACTAAATGATTCTCTCGAGACAACAGTAAGTTTTCATGTGTTTGTTTTTCCAAGATTTTCTTCTCTCACTATGTATCTGGGTATAACACAAAAATAAAAAATTTTCATTCACGTATTCTAATCTGATATATTCTATCGTTTTTAAATATTATGTTTAAGTAATGCAGTCGCTTTTTTTTCAAAGCACAAATGTTAAAGTTATTTTCGTCCTCAGAAATCACTACAATGTAAGTTGTGTTGGTTTTGTAGAGATGATTTGTACGAATAAAACCCATTAAATTTGCCTTTCAGTATGCTTTATCAACGATCTGATGGGTAAAGTCATAGGAGCAACAACACTTTAGAACCACTTAAGTCCTATTTTAACGTCGCTGTTACTTTATTTTTAAACGAGCCCTTTCAAAATGCATCAAAGTTCTAAAATATCTTTAATTTTAAATTTTACACACACACGCGCGCGCGCGCGCACACACACACACACACACACACACACACACACACACACACACACACACACATAGTTATATCGCAGCACTTCTAAATAACACCTAAATTTGTATTAAGGAATTTAAAAAAATGTTAGAAAATACTTAATAAAATTAAATATTTTACATGAAAATTAAACAAAACACTTTAACTATATTCGAAGATTTCACATTTTGACAAGTCTGCTCGCTCACTATAAGTTTTTAGAGGTACTAATATTACAACTTGGGCGAAGACAACACAGAGAGATGAAAGTGGTCGAGGAATTTCTGCGCGACTCGTTAAAACCACCTCCGTAGCTGTTACGAGTAACTGTATAAATGTTTAAATGGAGGGAAAAGTTTTAATTTAGCTATGCTTCTTTTTGTTTATTACCTTTGTTGTTTTTTGTGCGAAATAAAAATATTATTTCATATTCTACAATTATATCGCCGTTTTCGTTATAGTATTTATTACAACTATAAAAGTTCTTGTTAAACAAATTATCTTATTTTAAAGAATTAAGTCTGTCAGTTTGGAGTAAGTTTATGAAAAATAAATATTTAACACAGTGGTTCTTGAAACCGTAGTAATCCCTGAATTGAAATGTTGAGTTTGAAATGCCCTCACGCACGCTCACGGAACACGAGCGTGTCCACATTGTTGAGTTCCCTACTTTTGGAAGTTTCTGAATTCTGATGGAACTCTAACCTTTAGAAGTTCAAGACCCTCAGGAGATCCAGTCACAGGACTTACCATTCCCGTGAAGCTCTTGGATTTTTGATGTACCCTAACCAATACCTCTGATCTTGGAGAGATTTCACAGTCCATATGAAATTTCTGAATTTTAGGAGTTACTGGCCTCTGAGATTTTCTGACTAGTTACAGCAAGCACCCTATGGATGCTTCCTGGAATATTTAGAACTTCCATATCTGAAAACGCTTGGAATCTGGAAACTTTGAATATCTAGTGGAGTTGGGTATGTAAGGGTTTCTAGCTTCAGGCATAGCTTTCATCTTTTGGATTGGTTTATCTCTAGGATTTCCAGTCCCCCAAACCTCTAGAAAATTTTTTTCCATGTGGGAAAACTGCCAAATATTGAAAATCTTCAATAACTGGGAGAATATTGAATACCAGGCTGAAACTGTGATATATTAATAAAAAGTTCAATCTAAGCGTAAAAACGTTTATACCATAAGGTTCCCTTTCCATTTCATTCCTTTTCTTGATTAACTTTTCATTCTACAAAGTGCCTCTGTCGATACCGAGGCGTCTAAGATGACCCTGGTTCAAAACACTGTTAATTGACAAAAGTCGGTTGTTATCTTTCTTAGAATAATTTTACTCGTTGTTTAACAGTAACGTTCATAATTTATACTATGGTGAATTATATGGTGGTATTTAAATGATATAATAATGTTAAAACGGGTTTAATAACCTGTTTTTGGTTAAAGTTTGTTCATACCAGCTTATGTTAAACTGCATGGATTTATTAAATATCCGTGGTTACTGTGTGGATACCGTCTTTAACTCTTGTACTGAGGTGCCTTGGCTTTCTGAGCACTCTAGAAGTAATTTCGATCCAATTATATTCCATATAGTGGCAATGGCATTAAAAAATCTAGAAATCGTTTATTTTAAATTAAAGAACAGGGAATTTTTGCAAAATGTTTATAAGGTGTGACGTGTAAACAGTGATTTTTAAATTTAGTGTTTAAAATTTTCGTCTGATTGATCTCAGGTCTAAACCTGATCTTTTAATTTATTTATAGAACATATGTATTAACGTTTCCTTAGAATTTAGACTATAAAACACGAGGAAACATATTATGGGATAGCGATTTGTTTACATTAACACAGTACAGCCGATATATTAAATTACCACCTGCGTATAATCTAGTATTTATTTTCAAGTTGAAAGCAAAGTTTTGTTGTACATTCTTTAATTTAAGAAGAGAGCTGTGTTCCCAGAAGACACTGCTGTAGCCTGAAGAGCTTCCATTGTGTGTGGTCCCTTAATCTCGGGGTTCCGTCTAACAATACTCGACACAAGTTGACCTTTGTTCATTCCTCTTTGTAGTTTTTTGTTTCTAAATATAGCTTGTTTCACGTATTTTGATTAAACCAAATCAAAACACCATACTTTATTATCAATAGTTAAAATAAATAAGGTTCTCATAAAAGTGCATTTTGTATTTATACTCCCCTTTCGTCAAGGGGAGTTTCATTAAATTATACACATTATTCGTTTTAAAAAAGCAATTTGCCCCAAATTTCCCATTAGGGCGTAATTTTAACGGTATACAATGTCATTTTAAAAATTAGAAAATTGTCAACAAAAACTGTACAATACATTTGAACGAATACGAGCAGATAGATTATTTTTTAAATGAACGTTTATTTATATTTTGTCCAGTATTAGGTCATAATCTAGATGAAATGGGTACTTATGACGTTTATCTATTAAGCTTACTTTAAAATATATAGGTTTACAGTTAAATATGACAAAAAATATCTAACCGTAATAATCCAGGAAAAGTTTCCTTTTGAAACAAAGTACAGTGAGAGGTTTCCTCATCTTTGGTCCTAAAGAAAAAAATTCAAGTCTCACTCAACAATTTTCTAATATCTTTTGTCTAATAACCTCAATTCCAGTAGGTGAATTCAGCAGAAGGAATTTTACTTAGTAAACTAAAATCAACTGCATTGAGGGATGCTTGCTCATATTAAACTGCTTGGTAACTAACATTTCAAGTAATTATTCATGTGCAAATCTATTGTTTACTGTAAATGAAGTATGCAACATTCTCAAATAGTTTGTATTCAACTGCAAATCATTACCGCTACAAGTTAACCTCGCGCTGATGCTGAAAATCGAGTTAATTGAGTAATTAATGAGCGTTTTAACTTAAGAAAAACGAGTGAAGTGAACATATTTGTGACCTTCAGCAAAGATATAAATTAGTTTTTTTAACACTGTTTAAAAGGGCGTGATAAAGGCTAATTAGTTCTCGTTATAGGCCAGATCACCCATGTATACTATCATGTGCAATGGCAGTTTCCTTATACGAATACGGTGGGTTGGGGTCAGACTTTCCTCCTTGGAGTGGATGTAACTTTAAAAGTGAATGTTTGTAGTGAGATCACTTTCAGTGTGACGACATCTAATTCTTATTCTCATTTCTATTTTCAGTAAACTAATGAAAGTTAGTAATACGCCACACCACTTGTCAAGTAACAGGCCAAGTCAATTGTGCTAAAGAGGGGGAATTTCACTAATAACAGGAAATTACGTACACAGTGATATTGTGCTAAAGAGAGGGAATTTCACTGATAACAGTACATTACGTGCAAAGTGATATTGTGCTAAAGAGAGGGAATTTCACTGATAAAAGGACATTACGTACAGAATGTCATACGAAACAATCCTGAGGAGAGGTATCTGGAGCATGGATCCAGTAGTTGATCTTTCCACCACTTCATGAAACAAACAGAAAATAGTTCAATGGATCATTTTAATTCTGAAGTTGATATTTTAATGTGAAAAATTAGTAATTTTGTATTTTTTAGAATAAAAAGAACCAGTTTTGTAAGAGGTGGCAATCCTTCCAATATTGAGGGCAAGGTTTTTGTCCTGCATTTTATGTTATTGCATCATTCCAACAGTATTATAGCCAGGGCTGGATTTACATATGGGCTGAATGGGTTATAGCCCAGGGCTGCAGGATTCATGGGGTGGCAAATTTTGGCAAAAAAGTAAAAAAGAAGTTATTCTAAAAGTAAAAAATATGTGACAAAATACTTTAAATACTTTTTAAACATAATTTATTTATTTATTTGAGTTGTATTACATGCTTTAGCGTTGCCACCTCGCTGCCGGTGACGTCGCGTCGACCCACCGCGGTACTACATGGTTTGATGGGGGAGGAGGGCGGCAAATTGTGGATAGTCCAGGGGCAGCAAATCTTCAAATTCGTCTCCAATTATAACCCGTTAAGTTTATAGAGATACAGTAACACCACTTTTTGTCAGGCCTCAGTTCTTAGATTTATTACAGTATGGTGACAGAATATCTGCCTGGTTACATTAGTATTAACATAACGTAGCTATGGTGGGAAGGGTTGATTCAATGTAAATATTGAATATAGCTCCATTTCACCCTTCATATCCACGTCATGAGTAGAAACTTGGTTGCTCTAAAGCGTCGTAGAATATTCCAGTATACACCCGATGAAACAATAGGAAACTATTCTTCATCTAGACTACAACGGATGGCTGCTGAGGAACCAGGCATACCTCTCTCACAGTGTAGGTGTCACTGATGCTGATGCAATGAAAACAATTCGTTTTAGTTCTTATTTTCTTAAGTTCGTTTCTTTTTATTTATATCAGACGTGGACTCCAGATTCTAGGAGTCAAATGTAGGACTGTAACATATTTCAGACACTGCACTGAAAGGAAGGTTAAATGGCTGAACATTCGCACACTACTATGGTTGTTAATAAAAGCTCAAAAATGCTAATTAAATAACAAAATCTGTTTGAATCTTCGTGGTTTTGATTAGCGTCCATGGTAAAATATCTAGTCCAGCACATCGTATGCCAATTTTGATTTTGCTCATGTATCGTCATTAATATGGGATTTGTTAATGAGGATGTCATCATGCATACTCGTATAGTGTAAAAACAGGTTAAGGTATTAGTACAACATGAACATCAAAGGACTAAGTATGCGGCCCTGTGGAATGCTACACAGTTTACTCAGCCTAAGGTATGTTAAGTCACACTCTGCCTCCTGCTCGACAGAGATATGTGATTCCACCCACTACAAAAACATTCTGAAAAGTCAATTTTTTCATTTTTTAAGTATCAATGTATAGTTTACCCAGACAAATGCCTTCGTAAAATAAAAAATTGTCGCTGCTTATTTTCTCTCTCCCCTATGTGAGACTAATAATGCGAATAATCGACCTGCAGTGAAGTTTTAATGCTCTACTGTCCTCAATCTTAATTATGAATATGTTGTTGTGGGTGAAATTTATAATAACCTAACGATGAAAAGGTTGAGGGCCTTAAATAAAGCAGGCACAACGGTTCTCTGTCTCAAATTTGTACAGGATGTCATAAAGGAGGTTTTTTTAAATTGTCGGACCATAATAGACTCGTAAATTAAAAGGTAAATACTCTAAGGAAAATACTCTCCTTAATGATTCTATTAAAATAAGTCATTATAGGGAGAATTGCAAAGTAATTGTTCTAATCGAAATAAAAATTTAGACATTCAGACCCTTCAATACTGTACCCGGTACAACATTCAAAATGTCTGATATTATTAAACATTTAAAAATGTCTTTATATTGAAACGAAACACAAACACACAACATAAAATCATCATGATTTTGGGTATTCAGAATTCGTTCTCGTAATCAATAGATATGTACGAATTTGCACTATTTTGATAACGATGTACAACATTAAAAACATTAGTTATCCGATATAAAAGTCTTATCGCTCTCTTTTAATATAAGATAATCATAATATACAACAGAAAACTGAACAACAATAAATACTTTGAACCAACCTAAATATCAAATAATAGTACTTATACGGAAAATATAAAAAAATATAAGGAACACACTAATTTTATTTCCCAGCGTGTAAGCTTTCATAATCCTCTTGTATAATATACTTTAGAGATGATTGGCATTGTTACAAGGATTTAATGTCAGTTCTCATCCAAGGATTATGAAGGTCCTTGTGAAGTCCTCCGTAATCCAATCTACTGTTTATACATCGTTGCTTCCAAATGTGGATCAATGCAATATTTAACTAACGTGTTTTGAAAGCTTGACACTATACCACAGTTAATTAGAACTTGTGTACTATTCGTCTAATAAATTAATGTGCTGGACATAAATATTTCATTTTATATTTACTAAACATGATAATGTAATATTTTACAACTATACCTAAATTGTTTATTTATAATATTTGAACAGCCTATAACATATCATACCTTATGATTTTACCAGAAAATATTAATAACATCCTGTTAGAAAGTCTGTACTAGCCACGCATGCGCAGTAATTATACGCAACACACAGCTCAACCGAAGACTGGATTTCTGAATCTATTGCATAAATTTCATTGTCATATTTTCAATTTTTAATTTTAGTTACATACAATATTTATCCACATATGTGCGTGTTGCCAAAAGCCAAAATATCTGTTATTATATGAAAACTTCTTGTTTACAGCAGTAATACTTAAGGTTGTAACTTGATAATCGGCTGCAATATTTTGTTTTGAGTTGTAATGAAAGTTTTGATCACTGTATAATATTATTTTGAAAACAGTTAAATATAATTTTGATTTATTTTCCTAAAAGAAGTTGTAGCAATTATAAGCAGACTTGGTTGAAATACTATATATAGGCCGAAAGAAAAAACTGTTGAAGATAAGAATATGAAATTCTAACAGTATGTACTTAAAAATTACTAAAAAAGGATACGTGCATTTAATAATTCCTAACAAAAACTGCATAAACGTATTATTGTGTTGTACTGAATTTTATTTAAAATTATAGTTTCTTTAATTTATAAATGAATTAAGATAATTCTTTTTTTCATAACCCGAGAATGGTTCTCTTCCTTATGATGGTTATATCTGCTAGTAGAACATATACTGACAGTAAAATCTGAGGTGCCACTTACATCTTGATAGTCCTATGGATGTCCAGGAACGGCACAATACTGACCGTAAGTCGAGATAATGGGGTAAACAGAGCTGTTCGCCAGGTCTGGTTGACTGCAGATGGAGTGGGTGAGATTCCCTAATGTTCATAGGCTTTTTAAACTCTAAACATGACGTAGTGTGGTTTTCCTTCCCACTTTGACTGCAAGAGGCTGCAACAGAAGTAGCCTCCCTATCTTCTTAGTTGGAATGACTGAGTGAGATAGTGCCAGTTATCCCTCCTCATGAGACCTCGATAAGAGGCAACTCCACTCCTAAATCTTAACAATGCACAATATCCGGAAGTCCCTTTCAGAACAAGGTGCACTGAGCGGTCTCCTCATATTTTTTTCTAATTGAAAAGACTCACATGACTTATGACTTCTATTAAATTTCTTGAGTCTAATAAAATAAATCACATTAAGCCTAGGATGAATTCAGTAGAAGGTGTCCACTGCCCTGTTAATCTTGCGCTGTGATTGAAAGTCGAGTTAATTGAGTAATTAGTGAACGTTTAACTGAAGACAAACGCGTATAACGATGTCGACGATTGTGCGATTTCAATGGAAGATAAAAAATCTTTACCTTTAATACACTTGAGAATGTTGTTATAAAAGCTGATTAGGTTATCTACACATAATGTAGCTATGGTGGGAAGGGTTTACTCAACATAAATGTTGAATTTAGCTCCACTTGACCTTCCTCTCAGTTCAGCGCCTACACTAAGTCTTCCTCTTAGAACTAGAGCTAAAATAAACATTCACATTAATTAGTTTAAGTTCTCGTTGTAGGCAAGTTCACTCTTATGTAATCGTTACTAAAAAGTTAGTTTCTTTATAGGAACCTAGTAAAACCTAGGGGACAGACCTGTTATAACATACCGCTTACGCGACTGGAGTGGATTTAATTTTAAAAGGATGTTTGAAATGAGTTCATTTTCAGAGTGACGATATCTAATTCTAATTATTTTTTTCTATTTTCAGTAAACTAAAAAAGGTGACACCACATGTGATGTAACAGGTTTTAATGAGGTCGTATGCAAACGTTTAAATCTGTAGCTCATTTCATTCCTAAGATGTCTTGGGGACAGCTGGAAAGACTGATGATCATAAACAATTTACATTCCTTCCAGTAGACAAAAGAAAGCAAAGCACTTTTAAACTATGAATAGAAATCACATGTTGAAGTCTCAAATGGACTCAGTTTGTGTACAAACTAATTGTTCTACTATTTTCCCATTGATCATGGTACCTATACGACATATAGAAAAATATTCACTAACGCTCAGCCAAATCCCACGGAGTGGCATGTACTACCACGGATATCAGTACTGATAATATACAAATTATCAGTACACGCTGTTGAAGCGGCGGGAGGACTATCTTACCGCCAGTTCGGTTTCCGCGCGGGTCGTTCTACGATTGGTGCTGTCGGCGAGGTTGTCAGAGCGTTCGAGCCAGTACAAAAGGGAGACCATCGGTACCGCAAACTGGTAATGCTGGTAACACTGGAAGTAAGGAACGCCTTTAACTCGGCCAGTTGGGCTGACATGCTCGGTGCTCTACAGTCCACGTTTTTGATTCCACCGTATCTCTTGAGGCTGCTAAATAACTACCTTAGGGATCGGAAACTGGTCTTTGGAACGTTGGACGGACCTCGTAGTAGGGAAGTGACGGCAGGTGCTGCCCAAGGCTCGATTCTTGGCCCAGACCTGTGGAACATCATGTACGACGGGGTTCTTCGTATGGAGATGCCGTACGACACCTTCCTCGTTGGTTATGCAGATGACATTGCCGTAGTCATAACCGCGAGAGAGAGTTGGATGAGGCGCAGAGATTGCTAAGTCTAGCTCTGAGGCGAATACTCTGCTGGATGGGTTTGCATGGACTGTCTTTGGCCACCGAGAAGACAGAGATCATGCTTCTCACCAGGAGGAGGATAGATCCCGTCGTGCAGCTAAACTTCAACACGGAGCTCATCGATACCAAACGCTGCGTCAAGTATCTAGGAGAGAGAATTGATTCACGTATGACATTCTGGGACCAGATCGCCTGTGCGGCCGACAAAGCTGAAAGGATTGTAGCCAATCTGAGTAGGCTCATGACCAACGTCGGTGGACCCACAGAGGCTAAGCGCCGAGTCCTCATGTCCGTGACTAACTCGGTTATCCTCTACGGTTGCGAGATATGGCAGAAGCGCTACAGGAAAAAGGTCGTGGCGGTGCAGAGGAGAGGAGCTCTCCGGATTTCATCTGCTTATCGTACCGTTTCGGAGCCAGTCGTCCTTGTGATTGCGGGGGTAATTCCCATCGATCTTCTTGCTCTTGAGCGGAAGCGTGTCTACGATGGGAATGGCACTGTCAGCCGTGCTGCTGCCCGTTCGCACACAATGGATGAGTGGCAAACTCGATGGGAGACGGAGAGTCGAGGACATTGGTCTTTTAGGCTCATAGGTGATCTGAGGGGATGGACCGAAAGAGAGCATGGAGAGGTAGACTTCTACCTTACCCAGCTTCTCACTGGGCACGGTTGTTTCGGCTTCTACCTTAACAGAATGGGGAAGATCCCGAGTCCGGAATGCCAGTACGGGGATTCGGATGCGGACGGTGCCCTGCACACCTTATTCAAATGTAGAAGGTGGGAAACGGAGAGAAGGGAGCTGGAGGCAGCTATCGGGCGTGTTTCGCCGGAGGCTCTTATAGAAGAGATGTTGTCCAGTCCCGAATCGTGGAGCGCTGTCGCTGCGTTCTGCAAGAGATGCGGTGCTAAGGCAAAAAAGAAGAGAGCAGCTGTAAAGCACCAGAGTAGCTCATGCAGGTGGATTTTAGAATGAAGTAATGCCCATTGGGCGAACGATGGCACCCTCTTGAAGTAGTTTCAGAGATGCGTTCCCGAGAGGGTTTCCAATGCCTGGACCGGTTGGTTTTTAGTGGGTGAGAGTCACACACCAGGGCGAACACCTGTCCCTGACGGTGCATAATGCATTTTCCTATCGTAAAAAAATATACAAATTAAGCTTCATGCAAAATTCCAAATGTATATGTCAGTTTATTTTCGAGAACTCTTGCGTAGAAACAAACAGAAATAATCTTGTACTTACTTTTCCGCCCAATCAGTGATAGGCTTCGCTAAAGCTCAGCCAACAAATTATATTGTGTGGTTCTTGCTTCATGTTGCATTGCTTTGTATGTTGTATACATGTAAAATAATAAATAAAATATGTACTCGTAAATCTGTTGTTCACTGTATACTCTGAAGCAGTTTTTACTCAACGCTGCGTCATTACCGTTCCAGCGCAACTAATGAGCTGTTTAAATAACTTCCTATCCTCAATTTGGATGTTGTGTTTGATGGTTAGTCTTTACACCAACCCTGTGGTCACAGTTTATTACTAAATGTTCCAATTGAAATTGAAAGGAAATGCGAACAGTTACAAAATATCCTCCCCCACACTAATCCCTTGTTATTCCTTTATATTTCCATAGTTTTAAGTAATGCCTGTACTTGTTTTACAGAATGTTACGAATGAAACATCTCGAGAGAAACCTTTCTGAACAAAGTTTTATTAATACCTGTTTATGTTCTTGTATGTAAGTAGACGAGTTTATACATTTACACCACTAGTCTGATGCTAGTACGTTATTAAAATCCACAATTCATGCAACAATATTCTGGGTTCAGAATAATGAATGAAATAATGAATGAAAGCACTGTACTGTAGCATCTCTGAACTATGTATTCACCTGAGTTTTTGTTTTTATTTTACTCTATAAAAGCCAATTTATTGGCTAATCGTTAGCAAAGTACGTTAGGCTACATATATTGGGGGTAGGGTACGATAAGCGGACCCGGTGTTTTATATAGAAATTGGCAAACGATATTACCTAATCATAACCATCGATATAATCAATTGATAGTAATAAATTATTTTGAACAATTCATTAACTTAAATAATCTATGTCAATAGCTGTAAACACTTTCAAATAATACACGTAAGGTAATATTTCAGTTTTACATAAGTAACATTTGATTATTAAAAATGGCAGTAAATTTTAGAAAACTACACAAAATTGCTTTCAAAGATGATAAGACATGATTTTCGTGGCTTCGACATGTTTGGTTCGTACCGAAAACCCAATTATGTGAAATTTGTGTGAAAGAAACAACTGTAACTGTGAGAGGAGCAAATATGGTCGTCTTCAGTTTTCCTAATTTTGGTTATAATAATTTGTTTGATTACTGTAAATATTAAATTCATATTTTAATTTAAAACTTATGACTGTTGTTGAGGAATACAGATACGTTTATATCGATTGATAGTCTAGGATTTGAGATGAGAATATTAGGTATCGATGATTACATTCTTCGATATAAAACCGGGTCTGCTTATCGCACCCTACCCTATATTGGTAGTAAGACTAAGACTATCTAGAGATTGACGTTACCAATGGTAAGATTAGTAAAGGTGCGAGAGTACAATCTAATCTACAAATCAGCTAGACACACAGTTAGTGTCTAAGTAGTGATAAGCCTGTCATCTTCTTGTAACAATTCCAGAGTCAGCTGACTGTTAGATTTGCTTTTATATTTAAAGATCTTTGGTGCAACATTTATCTTATTTCGAATAAAATTTGTGATTTTGCAATTTCTGTTACTACATAGAAAACAAAATTAAACTTAATAAATAAAAAAATTAAAAACTTTTTACTCTTCCAGTCAATAAGACTATCTTTAAAAACGAACTTTTAAAATATTTTTGTTTCTTACCTCATTAGCATGTCTTACTAAAAAAGATGTATAACACATGATGCTTTTACTCATTTCTGTATTTAAAAGTAATTAAAAAGGAACATGTCATAAGTTTGAAAATGGCCCATCACTTAAAAATTATATTAGATAGCACTTAGAGTTTATGCGTGTTAAAATATTAATTTTAAGGATTATTTTCTTTATTTTATCTAAGTTTAGTGAAGCCATTCGAGGAGCTGGCTGCGAAATATAACTGTCTTTCTGTCTGACTGTCCACATGATCTCTAGAACGAACTTATCTATAGATTTAAAATTGTGCATGAAGCTTCATTTCTATATGAGGAACGCTGAGTTCGATGATAATGAATGTCACACCATATAATTTGAGTGAGTGTTAAAAAAAATTATATTGGTCTTGTCGTTAATCACGATGGGAACGAGAAATAACAGCGTAATTATATTTCTAAGCAGACCGAGTCCATCATATGACATTTTAACATGTGACATGTGGTTAGACTTAAATTCTTTTCATGAAACCTCAGGGAAGCCTCTTGAGCGAAGCGACGTACGGAGAGGCGCACTGCTTCCTTGTGTTATTCATTACTGACGACGGATCTTTTGAATAAATTTGTTTAATTTATTTTAATAATAGTAGTAATAGTAATTTAGTAAATAACTGTGATCATGTTATCCATCAATGTTAGTATATCTCATTAATAAACTCACATTAGTAAAGTAGTAATTCTAGATTAGTAAAAGCAATTACCAGTTCTAGTATTATAAAGCCAAAATTAAACCCATTTCCAAGAGAAGGTAGATGAATTAAAAAAATATTTGATAAAAACCACGCTCGATGAAACATTTAATCTATATTTAACTTGCGAATTCATTAGGATGAGTCTCATAGTTGTATGCACACTAACTAGGCTATGCGTATTCCTTCTTAAATTATCGTAATTTAGACATTATGTGCATATAAAATAGTTTTTAATCATACTGTTAGTACAGTTTATATTAGACTGGGAGCTGTCCTCTCTAAGAATTTTATATCTGATTTTCGAGTTTATGGCACAAGGCTGGGCGACTGCACAATCAGTATACTGACATCCGACACTGGAAGTGGGAAAATGGGCAGGAATTAATTTAGTACGAATGAGAATACTGTACGTTTGACTGGGGTTTCGATGTGTGTGGTGAGGCTATTATTTTGACGATTGCTATATATTTTATGATTTTCTGGCAAAAAAATATTTGATTTGATTTAAATTTTGATCTATAATGATTATCCCAGTGTATAAACACATAGTAGCCCATGTAAGCTCACGAATTCCAGTCTCTGACATATTATATGACGTCATTTCCTCTCGTGACTCTTTCGTAGTGGAATCCCTTGGGTGTAAGATATTAGGAATCAAAGATTTGCTGGTCCTTAAGAACTTCGATTCCTAAATATAAATGGCTTCTGAGGCATTTATTAATTTCACAGGGTAATTGAATACTAATCATTTAAAACTAAATTGGTCAAATTTGTAATACATATTTTTTGGTAAAAAAAAAATCTAAATGCTCCGGGGTAAGACTTATTTCGCAGAATGGCCATGTGAGCTTTGATCTAATTCAATAATTCCCCACATCCATTCTAGCTGATGAATATTATTGTCAAAGTATCGAGGGTTCATCTCCTGAATGCAGAAATGATCAATAAAACGAGGTTGAACTTATACAGTAATTTTAATTAAAATATTTAGGGCAATAACTCCGAATAATGTGTCCATAAATAGTGTGTCCACTAGTATTTTATTGGAACACAGCTAGAGGCCTAGCAGTGCTTGATTTAAAGTACCATATAAGGGTGCCAGGTATAGTAGAACTGCTTTAGTCACCAAATTTGTTTCCACCCCCATAGCTTACATAACTTCTTACATTACGTCTGTGGAAATTGCGTTATCTTCTCACATATTTATGCAAGATTTGATCAAATTCCATAGAGCCACAAGATAATTTTGAAGAAAACAGTTTTTACTGTACCATTTTAGTGTGGCGTTTTAAAAATTCTAAAAGATTCATTAATTACAAGCTATTGACATTTAAAAACATACTAGCCCCATTTACAAAACAAAAACTCCCGTTTACATAAAAAAACTGTTATACATCTGAGTTTGCTATTCACATGAAATACCAATATCATCAAATTGTACCGTATTCAATCATTTCAAGTATGAGATATCCAAGTCTTATTTCCAAAAACTCTATTACTGGACAAGGTTATTAATGCAGCTGTTTTAGTGCCCCCAAAAATTAGCGTAAAATACCTAATATTCAATACAATTTCGGTTCAATAGGTCAACTTATATTTAAAATAATAAACTTTTTAATTTTTGAAAAAAAAAAAAAATCTATCAGGTTCCCTTAAGTTTTGATGTGGATACTGACGAGCGCATTCGCTAATTTACAGTATATATCTGTTTCTATAAAGACAGTAGAGGTAAAGGTGGTAATATGAGCCCTGTAGGTATTATGAGCCCCCAATATATCTGGTCATACAGCGCACGCAATCTAGTGGGGATCGATGGAAACACTGTATTAAGTTCCTGTTTAGGCCGCTAGAGCACTCTGGTTCAGTTATTGATGATAGTTGGTGGTTGCAACAGGTGTTCGTATTTTCTTCAACTAAGAAACTTTAAAAAGGTACTTTTTAGCCATTAATTATGATTACTATTCGATTGCAGTAACTCTAATAGGCTAAGTAATCTAATAGAGTAGGTTTTAAGCTTTGATTTATTGTGGGTGATAAATAATTCAGACAGTAACAAAGATAGATTATGGATGAAGGAAATTCAATATGGCGATGTCGGTAATATGAGCCCCCTTCTGTGCCTGTTATATGAGCCCCATCTTTAAGGGGCTCATATTACATGCACTACAACTTGTGTTCCTACTTTTATTGTTTCAGATGCCACGAAAGAGTTTAAGCAAGGCACCTAAACCTAAAAGAAAAAATTGGAATACCGATGATATGGTCATGGCAATAAATGCGATTAGGAACAAAGAAATGGGATTGAAAAAGGCTTCTCAGAAATTTTCTGTCCCAAGACCGACTCTGCAAAGACTTGCTCGAGGTGACAAGCCACCAGAAGAAGCAGCTGCCACTCGTCTGGGAAGGAAAACTATAATGGGAGACCAGCTGGAAATGGAGCTTGTTGAGTACCTGCTTCAGATGGAGAGCAAGTTTTACGGTCTCACCAGACAAGATGTTCGCAGAATAGCTTACCAACTTTGTGTAAGAAACGGGATAAAAAATCCGTTCAAAACAGAGGGGTTAGCTGGTAGGGCTTGGTTCGACCATTTTATGAGGCGGCACAAGGATGTATTATCTGTATTGAAACCTTCAGCAACTTCATTTTCAAGGGCAAATGGATTCAATGAAGAGGCAGTAAACAATTTCTTCGACATCTTAGAAGCTGAGTATAGGAAACACAAATACCCAGCCGACAGAGTTTTCAATGTCGACGAGACAGGGATATCTGTGGTTCAGAGTAAAATTCCCAGAGTGATTGGTTTACGGGGGAAGAGACAAGTGGGAGCTCTTAGCTCAGCTGAAAGAGGCTCTCTTGTGACTGTCATCTGTTGCATGAGCGCAGGGGGCACTTTCATTCCGCCCATGTTAATTTTCCCAAGAAAAAACATGACAGATCTGCTTATGAAAGGTGCTCCACCAGGGGCGATTGGTAGGTGCCACCCTTCAGGGTGGATACAATCAAACCTGTTTACAGACTGGCTACGCCATTTTATTGAGAAGACTAAGCCAACAAAAGAAGATCCTGTACTTCTGATCCTAGATGGTCACAACTCTCACACAAAAAACATAGATATTGTGAATCTTGCGAGGGATAACTTCATATCAATCATTAGTTTGCCCCCACACACGTCACATAAGCTACAACCGTTAGACAAGTCATTCCTGGGGCCACTAAAACACCACTACAGTGAACAAATACGCCGGTATATTCGACATGGCGAAAAACGAGTGGGACCCTATGACATTGCAGAGCTTCTAGGACAAGCGTACCTAGCTTGCCAGACAGGGTCGATAGCTGTGAATGGGTTTAAAACAACCGGATTGTATCCATGCAACAGGAATGTCTTCACTGCTGCAGACTTTGCACCATCATCTGAAGAGACATTCGACATGGAAACCCTACTGCAAGCAAGAAAGAGAAAGCCGACACAGCCTCAAATGGTACACAACTTTGAACACTCAGAGGAGGACGTCGATGATCCTGAAGAGATTATCCAAAGTCTAAGTGAGGATAACCCGCCCGAGACCGAAGCCCACCTACAACCCATCACATCCACCTTATTTCGACCGTCCACTGAAGACCTAGACCTTGCAGGTCCATCCGGTGAATGTGGAAAACAACAACATTCGACAACTGCTGTGTCACCAAAGGATATATGGCCTGTACCCAAACCTAAGAAAAAAGTTTCAAACAAAGGACCGAAACCGTCAAAAGCTGCTCTGGTCACATCATCACCCTACAAAAATGCTCTGCTAGAAGCAGCGGAAAAAAAGAAATTGACTGACGCTAAAAAAGAAGAATCAGAGAAAAGGAAAAAGGAAAAAATCCAGTCTGCAACAAAGACAAAAAACACTGTCAAGTCTGTAAAACGGAAAATTTTCGGAGACAAGGACTCAGATGAATCGGACTGCTCCGTCAATTCCGGAGAGTCAGTTTTGGAAATGCCTGTGGGAGTTGATAATCCCGGAGATGAGCATACGCCCTGTATGTTTTGTGAAGGACTTTACTCAGCCGATCATCGAGGAGAACTGTGGATCCAGTGCATGATGTGTGAAATGTGGGCACACAATGATTGTGCTGGGGCTGAAAAAGATGTGTATGTTTGTGACTTTTGCAGACCATAAAATATTTTCTGTTTGTTTACACCTTTTTTACACTGTTAAAGTTTTGTAATTAATAAAATACAATTTTCATATAGGATATTTTTGTATGACTGTCATTTTTAACACTCTTTTCCATGTATTTACTTTAGGGGCTCATAATACCAGCACAGAAATTTTTTTTAACAATACGTCTTGTTTTGATTTTTTATTTTTTATTTCACTTTATGTTTAATTAATTGACTGCATTATTTATAAATATATTCACCAAATGTTCTAGTTGAAGTCCAACACAAATAATTTGGTAAAAATAAAAAAATAAAATTATTATTTACAAAAAAGAAAGTAGGGGCTCATATTACCACCTTTACCTCTAGTACAACACGTAACTATAAATATAGCTCATCATTAATGTAACTATTAAAGTTTGTCATAGCAAATTGTAAAATAACAGACTTGGAGTCTACAATGGCTACCTCATTTCTTTCTGCAGCACAACTTCAACCAGTTATTAATGTGACCATAATTGATATAAAAGTAATAAAAAGTTAAATTGAAGTTCAAAGAGTACGAAAATTCGGTAGCAAAAATGTTTCTATTAACTCTAGAATGAAAAATGGAGCGCTAAGTGGAAATGACACGTTTCACCACACAACGAGTACTCAAAACAGTGTGTAATTAAAACAAAGGAGCCCGCCAGAGGGGTTGTACTCTGTGTGGGAAACAGAGACAGCGTAGGTTGTGGAGTGGGTGTGAACATTTCCCGCAGAGTTCCTAGCAAACTTGCATTTATCATAAAATTACAACTACCTGTGGCATTAATTTAAAACTTGGATGATAATGTGAAATAACAATGAGAGAATAAGTTTCCTACCACGTTTTTTATCTCTGGATACCACTGGGAGCCACTGGATACCACACAGGACCTATGATAAGAGGATTTTTAATTTGGCATCCATATAACATGTTAAAAAAAATAGAGGATTTCTCGTTTCGAGGATTTGTCATTTAACCTGTTCTTCAGGTATCAAAAACTTTGGACTAAAAAGGTTTTAAGGTTTTAAGACGTATTCCTGGAAACGTAGTGGTCTGTTTTCAACGATGGCAAAGGTCCGAAATCCTGATATCCTTACAAATCTACTACCGTCAATAATAAACTTTGAACAAAGAGTGGGCCTAGTACACGTACATTATTACGTACCTGTATTAACTCGTAGTTTTTTCACATGTACTGGACAAGTAAGTCATATTATTATCATTTTAGTGCACAACACATACATCTCTCAGTTACTATATTAACCTCACAACTCCAAAATGACAAACTTTACAACAATATAATCTATTTTTAATCTGCGGCTAAAAGTTTAAAAATATTAAATGAAAAATAATTATTTTTAATTTGTTAAATAATTGATAAATCGCAATCACGCATACAAACCTACCAGAGGAGAAGCGGTCTGATAATTAAATATTTGGTTAACTCCTGAGAGCTGTTTACCGACTTCCTACTTTGTCGATAGTAAGGAACGCCTCAGGGTACAGTCCTGATTGCCTCGGTTTATATTTCCCAGAAGATCGGTGAAACCATTTTTCGATCTTACAGATAACTCACATTTTCACAACTTAAGTTATTGTACACATATGACATAATCAAATTTGTTTTTTAAATATGGCTCTTTTGTATATCATATGATGTAGTAAAATCCGATCTATAACAATATAACAAAAAAAATCTCCAAACTCTTACCAAACAAATACGTACCAATATATGTTTAAGGAAAGTTAATAGAATTTTACGACTCGTTAATTATTATAAACAAGAACAATGGATGTAAAGAAATGCAATTTTTGTATTTACTTTTGTAATAAGTCAGGTGAGACATTTTTGGTGTTAAAGGCCTTACGAAATAAAATGTAGAAGATGTATGGTTTATGATAAAATGGTTAATTTTTTATGAGTTGCAAAGTTAACAAGATACTTAACAAGCAGCAGGGATGAGTTATGAAACATCATTTGTGGATGAAAAAAGCGGATAAACATTTGTTTCCAAAGCAGAAGTGCGGGTAAACGTCATTCCATGCATTTATCTTATGAAATAAACTGTTTATAACATTTATCTGTTGGCTGAGATACTTATCAAGTGAGCCAGGAGTAGCTTTTGTTTCCCGGCCTTTACTAAATGTTGACCTCTTTAACTACAACCTGAGTGTATTATGATTGCATGAGATATTCATAACAAACAACACCTTTGTGGAGCTATTTCCTTATTTAAATAAAACTAAAACCAACTAACTTAATCTCGTACCAACATCTGGTCTGTTATATAATATATATTCCTTTATTATTGGCTTCAATGTTATAGCTTAGAGCCGAGAGCAAAGTTGCACTGTATATGGACGTCAGAAATATGTTTCCTCAGATATAAATCGACTGCCAGCCACGCTAGTTTTCTTCAAGGTCAAATGGATGGTTATAAAATGCGTTAAAAATATAAAACGGTAATAGGTTTCTCATATTATATTTTTCTCAGCTTATTAAACTACAACTAGATATATTGAAATTCGCCACTGGTTCTGTACGGGTTATTTTACCTGGTTTATTTTTATACATTTATCTGAAGGTAGTGTCAAGAGAAGAAAAAATAATCTCAGAAAATATTAATGTTTCATATTTTAATCCCCTTCAAAATGAAAAGAGACATTGTTTATTTGTCTATAAGCTTTGTCTATGTGATCGTTAATTACATTTTGTTTGTGTTATGGTGTTTTCTGTAATTGTTAGGGTTTTGTTTATGTATTTATTTATTTGTAATTATTTTATAACATTTACACGACAAGAGATTCTTCCAGAACTCCTGAGTACTTTCCCCATTTGAAAATTATAAGTTAAGGACACTTTTCTTCCTATTACCAAATTCGAAAAATGTTTCGTGAAGTGAGTGTTCAAGTAGGAGCCTATGCCGCGTAAACACATGCAATAATAGGTAATTATAATACATTTTTTTATAAAAACATTCTCAGGTTTGTAGTTTACATAGTTTAAAAACAATTCAAAAAACTGAATTTTTACGAATACCTTTTGAAACCTTTTTGTTATCAAAATATGAAAATGTCTTTATACGACCATTTTGCTCATATAATTTATTGCATAGTTAAATTCACATTGTAAGTTTTTAGATGTTCCCGGATCGCAAGATAAGATTACTGTCGTTTCAGCAGTTGTTAGACAACTGTGTCTTAAGAAAGATACTGGTACTTAAGAAAAGTCTTTGAGGGACTCCCGATTAGAAGACATTAAAATTTAAGCTATAGTCCTAGGCTGCTTTGATTTTGGTACGATTCTCAGAGATTATTCGGTAACATCACATTCATGATCTAAGATGAACTCAATGGCTATTCCTGAAACCAATATTAATACACTCGAATCATTTCTCAAAAACGCGAAATTAATCTGCATCGTATTTAAGTTATTTAATAGCGAAAGGTAAAAACTAAGTAAATCTGTTTGAGATATATTGTAAATTTAAGCATTTGACACATGCCGAAAAAGATTGGTGAGAAAAGAGAGCAAAGAGTCTCACGGGAGTAACGTAAAGTACAAGTAATCTCTGACACCCTCTCTATATTACCCGCTACAATTGTTGGGATTGGGAGAGAAAAGAGAGCAAGTAGTCTCACGGTAGTAACGTAAAGTACAAGTAATCTCTGACACCCTCTCTATATTACCCGCTACAATTGTTGGGATTGGAAGAGAAAAGAGAGCAAGTAGTCTCACGGTAGTAACGTAAAGTACAAGTAATCTCTGACACCCTCTCTATATTACCCGCTACAATTGTTGGGATTGGGAGAGAAAAGAGAGCAAGTAGTCTCACGGTAGTAACGTAAAGTACAAGTAATCTCTGACACCCTCTCTATATTACCCGCTACAATTGTTGGGATTGGAAGAGAAAAGAGAGCAAGTAGTCTCACGGTAGTAACGTAAAGTACAAGTAATCTCTGACACCCTCTCTATATTACCCGCTACAATTGTTGGGATTGGGAGAGAAAAGAGAGCAAGTAGTCTCACGGAGTAACGTAAAGTACAAGTAATCTCTGACACCCTCTCTATATTACCCGCTACAATTGTTGGGATTGGGAGAGAAAAGAGAGCAAGTAGTCTCTCACGGAGTAACGTAAAGTACAAGTAATCTCTGACACCCTCTCTATATTACCCGCTACAATTGTTGGGATTGGGAGAGAAAAGAGAGCAAGTAGTCTCACGGGAGTAACGTAAAGTACAAGTAATCTCTGACACCCTCTCTATATTCCCCGCCGCAATTGTTGGGATTGGGAGAGGAATGAGACCAAACAGTCTCATGGGAGTAACGTAAAGTACAAGTAATCTCGACACCCTCTCTATATTACCCGCTACAACTGTTGGGATTGGGAGAGAAAAGAGAGCAAGTAGTCTCACGGGAGTAACGTAAAGTACAAGTAATCTCTGACACCCTCTCTATATTCCCCGCTCCAATTGTTGGGATTGGGAGAGAAAAGAGACCAAGTAGTCTCACGGGAGTAACGTAAAATACAAGTAATCTCTGACACCCTCTCTATATTCCCCGCTCCAATTGTTGGGATTGGGAGAGAAATGAGACCAAGTAGTCTCACGGGAGTAACGTAAAAGTACAAGTAATCTCTGACACCCTCTCTATATTCCCCGCTTCAATTGTTGGGATTGGGAGAGAAAAGAGACCAAGTAGTCTCACGAGGGTAACGTAAAATACAAGTAATCTCTGACACCCTCTCTATATTCCCCGCTCCAATTGTTGGGATTGGGAGAGAAAAGAGACCAAGTAGTCTCACGAGGGTAACGTAAAATACAAGTAATCTCTGACACCCTCTCTATATTCCCCGCTCCAATTGTTGGGATTGGGAGAGAAAAGAGACCAAGTAGTCTCACGAGGGTAACGTAAAATACAAGTAATCTCTGACACCCTCTCTATATTACCCGCTCCAATTGTTGGGATTGGGAGAGAAAAGAGAGCAAGTAGTCTCACGGGAGTAACGTAAAAGTACAAGTAATCTCTGACACCCTCTCTATATTCCCCGCTCCAATTGTTGGGATTGGGAGAGAAAAGAGAGCAAGTAGTCTCACGGGAGTAACGTAAAGTACAAGTAATCTCTGACACCCTCTCTATATTCCCCGCTCCAATTGTTGGGATTGGGAGAGAAAAGAGACCAAGTAGTCTCACGAGAGTAACGTAAAATACAAGTAATCTCTGACACCCTCTCTATATTCCCCGCTCCAATTGTTGGGATTGGGAGAGAAAAGAGAGCAAGTAGTCTCACGAGGGTAACGTAAAATACAAGTAATCTCTGACACCCTCTCTATATTCCCCGCTCCAATTGTTGGGATTGGGAGAGAAAAGCGACCAATTAGTCTCACGAGGGTAACGTAAAATACAAGTAATCTCTGACATCCTCTCTATATTACACGCTACAATTATTGGGATTGGGAGAGAAAAGAGAGAAAACAGGCTCACGGGAGTAACGTAAAATACAAGTAATCTCTGACACCCTCTCTATATTCCCCGCTCCAATTGTTGGGATTGGGAGAGAAAAGAGACCAAGTAGTCTCACGAGGGTAACGTAAAATACAAGTAATCTCTGACACCCTCTCTGTATTCCTCGCTCCAATTGTTGGGATTGGGAGAGAAAAGAGACCAAGTAGTCTCACGAGGGTAACGTAAAATACAAGTAATCTCTGACACCCTCTCTATATTCCCCGCTCCAATTGTTGGGATTGGGAGAGAAAAGAGACCAAGTAGTCTCACGAGGGTAACGTAAAATACAAGTAATCTCTGACACCCTCTCTATATTCCCCGCTCCAATTGTTGGGATTGGGAGAGAAAAGAGAGCAAGTAGTCTCACGAGGGTAACGTAAAATACAAGTAATCTCTGACACCCTCTCTATATTCCCCGCTCCAATTGTTGGGATTGGGAGAGAAAAGCGACCAAGTAGTCTCACGAGGGTAACGTAAAATACAAGTAATCTCTGACATCCTCTCTATATTACACGCTACAATTATTGGGATTGGGAGAGAAAAGAGAGAAAACAGGCTCACGGGAGTAACGTAAAGTACAAGTATTCTCTGACATCCTCTCTATATTCTCCGCCGCAATATTTGGGATTGGGGAATATGTTAGTTCTTATTGCAAGTTGTGTTTTTTACTACATTTCTAGATCAACTCGTAGTGAAAGAAACGTTATGTGGCATTGCGGCAAACATTTCTGCATAGTGGATAAATTAGAGATAAGTTATTTATAGATTTATCGCTATAATTTACTAATTGTTTTATTCTTTGTATTTTTAATATTTATTTGTATTTGAAATTCCGATAGTAAATAACATAGGATAGAAAAAGTTATAGTATAACAACAGGTAAAAGTAAAATAATGGAGTGTAATTAAATGTATTTTAATATATTTAAAATACATTGGGGGGTTATGTATTTTTTAAATTTTATTGCATTTTAAGTCGAATATGTCGTTGATGCACATTGATAGAAACCATTACATAACTAAGAATATATTGTAGATTGTTTTACATTGTAGTAAATTGCGAATTTTGGTGTTTCTTTATTCCTAACATTCTATAGTTTTTTTCGCTATAATGTATAAATAGCATGATTTATTTATTTTCTTTTAACACCTGTATAATAATTAAAACTATGAAACGAAAGAAAAGCACTTGTGAAACGTCATTTACATGAGCAGGTAAATATAAACCAATTAAGTTCTGAGGAAATTATTTTAAGTCTTCATATATTTTTGCCGCATTCAGTTTTAAGCAGTCAAACTTATACTGGAGCACCATTACCCTATGCTACTACTTAGTCACTCCTAGCATAGAAATAAGTTCAAAAGAAAAAAACATCAGATCTTATGTTGCTTTAAACATTTGTAACTTATTGGTATATCATTTCATTACGGCATGTACGAGATGCTCGTTTATAGTCCAAGAGCCGCAAGTCAAATTACATTATATAAAGACGCCATTTAATTTTTCTTACAATCAATATAGAAATTTTTCCTTTGAAAGAAATTGATCGACATTCCTGCTAGTGTTTTTTTTTATGGGGTTGTAATGGAAGGGTATCAAAATGATTCAAACAAAATGATCATTTTCCCACATTTTATTTGTCTTAGCTTGCCACACTTGCCACCAATCGTTAGATACGTAAATAGTTATAAAATCTGCGTCAGCGAACCGTACACAGACCCTTAAAGTAACTATGTTCCGTCCCTTAATATACAGGTAGTTGTCTGAGTTTTATACAGAGTGTAACTCTGTGGACAAAGGTATACCACGTTATTGCTCAGGTCAAGACAAACATATTTCACCATACCTGGGTGAAGACACACATCGGGAACATGGGTCTCCGATGCTTAATTTCTCATCTGTCTGTTTGTATGTGTTTTCTTATTAAAAAATTAATATCTCAAAAAAGAATAAATCAAATTATTCCAAATTCAGCTCAAATGTTTACGATAACAAGAACAATTACTGAAGAAAATATCATGAAATTATCTTTTGTGTTTTCAAAATGGTGGCATAAAAACTATTAAACTTTGAATATATTAAAAACCAACAGTTTTTTCTCAAGAATTACAAGAATAATAGTTTCAAAAGGATATTATCACAAATCTTGTTGTCTAAGAAGTATATATATATATAGAAAGTTATTGAAATTATCAAAATCTTACCCTTATTATGGTCATACCGTTTATATGGTTTTTGTCACCGATTTGATTGAATCCTTGCAAAAATTTACTTTTATTGCTTTTGAGAAAGCCTTTCCATAGGGACTGTTTATATATTTTTTTAGGTATAATATATATATTTTTTTCCTGAAAAATATCTTACGCAAATAACATTTCCTGCAAAAAAACATTTATTCTATTTAAAAACAATAAAAAATGGTTCAGAGTATCAAAAACAATATTAAAATTTGATGGGGTTTATACACGTTTTCCGTTAAATATTAAATTTCAACTTTTTTTTAAATTCATCCTAGAGCAAAGTTATGGTGAGTGATGAGAAGGCTTTTGATATACATAAAACCGTTATCAGGAAATTTAAGGGTAAATGCAACAACTTAAAATAAATGTACATGGTGAGAGGAAATTTAAAATCGATCAAATCTCTGTTTTCAAGAAACAATTCTGTATACAGTTCGAAGACAAACCAATATTGCTGGATTGTTTACCACAAAGTAAATACTACAATTCCCGTAAAAGCAGCAACACCAACCCAGACCATTTCAGACGAACCGCCAATAAACTTACAGGAAACCGCTGTCTCGGGCTTTCAATGGCAGTACAGGCCGTTAAATGACTAAAACCTTTAGCCGCCATGTCAGTTTGTACCTTTTATAAAGTTAAATTACTGGACCATTTGGAATGGTTTTTCAAATATATTCTTTATATACACGTATTGCTATTCATACCGTAAATCTTGTAAGTGTTCCATCTATTAGACATGTGTATTAAGTAACAGTGATTGAACTGTATAAATACATTAAAAATCATTAAAAATTTATACAAATATTTATATTAACACGGAAGTCAAATTATATTGTCTTAACACGATATCTAGAGCTCTATTTTGAATATCTTCCTAAAGGCACAATCTTCCTCGATGACTTTTATTTCCTCCTCGGAACGATGAGCGATAGTTCCTTTTGTTATGGTAAATGCAGTTCTTTACTGAACCTAGCTGTAAAGTATAGTTTCCTTCAATGCTATGAATGAATGAATGAATAATATTTATTTCCCAAATACAAATTAGTAACACGTGCAATGTATCTATATCACCATAAATCTTATATCCATTATTAACATAATAGATAATCATCTAGATATGGTAAAAACGGTTTCAAAATATTTGATAATACTATTCCATCATGGGAAAAATAGGGTCTACATGGGCAAGTAGCCTGTGCGTAGACCCGAGCCATTATGGCAACGATATAGGAACGGATTGTTAGAAAAAAATTAATTATATGTGATAGAATATTTTGTAATTAAGAAAAAATTAAATAGTAAAACAATAAAAGAAATACAATAACATTAATGTTTATAGTTTTGGAGCAATCAGTTAACGATGACAACAAACCCATCTCTTTAAGCTAAAAATAAAAAAAAATATATCAAACCATAACAATCTAATATCTGTCGGATACAACTATTTCCTTCCAGGGGCAGCCGGATGCAACAATACATGACGCAATGACTGAGGGGTAGGTGAGGGGGGTCAAGGTCAGGTCCTCCTGTTGTACCCGGTCACAATGAGGGCCTCGACTTCCTCGTCACTGAGACTGATAAGCAGTTCCGACACTTTCCTTTTAAAAGTCGATAATGCAGTTGTTTGAAAAAGTTCTACGTCTTTATATTTTAAGCACAAATTTCGGTAGAGCAGTTGAGAAATGTAATAACAATTAGTAGTTGAAAAAGATTTAATAAGATTGGAGGTAGTAATTCCTATGTTTCTAGAGTATATAGTGCTGTAATTATGAGTAATTGGAATAAATATTTCGGTAAAATTATTGAACGTGTGTATATTAATACAGTTTTAATGAAAATTTGTCTGACTGTAAAAACTCTAGTCTCTTGGAATAGGGTACTGGGTTGCTATACTTCTTCAGTTCTTTCATCCATGAAACGGCTTGTAATAAACGGAAACCCAAATTTTCACTGGGATATATGTTCAAAGTACGATTCAATATAATGTCATGGGGAACTGCTTCATCTTCTCTGTTACAAAGAGTATTCAAATTGCAAAAGAGGGCTATTCGTTTAGTGTTTGGGTTGAGGGGCCTGGAGGGCTGTATGCAAGTGTTTCACCAAGAACGTATACTAACCCTCCCCTCCCTTTTTATTTATTCCGTTTCAATTTACACTCTTAAACACATTACCGATTTTCTTACCCACAATCACATATATCCCACCAGAAATAAAAATAGTTTAAAAGTACCCAACCATAGTAATAATATGTTCCGTAAATCAATAGAATATTTAGGACATAGAATTTATAATAGATTGCCAGATTATTTAAAAGCCAGAACTTCAGTTGCATCTTTCAAAAACAAGGTAAGAGAATTTCTAGTAAAAAACTGTTTTTACTCAATCTCTGAATTTTTGTGCCTCACCCAACCTTACAAGTAAAAATATCAGTAGTACTGTTTTTTAATATATTTCTTAATTTGTAGTTTTACCAGATATAACAATAACTTTGTCAAGAATATTTTTAGTATTTAGTTATTTATACATATTGAACATTCTCGATACACGTTAACGTCAATGAGAAATAAATGATTTTGATTTTATTTGATTCAATATCTAAAACTAGTTTCACTATTTACGGGATTACACCAACACTTGCAAATTGTGTTGAATGGTCATTGTTACTACCTCAGTCTATGTTTCCATTGTTTTTTCTTAAAAAAAATCATTATTTTTTACCCCACGGTAGCTAGAGTTTTTTTTTTTCAAAGGATGAATATTTGCAGTTGTGTGTTCCAAAGAACAGTAACTAAATTTCCTCCTTTAATAAAGTGATGGCTCAAAGAAGAAAGAACATTCCTGGATCGGTAAAATTGGTGGTTTATTCCATAGACACTTACAGATTTTCATTACAAGGAATGGAAACCAAATTTCATTATTTCATAAAGTGATGTTCTTTCTTCCATGGAACGTCACTTACAGTTTTTCATTACATATGGGCATTTCGGGCCTGTAAGTCCTTTACCTGGAGCAGAAATGCCACATTTTTATCTTTAGACGTTTTCCATTTAACCTGATTACAAAAATATCGAAATAACGTCTTCATTTAAATGCCTATACTTTCAAGTGAATTGATCCAAAGCATCTTCTACCTTTTCTGTATTTAGGAATTTTGTTTTTAACAGCTATAAATGTATAAAATAAAATATTCTCCGGAATAAGCAATTTATTGCACCACCTATTGAAGTTAATCCACTAATTCAAACCTAAAACACTCTAATAATTTTATTTGTAGATATTAGCTTTTTTTACGGTTTTTGTTAGCTTCATCCCGGTTCGTTCAATAATTATTATTTAGATAAATTCTTTACTCTTTTTTATTTTGTTATTTCCCGACATATTGTTTCTGCCAAGACGATCGGTAATTATTATTACTAGTCAATGGTTCGAGTGGTTGTTTACTGGGGGGTGTAGACCTATGTTGTCTCTATTTTTAAGTTATCATTTTATAATTAGTAACAGATTTATTACAGTCATGTCTTAAGGATTGTGCGCATATATTTCACACATGTTTTGATTTATGACTCTGTTACTGGTTCTTGTATTACAGGACACAAGTCTGGCAAACGTCTGAAAACGTCGTGTTACCTCCAATACAATATTATCTTTTACAATAATGCAACTAACTACAATGCCTTGATTTACAACAATGAAACAGCCCTTGTACGACTACGCTGTGCAGCTGCTATTCAAAAACTTGTACTTGAAGTCTTCAACAGAGTCACGATAATTAACTTTTGAGCCCCTCAACGAGCGCTTGACTCGAAATTACATCAAAATAAACGTCATTACTTTAAGAGGATTACACAAAATATAATTAGCAGCAATACTTAGGAAGTAGCAATCAATTAAGGAGATCTTAACTGTCTTTATAACCGTATTAAACTTTAAATAAAGTCTTTTATCAATATTTGTTCCAAATATTTGTTTAAACTAGGTGTTTTTGTTAGCACAAAATAAAGAAACTTGTTATGTACTACACATATACAGTTATAGGTAAAAAAATAAGCAATATATTATGAATTACAATATAACATAAACATACATTATAATCCGAGTGCTAATTACGTCTGTTAAAAAGATACAAATATCCTTACTAATAATCCATAGTCCCCGACAAATTTTATACAAATCTTATTATAATGTTATATAACCCTGGAGAAAACTAAATGGTACACAAATATTACTAGAATTATACTCCATAGCCTACCTGTATGGAATTAAATTTAGTTTACTCGTGGAGCGTTAGCGAAGCCAACCCTCGTAGGGACTGGAAGAATGTGATTTCTGTTTTTCGTAGGGACTGGAAGAATGTGATTTCTGTTTTTCTGTCTGTAACTGTGTCATATGTCTGTCGGTCCGTACGAATTTGACCTATAGATTTGAAATTGTGCGTGAACCTTCATTTCTAAATGAGAAAATCTGAGTTTGATAGCAGTGTATGCCACTCCATGGGATTTGGCTGGGCGTTAGCAAATACAGGGTGGCGCAAAAGTCACTGGGACAGTTGGTTAAAAGAAGAAAAACATAAAAGCAAGACGTAGTACAATAGTTTTTTCGTCCGTGATGTTTGGTATTACTAAATGTTGGTAATTATGCCTTTTTAATTTGGCAATACAATGCAATGAAATACACAACAATCGAACTAGTGAGTTTCATCTGTGACACGTGTTTTAAAGCTGTAGTCCCCGAATTATTATTTTTCTAATAGAAGTTTTGTTAAACATTAGTCATAATGTAAGAAAGAAAGAAAGAAATATTTATTCCATTAAAAATAAATACAGATATAAATCATAATTAAAAACTCGGAATTCTAGCCATTAGACAGGTGGCGATGGCTAGCACAGTTTATCAAACAACTAAATTGGCATACAACAGTCTATATTTTGACACTTAAACTGGTGGTCCACTGCAGCGCCTACTATATACACACAAAGTATTTACACAAAACTATTAAGTCAAAACTAAGAATTATAGATTATTTCTTGTTAAAATTAATACCCCAGTAAGTACATATTTTCAAATTTTACGAAACAGAATAAATATTATATATTCTAAACTTAATGCTACCAATTTTCAATGTTTCATCCACAACATAACATTTAATGGAAATTAAAATTACTCCCAAGATGAAGTATTACATCATTGTATAATACAATTTTAATTTACATCGAGTTTATAATATATCACTGAATGATGCCTGTTAATTCAGTAATGTCATCCTTTTCCAGCAACCAAATTCTAATTTTTTTTAAAAAATAAATGTTTTTTACAAATAATTTTGATTTGGTTTGGTAGCAGGTTAAACAATTTTGGACCTAAAAATACAAATGACTTTCTAAAGAATGACTTATACACTTTTGGTCTTTTGAAAAGACCTTCTGAAGCAGCTTCGCGTATAATATTTAAACTGTTTATTATTGTCATCACCACTTCGCATAATAACGTTTTTAATTACTTTAAATACAAATAGATATTTTAATGGTAGTATTTTCAACTGTCTGAACAGAGGAAGTTAACGAAGAAGAAATGATTTCCGCGTTAAACATTTTATAAAAGTGGTGCTACTCAGTTATGTTAAATGAATGGGGAAAACACTTTAGATTCGAAACCACCGTCTAAGACAAACAGTGTACGACATACGAGATAGATTGGAACAACATGGATCTGTTCTGGACTGCACCAACATCTGGCCTGCCCAACAGACAGTCCTCACTGATGAGAGAGTATGTAACAGTATTCTAGAAAGACTTCAAAAGATGTATTATGAAGACGGAAAACAATTCTGAATATAAATAATAATTGTAAGTTATTGTTTGTAATAAAATTAATTTTCAAATAAATCTAGTCTTGTTTTAACCAACTGTCCAGTGACTTTTGCGCCACCTGTATTTTTACAATTGGTCTTATGGGTAACGATGGTGCAACGGAAAATGTCAGAATAAATGAATTTTTAAATAAACTCGTAATTTGTGACATTTTAGCATATGTAGCCTAATTATACAAATAAATACGTCATTTTAATGGTAACTAGTTGTGTGAACTTTCATATTTCGACACTGGTATGAAAGGCCAATTTAGTGAATAAAATTGTGAAGTCCATCTGTAGGGTTCATCCCTACATGTAAGGTGACATGATACATTTTTATTCATAGAATAAATAGGAATATAATAAAGTGTGAAACTTTATACACAAGATTGTGTTCTATTATGTTGAGGTCCAATCATAGATTTGGCTGAGCGTCGGTGTCGTTGAAATCTATTACTCAGTTTGACACAATTTCTTTTTTGTTTGCGGGGATTGTAAAGATTCCTTTGAATCTCAGCGAATGCTGTTCCTACTCCCGAATTCTACCTGGTTTATCGTTACACGTACCTTTTTATGATAAAACTTTAGGCATAGGTACAAATAATTTGTATTTTGTTCATTTTTAATCAATGCCCTGTTATATATTAAATTGTTTTAATTAGTTATCCTTACCTCCGTCTAATCCAAAAAATAGCTGTGAGGTGTTGTCTCAAGATGCATGTTCGCACTTCAGTCCATCATCAGGATACATGATAAAATTGAATCCGCCGAATGGCATTGTTTTTTGTTTGTTTTTTTATAGTTTAGAATAGCACAAGGCACAGATGACAAACGTACAAAAACTCAGTTTACAAAGTCACATTAAAATGTATAGGCCTACATATACATGGTACGACAGCATTGCGCCTCCTGTTTTTTTATCTGACGGACGTATGAAATACCTAATTAATAGCCAATTTATATATTTAACTATAGTGTTATAAAACAGCTTTACGTCATAAAGTGGTGCACCTTGCTTGACTTGGATTGAGTTTTACCTCACAACTAATCCCAAATAACAAAAAAAACCTAGATTAAAAACAAAATAGAGTTATTGTATCTTCTACAATATAAAAAGGAGCGAGGTGGTTTCCAATTACCAGAAAGAAATAACAAAGACGGATCTGGAATAACTAGGAGACATTTTTCTTCAAGTACAATTACCAACTAAAGATAAAGGTAATTGGATATTAGAATATATGAAACACAAATAGTACGATCAAACATAATAAAAATCAATAGTAATTTTCCCAAATCGCTTGCTTTTCTTTGGATATCTGAATATATTATAATATATTTGTTGATATGAAATACTATATTGAGTTATGGTTTAATGTTTGAAATTGTCAAAACAATCTGAGGTAAATATGGAACGAGAAAAATACCGTTATTGAATTCAAATTAGTCTATATTTCACAGAAAATTTACAAATATATAATCATCACAGGTAGCAAAATGCATGAACATTTCAAATTATTTTTGCGTACATATATAAACTGTGTGACTAATTAAATATTGAGTGCATATAAAAGCCAAAAGGGCGTTATAAGTTCACAACGAAGTGTCTTTCAATTCTTTTACGACAACAAAAAGACTAATTAGATCTCATTATTTAATTATTCCCTCGATCGTTTCTGTAGAGAAATTTCACAAGTTTATTTCAGTCCCTTTGTATTTTTATATTTTTTAATGAATGTGGCTGTATCGTCTAAAACCAAAATTAATTAACAGACCTTGGTAAAAAGTTTCGAAAAGTATTGAAAAAAAAAAATGTACAATACGGCGATTTTGAACTAACTCGAAGTGGTAATGGAATTTGTATGTTCTTCCATTTCTAAGGTAAAATTATATGCCTAGTTTTGTAAAAGGTACAATAATAATTCATTTCCACACTTTAAATTACAATTTTAAAGTTGTACAAGCAGTTGAGTTTTTTCCAAAACAAAATAGACTGAAAGTATTGGAATTTCGACAACTTTACACATTGAAATAAGTAGACAAGCACTATATAAACTTTAAAATTTAATTCAATTAGTTTACTGAGAAAAATGTATAAATAGTATCAAAGCTTATCATTTCTTAGAAATGCAGACTGTGAAGTTTTCACTTTTACCCATCATTGCATCATTACGTTATCGTGATAACAATGGGAGAGATTTTTAAGGGCGGCTCTCATCAAATTGTTCCGCTCGATTATGCCCGACTGGAAATCCCCTATTAGTTAAGAGAGACCAGTCCATAAAAATCAATCCAATTGACCAAGGTCTATGTAACGGGCCGAGGATGCCATTGGTTAAACCACAGTATTGTACAGACCAACAAAAGCTTCATGTTGATTCACGCTTTACCATTTTGGAATTTCATAAATCATTCATCTCTCATTTATTACAAATATAATACGACTCGCTTAAAAATATAAAACATAAACCAAATTTTAGTAATTTATTGTTTGTAGTAATTGCTAAGATACTTTTATTGTTAGTTAATTTTGTTTATGTGAAATAAAGTTTGTGCTCATCCACTTCATTATTACATTCTTAGTTTCATTAAGGTTAGATTGAAATCTTAATCTTACTTAAGAATAAATTTATTTCCCTCTATTTTCAATATTTTGCTAGGTACCTAAATTCCCTTCTACTAATTTAGTTATGAATTACGAATTAAGAAGAAAAGAAGATGTCAAGCAAGTGAGGTGTGAACAACAACATAACTGGCAACTCCCACATGTGTTGCTTTACATCTCGATTTTCTCCATTTGACTGGGCTAGTGAATAGAATACATTTTTTTATTCACATTAAACCTATAACTTGGACACCAGCTCCTAATATTTTATTAGGCTACAACATCCGCAGAGTCAGTGTTTCCCTTCTTTAAAGCCCTTTTGATAAAATTTATGATGTGAAGAGTAGGTATATATTGTTCTTACTACTTCATCAGTTTTTCATTCCCATACATTTTCAAGTTTCTTAATTCTTATTTTTCAAGAACTCTTTCAAGGTCAATTTGACTTTTGAATAAATAAGATTTTGTATTTTTCAACTATAAAACTTATGAAAATTCTCAACATTTCCCCCATGTTAAGAACTTTAATACATTTATTACATGTTTAAAAATAGCTGGCGATACTAACCAAACTCTCGTTGCAAATTCCCACCCCCCCCCCCCCCCACCCCCCCCCCCCCCCACCCCCCCCCCCCCCCACCCCCCCCCCCCCCCACCCCCCCCCCCCCCCACCCCCCCCCCCCCCCAAACATTTCAAATCCTCTTACCAACTAACTAGAAGCAGCCAAACGTCACAAAAAAGTTGTTTGGGAAGTTAATTAAGTGCGTGTCTGTATTTCTGTGACGGAAGTGTCATCTGTTGTTACACTCTGTTGACAAAAAGGTGACACGATATTAACTCTTTGCATCGTTAATTTTCAAAGCATCCCTTTGTAGTACCTGTTATATACTTTGCAAAATGTAATGAAAACATTACGTTAATTAGTAATGCTCAATTTTACTCTCCGTTCCTTCATTAGGATGTATTAATTAGATAGGCTAATAAAAGGTGTATAGACTATCACCACGGTGGCATGTTTCGAAGGGTTGTTATTTCTCCATCGTTGGACATTTGTAGGAGTCCGTGGTGGAGGATGGCTTTACCATGAAGTTAAAACCTCAATCATATTTTAAACGCAATTTTTCGCCTTTGATTACGTTTACGGCTGGGTTTCTTTTTCTTAGTTTATTGATTTTGCCTGTGAATTAGAAAGTGCGTAATGTTTATTGCAGCCTTCACAAACTTCAATGCAGTTTTATACTGTGTAACAACGCGTGTCACGGTCACGTAACGTGCTTTGCTGAGGCTGCATGCAATAATTTAAAGTCTATAGCTCAATTCACTAGGCTACATGTATTACTAAGTCAGATGTAAATACAATATATATACATTCTGCGATTTTCTCGTTTGCCATCATGGTTACCAACAAAATCAATGTAAAATGGCCACTAACGCTCAGACAGGAAGACAGAAATAAAATATGTCTGGCCCCTCGAGTGGTAAGCTTCGCTGACGCTCAGCCAAATCCAAGGGGTGACATGCCCTAACGGAAAAATCTATGTTGCCTAAGTAGAAATTAATGTATATACAAAATTACAAGTCTATAGGCCAATTCTTTTATGAGATACTGTTGTTTCTTACTTGCGAATGCACAGAAGAGGCAGAATGACAGAAGTAAAATGTGTCCTTCCCCCCGAGTAATAGGCTTCGCTGACGCTCAGCCAATGATAGTTTTCGATCTCTTCGAATGTTTCCAAGTAAAAACGTATCATTTCAAGTCTGCTCGATTATTCTACATGTTGTATTTAATTTATATTATTTTCTCACGTTTCTGTGTAAACACGTGTTAATTTTAAATCGTGAAAGTAAAAGAATTCAGGAATATAGATGAGAAGTAAAGATGAGTAGTAGTGAGATCACTCGATTGATGAATCCAATCGATTATCCAATAACTAGTCATTCTTCCGTTACAGTTGACAACACCGCGCCTAGTCTTGCATTGGTACATCTCGTATTTTAAAAGTTAACATTGTTGTGTCTAAAAGTGCTGAGATAGATTTGTGTTAATTTATTTAAATAAAATAACTGTATCCAGCACACCGAGGCAATGAATTGGACCAAAGTTATTATTTTCGGTCTAGAAGTACGTACTGGCTTAAGTATTCCACTTGGCAATTCGAAATAGCGTTTCAGCTTGAAATGACTTTGAAGTAACGTAATTTTTTGCTTAAAACCCTAATTTAAAATGGTACATTTTTATTTAAAAAATGGTTATAAACAGTTTTTAACTGACATTGATCTTCCCCGACACTAATTCATTCATCTTCGGGGAGTCTGATATTTGTTAATCTCTTCAGAATTCCGCTCTTACTATCACTAGTGAAATTAACTTGCTCTACGCTTCCACAGTTTCTATGCATTTCAATTGAAATTAATTCTCAGAAATCAATTTAACTTAGTTTGTTTATTGTATCCATGCTATGCAAACCACTAATTTGTATATGGACGTTAAATATTATAGTTATTCCAAAGTTAAAGTTTATTACTCCTGAATAATTGGAAATCTCTTCCAATGACCAATGATCATTAAGTCAGGATTATTCTATTGGAAAGGATATCTACGACTTTACCTTTATTTAGAAAAAATTTGCATTGATGCCATAGGCAACGGCTAGCGTTTGGAATTAAAATCGTAAACATACTTGTATGTACAGAATTTTTTTCTATTAACGGTCCGCAGAGTTTCAAACAGTAAACCCAGATGTTTTTATGTAAATTGGGCAGCGTTACCTTTTTGGTAATCATTTTAGATTTCAAGATTAAAGAATATTCCTGCAAGATATAAACTAAATTATTAGTTTAGTATTCGTAAATTATTAAAGGCAAGTACTAATAGCATAAAAACTGTTTTATGAGTATTGCAAGCGTTATCAGACAATGTCACCTGACATCAAGACGTAATAACGCTCAACTCTAACAATCATGACAGTTTATGTGTTTCACATCAACATGTTGAAATCACGTTTGTTGATGAAATGTTATCCCCCTGAAGCGTTACTGTGTTCTCTTACTACTTTCACAGAGCAAAAACTTCCACAAGACCAAGCGTTGAAATTGAATTTATCAAGCCTTCCGTTCCTTAATTTATTTAATTTAAAATTGTGTTTAATTGGATATGTATTTATCACGCATCATGTATTTATGGATTGCCCATTACATTGTTGTTTCGCCCATGAGCAATAATGCAAGGTTTTACGCAGTTAATTTATAATTTAAGAGTATTTTTCTTGAAAATTAGTTTTTTTTATATACCCGTTTTACATATAGAGCCTCTCAAAAATGTTTTAAAAGGTTTAATCAATCCCATATCATTATCATTACAGCTCTTAGAAGAGTCTATATTAAATGATTTTTGCCTTAATATAGTTTTTTTATAGTTACCACATAACAGTACTGTATTATACATTTCAGTAAAAGTTAATCATATATTAGTTTAGCTATTCAAACCAGTGTCTTACGTTTGACATTTAAATGTTAGCTCTATAACTTGATTTTTATTTTAAACCTCCGCATGTTAAAAGATATCTCCTTTCCTTGTTTTATAAAATATTTGTATATGTGCAATGAAAAATCCATTTATTTAAATATAAATATATCTAAAACAAGTAAAACATGTCTTAGATTTAGATGATTAGTTTTACAGTTCAAAAATACTAAAAAAGGAATCTCAACAATGTGGGAACTCTTTCTATTTAAGGGATATATAAAATGGTGCCTAGTAGGAATGAATCGTTTAATTTATTTTCAAATCGTAAATAATAATAAAATTCAGGATATTCCATTAGAAAAAACTAAATTTGAGAATGGTGGATGTTTTGAGATATACAGTTTTCAATGTTTCTGAAACAAATAAAGATTTCTCCATTTAAAGTTTCCTGTCAGTTTGTAACGTTTCGCAATCATAGGCCTTATCTGCACTCGGAAACGGGACTGATCACCCCGTTTAGAATTAATCAGTTGCGGTGCGCGCCCGTAATTGTCCGACACCGTAAGGTAATGATTAGCGAAAATGGTCAGATATTGCCGCTCTCCACTTACCGGCGAATCTAAAAATCCGTAGATTGACCCAGTAGCCAAGCTTGACCTAGATGGCGCTATTATCAGCCGTGATGTACGTAACAGTAGTTAACGAGCAAGGACCACGTTGTGAAGAAAAGTTGAAGTTCGAGGATCATCGTTTGCCACCCTCAGGTCTTCTCGTCGTCTTGTAATTATTTCGAGGATTTTCTTGGACTCTGAGGGTTCTGGTCGACGACACAAGTTTGGCTGTGACGTGTTCCCTTGCATCCCGGTCGGCCGGCATCGTCTCCACACCTGGATGACCTGGACACGCCATTATCGCCCAGGACGGACCTTATCAGACTTCAACCGATAAGTCTAACTCTTAATTACAACTTTCGACCGTATCGGTGACCACTATACATTTGTGTGGGACACAGAAACAGACTCAGTATTTGCCACTTTAAGAGTGAAGTTATATGAACTAAGCTGAATAGTATATTGGCTGTTTCCATAGTCTATAATATTGTCGTTTTAAACATGTATTAATAATTGTTCTATTTATTCTCTGTTAAGATATATGTGTCCTATTTATTATTTTCGGTGGCCACCGCTAATTATCTCTGTATTGGCTAGATTTATTTTGCTCGAGCAAACTAGTACATCCTATCATTTAACATAGTTAGAGCCTATTTGTTTGAAAAGTATATTTATTTATAGCTTCATTATTAGGGTATAGCTCTGTTTTGCTTGAGCGAACTGTTCTCATTAATTTAGCAAGGTTTTACTTTTATTTTGCAGGAACAATAGATATATATTGTGAATGTTTATTAGGGCATGAACCCCTGATGCATGTGATTTCTTTTGTGTGTATTTATTGAGTGGCTTTTACTTTCTATTGCCTTGGCATTAAATTAAGCTCAAATTATCGAAACAGGTGCCTCATTGATTAATCCTCTCTGCTCGTTCAGGTTACCAGAATTGTGTTGACTTGCACCACAGATTGTAGATATTAACATTCGATCATTTTAATCCAAGCAACCGATATTATTAATAATCTGTCAATGTTAATGAAGAGCTGAGACTAGTTGTGTACTGGGTAGTTTAACTTTAGTATTGATTATAAGTTATACAGTAAGTAGGGTCCATGGGGTCGACCTAGACCTGATCTTAGTAATACTGTGTAAAAGCCGGCCTTACCCTCCCGACCCAACAGCGGAGCGAGAATAATATTCCTTTATTTCTCTAACTCTAAGGACATTTCATCTTCTTCCGGCGTCAGGGATAGTTTCCTCATTCTCCCCCTGTGTGTGTATCTTGCAAATGAGGTGGCGCCCTAAAGACCATTCCAGTATAAGTGCTAGACCCTCTAGGACCACCGACCCCGACCCATCTCTGAGCTAGCCACCATATTGTTTCCTGGGCGAGGTAACAAAATGGCGCCCATCAACGTGGGGCCTAGCTTTTAATTTATTTTATATTTAATTTGTGCTGTAATTTTGTAAACTGTAAATATTGATGTGTTTGGGACAAGGTTTCTTGTTGAAGTTAGTATTTTGAACTGTACTGTATTTGTGTATGAATTTTTCTGTTAATGTTTGGAACTTGGTGTCTGCACTCAACATGACGGCCTATCACTTAAGAAAGGATGAAGTAGAGTATGAGCTCCAGATTAGGGGAGTTGATCATAAGGGCAGTGCTGGAGAATTGAGGAAGCGGCTTGCTCAGTGCTTTTCAACAAATATAGGTGTTGATAAAAGTATTATTATAACCAATTAGATACAGAGGAGGAACTTGAGAAGTGCGAAGAAAAGTATGGAGATCTAGTTTCTTTGGTGGGACGAGTATGATGGTAATGGCAAGGATCGAGAATTCCAGAGACTTCATGATAGGCTATATCATTTTATACATTAGGATTGAGAGAATACCGATTGCAGCGTCTGCCAATGATGGCATGGAGCGGCGTAAAACCGATTTGTTGACCAAGTCTAAGAACCTTTTGCAGTCACTCCAGGGATATAAGAAGACATCGGAGGAAGAGCAGAGTACAAAGATAGGGCCGAATGTGACTGGAGTAACGGAGAGCTGCCGAAGAAAATCGTGTCGGAGAATCCCTATACCTTTTGCGAGGCTGATGTTGTTTCTTCAAAACCTTGTATCAGCGTAGCTCAGATGCCTACAACAGCTTCTGTGTCGGCGGGTCACACTCAGAATGTTGAATCTTCCTTAGTCAACAGGAGGTATTTTGGGACAAAAGCAATTCCTGTATATAAATGGGGTCTGAAATTTGACATTGAGTCTGGACAAAGTGTGGGAGCATTCTTGGAGAGAGTTGAGGAGTTAAGGGGCGCAAGAGGTCTTCACTCACCAGGAAACTGTTTGACTCTGCCGTTGATTTGTTCACGGGGACTGCATTGATCTGGTATCGATCGGCTGTTTGGACGCGTTTCTTCGTGGGAACAGCTTTGTAAGGAAACTGAAGTTGGTATTCCAAAGTCCAGACTACGATGACATGCTGGGACAAGAAATAAGAAATCGTGTCCAGGGACCCGAGGAGTCTATAGATTTGTTCTTGGCCGCTGTTGAAGGATTGTATGGGAGGCTATCAGTTAAAGTATCTGAAAGTGAACGGTTTGCAGCAAGTGTTGAAGAACCTAAACCCTTACTTACAGGAGAAGCTCTGCATGTTCGATATTAAGGATATGGAAAGTCTGAGAGAACTAGGCAGGAAGGCTGAGTTAGGTCGTTTAAGATCATTGACGCATCACCCTCCTCAGCGTTATCCACGAGTTCTAGAACCTGATTTGGCTTGGGGAACACCACCTAATAGGCGGAAGACATCTCACCTCGCGACCATTACCTCAAATACTTCGAGACCATCTGATTCATCATTGAGGTGTTGGAATTGCTCTAGCCTAGGGCATCGGTTCTCGCAATGTACTAGGGCACCGCAAAGTATTTTGTTATGGCTGTGGAACTCCTGGCTTGAAAAAAGCTAATTGTTCAACTTGCCAGTCAAAAAACTCAAAGATCAGGGAGTGCACCAAGTAAAACTTGTTGCCTCCCGAAGACAAAAATATTTTAAGGAGTATTGGGTCTGCTTGTCGCCCATCTCAGGATGATTGTTGTGTGGCCTATATATTGGAAACCTCCTCAGCATGACACCCGACCTTACATGAAAGTAAGAATTTTTGGGAAGAGTTTAAAGCTCTTTTAGATTCGGGTTCTACCCAGACAATTTTTAGGTAAGGACGGCCTTAGTATTTTAGAACAGTTTCCGGCCCTTTTGAGGGAATGTTTCAGGTAAATATATGGAGGTGGCTGACAGTTTTTAGACACACAGTTAAAGGTTGTGGTAACGTTGCCAATAACCTTAATGGGAAGAACTGAGTATCTGAATGTATTGGTTGTGCCTACTCTGCCTCATACATTAATTCTGGGAATTGACTTCTGGGATAGATTGCATATAGTAGCTGACGTACATAATCGTAAATGGGATTTTGGAACAGAAGTCAAGCAAGAATTTTGTTTTTCTCTATCGAAGGAATTAAATCCACTGAACATCTCACTACAGAAGAGAAGATACAGCTTGATCAACTTGTCAGTCAACATTTCCACGATGAACGATCTACCTTGGGGCGAACTGATAAAGTTAAGCACGTGATCGACACTGGAGAGGCTCCGGCAATTAAACAGAGATATTACCCTCTTTCACCAGCCCGCCAACTGTTCGTCAATAACGAGTTGGACAGGATGTTAGAGCTTGGTGTTGTGGAACCGTCGAAAAGCGACTGGTCTTCACCCATATTGTTATTGGATAAGCCGGATGGTTCAAAAAGATTCTGTGTAGATTTTCGGAAGGTTAATGAGGTATCAAAAGAAGGATGCATATCCCTTACCCATGGTTACCAATATATTGGATCGGCTGAGAGACGCTCGTTACCTGTCTAGTTTAGATATAAAAAGTGCATATTGGCAAATTCCACTTGATGAGAGCAGTAAAGAGAAGACCGCAATTTGCCATCCCTGGTCGAGGGTTGTACCAGTTCGTGACAATGCCGTTTGGGCTCTGTAACGCCCCAGCAACTTGGCAGAGGTTTGTGGATAATGTCCTTGGACCAGATCTAGAGCCATTTGTATTTGTCTACTTGGTTGACATTATTGCTGTTACGCCTACCTTTGAACAACACTTACGGGTGCTTTCTGAAATCTTCAGAAGGATTAAGGAAGCCAAGCTAACCCTAAATAGAGAGAAATGTCAGTTTTGCCGCCCGCAGCTTCGTTACCTGGGATATGTTGTCAGCGAGAAAGGTCTCCAATGTGATCCGGAGAAGATAAAAGCTATATTGGACCTAGCTGTACCTAAGAACCAGAAAGAAGTCCGACAATTTTGTGGTACTGCTAGTTGGTATCGCAGGTTCATACCTAACTTTTCCACTAGAATGTACCTCTAACCGCAATGTTGAAGAAGCGTAAGAAATTTGAATGGACGATGGAGGCGCAGGAGGCCTTTGACGATATACGTTCCTGTCTCATAGCTTCACCAATACTTCTTGTCCGGACTTTACCAAGTCATTTACCTTATCATGTGATGCATCTGGCGTTGGAATTGGGGCTGTCCTTAGCCAGGAGTCGGAACGAGGTGAAGTAGTTGTTGCCTATGCTAGTAGGACCCTTTCTCGTCAAGAACAAAATTATTCTACCACAGAGAGGGAATGCCTGGCGGTAATTTGGGCTGTGGAACGGTTTTCGACCGTATATCGAAGGGACTAAGTTCAGGGTAATTACCGACCACTATAGCCTCTTGTGGTTGAATAACCTAAAGGATCCGCAGGGCCGACTTGCAAGATGGGCATTAAGGCTACAGCCCTACGACTTTGAACTAATCCATAGGAAGGGCAAAAGACAATGTTGTTCCCGACCTCCTTTCCAGAGCTGTTTTCTAACCAGGAAGACCAACCGCCTGCTGTTTTGTGTAGTTTGAAGATACCCGATGAGGTGAAGGATACGTGGTACAGGGGTATGTTGAGGAAAGTTCAACATGATCCCAGTTCTTATCCTCAGTGGCGAGTGAAGGACCAAGAGCTTTGGAAACTTGTGAGTGACTACCAAAAGCTTCAAGAAGAGGAAGATTCTTCATGGAAATTAGTTCTTGCCTAAGGATGTAAGACAGTTCGCTTTGCAAGAGTGCCATGACGAAGCTACAGCGGGCCATTTGGGTATTTTAAAGACTTTCCGTAGAATGCAAACAAAATACTATTGGCCTAAGATGAGGTACGACGTTGCTCGTTACGTTTCTAAGTGTCAGACCTGCCAACAAGTGAAACAGGAAAAGAAGAAACCAGGGGGAATGTTGGGCGAGAGAAGAGGAGTCAACGCGCCGTGGCAAATGATTGCTGCCGATCTTATGGGACCGTTTCCTCGGTCTCTGAAAGGATTTAAGTATCTTTTAGTAATCATTGACACCTTCACGAAGTACGCCATCCTGAGACCATTGAGAACTGCAACTTCAAGTGTGGTAGCTAAGTACCTGGAGGAGGATGTTTTTTTTATGGTATATGGTGTTCCAAAATACTGTATTTTCGATAATGGATCCGAGTTTATTGGGAATCCCATGAGGACTCTAATGGCTAATTACAAGGTAAAAGCTCTTTTTAATGCTAGTCGACACCCACAGGCCAACCCACCGAAAGGATAAACCAGACAATTGGCAACATGCTCCGATCATATGTGGGCACCAACCATCGAAATTGGGACGGTCATGTGGCTCAACTAGGATTTGCTTTAAGAACGGCTACTCATGAATCCACGGGTTTTCGCCAGCCTATCTGAACTTTGGCAGGGAGCTATCAGCAACTGGAGATGGATTTGATATTCTTCGCTGCGAGGATTTGCCTGCAGTAGAAGACACAAACCAGTATTGTGAGAAGCTCAAGGGTCTGCGGGAACTTTATCAGGTAGTATCGAGGAGATTGGAAGAATCCCATCAACGTGGAGCACATCGGTATAACCTTAGACGAAGAGCAGTGGAATTTAGGGTGAGGGACCTGGTCTTGAAGCGAAATTTCGCTCAGTCAGATGCGGCAAACTTTTTCTCTGCCAAGCTAACACCAAGGTATGTTGGTCCTTACGTAGTGGCTGCAAGGCTATCTCCAACAGTGTATGCCTTAGAAGACCAGCAAGGTAAACGCATTGGAAATTGGCATGTCTCGGATTTGAAGAGCTATCAGACCTAGTAAGAAAATGTGGGACATTTTCTTCGGGAAGAGGGGTATTTGTAACGTTTCGCAATCATAGGCCTTATCTGCACTCGGAAACGGGACTGATCACCCCGTTTAGAATTAATCAGTTGCGGTGCGCGCCCGTAATTGTCCGACACCGTAAGGTAATGATTAGCGAAAATGGTCAGATATTGCCGCTCTCCACTTACCGGCGAATCTAAAAATCCGTAGATTGACCCAGTAGCCAAGCTTGACCTAGATGGCGCTATTATCAGCCGTGATGTACGTAACAGTAGTTAACGAGCAAGGACCACGTTGTGAAGAAAAGTTGAAGTTCGAGGATCATCGTTTGCCACCCTCAGGTCTTCTCGTCGTCTTGTAATTATTTCGAGGATTTTCTTGGACTCTGAGGGTTCTGGTCGACGACACAAGTTTGGCTGTGACGTGTTCCCTTGCATCCCGGTCGGCCGGCATCGTCTCCACACCTGGATGACCTGGACACGCCATTATCGCCCAGGACGGACCTTATCAGACTTCAACCGATAAGTCTAACTCTTAATTACAACTTTCGACCGTATCGGTGACCACTATACATTTGTGTGGGACACAGAAACAGACTCAGTATTTGCCACTTTAAGAGTGAAGTTATATGAACTAAGCTGAATAGTATATTGGCTGTTTCCATAGTCTATAATATTGTCGTTTTAAACATGTATTAATAATTGTTCTATTTATTCTCTGTTAAGATATATGTGTCCTATTTATTATTTTCGGTGGCCACCGCTAATTATCTCTGTATTGGCTAGATTTATTTTGCTCGAGCAAACTAGTACATCCTATCATTTAACATAGTTAGAGCCTATTTGTTTGAAAAGTATATTTATTTATAGCTTCATTATTAGGGTATAGCTCTGTTTTGCTTGAGCGAACTGTTCTCATTAATTTAGCAAGTTTTACTTTTATTTTGCAGGAACAATAGATATATATTGTGAATGTTTATTAGGGCATGAACCCCTGATGCATGTGATTTCTTTTGTGTGTATTTATTGAGTGGCTTTTACTTTCTATTGCCTTGGCATTAAATTAAGCTCAAATTATCGAAACAGGTGCCTCATTGATTAATCCTCTCTGCTCGTTCAGTTACCAGAATTGTGTTGACTTGCACCACAGATTGTAGATATTAACATTCGATCATTTTAATCCAAGCAACCGATATTATTAATAATCTGTCAATGTTAATGAAGAGCTGAGACTAGTTGTGTACTGGGTAGTTTAACTTTAGTATTGATTATAAGTTATACAGTAAGTAGGGTCCATGGGGTCGACCTAGACCTGATCTTAGTAATACTGTGTAAAAGCCGGCCTTACCCTCCCGACCCAACAGCGGAGCGAGAATAATATTCCTTTATTTCTCTAACTCTAAGGACATTTCATCTTCTTCCGGCGTCAGGGATAGTTTCCTCATTCTCCCCCTGTGTGTGTATCTTGCAAATGAGGTGGCGCCCTAAAGACCATTCCAGTATAAGTGCTAGACCCTCTAGGACCACCGACCCCGACCCATCTCTGAGCTAGCCACCATATTGTTTCCTGGGCGAGGTAACAAGTTGTATAGTTTACGAGAAGAAATGATAGTCTATTAAAATAAGGCACTTTTTATAGACACCGGATTTACATATTGGTTGCACCTTTGCAGACCCCATCGTCTGAAGATGAAACAGGAGCAAGTATGTCAGAAGTTCACTGGACTAATAATAAATGTCATCTGCATCACCAACTGTTTCTGACAACGTCTGCCAATGAGTTAATTACTTCATAACTCTCTGCCGGTTATGAGTTAATCTATTCCTTTTCTGTTTCTAACTTAATCACTAGGTCTGTCAAAGTGGGACCTGGAACATGTACAGAAATGTTATTACTGACGTAGTATCATTCGAAGTGATCAACTAGGCTGCGCTTCGCTCGCTAGTTAGCAAAGAGTTTGATCTCTACCACTAATAAAAATATTACTTCTAACTAGGTCACTCAGAGATATACTTATTGATTTTAAGAGACTTTGAGTCCTGACTTACTCTAAAATCCATAATTAGACCAAGTTGGTTAGCAATAAATAGACTTAATATTCCTAAAACTTGCTAGATTCAAAACTTTTTAGCTGACATATGACAAGATTTTAAAACCTGTCATGAACGACCCGGACTCTTCAATCTTCTGTGTAAAAGATTTGGTTTCTGAAATATCCTTGGCAAACTCTCTTGAAGACGTTCCGGCCTGAAAAGCCAACTGGCATCTAGAATTATAACTGTGGTGACTCAAATTTCGGATGTCTCCAGTCACCACATTGACGTGAAGTAATAATTCTTAGTCAACAAAGTTTTTGGCATGTTGGCGCCAATAATGGTTTAAAAAAAGCGAAACAGAACTTTTAACCATTAAATGTTAGCTTATAAATCAAAATTTTCCTTTTTTAAGGAAAACTATTCTCTTGCACCGCCTAATTCTATGATTTTAAGTGCAATCCTTATCATTGATTAAAATTTTAGATGTTACAAAGAATGAAAAAATGTATATATACATTAGTTGTATGTTCATAAAACAAATTTCTGCAACATACACATGTGCCATGTTTCCATTCAGATGTTCTCAGACACACCTAGATGATTAAAAAAGACTGTCTACTCCAATATTGCCAGAGTCATTCACAGAAGCAGCAGATGCTACATCATCCAAGAGGAGAAGAGGGTACCATCTTGTAAAGATGTTTTAAATTGAAGTCCACTCACAATTGATGCCAGAGCACCTGAGATCTTCGTTAATAATACAAAAGATTCTGGCAAATGAAAGAGCAACATGGAACCTTAGACATTGGATTTCATTTTCCTTGAGCGTTATTTTCCTTCTCTATATTAAAATGGAAGTTTTGAAATCACTATTTTTCTTATATAACAACACTTATACTTGATAGTGAGTTTTGTTTGCTACTTTCTAGACCACGAACTTGTATTCGGTTGACTAATACAATATTCATCCTGAATGAATATATTATTAACAAATAGGATTCAAAATCCTTTCCGGCCGTACTGAAGAGAGATACATTGTTGAGTGAATTCTATCTTTTAAAAGATTGCATTAAAATTAATTTAGTCTTAAAGAATATAAGAGGTACAAAGTTCACTCTATAACAATTCTTTGATAGCTTGAATTTTAACATTTTATTTTAAAAAAAGTATGGAATCCCCATCTAAATCTAGATATGTATACATATTCAGGACATATTAATCTATATATACTCATAAGCACATAAATGGTGTCATGATTTAGAGATGTTAAAATAGTATAATTTTAATTCGATTCAGATCATTACTTTGAACATTTGAATGAATTACTTGTAAATTTCCTTGCATGAATTTATTCTCAAGACATATATGTATGCATTCTCAAGACATATGTTAGTAAGAATGTTCAACACTATTAACGCTCTCTAACTCTTATCGGTAACCATATTAAAATGTTATAAAATAAAGAAAAAATAATATTAAAAGGTTTTACACAATCTGTAGAGGTATTACATTTTTCATCATATACTTAGTGCTCTGACAAATATATCCTATGAATGGTTAGGTACATCTTATAGAATTAGATACAAGGAAATTCTTGAGTTGCAGACAGGAAGTTAGCGCATCCACTAAACATTTCCGTTACCCAAAGCTTTACGACTGAATCATCCAAGTCCAGTTGCTCAACAGACATCATCCAGTAATAGTATCTCATGAACAGTCTGATGAACTGAGTAGAATTTCTTGTGCTATGATGAAAAGTTTATCTTGATTAGGTTTCCACAAAAATTGGCAAAATATAGCACTTAGAGAACGAAGCATTTGTAATAAATCCAAGTATTCGTAAATAAATCACTCTTGCACACTCAGGAGAAAGTGCCAAGGACTCTACTGGTTCTCTAGACAATATATCACCAAAGTCAGTGATATCTTTGCTTTGTGTATAAACATACACGTCTCAAGATTACTCTATTAACAGTTCTTGATAACAATTTGACCATCTCTACTGTAAGATGAGATCTTATAAAGAACTTTGAATAAGTTCACAATCCTAACGGGCTATAACAAAGTAATGTCACGAGTGAATAGTAAGAATTTAGAGTCAATCATCAGCAGCAATTTTTTTATTGAAACATTAAAAAAGATAAGGCCTTAGTAGGGAACCCTGAGGAATACTTTGAAAATATATGACTTATAGTATATAGACTGGAATAGTAAGTGAAACTCATAATTTACACCATAATTATAACACGTAAAATTACAATATATATATAATATTACGTGTTATTATACCATACTCTTGAGCAGTTCTTTTATCTGTATCAATAAAGACAAATCAATAAGGACGATATATTTACTTTTGAACAATTACGTAACAAGTACCAAACACACGCGAATATTAGCGACTTGGTTACAACACACGGCCAAACAGAAAATATAAATCTTGAAATTTGGTCATTATATTATTTAAGAACTAGAAGCAATTGCATACAAATTTCATATAAAAACTATTCAATATATATAAATTGTTTGGTTTGTGTGTAAACATTTACAAAATTGATGTGAAAAATTTATGGGTGAAACAAAATAGATTAATTCTTAAAGAGAAATAATAACCAAAATACTTATAGTAGTTTCAAAGTTGAATTAAGTCAGCTTATTCAATATTGTTAAAGCAAATAGTAGTACAGTATAAACAGTAGACTAGTATTTGAAGTTAAGTGCACAGAAATATTTTATTTCATGAGAAAATGATCGCCTGGATAGCTTCGTATATGATATCCTGGCAAGATACCACTAGAGATCTACTTGTATTATTCCATTCTGAGGTTCTCTTCAAAGCGTTGCCGGGGAAAACTCCACAGATACAGTTCCAAGCCCTGAAAGTAAATCATGCATTCACTGCGCTATATGCTGTCCAGTCTATTATATCTCTGTTTTATGCGATTTTTTATTCTATATTCTAAAAGACTAACCGTCTAAAACAATGAGCGATTCCCTACACAAGCTTCAATACTGCGGTTTACTAGTTAGTGAGTTTCATTGGATTTAAAAACATTTGGATATAACTAGAATTTGTTGGTACTTTTTAGTGTTACTTTTCTTTGTTTTATATTTAAGGCCATTCCCTGAAGTGGATGGCGAAAATAGTGTTCCAGCCAAAACTGAATTATGTAGTTTTAACGATCTTAATTTAATAACGTAATTAATTTTTCATGCTACAGTTATGGTGCAAATTATAAGCTTCATGTACTATTCCAATCTTATATGTTTGTGGTATTCCTCAGGGTTCTGTACTCGAGCCTTATCGTTTCAATATTTCCATCAGTAATATTGCTGATGTGATTTACTCTAAATTCTTACTATTCGCTCGTGACACCTTGTTATAGCTCGCCAAAATACGGTTGGAATTTTATCAATTCAGTTTCAAGGAGTTAAAATACCTGTAATATACTTCTTAGTGTATGTATGAATAATTAATACAATTTTCTACAAAAACACAGTGATTTATTACTTAACGATTCACGACGTCCATAAAAACAAAAATAATGCCAAGATTCCAATTATTTCAATTGGTTTATGTTTTAATTGTACTTGGAAAAAATTTGATAGGGTTTTTAAGAAACATAGCCTACTTTTGGAATGGATATATACGATAAGTATACTATAGGAAACTTTATTAATGCATTATTACTCTAAAGTATCCAATAATACAAAATCACCCAAAATAACTTTAGTATATCGTTGTTGTCAGTTAAATGTATAAATAAAAACCAACCATAAATCTATAAAAATTCAAAAAATCTTATATTTGTATAACTATATTTGTTCACCATACAATTAATAGTGTCACTAAATTCCCATTTGATGCAAACCCAGTTTCTCAAGAGGAAAACAGTGATATTTTGATAAAGTCTTCTTATTCCGTACAACAAAACAAAACGAAATAGAGTGATCTTAGAAATAACAAAGCTGATTGTATTTACGGTTGAGTTCGTTTTAAATTGAAACGTATCGCTTTGCGAGAACAGTCTTGCGATAAAGAACAGCATAATTCTATACAAACATTGGTTTTATCTGCTCTTGAGAGAAAGGTTCCATAAAATATACGAGTACGTATGCAGAATATAAAATTACTGTCATACCTTTTATTCATTTATAGAAAACACAGAAATAGAAATATTCTTTCAAGACTGAAAGACTTTAAATCCAAATACTTCGGGAAATGAAATGTTCCAGGAAATTAACAGACAAACGAAACGAAATAGAACACATATTGGAATCCTTTTGAAGAAATTTTGAAGATATCCGGTAACTTTACAGACTTACATTTACCACCCTTTGCATAACAGCAGCTGAAGACATGTCAGAGCAAACAAACCCCACTAACAATCATCGTATAATTCGTTTTTTATATAGTACTCAATCGGGTGAACAATCATGTGCTTTATATACGTTTTGAAACGCGTTGTACGAGTGGATAAAATTATGCTTTTATGATAATATTCACATAACTCGCAGTAACTGAAGAACAAGTGTTATCGCAGCGAGTGAACGACGCAACCAATAATAATTTGTCAATTTGATTATCTTTACCACATTGATTTTTTGGTCTTGTTATTACACACAACTGTGTCTATTTAATCTCTGCTGTATCTCTTACAGTTTCAAGATCCCTTTAGTGTGCATAAAATTTGGAATTCTCGGTAGATTTCTCTTCTAAATTGACTAATTTAAATTTTGAAATACTAAGATTTCACTTTTGTTATGGACGCTATCTAGTTTAATTCAAATTGTATTATCATCATGGCCTATTTTAAACATTCATACCTACTTGTTATTACTGAGGGTTTTATTAGAAAGTAATACCTCGAATAGTCTATCTGTGCATGGTCAGAAAGAAAGTGATCTCCAGCAAGAGTAGATTCTAAACAATTGTACTGTTTGCAACACATTTGACTTCAGCAGCAACACCTGTACCAGTGTAAGTATGGGACACTTTTTTTAGTGAAAGTCCATTGCCATACCTTTTCGGTTTTAGGTGAGTGTTTACGTATGTTTTTTCACCTGAGGAAGAGGGTAGATTTCAATCCTCGAAATGTTGTGTTATACGTTTTTCCATGGCTAATGGCTAATGTAGAAATCGTATTTTTACTTTGTTGAAAAATATAACATGCACACATCTGTTGTTATATTCATCCTTAGTCTCTCCAGTGTTCACACCCTTGTTCTTTATACATCTTATCCTTGTTTCTGCTACTCATCAGGTACAATTATGCACAGTTTTACCGTTCAACCGATATATAACCGTTTAGCAACAATACGCTTGCCAAAGAACTCGTAAAAGAAACAAACTGTTTCATTAGATGTGTGACATGTGGCACCATCACACTGGAACAATAACATTAGTCTTCAAGATGTGCAATAAACTGCGCAATGATATATCTGCTGTGAGAGTTTCAAATAAAACAGAGTTGATTATTCGACAACATGATAAGAGACAAATGACTTTAGGAAAAAGAGTGCTTTCGTATCACACTTTGGTATGTTATTTAACATCAGTATATAAGGTTAAACCATACTTAATTAGTGATAAAAACGCGGCTAATCTTCAAAACTACACTATTGTCAGCATATTTTCTAAGCCATATTGATTATGGTGCGTGTTTCTGTTAATTCATTTAATGAGGCTGGCTCCTACGGCCTACGTCTCACGGAATTTCAACAGAACGGGTCCGATCGATCTTTAGACACCATATCATTCAGGTATACGGAGCATGTAACACGGGCACGGGCGACCGTGGCTGCCGAGTGACATAGGCCTAAGGAACCCCCAGGACGGTTCGCTACCCCTCGAAAGGTCCATTCCTTGTCCGTCTCCTTACCGTGATCGTGCGACATCCTCGTACGGACGGCCACAATCATCAACGCTAAACAAACAGCTTTCGGATCTTTCCGTACACTGTAATTTTTATTATGCCTTTTAGCGCAACGAAATGACAAAACAGCTGTTTCAATTTGTACTACGTTTTTGCACGAAATTGTAAACTTAAGGCTGTTCTCTGAGTACAAAATTGTAGCATAAAGTATACTCAAGCTGTTTGACATTGAATGCTGACATCGTTATGCTGAATCAGTATAGCGTCAGTCATGATAGTCCACACTTTAACCTGATCCAGTTTAGCGTAAGTCAAAATAATGATTGACTGATTCCCATATTATTAACCTGAACCAATTTAGCGTCAGGCCAAATGATTGCTGACTGTTAGATTCCTCTTTTGTCTAAATGAAACGATAGATTTGAATGATTAGAACATTTTTATTTTGATGTGTCACATATTTGTGTTAATGAAGCCAACAAGTGAAACAATGTATTCCACAATGTTGCCGACTAATGTACCCAGCCAGTATCCGTTACAATGGCACTTCGCTACAATACTGTGGCGCTATCATGCGACAAACAGTAGAATTATTTCTATTGACCTACTTTAGACAAACAAAAACACAATGTTGAGGTCGATTCTACCACTGTAACTTCCTGGCGCGGTTTTGATAAATTTTGTAATACACGTGTACAATAATAATAATAAAATTAGTAATTAAAATAACGATAACTGATTTATCGCTTTATTATTATAGTATATTATCATTTAAATGACAGCTTTAGAATCATTTATGCTACCTTTATTGTAGGGGTTGATAATTAATATTATTAGGTTCATGTATATGTCATAGGCAATTTACTTTCCCTCATTACTGTCAACACATCTGCGACAGCACCCTCATTCTAATGAATCACCGAGTTTAGTATCTGCTACATGTTACTGATTATTAGTGTCAATTTATTGTATGTACTAACAATAAGTATGATTTATAGAATACTACGTACCCCAGAAGGATTCACCTCTGGCCGGTCTCCAACTTCAAACTGAAGATTCAATAACAAAAATCGTTGTCACTTACATCTAGGCAACCCCAGGATGTCCAGGAGTGGCACATCACTAACCGCAAACTTTGAAAAATTGGGGTAAAAATAAATAAGTTGATAAATATAGGTTAGTTGACTTCAAATAATTGTTATTGGAGTGGGTTACTTTAGTGTAAAAAACTGCTAGCGTGAGCAAGTACAATCCCTTGCCTGCTTTAACTGGAATAGGCTAGATCTTGCCTCTTCTCATACCTAGGTGAGATGAATGGGTTCTGAGTTATAGAGTCCGCTATCCCTCCTAATGGACTTTCTACAGGAGGCGGTCCTTACCACCAACTTATCCTTCCTGAAATCCTGTCACTCCAGAAGTAAGTGCAACTCTAGAACTAAGTCCAATGAGGGGTTTCCACATCTTCTTGCCGTAAGTTTAAACTTTGAATATTTTGGTCGATAACGCAAGGAAATAATTGAATAAGCTATACAGTCTGAAAGCACGTTCAATTAATATGCTCCACCTCTCTTAAAAAAACTCTTTATCGAATATTATATCTAATGTTTATGCATGCTTTGACATCCACACGTTTTCCATACAATAGAAAAACTAGGTAGACAAAGCTAGTTTTTAAATGTTTTCAAATATTTGGGAAAGATGGTTAGTTTATAAAACAATGCATATGTAATTTTTAACTCGTAAAAATAATAAAGACCATCTTCAAGTACATTGTCAACTACACTTCATCATAATCTAAGAGCCTAGATCCGATGTCAATTATAAGAGTATTTGAAATACGACTTGGTTTTTATAAAGATTTCTAACTAATAAATAAATACAATTAATTGATCCTCAGACGCGGTGGTTCTGGTGGAGATGAACTAAAATGTAATGATAATTTTTTTCTCATATCATATTTTTCTTGTCTTAACACATATAAAAATAACCGTCTGACGGGGATATGGAAGTTTTTTACGTGTGTGGTGGTCAATTTAAGTATATTAAGGTAAGAAACTATAATCTGAGAGGAAAATATCGTTTCACATTTATAACCCATTTGATACCGCCCCACTTTGACCGTTACTATAACTAGATCAGAATTATTAAATTATTTCTGAACAAAACCTCGTCCTAGATTTCAAAGAATACCACGTTCTGTGCCCATACAATGAAAATTGGCTCTCGGCTCATATATTATTATCATATGACGTGTAAAATGTGTATGATTTAATTTTACCATATGAGAAGAACGGTTGGATTCAAAAAATCATTAATTGCATTGCATAATCCTTAGAATCAATGAATGGTGTTATTCGTAAAATGACACAAATACAATTTAGCAGAGTAAACAAGTGTTGAATAAACTGCAGATTCAGCATTGTGAAGGAAATTCGGCTAACAAGACGTCATTACAACTGGACATATCTCACTGCTGTACCGTCGGAGAAATGATTCAGATGTTATTTTGCGCTCCAGATTCTGTTTTTCTCAGTCATAATGATCGTTTTTCCATGAATACAAATACAAGTTATTGTTTACGTATTAATATAGGACAGTTCTCAATTCTGTTTTATAATAATGTGTTTTTGTTATATTTTGCCAAATTTGGACTCCATCCATGAAGTCTCAAAGTACACTGTCTATTGGTTTCACTCAAATTTGATCGTGATGCTTGACAAACTGTGCTATTCACGTGGGGCATAGAACGAACCAACTAACCTATCCGTGCACAACGCTCAAATCGGCCGTACTGTTATGTCTTCCTCTACATTCTTTACTTTTTTACTTTGCGACTCACCTTGGCGCAATATGATATTTATTTATTTAATTTATGTCTTTGTGTGTGTTTAATTATCCTGTTAAACAAAATAATTTAAACGTGCTTTGACAACGCGTTACACCTAAGAAAGCAATAAATTACTCGAGCTGTAAGCACACAATATAAGATTTATCTTAGCAATTTCAGAACCAAGTCGATATAAAAATACTATGCTTTTCCTCGGGACTTGATTCAATATTTAATACTAGTGAGATACCATAAATCAAATTTCAAGTTTATATATGATTTAATGCTTGAGATTTCCTGCGGACTAACAGACATCATACAGGAAAGTAATATTTATTTAGCCCGGCTATTTATCAAGGGATTGCTTTCATGGCTACCAATAACATTAATTGGTCAGCCAAATCCTATGAAGTGATATGCACGATCATCGAACTCTACGTTACCTATACAAAAATGTTTAACTTCGTAAACTTAGATTTTCATATCTTGCTAGTAATGAATTTACAAAAATGTAATTACGTATTTATGATGATGGTTTTAAATTTATATTCAACTAGCTGTTTTCCGCGGCTTCGCACACTTATCATACACTTTGCCCGTGTATGTGCACTTCTGGTTCAAATGAATTATATTTCCAACGCCGATCAAGAAAATCTGTGTATGTTTAGAGCCATTGTACACGTACATGGCTACAGGTGCTTTATTAAAAAGTGGTCTAACACTCCAGTTCTTTTCAACCAGAATTTTATCATAAAGTCAAATATACACCATAACTTAGCGCCTTCAATTTTTTTTGTTATATAATAATCGTAACTGTCTCGTAATAGCAGTTTATAGTTTGCAGGTGCTTTGAAAATTGTTATATTTTACAGCGCCGCCTAGTGACGAGTTACATCAATGGGCATCTATATATATAAAAATGAATGTTTGTATGTTTGTCCTTTATGGAATCGTGAACTATTGGACCGATCATGATGAAAATTTGTACGTATATGTATTTTTCCACGGAGAAGGTTTATAAGCTATGCCCATCCCTTTCCCGATTCAGGATTCCGCCCCACTGGTTACAGAAATACCCATAAGAAATGCATTGCAGCAAACATATGTTAACGTCTTTTCAAATTTTTAATCAGCTGTTCTTTGTAAACATATATTACACTTATAGTTTTAAAGCATAGAGTAAGCTTAAGAGAAACGACAAATTTTGTTTAAACTGTTTTTGCAATCACTGTTAAACATAGACTTTACTATCCAGATAATACAATTCAAATTTGACGTAAAAATTCACCTTTAACTGCAATATTTATTTAATATAAACCATGCTCATGCTTGATCAGAAGAGTAATGCAGATATCATAATTACTATCTTACGTTGGCTACAAATATAAAGAATGTTATAAAATCAACCTTAGTTGTTTTTTTTGACAGAAGTATGGTTCTCAAAACTCCGTGTGTACATATTCTCTCGATCGAGACAACAAAGCAAGCTCAATCGTGGCATCGGAGATATAACTAATTTAATCTAAAATTTATTATAGTAAAAAAAAAAATTACTAAGTAATATAAGGACTTCGGTTCTTAAGATTTGCGTGCGAAGCCGTGGGTAACAGCTAGATAGAGGCAGGAATATGGTACATACCTTCATAATACGCCCAAGAGGCTCACGATGGAACGACTATCAATTATCTCAGCAATGTTTAGAATGTGATAGAAAAAGAATAAGTGAATATAGTGTACTGTTTTCAACGGGAAATTGCGTGCGAAGCCGCGGGCAACTTTTGCAAAAAAATTATTGAAATGCGCAGCAAAGCGCGCCAGGCCCGCTAGTATCATATAAACCTTCTCCGTGGAAAAAATGTATATACATACAAATTTCCGTAATGATCGGTCCAATGGTTTACGATTCCATAAAGGACAAACACACAAACATTCATTTATATATATATATATATATATATAGACATGGATTTTACCATTAAAAACTCTCTTGAATATACTCGTAAAATTTCATGAATCTCTTCAAGAATCCTTAAATTTGCTCACTTCAGAAACTTAGACTTTCGTATCTCCAATGAAATTGTTAAAAATGCGATTATCTGTTAAAATTTATGGTTTAAAATTTAAATTAAATTCAGATTATACCATAAGGAACTCTATATTCAATATATTCATAATGTGTAACGAGACGCCAAGTGTGCCGCTTTCGTTGCATTAGTTTATATAATTGCAAACATTAGCTATGTTCTTATCTTGCAAGAGTATGAGGATTACTGTAAGCATAACCTTACTTGTGCAAGAGTAAGACTGTCCTTCACAGGATATAACATCAGGATGCTTATTTTTCGTACAGATTGTTATTTGATGGTATTAATGTAATACAGTGGAACCTTACACATAATTATTTTAAAATGGTTAGTAATATGTTTAATATAAATTTTATCATTGGATTATATAAGGGGGCTTAGGAGCTCAAGACCCGCTCCTAAAATTTTGAGACACAAACCTAAAAATTGCACCTAGTAGTTTTTTTTAAGTTAGAACACATTGATGAGGTCTTAAAGCTCAAAAACTTCCTTGTGGAATACTCCTGAGCTCTAATTCTTGGTGTATACTTTATATTTCCTAAACCACACAGTGTTGTCAGCCTCCCGCCACCACCCCCCCTGGAATAATTTTATATATACGCTACTAAATTTTATAAATGTTTAATTAATTTTGTAACTTTATATTTTGAATGTGCAATAATTTTTAAACCAGTGATTTAAACATTTTAAATAATCTGCGTGAAATTATAATTCGACTGTCATAGTAAAAAGTGCTAAATGTTGTGTAAAGTGTATAGTATTATATCCATATATTATGTAAGTATTTATCCATATAAATCATGGAACAATCCTATTAACTCAAATTTTCAGTCTCACGTGTAAATGGGAGTACTATAGTGTTTACTGAGTACACAGGTTATTAGGGAACCGAGCGTCTCTTGTCAGCAGCTTTATTCGTTTTTGTCTATATTTATTCCGCTCCAATTCATGTTTTAAAAGTGTTTTAGTTAATATGCTCTCCTTCGTAATGAGATAGATTTGGCTTTTCAAAAAGTGGACAAGCTTCAAGAATAAGCTTTCAAAAATAAAAAGAATCATTGTTCTTTAATAGGAATTTTATTTTTAACAAATTGAATTAATCAATTAATTCTTTCAGTAATTCGATGCAAAGTTTACCGATACTAATTTTTTAGGATTAACTTAACTGTGAATACTGATATAAAAGTATAGATACGTCAGAAATATTCAATGCCATTATAGAATATTAGATTCATTTAAAACACTTTACGCAGTAATGGCGGAAATTGGTTTCCATTAGACTTAAGGAACGCTGGAGACGTTATGGTTAAACTGGGCTGAGGAGGAGTTAGCTGCGATAAAGTGGACCTTTAGAGGGAGATTAACTCTTTCCGGCCAGATAAATTACTCTTTGGATATAAATCTGCAACCTCAACTTAATCATTTCGAATTTGTGTGATGGGAGGTATTAAGCCGAAAAATTTAATTTTGCTAAGGTTTCTGCTTATTTTACATTGTAATTTAAAAGAAGTTGTCATATTTTTATTTAATACAATTGAACCATAATAATAGTTAAATTGTGGGTTTCTCGTGTTTTTATTTTGCGAGATACTTGTTTTTGCTTTTGTAATGTCCCACGATTGCGCATGGAATGTCAACTCAAATTAACATTGAGTATACAGAGATCAATCTACCTTTTATTTTAGATGTTAAGAGTTGATAAAATATTTTTATGATATTCTCATCGTGGCTTTATTTATATTTTCAAGATACAATATAATTTTCTTTTACATTAAAAAAAAAACAAAGATTTTATTAAATCAGCTAAAATAGAATTCACTGATAAGAAGTCTTGAAGTGATATTTGAAAATAATAGATGACAGAATACAGGCTGAAGGATAGTAAATAACTCCGGAAACATTGATACAAAATTGTGGCAAAAATATTGAGATAAAGTAAAATCCAAGTTGCAGCCTTAGGGAAACAAGGTGTGAGGTCACACATGTAGGGCGAGGGCGATAAGTTTTCACGCCTAGGAATATTGTGTGATTTTAGTATCGATTTGAAAGTAAGTAGATTTCAAAAGAAAATCTGAAGAGAAATGTGGGCTGTAGTATAATAAGCGGGTCCATGACAATCGAACTATCGATATTCATGAGTTACGAATTCTCGATATAACTACCGATATAAAATTACGTTATAGATTTTTCAAATTATAGTAAGTTCGTTTGATTTATGTCTTAAAAATTACAATTTAATGATGAAAAATAACCATTTAGGCTATTTATATTTATAAAACGTAAAAACCAAAACAGTGTGGCATTTATTTACTTTTTACTGTTTTGAAGGATAAACGTGTCTGACTCCCTGTGACACAAATAACGCATCTACGTCGCCATTGTGCCCACGGCCAACCATTACTCAAATACTTTACACATGATTTTACTCCTTTAAAATTAATTTGGAACAATAAAGTCGAAAAATAATATTATAGGCTTTTATGACCGTACTAATCAATCTAGTTATTATGTAAAATAAAAATAGCTGGCAATTATTAATTAAGAATAGCTATAGGTCAAATTTTACACTCGATAGTTTAGATATTTATAATTGATAGTTGATTCGATTCTCGTGGTGGCCGCTTATTATACTACAGCCGAAATCTGTTCAGATCTAAGATTTCTAGAATCATAATATTTAAGTCACCGAGGTCGAGTGAGTCTTAGTTTTAAACTAGCTTTCTGGCCGGATACCATTACATTTTTCATAATGAACAAAACCATTCCCATTGCAGGGTAAAATTGAAATAGGTTATAATTAATTCGACCTAACAGTACATATTTATTGAGTTTTCAAATATTATTAGACTTATTTTAATATGTTAAAATGCATCCTTGGCTGCAATAAATTATTTTGATACTTGTTTAGTTAATTATTGGAATAAAATGACAATTAATTTAAAAATTAAAAAATTTTAATCTCGTTATGCTTAAAGCTTAGCCATATTCTATTTTGTGACATGCACCTTCATCGAACTCAGTGTTCCTCATATATAGAAATAAAGAATCTTGCAAAATTCCAAGTCTATAGTTTAAAATTAAATTTGTCTAGCCCCACAAGTGATAGGTCTCACTAATGCTCAGCAAATTAATGAATGGAGAAGAATTGTGAGTGTTTTAGTGGATCTTAATATTTTAAGTATATTCAACACTTCAACTGTTGTACTTAATATTTCACTAAAAAAGTGCTTTTATTTTAAAAGTTTTTATCTATTCGAATTTGATTCTTTGTTAGCAACGAGAAGAATTTTATGAAACATTTGGAATGTCTAGCTAAGTCTCAATCGTTTATTTCACCAATAATAAATGGATTTATTTTATTCCATTTCTCATACAAACTTGAATCTGCAATCAGCTGTTGGAACCTTTGATTTCAAACTTTTATTTCACCGGAAATACTGAACCGAGTGCTTTGGCAGTCAATTTATTCGTCAGTGAATTGCTTTTATTTCATTTCTCATTCAAACTTAAATCTACAATCAGCTGTCAGAACCGTTGATGTAAAACGTTCATTGCACCGGTCATACTGAGCAGAGCGCTTTGGCAGTCAGTTTATTTGTCATCAATGGATTGGTTTTATTTTATTTCTCATAAAAACTTAAATCTGCAATCAGCTGTAAGAACTTTGAAGTAAAAGTTTATTTCACCGGAAATACTGAGCAGAGCGCTTTGGCAGTCAGTTTAATCGTCATCGATGGATTGATTTTAAATTATTTCTCATACAAACTTAAATCTACAATCAGTTTTTAGAACCTTTGATGTAAAACTTTTATTTCACTGGAAATACTTAGTTGAGCGCTTTGGCAATCAGTTTATTTGTCATCAATGGATTTCTTTTATTTCATTTCTCATATAAACGTAAATCTGCAATCAGCTGTTAGAACCTTTGATGTAACACTTTGATTTCACCGGAAATACTGAGCCGAGCGCTTTGGCAGTCAGTTTATTTGTCATCAATGGATTTCTTTTATTTCATTTCTCGCATAAACGTAAATCTGCAATCAGCTGTTAGAACCTTTGATGTAACACTTTGATTTCACCGGAAATACTGAGCCGAGCGCTTTGGCAGTCAGCTTATAATATATTTTACAATATACGATTATATATTGTTTGCTGTACAAATTAAGGACGAGAATTCCCTTATATAATTACAAATTGCTCTGAGTTTGTAGACATTTTGAAACATTTAATATTATCGGACATATTGAAAGTTGTACTGGGTCCATTCCTTAAGGTCTGCAAGTTAAAATTTTTATTCAGATTAATAAAAAATATTATTTTTCTAATTTTTTTTACTTATTACAATTCTCTCTACATTTATTTATTTTAAACCTACCTCTAAGGCGAATTTTTTCCTTTAAATTTGTAAATCTGTTATAGTCGGTCTCTTTAACAAGACCTCATTTCCGACCTCCTGTATAAATATCAGGATCTACCTTTGCTTTTTCATTGTTAGATTAGTGAGTTCATAGTTACGATCTCGTAACAACACATTCGAAACTAGGTTTCCAAACAACTCATATGATGGAAATGTTACTGCTGGTCGATTATTAGCATTATTAGACTCACACAGGGATAAATTGAGCAATGATAATCTTAGATTTTGCTAAAGAACTTTACTGTGTAAATTACATACTGATAATTAAAATATTAAAAAAGTTTGATTTGAGAGGTTAGAATTATATCTCTCCATTGAACAGGAGGCAGTGTGTGACGTAACACCCACCAGGCTGAGTAATGTGTGAGGTATTCCTCAGGGCCACATGCTTAGTCCTTTGATGTTTATGTTGTATGCTAATGCCTAACTAGTACATTTTACACTGCAGTCATGATGGCGCCTACTTTAACAAGTCCCAAATAAAAACTATGAAATGAGGAAGATCAAAATTGGCATAAACAATGCGCTGGACTAGAGATTTGATCATAAACGCAAACAAAATGAGTAAAATCCAAACATATGTTTTATGTAACTAACACTTTAGAGCTTTTATTAATAACTATGCTAATGTACGAATGTTTAACTCCATTTCAACTTCCGTTCAGCACAGCTTTTGAAATCTGACACTGACACAAACTTGACTCCTGAAAACTGAAGTCCACGTTTGAAGAGATACTTAAAAAACCGGCGATGAAGAAATTAAAAATAGTTTCAACATCAGCAAAACCTAAACTATAAAAGAGCCATGTCTTGTTTTTCAGCAGCCGCCAGATTAATCCATATAAAGAGGCGTTCTCGTGGTCTCATCAGGTGTACAATTGAGTGCAATTCGATGTTTTACACACGACCTCAAAGGCCGACAGAACAACGCAGTTTTCTTCTACACATAACGTAGCTATGAGTGGTGAAATTGAGCTATATTCAATATTTACATTGAATCGACCCTTCCCACCATCCAGATATTTTGTTACCATATGGCAATAAATCTACGAACGAAGGGATGACAATAAAGTAGTTGTTATATCTGCATAGATTTAACGGACTATAATATTCCTGGAATAATGCAGTAACAGGAAATTGGACAAATATATTTCCCTCAATATAAAGCGGAAAATTGTTACCTCTTATTATATTTGAACTTTTACTAAAGTTTACAATAATTGTAATATAGAATAATAATATTAATTTTAGAATTAAAATGATTCATTGAATTATTTCCAGTTTGTGTCGCGACGTGGTGCAAAGATCACGCACCGAATCTGTGCTCCAGATTCCTGTGCTCAGGACTGCTATGTATGATGTCTTGTATGGTAATGGCATGTCATCAATAAGATTCCATCCCCTGTAGCACAATATCCATAGAATCGTCTTTGGTTCGTGGATTCTCTAAACATCAGAATATCTGAGGAGGTTGGTTGAGGTGTACATAAGGAAATTATTCGCGCTTGCAGCGGATGTTGATAGACCTGTATGAAGGGATTGTATATAGAATATATACAGGATGTAAAAAATCCCCGCGTGGGCTTGATAATTCCCAAAATATTACAGGTAAAGCAATACAAATTGGCACATTATTACTGCACCTATAATATAAATATACTTTTTGAATCTATATTTATATATCTAAATTTTTTGTCATGTGAGATCTATAGCCCCCAAGAAGTCAGAAGGAAATCTAAAATTAGAGCATAGGTTGTGTGGTACATCAAATTAAAGATCTATATTACAGTATAGTACATTGCCGCAAAATGGACCCGAAAAGGTTAACTCTTTTAAAAAATAATCCGGTTTAAAGTTTGAAACCTTTACAATATTGGTCCTGTTCTAGGTGGTTGTGAAAGTTATACTTAGTAAATAGATACTGGACTTAAGAAATAGTTTTTAAGATACTTATTGACTCTTCACATCCAGTAGAGGATAGATGGTCTACAAGGGGTTTGGTAAAATCTCTTAACATAAACATAGCCAAAGATGTATATTATTTAAACGGAACAATATTTGATGTGCTTATCTTGTTTACAATTTTTTTATTGTGCTATTTTATCGACATAACGGCCACCCATAAGTTAGATATAAACATATTCGCTAAAGCTCAGTTTTTCTTTAATAGAAATGAAGATTCATGCAAAATTTCAAGTACGTAGGTCAATTCGTTTTCGAGAAATAGAGCGGAGGGACAAACAAAATTGAATTGTTTCCGGTACCACGAGTGCTTCGCTCGCATTCAGCCAAGAAATTTTCACTCATTCAGATTAAAACAAAAACACAGTAAAGATTTGCGCCTGGCTGTGGTTAACAACAGCTGGTATTGTTTTCATGCAGTTTGTTTTTGCATGAATTGTGGAATTAACAATCAATTAGCATCAGACAGCTCGTTGACTGGACGTGGCGATTGTGTATAACATAAAAGCCGTGTCCACACTATGCCGCGGTTGGCTTTTGGCAATGCCGCGTTGGCAAAGCCAATGCAATGTAGACGTGGCCGTTGGCATATGCCGCTGAGCCAATGGTTTGCCAACGAAAATCGCTCTAGTGTCGGTCTCCATCAAAGGAAGCCGGTGAGAGCCGGTAGTGGGACGAGCCAACCGTTGGCTTCACGCGGCATGCACGTGGTTCAGTTGTGGCTGAGACAGTGCCGAGTACAGTCATGGAGTGGACGAACGAATAAAGTGTGTCAACTTATTGAGCTCTACCGTGATAAACCTGTTCTGTGGGACTGTCGCTTGAAAGGGTACAAAGACAGAAACAAGAAACAAGATGCTCTTCAAGAAATAGCAGATGTTTTTGGTGTTTGACAAAGCAGTAGTGGAAAAGAAAATTAAAAACCTAGTGTGCCATTTTTTACGTGAAATAAAAAAAGGAGAGAGACTCAAGTAAGTCTGGTGCGGGAAATTCTGATGTGTACAAGAGTAAATGGTTTTTGCTATAACAAACATGCTATTTCTCCAGGATCGAAATACACCTAACGAAACGACGGACACAATCACGCAGGTAAATATATATTGACACAGTAAGTATTAGTAATTATATTTTACGTTCATATCAAACACATATTACATAGTTAGGGCTAATTATTTGTCTTGTTGAAAGGATAATTTTCCAGCCGGGGAAGCGAAGAAGTCTGCAAATTCTTTTTCTAGTGGCTTGTGCCTCATCAGTCCTTCTTCTTGAAGTTCGAGGAATGTTGACCAAAGCTTGATTTGAAGGGGATTGTCTCCAATGTCCTGGATTGATCTCACCTGTAGGTTGAGCAATCAGAGTCGAATGTTCCCACGGGGTTGTACACTGATTTGGAATTACTTTTTCCTCAAGTAGTTGTGCAGATAAAGTACTGCCAACACCACCAGCGTAGCCCATTCTGGTTTTAATAGCATAGGTCTTTGTAGTATGCGGTACACAGAGGATATTATGCCGAATGCATTCTCAGAAACTCTACGTGCTCTACTTAACCGATTAGTTGATCACTCTTTCTTTAGAGTCCTTTTTTTGAATACCTGGATATGGTTTCATGATGTGCTTTCGATAAAGGAAAAGCATCATCGGCCACAAAAAACATACGGTGTTTTATCTGTTCTTCCAGGAAGAGGAGTAGGAGGAGGAAGATGCATTGTGTTGTTCCTCAGACAATCTCTGAATGTTGTGTGACTAAACACACCTCCGTCTGATATTCTTCCTTGACAACCAACACATTGCGTAGATAAAGTTGTAGTGCGCATCTACCACCGCAAATAGAACTATACTGAAAAACCCCTTGTAGTTGAAATATTCTGTGCCACTATGGATAGGTTGCTTGCAACTCAATATGCTTTCCCATCAAAGGCCCCCACACAGTTTGGGAAATTCCACTTATCATTGAAACTCTTTTGAAATAACTTTCCACTCTGCTTCTGTTTTTGGCATCTGAAACAAAATGACAACAATATAGCAATATTCATTATCCAATCATTAATCTTTTCCTTTTTTTTAGGACGAGCATACAAATAAAGATGGAGATACTGCAAACCAATCGCAAACTGTCAACCAGGACCAAGTGCTGGACCAAGTGGAGAAACGCCTCGAAAACGTGTAAGTTTGCCAAAGGAACAGTCTGATCGGCCAGGCGGAGGCCCACAAAAGAAAAAAAAGACTACAGCTACAGAAGAAGCTCTGTCAATTATGAGAAGTATCCAAGGTCGGCATAAAGGTATGGATCAGTTCAAATCTTTTGGAGAGCAAGTAGGACTGCGTATTAAAGACCTCCCATCATCAAATGCTCAGAAAAATTGCAAAAACACCTTATTAGTAATATTCTGTTTGAAGCAGAAATGGGCAAGTACGACTATGGCAACCCAATCGGCGGAAGTTACTCACAGCCATTCTACCCAACACCGAACTACGTACAACAACCGATTTCTGTCCCGATGCCACCAGCTTGTCCCAATCCAAACCCATGTAGTGAGCAGCTGTCTTTTCACGGAATCACACAGGCAAAACTCTCCAGAATTCAGTCATAAGCTCCTCGCTATCAACCCATACGGACAATGACTCTATCGACAAATATATTGATGCACCTGTAATAATAATTTTACACAATTTAAATAAAAGAGAATTTTACACCTCATCTCTTCAAAATTCAAATTTGAGTTAAGACTTTTGTTCATTTTTGTTATTGTAATTAACTTAATACTCATTTTAACTAAGTAAATAAGGGTTTCATTTGTAATGGAGAGTGTTTTGTTCGGAACTTGAGACGCATGTCTACCAAATAAAGTGGTTTTTTCTAATATACAATTTTTTCTTACCTTGATGTAATCCTGTAATACACTGACAATTGCTTCACAAACAGTCGGGATGATGGTTGATATTATTTGCTTTGAAATCTTGAAATGTGTAACTTAACGAGTGGTAAGAGTCTCCCGTTGCCAAAAAACCGCAGAGTAACTGCAAGGCGTTCATGTGGAGGAATAGCACTTCTGAAGGACGTGTCTCGTTTCTGGATGATACGAGCTATCTTATTTAGAAGATCTTCAAAGTCACTACTTTTCATTCGAAAAAAGTTTTTGAAACCACATCCATATCTGTACTCGAGATTTAATTCGTCTTCATCATCCAATACCAAATCCTTCATCAACTCACTAGTTCCGTATTTTCTTCTACTTTGAAGGCTTGGACGCACCCAAAAAACCGTCGTTTACGCAATTTTTCGTGATTGATAATTACAAACGCGCCTAAAGCAACTAGTACATCCTCCTCGTCAGACATTTTGCGACTGAATGCCAACTCACGTGTAGACGACAAGCCAAAATCTAGGTTTGCCGCGTTGGCTTTGCCAACGCGGCATTGCCAAAAGCCAGCCGCGGCATAGTGTGGACACGGCTTAATCTATTATCCTGTAAGGGAAAGGATTCCTAAAAAAAACTGGTTCAGAAAGGTTTTTGAATGAGACTTCTTAGTCATTACATCGAATAAAGTAAGTACTGGCATAACTTAAAGCTATGGAAATAAAAAGGAATATCAAAGGATGAGTGTGGAGGGGGAGGATATTTTGTAAAGGTTCGTATTTCCTTTAAATTTTAATTGGAACGGGTAAGCAATAAAATGTGACCACAGGGATGGCAGATGTAAAGGCTAAAATCATGCATAACACAACTTCCAATTGAGAGCAGGAAGTTATTTCAACATCTCATTAGTTGCCCTGGAACGGTAATGACGCAGCTTTGAGTAAAAACTGCTTTAGAGTATTACGTACTCCATTAATAGTAAACAACAGATTTACATATTACAGACTTATTAATTCACATTTATAGTAACACAGCAGAACTATATGAGCCAAGTACCACTTTAATATAGTTTATTGGTTGTGCATTAGCGAAGCCTATCACTCGTGGAATCTATAAGGGTATTTGTCAGCACGATATGTCAAAAGAACTGACCTATAGACTTGAAATTTTGCATAAAGCTTCATTTCTATATTAGCAACATCATATTATATTATAATTTAATCAAAGTGCTTATATTATTGGCTGAGCTTTAGCGAAGCCTGTCACTCATGGGGTTGGAAAAAATTAATTTCTTGATTGCAAGATAATTAGAGAAAGAACTAAACTATAAACTTAAAACCTTGCATTAAGTTTCATGTATATATTAGAAACACTGAATTTGGTGATACTCTATGTCACTCTATGGAGTTTGGCTAAGCGTTAGGAAATATTTTAAAATTTGTCTTACATGGGTAACCATGATGGCAACGAGAAAATATCAGAATAAATAAATTTGTGAAGAGTCATTTTAGATTTCAAGATATGCCTTTAATGATTGTCTGTCTTTCTATTTATCCGCAGGACACCTCGAGAATAAAAAGAGCTATACATTTAAAAGTTAGCATTGAACTTCGGCAAGGCCTGTTACGCGACACGTGGTATAGCTTACTGATAATAGAAAGGAGAATTAGAATTACATGTCATCACACTGAAAGTGAGAACATCACATATTATACTTTTACAGTAACATTCACTCTACGCACGTAAGCGGTATGTTGTGACAGGAAAGTCTGTCCCCAACCCACCGTGTCCGTATAAGGAAATTGACTTTCTACATAAGATGATACCTAAGTATACATGAGTGATCTCGCCTACAACGAGAACCTAACCTAATTAACCTAGAAACATGGTTTTAAAGTGTATGAACAGAAACTAATGTTTGTCTTTGCTGGAGTTCGCACACATTCACTCATTACGCATTACACTAGGTAGACGACTTCCTTCTGCTGAATGCATTCTAGATCTACTGGAATTGAAGTTTTTGAGTGAAACAATTTGAAAATTCTTGAGCTTTCACATGTCACTTAGGAAAAAAACTGAGAAAACTTCTCACTTCACTTAGCCCTAGAAGAGACTTTACCCTGCTTCCGAGTCTGTTAACAATGAACCTTCATCATCAATATATTTTCGTTATACACCTTTGTATGATACAAAATTGCTTTAAGTATTTATTTGCACAGAGTTTAATTAAGCCTAATTGGTCTTCCGGGTGTGATGAGATACCCACTATGTTAGTCTTGAAAGCTCTAAGGAAGTTCTTCTCAAACCTCTGGTACATGTTTTTTTTTTTTTTTTAAGGAGAGGCCGATCCCCTTTTAAGCCTTATTCTGTCCGCCCTCATGGGCCACTGGCCTGTGCGAGGATCTAATCAAACAGAATAAGGGGAGAGTCGATACAGTACAAGGTCGATGGTACTGATAAAAAGTGCAATGGTCACTGACAGGATTTGAACCTGCGTTATCTCTAACTCAGACCCAAAGTCCAACGACTTAGACCGCTCGGCCATCGCCACTCCCAAATGTAATAAATAGTTATATTATATGTAACACATATCCTACAGAATTAAAAGTTTCTAAAATAATTGCTTTGTTTAAAAGGGTGACAGCACTGATCTCAAAAACTACAGGCCTGTTGCAGTTCAGCCGGCACTGTCGAAAGTTTTTTAAAAATTGCGTGCTTTATCAATTCATTGCCTTTTGAGAAAATATCATTATTCGATTTTAAACAGCATGGATTCAGACCTAAAGAGTCTGTATAACGGGCATCATGTCACCAGAGGGGGAAGCTAGCTCTATCCTAGTCTCTCAAAGTCAAAAGGGGAGGGGAAAGTCACTCCCTCTTGTTTAAACCTTTAAAATCCTTTAACATTAAAGGAATCTCACCACTCTGCGGGTGTTCTCCTCCTCAGTTTAGACCTATCGACCAGCCCTTTTTACCCCATTATCTTAACATTTGCGGTCACAGATGTGCCGTTTCTGGATATCCATAGAAGCTGCTATAACCAACAGAAGTGAACCCTTCTGGAAATTTCAATTATGATACTTAAAATATTTATACCACCCGTGTACAATAATTAATTGACAACACAGTTTCTGATTGACTATAATCAAACTAAGTATAGAAGTAGACGTTCCAGAAGCCTTACACGCGTGCCTCTGCCGTTCTAAAAACAGTTTCAAGATGGCTTCTTTCATATTTGGCAAACTATTTATCTTGGCTATTACGTTGTGTGACGAAGAATGAAACATTTTCTTGAATAAATTTAAAACAACTTTTATTTTAATATAAAATAACTTCTAAATAATTATACAAAGAAATTGTTAATATTTCAAGTAGATTACAGTTAAAAGTTTGAAAGGAAATAAAGGATAAACGTCGTAAAACTAAAACATAAATAAACAATTTTACAGTAAAATATAATATTTTTTTAATATACGCTTTACAATATTTAGCCAGATTTCAAGATGATGGTCTACAAACTTTTGAATAATAGACAACATTAATTAGATAAACTATAAAGGTAGAGCTGGAGCATAACAACTTATTCTTTAAACTTAACTTAAAGGATTTCACTAAATATTTTGAATGTTTGCATTTGTTAGGAACTTATATTAGGACTATTTCCTTAAGATTTTGAACAATTTTGGAAATGGTATGCTGTTTTACACCGTTTATGCTACGCAGATTTATAGTGTTTCTTACAGCAATTTCGTCATTTAATAATAATTATAATTAAAGCAATAATCTTACCACCATAGTTTTATACATGACTGCAAAAAATCCTGTTAATATAAACATTGAATTGGTTTGTGAGCAATTGCCATTAAATTAAAAGTTTCAACAAGGTGGCGTTTTATACTATTATTCGATTATTTATTAACCTTCGCTTAAGATTACTTTACAACATAGGATGGAAGGATCTAAAGTCACAGGTTTTAGACAACTTAAAATGTGATATGTGTAGATTAACGAGACGCTTATGAAATAAGTGTAGCTATGTAAATTTTTGATATTATTAACTGTAAACGTATGGAAAGTAAATTTAATCAGTAAATATCATAAGCAATTATTTTATTTAGATTATAACATATTGGAAAAAATACAAACATTTATCATAGAAATTAATTTATTTGCTCGCATTCATTCAAAAGTGCTGTGGAGTTTCCAATTTTGAAAATAATTAGTTTTTAAAATAAGTAATGTGTCTAATTTAATGAAACTCCCGAGATAAAAAAACTTCCGAGCCACTTGACGAGAGAAGAACGTGAATACCAAATACACTTTAAAGAGAATCAGATTTTTTAAATTTATGCTATTAAATTATAGTGTCAGTTTGGATTTGGTTTAATCCAAGTACGTGAATCAAACTATATTTAGAAACAAAAAACTACAAAGAGGAATGAACAAAGGTCAACTTGTGTCGAGTATTGTTAGACGGAAACCCCGAGATTAAGGGACCACACACAATGGAAGCTCTTCAGGCTACAAGGTAGTGTCTTCTGGGAACACAACTCTCTTCTTAAATTAAAGAATGTACAACAAAACTTTGCTTTCAACTTGAAAATAAAGACTGTATTATACGCAGGTGGTAATGTAACATACCGGTTGTATAGTATTAATGTAAACAAATCGCTATCCAAAAATAATGTATCGTCGCGATTGTGGTCTAATTCTTAACAAACCTGTACAAAGATTATCATAGATGTTCTGCAAGAAAATTACAATATCAGGTTTGCAATTTCTGTTGTTAAAGATATATATGTGTGTGTGTGTGTTTTTATTTTTTATTGTTAATTATAATTTCGTTCTAGAGTGTTAAGAAAACCGAAGGTTACTCGATCAGTACAAGAGTTAAAGAGGCATCCATGTAAGAACCATGGACGTTTTAGAAATCCAAGGAGTTTTAACACAAGCTGGTACGAAAAATCTTTATCCAAAAGCAGCTTATTAAACTCGGTTAAATAAAAATTGACATATATATATTTAAAAAAAGAAATAGTAATCGAGGTTTTTTTTGATACGCAATCTTTCGAGGCAAAGTGGGAATTCAAGGGTTATTATAGGCGCTTGGATACTACGAGTATTAACTAAACTAAACAGAATAATTCTGCATTCAACGTAAACCTAATCAAGGAATGAAAAGTTGTGTATGAAATGGAAAGGGAATACTGTGGTATAAACATTATTACGCCACGTCTGGACATGTGACAATACAGTCTAGTAGTCATGCTCCGAGATATTGAAGATTTTCAATGGGTGGCATTTCCCACATGCCAAAAGTTGGAAGCCTCCAAAAAGAACTGGAACGCAAAATTGCAGGAAATCTTCCAGAGATCTATACCTCTCTACCCAAAAGCTGAAAGTTACGACTAAGGCCAGAAGCCCTTATATACCCGACTCCAATAGGTATTGAAGATTTTCTGGTGCATCAAGTTTCCAAAAGTTGGAGACCTCTAGAGGATTACGCTCAGTTGCTAAATTTTCCGAGATCGAAGCAACCCAAAATCTGAAAGCTATGTTTGAGGTTAGAAGCCCTCATATACCCAAATCCACTAGATAGGAAGCATTAAATGGGTGCTTGTTCCAAATTTTCAGGAAATTACAGAGGCCAGGATCTTCTAAAGTTCAGAAATTCCTATGAACTGTGAAATCTCTCCGAGATCATTTGCTCAGAGAAGTATTGCCTTGGGTACAGGAAACAGCCAAGAGCTTCGCGGAATTAGCAACCGTCTAGAACCTCTCAGAGTCTTGGAGCATCAAGAGTTTAGAGTTCACGAGAATTCAGAAACATTCAAAAATCTGGAACTATACTGTGGGGATAGCGGTGTTCCATGTGCGCGTGGCGGAATTTCAACTCTATATTTCACCTCAGTGACTGTCACAGTTTAAAAAATCTCAACCTAAATTGCAAGGATATTGTTTTAATTTCTTTACTTTCTCATAAACTTACAATATACTGGTTTTTTTCTTAAAATATAGTTTGTCAAATAACACCATTTTAATCGCTATATATTCTGTACCCGGATATCTAAAATTTAAACTTGGCGAATGTAAAAGTAATATGTTTATCTCGTACCAACAGAACAAACAGAGAGCTAAAGTATGTATTATCACTCCATGTAAATAAATGTTTGCACATTTATACATTTATTCGTAACAGCTACTGAGATGGTTTTTACGAGTCGCGCGGAAATTCCAAGACCATTTTCATGTCTCTATGTTGTCTTCGCGCAAGTTGTAATATTAGTACCTCTAAAAACTCACAGTGGGAAAACTTGTACAAAATATGAAATTTTATCAAATATAACCAAAATTACAATTATGTTTTTATTTCACTGTGATTTGAGTCTAATATTAATGTAATGTGTTTTAAAACGTTTGACATTTTAGTCATTTTTTACATCTTCTTTTAATTTTATTTATAAAATAATGTTGGTATTATTGAGAAGTGCTAGAATATAAATTCTTTATGTAAAATTAACGACTTTGGAGAATGTAGGCGTATTTTGAGAATGTTGCTTTAATAATAAACTCACAGACAGGTTACAATTTGACTTATAGGTAGGTCTGAAATTATGGTTTTTTTAATTAAATTTCTTCAACGTCACGTCACAGATAAAGTATTTATAGAAAAGGAAATTCAATATTTTTTCAACTTTACAAAGCCATCACAACTTATCACTGAAGTGACTTTTAGGGCGACAAAATGTATAGTAGTTGTACTCCATGAAAAGATCCATGAAAGTTATTGCAACCATAATATTTAAAATATAAACATTTGTATAAGTATCTCGCATTGGAATATAAAGTTATTCAGATTAGAATGCTCGTATGAAAATTATCTAAGTGTTGTGCTCCAATACAAAGTGTGAGTGGTAAAAGCTTGCGCGAAATAAACACAGGAAAACCGTTGTCTCGAGAGAATCCTTTAGTCTTATTTAATTTAAAAGACACTGTCTACTGTTTTCTTTTTATATTTAGTAAAGTGTTGGAGAAACAAACAGTTTTATACCAAAGGGATAAAAATACTCGATAGGAAATTTATTCCTCAAGGTTTTATAGGACGTCATTAAATAAAGTCACATTTTTATCAAATAAAATTCATTTTTATGACATACAAACATTTTAAATTGCCATTTTTTACGATAAAATGGAGAGAATACTCCTTACAGAACGTCAAACATACAAAGAGAATTAGGAAATAATCGGTCACTATATAATTTACACGATTAAGCCTTAAAATTTCGTAAATTTCTTTCTTTTGTAGACTACGTATATATACAAGTAAATCTTTGCATATGCTTGTGCTATATCATGCAACTTTTATAATTTCAAAAATGTCCAAACAAGTTGAAACTAGGTACAAACATTTAATTTATAAATATCTTAGCTAAATTCTTTTGCCAGGTTGGTATACTATTTCGTTTCAAATAAAAAGTTGGCGGTCGTTGAAACTAAACAAACTCATAATTCGGTTATTTATGGATCGATAGAAAAGTTAAATGTGTTCTAGAATGCATAAATAACCTTTCCTAAACATGTTGAAATTACATTTTTTGAATCTTGAGTGGTTTTCGAGATATTGCCTATTGAGTAAATGTAGGTAATATGCCCCTGCGAAATAAATTAGTAATATTTTAGCTATTACAAAGCTTACAGATCAATATTTTTAGTTCAGTTTAATTATATCAAACGAATTTAAAAAATTGGTAGGTTAATATAAAGTGAACCTCGCCTTTCCACTCCGCAGTTAGTCACCTTGGTTCATAGATACAGACGGAGAAGTGGCTGACAAAGGAAAGCTCTGTAGTTATGTCGCCTGGATTAAACATTCCAGCAGATTATATTCTCCGAGAACCCGACCCTCAGCAGCGACAAGAACATCTTTGTGTATTTAATTAGTGTCGGATTATAACATTACTGTGCTTCAATTTTAACACAGACGCTGGTTAAAACTCACATAAAAATTAACTGTTAATTTAATTTTTCATTATTTTAGCGGTTCTATTATTATATCACTAATTTAAAATATAATATATTATTGTCTGTGTTAGCGAAGCTTATCACAACTGGGGATAGAACAATTTCATTTCTGTCTGTCTATATGTAACTCTCGGTGCGATAATGGTGCACATCTCTCCATGAAAGTTGGCTGTGCCTCGGCGAATACTTTTTACATCGGTCTTATGGTGGCAACGAGAAAATAATAGATTAAATAATTTGTAAACAAATTGAGTAGAATCGTCTGAAATTTTAACATATGACATGTTTATTCATAGATTAAAATAATAATAGAGTGTAAATTTAGTATTACATTTTGTGGCAACATTTGATTTCAGCGTAGTCTTGTGTTGAAATACCCTCGGGTAGGGTACGATAAGCGGACCCGGTTTTTTATATCGAAGAATATAATCATCGATACCTAATATTCTCATCTCGAATCCTAGACTATCAATTGATATAAAATATCTGTAGTCCTAAATAACAATTATGTGTTTATTTAAAATATAAATATGTAGACATATAGGAAAACTCATAAATGATTAAGAAATTACATAAATAATAAATCAACCAAAACGAGAATGATCAAACAGGAAAACGGTTTATGTCATAATTATTTACGTATTATACACACCTAATTATATGTTATTACGTGTATGTATAATATTAATTATTATTGTTATATATACACGTAATCGTATATATATATATATATATATATATATATATATATATATATAATAATACGATTACGTGTATTATTTGACAGTGTTTAGAGCTGTTAATTTAGATTAAGTTGCGTAAAATAATCAATCAGTACCGATTGGTTGTATCGATGTTTATGATTATTTAATATCGTTTGCCAATTTCGATATAAAAACCGGGTCCGCTTATCGTACCCTACCCATACCCTCCGTAGAGCACCGGATCTTTTATTATTTAAATCTATCAAACCTAAATTAATGAACAACGTGTGAATGTATCTTGTCGCTAAATATCTCGGTTTCCTCAGTAGACTTGATAGCTTGAGTGAAAGTTCATTTCTAGACAGAAAAGAATAAGTTATTGTTGGTGTATGTCCAATCCTGTAATTAGGCTGAGCGTTATTGAAACCAATGAGCGTCAGATAGACGCTTTTTTTGTCTGTAGGATATCTTCAAATATTCGAAATTTTGTATGCAACATTTGCGAAGCATTTCACTGTCGCGTGGTGTAACGTATGTTTACTTTGTATTTATTTTAGGATCGTTAGTTTCACTTGCATAGTTACTTTGAGTTCATAACTGTTACGTATGTATATTTTGTGTGAACTACATGTTGGAGTAATTAATTTTTTTTCTCGCAAAAACGCACTGACACCGAATAAAGGGTTTCTGGAAAGTATTTTGAGTTAATAAATCTAGTAGATTATCAACGGAATTCTTTGCAATACAAGATTTTAAAATGAGTCATCTGTTAATACCCACAGACTTTAAATTTTTTAACTTGTTCCGTTTAGCAAAAATAATTGAATTATTCTATTAAACCCAAATTATACTATGAAATAAAGAAATAATTAACATAAATAAATCGTATATTTATGTACAATAACATCAATTGTAATTAAATTACTTATTATTATTTATTTAGGGAAATTTTTAGTTATTACTAAAATTTTTCGAGAAGTGCGATAAACGATCTTTAAACAGGTATTAAAAATGATCTTGTATCGAAATAAAAATAAAACAGCTTGGCTGGGGACTACGCTCCAAGATAAACATCCTCTCTTCTGAAGTCTCAGGTACGGAGTAAAGGGCCTTAAATTTTATTACGTCAAAAGAAAAATTTTAACAAATTTATTACTTTGAGTCAGTTTGGGTAGAAAATGCGAGTTATTTTGTCAATCATCATTCATTTCCTTGAATATTTAAATATTTAATCACTCTCATTTTCATTTGTGCCACCTTCTCGTTAGCATCTGCCCGAGGCTATAATATTATTGGAATAACGCATAGAGGTCCGTCCAACTACATACCAGAATGTGCTGTGACGTAGTGGGTACAGTGGTTATCGCGAGATATCTGAACAAGCAACACCAAGCATGGCTGCTGCTTGGATGGGTGACCGCTGAGTGATCCTGTCCTTGCGAGCAGTTCCTCAGCCTCGGCATTGTTGCTAGTTCGGAAATCACCCTTAAGCTCCGCGATTCTCCCCGACCTGTTAAGGTCCCCGATTCTAACATTAGTTCGATTCTAACATTAACGATTCATAGTTTATTATTTGTTAATACTAAATGTTATACAATAAACACAGATTTGGAATACTGGGTCAAAAATTTTAGTTTTTTGTTTTATGGTGTTACATGTTTGAAACATGGTACTAAAAGTATTTTGTTTTATGTTCTTGTAGTAAATTTAGTATAGACTTTCATGCAAGTTTCTCAAACAAATTTAGATAATTTGGTGACGCTAGTTCGTTTACACTGATAACGTCTATACTACAGTGAGAAATTTTAAGAATTTGCAAGGAGTCGATTCACGTTAAATTTCAAAATTGAAAAAAAACTTCAATGAGATCAAGTTGTTAATTATTTTATGAATCCGGAAAAATTACATCTACAATCCGAAAAACAATGATTGTCACTGAAGAATTTGGATAGTGGCAAAGGAGGAAATCTCAAATATGGATGTATATCAAGTTTTACAGTTTGATCATTTTAACCAATTGATGATAAAAGCATCTTAAATTAAATAAGAACATAAATTATATGACATATTTAGTTAGTAACTGTGTATTGCCTTCCCAAGACACAACTAGAAGGAGAGAATAAATTCCATGCAACTTATTAAATGTACAATCAGTTTTCCGATCTTTCTCTTTCCTTATCTTCTTAAATGGGTAGTACACTAATAACTAAAAACTACAGCATGTTGTCTTTCACTAGAAAAAAAAAACAAAATAACTGTAACAGCAATAATCACAAATCGTGTAACTTCTATTTGTTTCGTCAGCATTGTATCCATCAGAACTCACATGATTACACGGGAATATGGTGTTATTGTGGTTCAAAACACAATCCATTGAATCGCCTGACCGCCAAATCTCGACATGTGGGATCCAGAATTACTGGGGTTGGATTTTGTTGCTGCCATAAATAATTTGACAACGTTGAATTTAGTTATTACAACTAAACGTATTATAATCCTTCATAATCTAGTGCGTTATTTAGTGAGAGCTGTTAATTCTGTAGCTTATTATTATTACAGTTGTTCACCCATTGTATTATCCGTGTGGTTTAATATTCACACAATATTCTGTTTTGTTAATGTAAATAGATTATTGTCTCAGTTTTAATATATTTTGTAGTTTAATGCCAAGTATTTTTGTTATTCCCAAGCTGTTTGTAGTTTGTATTAACCATCAATCTCAATAACAAAACAATAAAAATTCATCTTCACTCTAGTGTAAAGGTAAGACTGCGGCTCTCTAATCGAAATATTGCGGGTTCGATTCCCGGAGAGGTCAATACACATTTTCAAATAGGTTTAGACCATTCTATAACATGTTTTGTAACTCCCTTAAATTCCAACTATGAGTTCCTTCTTTCTAAGAGCAATACTACGTGTATTCGCAACCTAGATTCTTTAGATATTCTCAGCAATGTCGTAATACGTAATCACATGATGACGTACCACATTGCAGCCACTGAGAAATGCACATTTTGTACAGCTACATTTGATACATTCGTTTTTTAAATTTTCCTTAACTTTGGTTGATATTTTTATTGAAATTAACGTAAATGGTTTTAAACATCTGATACTATGTGGAAAAGGGGTCAGGTGATACTTTCCAGTTTAACATACATTGACTAGAGCAAACTCGATGTGCCAGTTACATCTACGCTTGATCATGAATGTTCAGGATCGGCACATAGCTAACCGAAAATGTCGCGATATTGCAGTTTGATCGATAGTTCTATACTGAGGTCAATGACTGTTGGAGTTGGTGGAGTTCTCTTGGTATTAAAGGCCATTTTTGGTCAAAACTGAGGGAGTTCTCTCCCAAGCCCTCTTTGACTGGAAGAAGCTGGAGTGATTGCCTCTCCTTCTTCCAGGGTGACATGACTGAAGTTGCTCAAGATTCCTTGTGACAGGATATCAATTGGAGGTAGCCACTAATCCTGAATATCATGAAAAGGTCCTTTTTTGACTAAGTTGTAATGAAAGGTTTCTTAGTTTCTTGTCCTAATTTGAAAAAAAGAAATGGGAGAAGTCTAATTGTCTAAATACATAATTGAGTTAAATAATACCCTAGTGATATTAGGTTCATGCGTTAAAAATGTGTTTAATTTTGTTATAATTTTATATGTGATCATAGTACCTGTATTTATTAAATGACTTAATGTAGTGTATTCAATTTTTAAAAAATTGGTAGAAAGTTTTACACAATTGCGATTACAGGTGGTTTCATAGTATCATAACTGAACTACCCCTTGATAAGTGAATAACAATTTGTATAACAAACGAAAAGTTTCATCAGATCACTAGAAGTTGTGGTCGATTAAGAAACTTAGACGAAAAAAAAAGTAGTCAGTCTGGGAATAGTTTAAGTTTGCTGCAGGCGAAATAATGGCGATATTCAACAAAGCGAAATAATGGCGAACTTTGCAAATAGTCGTTTTGTTGGATTCCCAATCTAACGATGAATTTGCATGTTAATAAGGATTTGAACCGTGGATTAGTTGTGATGTAAGTTTCTACATGATAACCTTATTTCGGTCCATGGATTGTACCAATTACATCGTCCATTTTATTTATAATATCCAGATATAAACTGCAGTAGACTTCAATGACGAACAACCAAATTCTATGATTAGACCACGATCTTTGAACTCATTCTTATCTATGTAGAAATGAAATTTAATGCACAATTTTAAAGCCTACAGGTTACACTTTTCTTCACTGATTTTACCTCGTGATACATTTGCATTTTTGTTCAATAGGTGAAATTCCATAAAAAGTTTGAAATAATAAAAGACCCGGGAGCTAGGGAGGATATTATTACGCAATAAAAATGTCCAATCCAAAATCTAAAATGATTGCACTTAACTGGTTTACAAATTTATTTATTCTACATTTTTTCTTTATTTTTATCCAAAAAAACAATGTAAAATTGTTCACTACACGTAGCAAAACTCCATGGAGTGATTGCATCATCATCGAACTCAGCATTGCCTATGTAGAAATGAAAATTAATATAACAATTCAATTCTATAGGTTCCGTTTTCGAGATATCGTGCAATCATACAAAGAGAAAAAATTAAATGTTTACAGCCCTCGTGTGATAAACATACAATAATAATGAAAATTTCATATTTTTAAACTAATTAAAACGCCACATACAGGCAATTGGTTTTAAATAAAGAAAGTGGAAATTTGCATGTACGCCGATTTGAAAGCATATTTTACATATTCAAAAACAGCCGCATGTAAACGCTTGAATACACTTCCTCCCTCAGTGCTGCCGCAGCGTCAGTGTTACCAATGTTGCCATTTCCGCTGAAACAATCATCGATCCCGCGGGAGATTTCCCGGCGTGAAACAAACTGATTGATATTCCCTCCGCTCCTCATCATCTCTGAATAAATCCGCTAAATGTGAAGCGTGTTGTATGTGGAGAGACAGAGTTCCTCTAGTGAGGCAGAGTATTAAAGTTGATTAATGACGCTGATTTAATGTATCCGAAACCGCTTTTCGAGATCTGCAATCTGAACTCTTCCTCAGGTGGGTAATAATATAACATAAAGACAGTCTAGGTTACAATAAACAAATCATAGATGAGCGTTGTATGTCAGCTCAACACGTACTATCAATAAAACAAGTTCTTCATATAAACGAAACACTGATTATTGAAACCAAAGTAAATAATAGGTATGCAATTAACGAGCGATCAACTACTGAAAACAGAAAATGCGTGTGGAAAATCATGTTTTCTTGATAATACTTTCATCGTCAAAAACAAACCTGCAAATATATATTATACTTGTATAAGTGACAATAGCCTAATTTAATTTCAATAAACATTGAATCACAAAATTTTCAATGTTTGTTTTGTTTATTGGTTCGAGTCCCGGCGGAGCAAGTACTTTTTGTGATTCAATGTTTATTGAAATTAAATTAGGCTATTGCCACTTATACAAGTTTAATAAATAATGTAAACAAAAGTCATTTGATAGGTATTTGGTCTTCCGATCATATGTTAGTTTGGTTATTTAAACACATATGTGAAAGAAACGGCCAAATACAAAATAATTGAATCGTAAAAAGTGAGGGCTCTGTGGTGTAATGGTAGCACATTCACCCGGCAAGTGAGAGATCCGGGTTCGAGTCCCGGCGGAGCAAGTACTTTTAGTGATTCAATGTTTATTGAAATTATATATATATAATTTATTAGATATCATATATATATATATATATATATATATATATATATATATATATATATATATATATATATATATAAAATACAGATTTGGCATTTCTGCCATCATTGGTATCTAAAAAACGACTAAATATACAGGCAAACATCACCTAATTTTTAGTGACAGTTTAAAATATTAACTTAAAATTTAAAATTTGGTGATCATTTTGTAATTGATTTAAAAGTTTTTGTATTTTCTTACATTTTTTTTACTAAACATAAATTTAAAACATTGACATTGCCAATTTCCTTAGAATTTGGACTAAAACCTTCTCCAGATACAAGAAACAACGCGTTTTGACAGGTTTAAGAACAGTGTGCGTAATTAAAAGCTAATCTTTTCCGGCGCTCGATCACGCTGGATGATCTGGGACGTGATCTGAGGTCGGGTAAGTACCGATCAGAAATGCTCCTGGTCATTAATATGGGCTTCTGTGACCCCGCACTTGTTGCGAAATAAGAAAAACATCCCTTGATATAGTCTAATTTCAAGCTTAGATCACGTGAACTCTTGTAAAGGTCACTTTAATCTTTGTTACAACTAGTAACATATTTATAACCTAATCTAAGCCTACATATCAAGTAATAACAAGTACTAGATAGGGATACCAAAGTACCAACACTTGTAACAGAAACGTGTCCGGTATTAAACGCAGACCAGTTATCGAAGAGAAGTTGAATGTTATACCGACACCGGATGGTCACGGATGCTATAATGAGAGAGGACGCGTCACGAACTGGTGGCGGGCGTACGGAAAGTTGACACAGCGTTGCTTTAATGAGATGTCACCTGAACATCCGTTCTGTGCAGTGTTCCGCTGGGAGGAATATGAATATTTTAAATTTTACATAAACTCGTTGGAGCGAGTGTGATGTGAAATCAATATATCGAGTTGCATGGTAAAGTGTTATGTAAATAGACCAACACGTTTAAAAATAATTTGTTCATTTACAAATAATTGTCTATTGGCATTTACAATATGCATGCATTTCAATATTTACTTTTAAACATTTCAACATTTGCATGCATTTCAAGGTTTTATACAGCACACCAAAAAAGTATTTTTATACATGATACGTTACATATTTATGTATGCAAAACCTCTCCATTGCTAAAGACTCGAAATTAATATTTATAAAATGTTGAAATAGAACCTCTGCTCTGAAAGCTTTTAGAGCGTTTGCTTTCAAAATTACATGTTCTGCTCAATGTGAACGGAAATGCTTCACATTCCACAATTCAATAAAATGTTTCTTGCATGTACACATTTGAATATTTAATTCATTGATTGAATATAAATATAATCGCACTCCACATTGCTATGTATATCACACTAGCTGTTATCCACGGCTTTGCTCGCTATTTCGTATGTTTTGCATCTGCATGAGCTAGATTAATAGGTCAATAGAAATTTGCAAATAGGTTTGGACTATTTTTTCTATGAAATGTTTTTTTAACTTCTTGAAGAAAGAACCCTCGTTCTAAGAAATAACAATTTCAGTAACAATATTTTGTGTTTCAGATAAATTTCAAAAATGAGACACTATCAGAAACGGTGAGTATAAATTATAGTTTTCATCAAGCTAATGTCAAAAAAATGTTTCTTTACTGTGCATTACAGGATATAAATGTGTGATATATTGAGGAAAAACCTAAAGAGTTTATTAGAGTTTCTTTGTCAACGACGTTTTTATAACTTTTGAAGAAAAAAGACTCCAGGTTCCAGGAGTTAAGTCTATGCATGTAACCTCAGTGTAGACTGTTACGCGACACGATATGTGGCGTACTTCTGCCTTGTTTCACCAGGGCTACGAAGCAGTTCTTAATTTGAGACCTTTAAGGCCGAGCAGGCTGAGTACTTCTATTGACTGAATCACTTTAAAGCCAACATTCACCAGCAGGCAATGCTTGAACCGATTATCTAGCGATAACTGCCGTATTCATGAGACCAGGCCATTATAGCTGGATGCTTCATTAGAACTCCTAGGAATAAAGCGTCATTTATAAATTTTTAAAATATTTACAGACATTATTTGGATATTTCATATTTATTATATTCTAGAATATTTTGGCTGTTCCAGGTATATTATTGAAAATATTATTTTATAAATGGAGGCAATTAAATAAACCATTGCAACCATTGCTTCTGACTGAAAATACAATGTAAATTCAAATTTAGTTTACAACGTAACCACTGGAAATACAATATCATAGTTTTCGCTGAGTATGGAGTTTGGTATTGTTTACCTTGCCAAAATTTCTGATAAAGAAAGCACATTAGTTTCGTGTTTCATATTATAATATTTCGATTTCCTGATTTCTATAACCATTGTACCTTCCATCAATGATTATAACAAATACTATAGAATTTCACATATTATCGATAGTTTGTGATTCTCACAGAACACCGTAGGCTGCAACCTTTCTGCTTTACACCTCCACACCGTACAAACACGAGTGTAACACATTGTAATGTGGATTAGACAGAATGTGACACGAGATAGAGTTTATTTTTACACAGATGGGGCATCTTGTGATACGAGTGTGATATTTTGTGACAGGGGTATTAGATTTATGAAACGGATGGGACATCATGTTACATAAGTGAGGAATATTGTGACACGAGGTCCTCCCTGTGACACAGTTGACACAGTAGTAACATCCTGCGACATGGATTATACATTTTGTGACATGGGATACACATTTTTGATACGGGTGGGGCGTCTTGTGATACAGTTCGGACATCTTGAGACGTGGGTGGGATAGCTTGTGGTACGGGGAAGCTTCTTGTGACACGGTTGTGACATATATTACACTGAATAACTAGTTGCCCATAGAGTCCTCATTAAATTGTTAAGATTTGAGGAAACAGTAAATAATTAGTTTAAATTTATGGAAATTTGTCAAATCCTACTCAGTATTATAAATTACGGGTAGGGTACGATAAGCGGACCCGGTTTTTTATATCGAAGAATGTAATCATCGATACCTAATATTCGCATCTCAAATCCTAGACTATCAATCGAGATAAAAGTATCTATAGTCCTCAATAACAATGATATGTTTTAAATTAAAATATGAATTTAATATTTACAGTGATCAAACAAATTATTATAACCAAAATTAGGAAAACTGAAGACGACCATATTTGCTCCTCTCACAGTTACAGTTGTTTCTTTCCCACAAATTTCACATAATGGGTTTTTCGGTACGAGTACAACGTGTTGAAGTCACGAAAAAAATTTCTTATCATCCTTCAAAGAAACGTCGTGTAGTTTTCTAAAATTAACTGCCATTTTTAATAATCAAATGTTACTTATATAAAATTGAAATATTACATTACGAGTATTATTTGAAAGTGTTTACAGCTGTTGATACAGATTATTAAAAGTTAATTGTTCAAAATAATTAATCAGTATCGATTGATGATATCGATGGTTATGATTAAGTAATATTGGTTGCCAATTTCGATATAACAAAACCGGGTCCGCTTATTGTACCCTACCCTAAATTACGAGTGAACGCGTCCCCTACCATTCTATCAACTAAGCCCCTCCCCCCCACCCACCTTAATCAGTTCCCTAACGAACCATATTGATAACAAAAACTTTTTCAATTAACGTATGTAAGATGATAGTTTGAATATGATAGGACTTAAAACAAAATACATTGTATTAAAATAAGATATTGATTTTAAATAATGACTTAATTGCGAGTAAAACTGGATTTTAAATAATTACGTATTTTGATGTGGTTTTATCTGAAGTCTAACCTCTAGTACTGTATACGATAACACAGATATTACTCACAGATTCTCTGGCATGACCTCACCGATGGTGGGGAGGGGTAGTGTTCTCGATAGGATTTTAAGTGTAAGCTATAGGAATTTTATGTTACCAGCAATTTTTGAAATGTATTTGTGTTCAGTATCTGTTTTTATTTTCATGATTTTAAGTGTATCTTTTAAGTTTTTTCAACAATGATCACATCTAACTTAAATTATCCACCAGTAAAATATGTATTTCCTTGCCATTTTCTAACATTTAGAGACAGACCAATATTTTGCCCGAGCATGGATTAGGCTGAGCGTCATCGAAGCCTACTTTTTGGTAAGCTGACACAATTTCGCTTTTGCCTTCTGGCGAATAAAAAATGTCTTTTCTGTATGATTTTCTATCTTTACATCTGCCGGCAAAATATCTTGAGAATGAAATGAGCTATAAATATTACAATCAATAATATCAATAAATATCTTGAGAATGAAATGAGCTATAAATTTTTAATTTTGCATGCAATATTAGCGAAGTCTGTTACACGACAAGTGGCCTAGTATACTCCTACTTTGTGATATGTACAATTTATTAGTTGCAAATTTAATTATGGTTAATAGTGCACTACTTTTTAAAAGTTGTAATTAATTTAAACTTTTATTTTATAATAATTCTTAAATTATTTGTTTTTATTTGAAAATGTTTTATTCTTAATCGTTAATGAATGCATTTACTTATTTTTGTCTGTTTGTCTATCAAACTGTATATCCGCAAGATGCATAGACAAAATAACTTATATATAAATTTGCAATTCGTCATGAAACTTAATTTCTATATAGCCAATATGAACTCTATAATGGTACACGTTACTCCGTAGGATTTGACTGATCGCTTGCCTATGGAATAATCATAGTGGCAACTAAAACACTATGGAATAAATAAATTTGTAAGCAAACTGGATATAATCGAATTTAATTTAATAATTTGAAGACATTTACTATTGTCGTAACATTCAGTCACTTCACAATAATTGGTATTTAACTTAGAATTTGAATGAATACTTTTGATCAAGTACCTGTAATGAAACAGTTCTTCTTGGTAAGGCGAGACCACACTTTCACTTAGGATAAATCGTATCGTTCTAAAATCTAACGTAGCTATCGTGGGAAGGCTTGATTCAATATCAATGTTGTTTAATTCCATGTCATCTTCCTCTTAGTGCAGCGTCTGGTATCCGACGCTGACACAGACTTGAATCCTGGAATATGGATTCATGATCGTCTGATAAGGTAAAAGAGAAAACTCTATGAAATTTCATTATAAGCTTCTTCTTCGCCGAATTGCTTTTCGAACTCTGCTCTTTCGAAGTCAGGTTTCAGACAATGTACTAAGAAGAAGGAGCTAAACAACTTTCAAAAATATGTTTAGGAAAGTTTGTCATGAAAATATAAGTGATCAACACTAAATGTAGGTCTATAATTGGGGTTTCACAAATCAAGAAACATTTATTATTCATTAACACATCGGTTATTTGAAAGACACATTCAAAGGACGACCCAGTAACTCTCTGTAATCCATCGCACACGACACAAGATCGTGTCAAAGGCCCTTACGGCAGATCACATAAGATATTGCTATCTATTGCAGCATGTTCTGTATACCCTAATCATTTATTAATCAAGCGGTAGATTGCACGTATTGGAACTTGGAATTCATTCACGTATCCATGTGAACTCAGTCTTTCTGTTACAGCGTTCAATACTTACTAACAATTACTCATGTGTATACACATCATTAATATATAATATAATTTTTTCATTGCTCATAAGAAAGTTTTTGACCTAAAACTGAACTACTGGTCAATCATTAATGGCTTATGGTATAACAGCGCCATAAGAATCATAATCTACATTGGTTGCCTTGGACTTAAGAACAGTTTTTATTCTAAGAGTGTTGTATTTTGCTCCTATTAAAATCTCTACCTTAGAGGTGCAATTTCTCAGGTCATATACAAGATATTAGCTTATGTTTTTAATGAAAACTTCTGTACGTGTACAGAATTTTAATATAATAAATTTTAATATTATTTTAATTTTTCAGTGTGGACATTTTTACTCTTATATATGTTTTACTTTAACCCTACACTGGTCGGGAGGATAAAAGTTCCTAGAGTGGTCGGGCTGGGTCTGTGAGACCCAAAAATTAAAACTCAGCAACAATTAATTTACATACATATATTTAACATATTATTTCATTACAAATAGTTAGTATCACGTCTCCTAGTAACTATAAAAATAATATAAAAGTGAAAACAAATGTTAATGATTTGTTAATGAATTAATACTAAAACACGTATGTATATATATATATATATATATATATATATATATATATATATATATATATATGTAAACATTGCAAAAAAATGTTATTTCATTAGTTTATGAGTAATTCCAATACTTATGTTAACCAATTTTGTGCAGAAGTAACCTTTTCCTTTACTGAAAAGTACAATATTTGAAAATATTACAATATATATATAAAAACTGGAGGTCGTTAAAGTCTTGTAAAGTCACACCATGTTTTTAAATTACTATAAAATAAAACATAATTCCCTATGCGTAAAATTATCCTCTAATCAAGCTGGAAAAAAATTAGAATGATATTTCTAACAGTTCTTGAGATAATGTACCTTACCAATTAAAAATTAAACTTTCAGGAGTCGTATTTACTGATAAGATTGTAATGCATGTTGCACAATACAGTTGTATTATATAGAGTAATACTAAATTAATAAATGGAAATCCTATAGGTTGCATTAAAAACTTAAGGAACAGTCAATGTGCATTTTTATTTAATACGGTAAATTCAACAACATTTTAAGGTGATTGTCATGACATCATCTCTAAAATACCAATAAATCAAGTTACTCTATTAATTAGACCTACGGATATTGAATTATTATTTTTTTGGACACTCTAAATCTACCTTAACTATTCATAAATATACTAAAGTAAATAAAACGATGTAAAATTCCCATTTGATTGTGAATTTGTGATTGTGAATCCTCAATACACATTGAGGATGTGTATTGTGTACTCCAGAGCCAACAGGAAGCTCAACTTCCTCTACAGATTTCCTGCAGCAAATGCATTCCGTATACAGACTCTCACAATGCTGTATGCCATCTTATCATTCGAATAAGTCTTGAATAAAGCGTAGTTTGGTGTCTTCACTATAAAGGACATGTTTTGCTTTTTGAGAGGTTACAAAGAAGAGTTTTGCGTTTTTTTGGGTTGAGAATTGGTTTCCCCTATCTTGAAGAGCGATTTGAACACCTTGCTAATCATCTTAGGCTCATATCCTTTTACAATAAGGCGGATTCAGGATGCCACATTTCTGTTCAATAATTGATCTTTTTATTGACTTTCCATATCTCCACACTCGGATCGATTTCCACATCGCTACTGGAACTCGCTTTAGAAACATCTTTATTCGCAGACAACATGATAGAAACTATAAGTACTTTGCTCCTCTGCCTCGACTCGAAGCGCCTTGGCAATGAACTTTCCCCTAAATTAGACTTTTTGAAGAAATATTTTAAGGGGAAGGTTTTACAGTTTTTGAATCGCATGTAAATGAAGCCTCCGTTCTCATTTAGTTATTGATATTTTTGTAATGTCTGACACAAGCTTAATGTGTTTCATATTATTTGTGTTGTATTATTTATTTTTTTGTTATATAGTGTTCAAAAATGGTTTTAATTTTGATAAATAAATAAATAAAATTCCTACTTTTAGTTTGCTCCTTCTGAGTTTATATCGTAATGATGCAAAAAACACATTTTTTATACTGAACTACTTTTCATTACTCGATGGAAGTGAACTTTAAGAGTCTGCACCATGATTTACTGGCTATGATTTAACGCGGAGTTGCGTGCTTGACGGTTAGTTTTTATTTTGTCCATCCAAGAAAAATATGACAAAAAAACAAAATATCAATTCACATTATGAACTCTGCATACCCTCTTATTTTGATCATCACCAAATGAGGTGAGTGCAGGATTTGATTTCTTATTTAGGAGACATTTCTCTATCGATTTCAAGGAAAACTTGTGTACTATCGATGTAAATTGTGTGTTTATTAAACACAAATAGGAGACCGGACTATATGTATATAAGCAATATATTGTACGTAGTCTATTACTTAAATTAAATACCCAAGTTGTCCTAGACAACGTAAGATCTAATATTGCAATTTGGTATTTGGCTTCTACAATATTAGTTTTAATAATCATATTTATTAGCATATAAATAGGAAAATAGAGTAGGAAAATATATTATACTTATGTCATATCAGTGAGGTAATATAGGTGATTATAAGTACCATGTTTTTCTTTTATAATTCTAATAATATTGTAGTAAATAAATATGGCCTAAAAATTCCCTAATCGTTACTAAGTAGTTACCATAACATTTGATACGACCGATTAAAGATAAAAAAAAATTTGAATTACGTTCTTACGTATATGATATTATTCAGCCAAATTTAATCGAGACAGCAGTCAAATAATGGTCATTAAAAATTTACTAAATTGATTTAGAAGTTAATTAAGGAAAAAAATGTATTAATTTCTTTATTGTTGTGTTACAAAAGAAAGAATGTTTGAAAAAGTTAAGAAAACAAAAGAAGGCTGAAAATTGCCTGAAGTCTTGTTGGACAAAGATAAAGAGTAGTATCAACTTCCTGCCTTAAGTGAAAAAAACCTACTGAGAAGAAAATAAAATTAAACAATCGCCTAACGGATGCAGCTTTAAACCTAAAAGAAATATGTTTACAGTTTTTATTGATGAATTATGGTTTTTTTTAAATTCAGAACTGTTATTTAATTTAGTATTTTCTTGTAAGTTTATAGCCATCGCTTATTATACTTCCACATAATTAACAAAAATAAACCATTAAAACTTTTAGCAACCTTTCGATTTAGAAATGTTTGAATTGTACACAAATTTATTAAAAACTGTACGTAGGTATTTAAAAGAGTGAGTGCATTTATGTCCTAATTCATTAAAATTTTACTATACGTTTAATAATTGTAAAGGGATAGAAAATTATGTATATAAATAAATGACTGTATTTATACACATTTAAAGAATGTTCTTTATATTTTATTAGTTTGTTATATGCTTATTATATTTAGATTATTTAAATAAACCAAATTTTTCATTTTCGATTTTATATTTCAGTCTTCTAAACCCTGAAAATTATTTTAGTTGACCGAGACATCGTGCACGTACTTCGTGTCGATATTGGATCAAATGTTTGGCGTACAAGTACAAAAACTTCTGACATAATTGGTATTAAATCAATTCTAAATTTACTTTTTAAAGTATAATAAAATGAACTGTATTATTTATTAAGCTATTTTTTGCATTTTATCGTTATTAAATTCAATTGCAATTAGTAATGGATGCTTATGAAGGCAGCGCCAATGTTTGGTGTAAACACCATTTAGTCTGACACGGCACACTCTGGAGTTTTAAAACTTATCGCAATAAAACTACAATGATCATCCAGTGTGGTTATTATTTGACCATCCACTGATAATAACATTATAGTAATCAGATCCACTGATTTCGTGAAGTACAGAACACACGTAAACGACATAATCACATTTAAAGGTGTCTTGTGTTGACGACGTATCGGAAAGGTCATACAGAGTAATGTTACAGATACTGTGGCCACAACACCTTCAGGCGGCCATTGTCGCAGCTCCGCTGCCTTTAAGTCCCGTGAAAAAGTTCTTTATGATTATCTGTTGCGTCACCTTTTGCTTCTTGTGTTTTGAACCATATATTCAGCTAATCTTGTTTAAAGGGATGATAGGATTTCGGAATTTATCATCGTTATATGTTAAAAAATGTATAACACAACGTTTCGAGAGTTCGAATCTATCCTATTCGTCGGTTGAGGAGACAATCAGTACATAGAAGAAGTGCAGAAATAAACTGCCACTAAACTATGTTCCACCTGAAGAAGAGGATAGATTTGAATTTTCGAAACGTTGTGATATCCTATCCTATTATCCTTTGAAACATTCCGTAGTTAATAAAAAAAAACTAAAACAAAGAATAATCTTGTTCAGTTCAACGTACAAATCAGCACTGTCCTCAGCGGGATCCCCTGGCTATAACTATCATTGATGGAAAACTAGCAAGTTCTGTTCACTAGTCCTAGTTACTAAAGTCAGTGAGTTATTTAAGATAGGGATGAATTTAATGTAAACAATAACTGAGAGCTAAAAGAAAATAATTCACGTTGGTTTGGAAGGTTCGAGTAATGCATCATGTCCATAATCTTTAATTAATACTGTTTTTTTTAAGGAATAATTTAGTATTTTTTAAGAATGGTAGACTTTATCTTGTAAACCATGAGGAAAACTCCATACATGACGTAGCTATGACGAGAGGGGTAAACGTTGAGCTTATCTCCAGTTCATCTTCCTTTTTCATCCTTCCTTAGTGCAGCGTCCTTTTGATTCTCTTCAGACGAACATGACTGCAGATTCCATGTCTGAGATAGCGTTAGATTCCAGACACTCCATTAAAAGGAAGGTAAATTGGAGTGAAACTAAACGTTCACGTAACAAATATAGTTTAGACTTTACTATTAATATTGCCAAACAACTCACAGGCTAGGTCTCCAGGAATGCTCATATTGGCTGGATTCACAGTACAATGTTAAACCACATTATGTTATACAGCATGTTTTTTTTTTTTACAAATTGTTAAACCACCGTCATTGTCTATATATTTCAGTGCAGTACATATTGTAACTTAATTTCTGAACTTAGAAGAATATTTCGGAATTTAGAACTATTAGTTGGAAATTGGATGGTACGTACTTTTACAAATAATTTTGCTATACGGCTAAAACCAAAAAAACAATTTTTCTAACGAAATTTCTAATTACCGTTAGGAAAAATATTTACATTTCTACTAAAACATACCGACTGATTTTATCTCTAAGTATTGTTGTTATTTACTTTGTTATTACTCAGTTATTGTAAAATTCTAAAAACACAAATAAATATATGACAACAGAATGCATTCCACTATTAAGGGAGTGAAATATAAAAGGAAAATATTATACAAACGGAGCTACATTGTGATTTTAGTGTAAAATCCGTTCTGTTCTCTATCGTTTAGGATTAGTACTCGTAGTACGAAAACGTACAATAAACAACATGTACTTAAACTACAAATTTTACTTTAAGATCTCAAATTTGTCTTAATAGTAAATATCTGCTTAGTTAATCAAACCAATTTAGTTGGTGGTCTACAAAGCAAAGTACCAATGTCGTATTCAAAGGTCGTGTATACGATTAAAGATCTTCAAAGCTAGCTGGAGCATCATAAACTGGCTTTAATGGAAGCGATGCGATAACATCCTATATCAATAACGCTGAGCTATGTAATACACCGCTTCCCCCTTCCCGTAACACCACCTACCACAACTACCACAATCTCCTTCTCTTATATCACCTCCGCTACGAGTGCGTGTTGAGTTTTACAAACTGCTAAACCATAATCATGGGATGGGTGTGGAGGGACAGTACAGATCTACAAATCTCAGATTCATAATAAATCTCATTGCACTATGTAGAAAACTTCAACTGATCAAACTGCTACATGAGTTTTAAAACACGTAATAAGTTGTAGTAAACAACAGTTTGAGCCATGACTAGAGGAAATAGTAATAGGAAATCAAGTAGTAGTAAATATATATTTAATTTTTTTAACTATCTCATTAATATGCCGCAAACAATAATATAAATTTCAGTTGCATAACGGCGTAGGATGGCGAAAAAATGGTGATAACGATGGAACTTTCTTTTTAAAACAATTTAATTATTACAACTTTGATTCATCTCAGAACTAAACATGGTGATAAAAATACATTTTAGTACATGTTAGAATACAAATTTTAAATGTTGTTCAATGAAGCCGATCCATCTAATCTAGTTAACATACACCCTGGTTGTCGAATAGTGACAATTTAAATACTTAATTAGTTCTGATCACTTCCGTACTATCCATCAGTGAATCGTTACTTTTAGAACTGTCGAGTTATAAATATTCTGTCATGTAAATTACATATGATAGGATTAGGAAACAGCGCCTTATTTTACCAAAAACGTGATTTGTTTTTCCTAACTATCGCGACACTGACCGAATATCTGGATCCCGGGATTTCTGAAGGAATTCATTTGCACTTATTTTTCTCGATTAGTGGTGTACTTATACTTTTCGATAAAAGAGTCAAATCAGATTCAAATGTTTAGGATGACTGAAGTACAGTAACATGCTTGTCCATCGAGCGACGTCCGTATGTAATGCTGGTAACTGTATCTATGCTTTACTTAGCTTTTAAGTATTTTTTTGTAAAAACATAATTATTAGCAAACTAAACACCTTACAATCCTTTAATGTTACTTCATTTTTTACTTTATTGGGAATGTAAGTCAGTGATAATGGATGTGCGGAAACTTCAGTGATACCAGTTTGGAACAATTGTACTCAGTGTAAATACGACATATTATGTTAGTCAGTGATATTAATGGTGTGAAATGTTGGTATTTGGTGTTAGTGATGATCGTCAGTCAGTGATACAAGTAATAGGGAATGTAATAGTGATAGTATTTGGTATGAATGGTGAGTTTTCAGCAAGTGATACTATTCATAAAAAAAATACCAACCGAAGTATAGTTAGTTGATATGTTAGTAAGTGATATTAGTGTTGAGAAATGTTATTCTGTTATATTAGTGGTCAGAATTTGTAGTGGTACTGGTTATTAAAAATATGAATCGGTGTTTGTTACGAAATATGTTAATCAGTGATATAAGAGGTGAAATATATTAGTCGGTGATAGTTATGGAAAAAATCCTGCCAGTGATAGGTATGGGATACGTTATTCAGTGATAGGTATGGGATACGTTATTCAGTGATAGGTATGGGATACGTTATTCAGTGATAGTTATGGGATACGTTATTCAGTGATAGGTATGGGATACGTTATTCAGTGATAGTTATGGGATACGTTATTCAGTGATAGGTATGGGATACGTTATTCAGTGATAGTTATGGGATACGTTATTCAGTGATAGGTATGGGATACGTTATTCAGTGATAGTTATGGGATACGTTATTCAGTGATACTGGTGTTGAAAAATGTCAACTAGTGACAGTAATGTGCTTACTAGCATTATGTTATAAACATTGTGTTTAATATCGGAAATACCGTGTTTAATTGATTACACAAAATGTTTCGTGATTGTATTGTTGAAGTAAGATATGGAATTTGAGACTGCAAATAAAAGCGTGTTTATCTGCTTTAAATAACATTGTACAGCAGAAAACCAACAGAAATTCAGTCCTGAAAGCGATTTGGTGTTGAAGGCCGTGCTGAACTTTATATTTGTTCTCAGAGAATTCCTGCCGAACTATCGACAAATAGTAGAGGCACACTGCACAGATGATGAACTAATTTGACGCTAGTTAGTTAATAATCAGTGAGCTTGTAGATAATGTTTGCTAAAAATGTTTTTTACAAAATCTTGGATATTGTCGTGAAATTATGTTCCTTCTAAACTTTTAAAGTTAAATTGCGTAAAAAAGAATAATTACGTGGAAAACTTGAAGTTTATAGTTCATAAAATCATTGTATTTAATACCAAGAATCATACTTTTTCTACTGGTATCAGCAATAGAGATAGAAAAAACTGATGTAACATATATTTTCATAATAGAACACGAGCGTTTTCATATATTTCAGTGTGGTAGAATAAATATTGCATTTTAACGTTACTGACATTATTTAATTTGTAATCTCTGTTTAATACAGAATTACATTTTATATTTACATATTTTACTTTTTTGAAACCCAGTAAGTTGTAGAAAGCGTGTACTCCTATGTAATAAGATTCGAAAGCAATAAATTCACAACAACATAAGTCTACTGAATGTGAATGCCATGTACCTTATTATAATTCATACCAATAATTTAGCCAATTATTAATAAGATATGAAATTAAAATAAAACTAAAGCTAGTTTTATTAATTAATTTTACTTCTATAAATGAGACACTTGATAACTCAAGTATAATGCTTTCTATAATATCTGGAATATTGTCATGAAATTATGTTCCTGTAACCATATTAGGTTACATTGCGTGAAAGAGGTTAATTACCTTGAAAGTTCGATGTTTATCGTAAAAATCATGTATAAGTGTAAATTCTTTAGTTTTGAGGAAACTTGTTATAAATGAAAACTTGGAGTGAAAAACACATTTTTCATTTTTGGCCAACAATAATTTTGTTATTTCATCCCGGATCATATCAAACGTTTTCATAAAACTAGTAGGATATTTTATTTTAAACAAAACAATGCAAACAAATTAAAAAGAAAGCGAATATATGTTTTATTAATTAAATGTTTATGCATAACATTATAACATGCTCTTTTACATTTGACTGAAAACTTTGTTAATTACTCATTAAAAGAGTTTAATTTTTAATTTAATTTTTTTATTTAAGTTTTTTATTTTTGAAGACATTTGAACTACTGTAATCTCTAATCTCAGTTCTAAGTAAGCAGCGCTAGACAGGTTGTTAGGACAGGAGTGTGGTTAGTTAAGCTCTCTCAAGCACAAGTACTTGTACACCACAGAGTTGTGGTAAACCTCTGTACAGGAGCCTCGTCCTCTTGTGGCGTGCATTGTGTGCCTTTGTGTCTTCGTTGTGTTCTCAGTTTCATTATACTTGGTGAAGATCAAAGTTTTGTGTTTACAGTCATTAGTGTGCACTACGTATAAGTTATATCCATACACGTTAGATATTATATTTAATCTAAATAACAATTTATATAGTAAATATTTTATACTCAGTTATTAACTTGTGTAGCAGCAGGGTGTTTTCTCCCAACACCCAACTAAAAGCCAAGAATATATCCGATGCAACTTATTAAATGGGCAAATATCAATTCTACCACCTGTATCTTTCCTCGCCTTATTAAATAGGCATTTCACTACTAACTAAAAATTGAAGCATATTGTGAAAGACAAGGCTTGAAAAAAGCCACCAAAATAACTGTAACAGCAATAATCACAAATAAATGTAACATCGGGTTTGTTCTGTTTTGTCAGCATTGTATCCATCAGAACTCACATGATTACACGGGAATATGGTGTTATTGTGGTTCAAAGCACAATCCGTTGAATCGCTTGACCGCTAAACCCTCGACAAGTTGGATCCAGCATTACTGTTTTGTCGGATTTGTTGCTGCCATAAATAATTTGACAACGTTGAATTTAATTATTATTACTAAACGTATCATAATCCTTCATAATCTAATACTAATTACGTAAATTTTCATCTATCAATTATTTGAAAGTAAATAAGGATATAATCCGTGAAATATTTGTTATATAAATAACTACTAATATAAGTTAACCTATTTTACATCCATGGCTAATACAAATTACACTGTACATTTTATATTACGTAGTAAACTATAAACCATGAACAATATATTTATCACTGCTTTAAAAATATATTTAGTTTTTTAATTTCAGTATTCATCATAGTATAATTATGCCTCTTACTATTGGCTCTCTAATGTGGGGTCTACGCTGAAAACAGCAACAATTTTCTAAATTTGTGTTTTTTCTGTTATCTTGGTAATCTATGTACACAATAATACCAAAAACATGGTCATACTAACTTTTTTTCACGTAGAATAAAAATAATACAAGCAGTACAGTAACTAATGTTTTAATGCAATCTACAGCCAAAAGTATATTTAAAAGTATTTTTGTTTGGTTTTGTTTTAATGCTATATCTTTGTTAAGTTGGTTTTAAACTTGTTATTTTTCGATAAAATTGTCCTTAAGATAATAATTTACAAGAATATAGTACGTTACCTAATAAAGTTTACTGTTTTGGTTTATTTGGCGTTTTCCAAAATTTCACTTTTTTACAACGTTTACCTAAATTTCTAAAGTTGTATGAGAGATACACTGATGAATTTTAAAAACCTTGTTTCAGCTAGGCGTATTCTACAATGTGTAGTATTAAATTGTAAAAATAATGATATTAAAGTATTGATAACTAATAAAACCCAGATTTGTAGGCACAAACAGAGTTTTAAGTGATAAAGATTTTTTTACTTAGTTTGTTCATAAAAATTAAAACTAATACTGCACATAATAAAGCAGGCTTTTCTTAATAAAATAAAATGAAAATAACCTCATAAAACTTTATAAATGTTGGCATACGTAAACCTATACAAACCGGCTAAAAAGCGCATGCCCCCCCTTTCAAGGGGGGGGGGGTAAAAAATACAAAAAACGTGTTTTCATAAAAAACCAAGGTTAATCATGAGGTAAAGTTTTTAAAATATTTAGGTCCATAAATAAATTATTTAAAATTTTTCATGGAATCTCCTTTTGAGTTTGCACAGTATTTTTTTATCAATATTTTAAAAATATAGAGCCAAATGTACTTACTATAAATAGGCCCGTATAGATATGAATCAAACCGCTCTAAGGTTGCGCTACTGAGGTTGCGTATAAAATTTCAAATCTATAGCATATTTCATTCTCGATATGTCCTGCGGATATATAAACAGAAAGTTAATCATACAGAAAAGAAACGTTTATAAAAGAGAAATTTTGCCAGCCTACTGAGTGAAGTGATAGGCAACAATTCCGCTTAGCCAAATTATATACTTAGACATGTATCATAGAACTCATCTTGTCAATGAAGGAATGAATATCTATACGACTAAGTGATACGTTCATATTTTTGTTCATTGTGTGAGGTTTCAAAGCAGTCTTTAAGTAATAAAATATCCGCAGATATAGTGAGGGTTATACAACGCAATAGTACACTAAAATCAAATCGTGTTACCGACTTTAATTACATTAACCCTCCACTCAAATAATTATTTTATTACTCTATGAATAAAAACTGTTCCATTTTGAGATATTATACGACCGTACTCATCGTATTTACTAACTTATTTATTCCGCCTTTTTCGTTGACATTACGGTTATACAAAAGACAAATATAAAATGTCCACTAACACTCAGCTAAACCACGTGACTTTGACGGCTCCTTCATTGAACTCAATGTTGCCTATGTAGATATGAAGCTCCATACAAAACTTGAAGACTGTAGGTTCGTTTTCGTGATATCAAGTGGACAAACCAGACATTTTAAATTCAAACTTTTTCCAGTCCCTCGAGTGATACGCCTCACTAACGCTCAGGCAATGTACAAAACCACCTAATAGCGAAATTTCAGTTTCCTAAACAAATTAAAATGCCACATAGAGGAAAATACGTTTTAAATAAAAGTAGAAATTTGCATATTAATATGCCGATTTGAAAGCATATTTTACATATTAAAAAACAGCCGCATGTAAACGCTTGAATACACTTCCTCCCTCAGTGTTGCCGCAAAGTCAGTGTTACCAATGTTGCCATTTCCGCTGAAATCATCAATCCCGCGGGAAATTTCTCGGCGTGAAACAAACTGATTGATATTCCCTCCGCTCCTCATCATCTCTGAATAAATCCGCTAAATGTGAAGCGTGTTGTATGTGGAGAGACAGAGTTCCTCTAGTGAGGCAGAGTATTAAAGTTGATTATAGGCGTTTTTTTTTTAAATTTATATCTAAACTATTAGTTATCCTCCGCTTTGTATGCAATTGCGTAGGCTTTGCACAAGATTAAGCACTTATGCTTCGAGTAAGTTATATTTTCCCTCGCCAATGTTGAGTTTTGTTTGTTTTCCCACTACTAAGAAAATCTGTCAAAAAGTGTAAATTTATGGCCATTAAAATTTACTTCGGTTTAGTATTTCTTGTTCAATAGTTGATTTTTCATTGTTTCCCAATCAAGAAAAACAATATATACACAGGTCTGAAAGGAGTACTTCTGTCAAAAGACAACTAAGGCGGGTTTTATAACAGTCTTTTAATTTATATTAAAAGTGACATGGTAACTTTGTTTTTTATATCTGCATTACAGTAGACCACGCACTGCATACATATTTGCTAACTTATGAACATCAGTTAAAAGTATGTTTTTACTAAAACTTTATTTTCTTATCTGGATATTGTCTTACTCTGTGCTCAACAACAGTTGCAGAAAAGGTTGAAATAAGAAGAGTTATTACTACCAAGCTTACGCTATCCTTTCACATTACAAATGGAAATAAATTGAAAATAGCCGTTATATTAATTAAATACATGGTTTTTATTTCATTAAACAATGTTTAAAAAAAACATTTTATTACATTTAGAAGGCTCTTTCAATAATTAATAATTATACTTTTGTATTGCAACTTTATCGACCATTCGGGCGTATTTTGGAGGGATTTTAGAAATAAGAATAGGCCTAAGGATGTCCAGTTAATAATATTTTAGTACAACCGGTTAAATAATTTACAGGTGAAATCGTAACAAAAAAAAAAACCCACTTTTGCATACATAATATAGTTCACAATTTAGGTGAAAAAAGCATTCTTCCAGACCTTTGTAATTGTTTAGTGATACAAAAACTCAGTAACGTTAAATTTCGAGATTTTCAATCTGTTCTTTTCATCTGGTGAATAACTAACCTAACACATCAAAGACACAATCTGGCTCTAAATTAACAAATCATAATTGAGCCTTCGGCGTAAATCCGTGCACAATCTCTCTAAAACATGCACTTAATACAAACAAATTGAAACCAAATTAAATAATACTGATCACAAAGTGTCTGCAATAACCTTTTAATTTTAAATATTAAAAACAAAAAGTTCAGGAAAATATTTTTCCCTGACAATGGAAAGTTTTATTATTTTATTATGTTTTATCGTAAAAACATCAAACGTTAAACAAAAACGTTTAGTTGACTAAACGTGCAAAACAACTTATATTTATATGTTGGTAACACTCCCATTATTTTAAATATGTCACCATTGGTATCTCAAAAATCACCAAATTTACAGGAAACATTTCAATAAAGGACATTACTCATGACTAAAACTTATGATATTTTCTCGCAAATTTAGATACGAAACATTTTAAACATTGATACTATTACCAATTTCCTTTCTAACTTCGACCTAAACCTTCGAAAATTAAACAAATGACACGTTTTAACTTGTTAAGTCAAATATTATTATCACGTTCATGATCATTATTAAAAACCGAGTGTAATTAATTGATTTTCAAAATGAGCATGAAACTGTAATACTACAAAAATAATGACCACAATAGCCGTTATAATTTTGGTTTTGTTTTGTATATAAAGAATACAACTTTACAGTCAGTATTATAAACACGAACCTAATTTCCGATCGTTATTATAATAAATGTTTTACGGAGAAACTTTAACTTTTAGTTTTGTAGTGTAAAACTGATTGTATTAGTGACATAACACGTGACATAAATCATTCATACGGACGAAGTGTACTAAATTCCGTTATTAAGTTATTAAGATCTCAGTTATTGCTGATTTCCTGATCGTTTCACTCCACAGATAGTGGATAGGGATATAGTGGCTTCCCGAAAATACCAAAGTACCAACACTTGTAACAGATACGTGTCCGATATATTAAACGCAGACCAGTTATCGAAGAGAAGTTGAATGTTATACCGACACCGGATGGTCACGGATGCTATAATGAGAGAGGACGCGTCACGAACTGGTGGCGGGCGTACGGAAAGTTGACAAAGCGTTGCTTTAATGAGGTGTCACCTGAACATCCGTTCTGTACTGGGTTCCACTGGGAGGAATATGAATATTTTAAATTTTACATAAACTCGTTGGAGCGATTGTGACGTGAAATCTACATATCGAGTTGTATGGTAAAAGTTTATGTAAATAAACCAACACGTTTAAAAATAATGTTTTTACACTTACAAAGAATTTTCCATTGGCGTTTACAAAATGCTTGCATTTCAATATTTAAAAGTATTTTTATATAGGATATTCATTGCTTTATCTGCGAAATCTCCCCTTTGTTACAGAATCAAATGTTATATTTATAAATGTTGAAATAGAACCTCTGCTCCTTAGTGCACTTTCTTTCAAAATTACATTTTCTATTCAATGTGGACGGAAATGCTTGAAATTCCGCAATTCACTGAAATGTTTCTTGCAAATATATCTTTTGAATATGTAATTGATTCGTACTTTAAAATTTTATGTATTTAATTTTACATCTACAGCATACACAGCTTTAAACTATAGTCATTGGACATTGTTTGTTGTTACTACGAGTTCGTTGTTACAAAGCTAAATACTCGTAATTTTAGAAGACAATAAACTTTATCCATAACATTAACACCGATATCTACGGCAATTTTTCTTGAGTTCAGATTATATATAGCAATTCATTACTGATTAAAATGAATAACTTGATTATAACATTTGGCATCGTTTATGTCACTACAGGGACACGGCTTTTCGACTGGTATCAACACTCTTCCACAGATTTAAAATCTTAAACCTAAAATTAAGCTTGCCAGATACTAAACGTATAAAATATATATTGATAAACACACCGCATTGAACGTTAATTTGAATAAAAAATCAGGAACAAATACAGTTTATGTACTGTCATGTGTATTTTTAACGTGACAAAAATTAGGTGGTATCGCGTAGTCGCCGTTTTTCTTACTAATCTAGGATCCCACAACCAATTTGCATTATGTAAGGATACAACCTTATTTTTCTTCATAACTACAGAGGAATTTCCCTGAAGCTATAATTGATTGTCAGCCCTACTAGTTTTGAGGGGGGGGGGGGGGTGAAAATGGAACGATACCGAAAGGGTTAAAATATGATATCGAAAAGACATTTTTCTCAGATTAAAATGTTTTTTAGCGTGATGCAATTAAAACCGAAAGTCACAAATGATTGTTCCCTGTCAAGCAACTAAATTCACTTCCCTTAAATTCACTCTGTAGATTTTCAGAATTTTTAAGGGGTCTGTTGATAGTTTGCTGACGCTGATTTAACATTAATTACGAGTCTGATGGTTGGTTTTAGCTATGAAAATATAAGAAGAATGTGCTTTGAGAACAAAATTATCATTTCATACTTTTAACCCTTTTGATACCCTTCATAGTTGGGGTATCCAACTCCAGCAAAACCAGCTCAGGTAATGGTGGATTTCTTTCTTAGGGGAAATTAAAACTTTTTCTCTCTTACAACAATGTAAATTGGTTATCAGCTCCTGGACTATCATATACTATAGCTACCTCAAGTAATCTCTCTTCAGTTATAATTCACTCAGTCTAACATTTGACTGTCATAAAAACACACACATACGCGCTCCTTCTTAATAATTGGTTAGGTTTCGTTACACTTTGCCAATAAATAACAATTTCAGTAACGACGTTTTTGTGTTGCAGATAAATTGCAGAAATGAGACACTAACAACAACGGTGAGTATGAATCATATTTTCCATCAAGCCACTGTCATAAAGTTTTATATTCTCACGTATTACAAGAATATAATATTTGAAATATTGAGCAAAAGCTTTCTAATAGTTATTTGAATATAATAATTACATATATGTTTATAATATTTAGGGACAAGAAAAAAAGATATCAGGTCTTTAAATTTAGATTTGTTAGTGCTGATTGTTCCTGGTATATTACTGAATGTATTATTTGATAAATTGAGATAATTTGTTTACCTTGCCAAAATTTCTCACAAAATAAACCGTTTTTTTCCTGAAGGGAAACAAATTTTCTGGACATTTGCTATCATTCAGTGATACAAAAAAATAAACTTTCGTTTCTAGATCTGCAATCTGATGTCTTCCTTAGGTGAATAAATAACCTAATACATAACTACAATCTACTTTAAAATAAACAAATCAAACCTAGATAGTAGTAAAAAATATGTCCATGGTCAAATGCAAACGTCAAACAAAGAATTCGTTATATGTTTTACCATAAAAATATTTTGATATCCTGATTTCTATAATCAATAAACTTTCCATTAACTGTTATAATAAATATCATGGAATTTAATCCATTATCGACAGTGTGCGACTCTTATCAGGCCGTAGGCTTGTAAGGCCAGTGTCACAATTAACACAAAATCTTTCCGCTGTACACCACCAAATCTTGTGACACAAGTGGATCATTTTGTGGAATATTTTATGACACAAGTAGGACATCTTGCTACATGGATTAGAAATTTTGTGACATGGATAGATATTTGTGATATGGGTGGGACATCTTGTGATATGGTGAGTAATCGTGTGAAACGTTCCTGATACTTTGTGATACGCATAGCAGATCTTGTGATACGGATGGAACGATTTGTAACAGGTGGCATATCCTATTACACAATGGTAGATCTTGTAACATCTTATAACACCACGATGGTAGATGTTGTGGCACGTGTGTGATATCTTGTGATATAGGTAGGATATCTAGTGAACGGATCTTGTCACATTGGTGGGGAATCTTGTGATACGATAGGGTATCTTTTGACAAGGTTGGAACACCTTGTGACATAGCTGGGATATCTAGCGATATGAGTGGATCATCTTGTGATATCGTAGGACATTTTGTGACACGAGTGAGATATTTTGTAATACGGGGGGAGGGGCATTTGTGACACGATTGAGACATCATTTAAACGTAGTAACTAGTTACAACAGATAATTGTTATTGAAATTCTCGAGATGCGAGGCAAAAAAATTGATTAGTTTAAAGTTGTAAAAATTTGACCACCCTTATTCAATGGACTATATAACGAGTAAACGCGTCCACGCTACCCCTATCATTTTATCACACCAGCCCACCCTTCCTCCCCACCCCCTGACAACGTTAATCAGTTCCCTAACGAACCATATTGATTACATAAACTGCCTCAATCAACGTAGTGTGTAAACTGATCTTTAGAATCTGGTGGGAACACTTAATTAAAACAGAAACTGAATTTTACATAATTAAGTATTGTAATATTGTTTTAAATAAAGTTTTATGGAGACAAAACTAACCATTACTCACATTTTTCTCTTGTGAGACCTCACCGTGAAGGGGAATATTATCGATAGGACTAAGTGAATATTAGTTACTAGTAGACTATAGAAATTTTAGTTTGCCAGGAACTATTCACGATGTGTTTTTGCCCACTACGTAAAGTTTTTATCTTTATGATTTTGAAGTGTATGTCTTTTAACGTTTTAAAACAAAAATGACATCAAACGAATTGCATTTACTACACACCAGTAAATTCCGTATTTAATATCTATTTTTGAACATTTAGGGATAGACCAAATATTTTTAATGCAAAAACATTACGTTTCGTTTCACTTCGTTAAAAAAAATAAATGTAAGGCTTGAGCGTTTTTTCAAATTTGGAAACCCAAATAGAATATGTTAACCCAAACTGAATATTCCCGAAAAGAACATCTCAGTAATGAATTTTCAAAAATGCACCTCTCACACTTTAGTCAAAATAATATGAGGTTTAATTAAAAAGCACCGTTTGAATTGTATTTACATGCCATACAAATATAGCTGAATTCGATCACTCTTATTAAAACCAAAGTGTTCATAACAATGAGACCCAATAACGTATCATATCATTTATACATTTATTCTAAATCACTCCCTAAATAGGACCCTTTCGGGGCATTGTCTAAGTTGAAAATTAATTTTACGAGGCTTTCTACAGTTGAAAAGTTGGGGAAAGAATAATAGCAACAACTACAAATCTAGTCTAAAATTCGTCTAAGTGATAAAAAAGTAGGAAAAACTATTTAAAGAGTTTATTTTTACCATCCTCGTCACCATCAATTTATGAATCTCTTTTGATGTACTTGAATCCAGATTCCAGGAGTGAAGTGTAATACAGCGTCATATTCCTGACGCTGTACTGAGAGGAAGATGAACTGTAGGGAAACAAATTTCTAAACCGTGTTTTAGCAAAGTCAGTCGTGAAAATATAAGTGATCAACTCTAAATGTAGGTGTAATGGGGATTTTCAAATGAAGAAACATTTAATATTCAACAACACATCAGTTATGTGAGAGACACGTTCAAAGGACGACCCAATAATTCCCTGTAATCCACCGCACACGACACAAGATCGTGTCAAAGGCCCTTACAGCTTTAGACCATGTAAGCTATTGCTATCTATTGCAGCATGTGCTGTATACCCTAATTACTTACTAATCAAGCTGTAGATTACAGGTATCGAAACTTGGAATTCGCTTATTTATTTGTCACTTACTAGGAATTATACACGCACAAAAATACAAAATATAAATTTTTATTGCCCTTAAGAAGGGTTTTCAACATGAAACTATAGTGCTATTCAATAGTTGTAAAGAAAAATAACAAGTCATAATATTAACTTATGATAACAATGTGAATACGAGTCATTTATTGACTTCTGTATTGTTTGTCTTTGACTAAAGTGAATTTTTTATTTTAAAGGGAATCGGACCCTGTATTTGTCTCACGTTAAAATATCGAGCTTGAGGTACAGTTTCTCAGGGCTTCAACATAATATTTTTATTGGTTATAAATTTGTACATATTTTGAGAATTGGAAATTTAAATATCATTTCAATTTTTCTGTGTGTTTTTTTCACTTAAAAGTGTTTGATTTTAAAAACACAAAAATTTTGGAGTATAGGAAAATTCCCTATGCTTAAAATTATCCCTAATTTTGCTGAAATTATAACACATTAGGCTGATACTTTTTACGGTTCTTGAGAACCCATGAGAAAGATCATTTTTCAGGAATCGCAGTTAAAGATAAAACTATAATGAATGGTGCATATATATATATATATATATATATATATATATATATATATTAGTTGTATTATATAAAATGATACTAAATAGATAAATAAAAATCCGATGGGTTGCATAAAACTTAAGGAAAATTCCGTGTATACTTTGGGTTAATTATCAAATAAAAAATCACAAACACCTTAAGCTGAATGTTTAAACATAATCTTTAAAATTGTGGTAGTTGAAAGTCTTCTATTTATTCCACCTACATGTTGAATTATTAATCTTTACTGAACACTCTAAATTATCTAATTATGCCAAAATATATCACCTAAATATTCAACAGTATTTCAATATTACAACCTAAAATTTCCACTTAATTGGGAGATTATCAATTCCTACTATTAATTTCCAGGAAGCGGTCCCTACTCCCAATTTTAACCATCCAGAATATCCTGTAACTCTGGAAGTAGCACAACGGTTTTTTTGGTGCTAAGCCCAACGTCTAAGCTTTATTTCCTAAGAGAACAAAACAAATATTTGGGGCCGTTAATCTAATTGTCATATTTTTTATTTGTATTTCTAACACTATGTGAATAAATAAATATAGCCTTAATATATTCAATAATTCTAAGTGTTCTCCATAAGTTTAATATAAATCTTAAGATGTTTTACTACTGTATTCCTACATGTATGCTATTAGTCATGCAAATGTAATTAAGGTAGCAATCAAATAATGGTCGTTAACATTTAATCACTAAATTTCTTTTAATGTTCTCTATTTTTGTGCTACAAAGAATGGAATATTTGAAAAACTTACATCAAGAATGAAAAGAAACAAAAGAAGCTTGTTGCAGAAATAGTAGCAACAACTTTGCTGCCCAAAGTGAAAAAATTACTGATTAGAGAAGAAAAAATAAACGTCCGCTTCTCGGATTCAGCTTTAAACACTAAACGAAAAATGTTTACAATTCTTATTGGTGTACGATTTTATTTATTACCTTCTTCATTTATTTACGTATTATTGTTTACATGATTAACAAATCAATTTTTAAAGGTTATTAAATTTGTATTTGTATGAACTAGTAAATTTACATTCTATAGAACGGGATTAATACAAATTTATGAAATTTTTATTATTTTTTACTAGTTCGTTATTTGCTTATTCAAACAAACAAAGTTTTTATTTCGCATATTTTACTCCTGTTTTCTAATCCCAGTAAATTATTTTGATTTATCGAGGTCTCGCAATAATACCATACTAGATCAAATATTGTAACCAACTTTTTGAATGTATACCTTAATAAAGATTTCTGATATTAATAAAATAGTAAGTATAGCAATAATAATACTGAATAAATTAAATTAGAAGCATTGTCCACTTGGACTATACGGTAGTGATATAATACTCTTCCAATGTGATTAAGGTTAAAACAAGCTATCACTGAGATTACATGGTTGTGGTACAGTGTGACGTCATCACCAACTCCAGAACCTACACCTGTCGTGTAGGATTGCTAATATAACTGCTCCCTCACAAGCTGCTGGATACTATTTTACGGGTTAAATGTGTTTATCACTGCAATAAAATGCTTTTATAAATATCTTTCTTCCTAATAGTAAAAAGGTAGGGATCCGCAACACACTGTGTTGAGCTGTAGTGCTTTAAAAACTAATTCTATAGGTCATTTCATTAGGCTGCATTTGTTCCTACATCACATGTATCACGATATTCACGTTGGTATTATCGTCCATCCATAACATCAATGTAAATATCAATGAACGAACGGTCACCAAAATCCAGTGGAATAACATTCAGAACCATACAACTTTTATTATGAACATGAAGCTTCATGCTAAATTTTAAATAATTAGGTCTATTTGTTTTTTAGATATTGGGCTGACAGAAAGCGTACCTTGTGTGAAAGGCTTCGCTGAAGCTCAGCCAATTTGAATCTCTGTAACAAGCCAAGACGCGGCATTTGTGAAATGTAAATTCTAATTCCTTTAAAAGCGGTACAACAGAAAAATAATATACCATTAAAGATAACATTGATTGCAACACAAAAAACGTAATTTATCACTAATCTGTAAGTTATGTTCCAAAGATTATATTGGCAAGATTATCACTCTATTACGAGTGAGAATGACAAATCATCGGTTTGATGTTATTCGTAAAAATTACGAGATACTATTATCTGCACATATGGGAATCAACACAATCAAAATAAACTAGAAATTTGCTCAGTACGAATCTGACTATTTTAAGAAATGTTGAAATCGCAAATAAATAGGTTGTTATATGCATGCCACCAGACGGAGAAAACGTAGTACGATTATCTTTTCTTTATTTTATATTAAATCTTATTTAAATACAAATTTTCAAATATTCTACACGCAGTTGATTAGAACTTTTTTATTGCATTTATTTATTTGGAATGATTGATTGATTTTGTTTTGTCATTTATTGGGTTTTGAATTGTGTTTGTTTGTTTTGTGATCTGTGATTTTATGATCAATGGTTCTGGGAACCCAAAAATTCAAAAACTGAAACATTGATTTTTAAGGTTTTTTCTAATTTGAAATTAATTGTGTTTGTGTTTATATAAATGTATATATATATATATATATACATATTTATATATATATATATATTATAAATATTGTTTTGAAACAAATTAATACATTGCAAATAAAATTATACGATTTTTTTGATAAATCATATTGATAATTAAATTAAAGTTATTTTTTTATTATTAAAAAATTGTATCTTTGGAAAATGTAAATGTGATCAGGAAATCGGTTAACTCAAATAAATTATCAAACAAGATAATAATAAAAGTTTAGATTTTCCTTGTTACGGCCCTTCAAATTTAATAATTTAGAAATATAAAAACGTAAGCGAGGTGGGAACACAGAACTGAAAGGAATATAACGGGAATAGATTTTGCCTACATTCTAAATTTATTTGGAAAATATAATACAATTATCTATAGAACTTGTTATGCTAACTCTAATTGGATGTTATCGTTATTAAATTCAACTGCAATTAGTAATGAATCCTGAGGTGGCCAGCGGCAATGTCTGGTGTAAATATCATTTAGAGTGACATGACACAATCTGGCGTTTTAAAACTAAAAAATCACAATAAAACTACAATGAACATGTAGTATGGTTTTTATTTGATCATTCACTGATAATAAAATTATAGTAATCATATAACTGAGCATAAAAAATAAGATATTACGGTCGAGAAATCCAGGACACAAGTAAAATACGTAAATACATAGATATCATGAAGGTATAATGTGTTGACAACGTATCGGAAAGGTCATACAGAGTAATGTTACAGACAATGTGGGCCACAACACCTCCAGGCGGCCATCGTCACAGCTCTGCAACCTTTTATGTCCCATTACAACATTCTTTATGATTACCTGTCGCGTCATCCTCTCGCGTGAAGTGTTCTGAACCAGTTAGTCAGCTAAATCTTTTTGAAAGGGTAATAGGATTTTTGACATTTGCTATTTTTATATGTTACAAATTGTATAACACAACGTTTCAAGGATTGAAATCTATCCTCTTCGTCAAGCCAGGAGACAATTAGTACATAAAAGGTAGAACGTGCAGCAATGGACTGCCAAATAAATTATGGTGCACCTGACGAAGAAGATAGATTTCTATCCTCGAAACGTTGTGTTATACATTGTGTATAACATACCAATGGCAAATCTCCGAAGTCATATTATACTTTCAAACGTTACATTGCTAATAGCAAACTTTACTCAAGGAATAATGTTGTTTGTTTAACAATGTAAGACATCACTATTCTCAGCGCGATCTCATGGACACGTCTAGTACTGTAATTGACGGAAATTAGCGCAACACTAGCAAATTCTGTTCACTAGTCGTAGTTAATAAAGCCATCGAGGTGGTAAAGTTAGGATTTACCTTAATATAAACAATAATTGAGGGTTATCAAAGAAATTATTTGCGTTACGCTGGGAAGTTTGAGTGAAATTAATTTTGATACATTTTGTTTATTTTTTAAAGAAATATTTTTTTATTTTTATAAATAGGAAACTTTAGCTTTAAAAAACTGGAGCGAAAAATCTATACCTAACGCAGCGAAGTGGGAAGTGTTGATTCAATGTGAATGCCGAGTTTAGCTCCAGTTCACATTCCTCTTAGGAATACTCAAGAGCTCTCTAGGAATACCCATATTGGCTGAATTTCACAAAGATTAGTACAATGTTAGCCTACTCTATGTTACACAGCATGGTCATTGTCTTTAACAAATTGTATATCACCGGAATCTGTGTGTATATACGAGTACTACATCGCAGTACGGAATATAGCTTGATTCCTGAACTTAAAACAATGAAATTCCTTGATTCCTAAATCTGTTCAAGGAAATTTAAAGGTGTTTGCTAATAAGATGCAATATTGCGTACTGCTAAAACGATCAATATTTTAATATTGGTTGGCAAAATTATTTAAAATTTCCATCTTCAAATAACAAGCCTAACTGATTTTGTCACTAAGTATTTTTTAATTTTACTTTCTATTGTTTAATTATTACAATTATTGAAACCATAAATAAAAACAGAATGTTACTTTCACTCTGAGGGTAGTGAAATACAAAATAAAAAAAATTATTCAATAGGAACTAAAATTCTGATTTGGTAGTTCTAAGCAATATATGTGTCAACCTCGATTTTTCTCATATTACAATATAATGTTCCAATAGTCAATTAGAAAAGGAAATGACTAGGAATTTCTTGCCGGAAAGCAGTTATAGGGAGCAGGCAAACCGCCAGACGGTCATATATTGCTTAGAGTTACCTATTAGTGATCAGGGGCACTGACGTGATCTGGGCTTCAAATTTGGAACTACTCGAGTTTAATTTTTTTTCTAAAAAGAGCAAGCAGCGCGAAAGCGCTGCGCAGCGGGCAGGCATCGTGCGTGATTCCTTTTTTTTTATTAAAAAATTTCTGATAAATTGTTATTACATATTACAATATTAATGTAGGTAATGTATGTAAAACAATTTTAAACACATAATTACATGCTGGAAAGCAAAGTAAACCAATATAATCCGCCCAATACAAAATCTCCGTAAAAAATCTGGTTAAAGGAATCTGTGTCCTGTCATTTCTTTGGTCTGAATCAATTCAGTATAGACGAAGATCACGCACGATGCTTGCCCGCTGCGCAGCGCTTCGCGCTGCTTGCTCTTTTAGAAAAAAAAATTAACTCGAGTAGTTCCAAAATTTGAAGCCCAGAATCACGTTCAGTGCCCCTGATCACTAATAGGTCATTCTCGCGGGTTGCCTGGTCCCTATAACTGCTTTCCTTCCAGCAAAGAAATTCTAGTCATTTCCTTTTCTAATTGACTATTGGAACATTATATTGTAAATGGTGAGTTGCCTGCTCCCTATAACTGCTTTCCGGCAAGAAATTCTAGTCATTTCCTTTTCTAATTGACTATTGGAACATTATATTGTAATATGAGGAAAAATCGAGGGTTGACCCATATATTGCTTAGAATTACCTTCTGATTTGAGTGTAGAAACACTCAGTTCCTCGTATCTTTTAAGCTTAGTATTAGTGGTGCTAAAATATACAATGGACAACATACATTTTTCCTTAGCCATCTGAAATTTGGCCTTAATACTAAAGATGTGCTTTGTAAATCAACACCAATTTAGCTTGGTGGTCTACAAAGCAAAATACCAAATACTGTATTCAAAGGTCGAGTACACGATTAAAGATATTCAGAGCTAGCTGGAGCATCATAAACTGGCTTTAATGGAAAGCGATGGCGATAACATCCTATATCAATAACGCTGAACTCTGTAACAGACCCCCTCCCCAACTCTTAACACCACCTACCACAACTACCACAATCCCCTTCCCTTGCACCATCTCTGCTATGAGTACGTGTTAAATTGTGGCAAATTGCTTACTTACGATCATGAGACGGTTGTAGTGTAGAGGGAGCGAGCAGTACAAATGTACAAGTTCGGTTTCATAATAAATCTCAAAATACTCTCTAGAAAACTATTAACAGGACAAATATCAAATCAAATCAAATTCTTTTATTGCAAGGACAACATGTATGGGCTGCATAGCAAACGTCAATATTGTACGAGTAAATTCTAAAAATTTTAAACATTCATACCACATTACCTCATTCAAACATACAGGTTTTACAAGCACGCATCTTTCATTCCTGGCCAATGAAACCCACTTCAAACATTGGAGTCAGTCAATTCCAATTGTGTGGTCTCCCAGTCGAATTCAAAAAAACTCATCTGCATTATAAAATGCATGCGACACCAAAAGGCATTTGAGATGAGCTTTGAACGCCTTGGGCGTTGGGGTAGTTTTTATAGAGTTGGGCAGTCTGTTGAGGAAATTAACACCTGCTTGCGAAGGCAAGCGTTCACAAACTACCGTTTCTGTGTCTTCCCGTACGGTAGTTTTCTCTGCCTCGTGTCTCATACATGTGTATGTCCCGGCCTCTGGTTAAGGCACATTTGTACATACAAAACATGGGTTGTTTCTAAAATGTAGAGACACGGCAACGTCAACAGCTGCAATTTCTTGAAAACCGGCCTGCACGACTCTCTGTAATTGATTTTTGCGATGATTCGAATCGATTTTTTTGAAGTCTGAAAACTCTCTGGAAGAGAGTGTTTGCACACGCTCCCTACAGAACCAGACCGTAGGACAGATGGGGATAAATCAAGCCGTAATACGCCGTTATCAGTACCTGACTCGGGCAGTATTTTGCTAAAGACCTCAGAACGAAAATTCCTGAGGAAATTTTGGCACAAACGTGGTCAATATGATCCATTCCAGGTCAACCCTCTATCAAGGTGTATTCCCAGGAATTTTGAAGAGCAGGACTTCGTCCAGTGTGGAGTTCCCCCAAGAAAACTGCGGGTTCACTAAGGTTTTTTCACCACACGCAAAGAAAAATTCAAAACATTTGATTTTGATGAGTTTGCTGTGAGATTGAGGCTGTTGAAGTGTTGGACACAGTTGTTGATGTCAACAAAAGCCTGTTCCAAAACTTCACTGGATTTCCCACTGAAACAGAGAGTCGTATCATCAACATACTGCACTAGTTTTCCATGCCGAAGTGATGATCCTATGTCGTTGACATAAAGCAGGAAAAGCACAGGACTGAGTATGGATCCCTGTGGGACACCATATTTCAGTTTTATTGGCCTGGACAGTTGATTTGAAATTTGGACAACTTGGGATCTGTGGCTTAGGAATGAGCTAAGCCATTCAAGGGGCACGCCTCGGAATGCCATGAGACTCCAGTTTGTCTAGCAGTGTGTTATGGTCAACGCATTCGAATGCTTTGGACAGGTCAAGAAAACACACTCATTGTGTGTTTCCGATTTTCTATCCCCTCCACAATCATATCAACAAGACTAACAACTGCGTCAGTTGTCGATTTGCCCTTTCTGAACCCAAATTGTTCATCAGAGAGCTGATTTGTATTTGTCAAAAAAAAGCATTCTTATGAGAAAAAGTTGTTCAAATATTTTGCTCAATACTGGCAAAATTGAGACAGGCCTATAATTATTGATAGACAGCGGATCGTCTTTCTTAAATATTGGGACAACTTTAGTGACTTTCAGGAGGGAGGGGAAAACTCCACTTTGGAATGAAGAATTTATCAGTTGGGTTAATGGTCTCACTAAGTGCTTGAAGACACTTTTAATGAGCCATGTTGACATAAGATTTAAATCGTTTGATTTTTTGGCTGGGAGCTGCTGAATAATTCGTTTAAGCTCAACCTCAACAACAGGCGCCAACACCATGGAGTGTGTGGGGCTCTGTCTTCGCGAGGGGCGTACTTGAGGTTCAGATGGTCGAGGACTCAGCCCACCAGCAACGGTTGCGAAAAACCCGTTAAACTGGTTAGCAATCTCAGTTGCATCTTCCTCAAGTTTGTCCCCAATTTTAATTTTGATTTGCTTGTGAACTTTTGTTTTATTGTTAATGATGCTCCAAGTTGTTTTTAAAATGTTTTTGGAAGAGAGAATTGATTTAGAGACATCATATGCTTTTGCAGCTTGGATCATCTTTTCTGTACAATGCTTTTATATTTCCTAAAAAAATTTTTGAAAGTTGTACATTTGAAGTATTTATTTTATAAATTTCCGAGAAAAACGCTTTAATTTTTCCTCTATGAAACTACAAAATGCCTTTAGTGATTCCATATGTTTGTTGTTTTTGATTTTTTTTTTATCGCAAAAGCACTAATTTTATCTGGTATGGGCAGCAAGAAAAATAGTGGTAAACTATTGAATGTTTTTAGTTCCAGGAAACACGAGTTAAGTGACACATAATAATGTTTTTAGTAAAACAAAACCATTTCACCCCATAAAATATAGGAAAATCGTAGATGGTTATATAACAAGTACTAGGTATATATTAAATATTAAGTTTGAAAAGAACTCTTATTATTAATGTGACAAATACTAATATAAATTAACAGGTTACGCACCTGACATTGGAATGGAGACAAAATGGCGATTAATGATGAAATATTATCTTAAGACACAAATTAAATTATTCAACTCCAACTCTTGTCTATCTATGAACAAATGTAAGACTTTAAAAATGAAAATTTTTAGTACATTTTAAAACTGTTTTAAAAAAAAATAAATGGCCTACTTAATGAAACCTTCATTAAGAAGGTCTAATCTAGTATAAGAATAAAAGGCGTATAGTAACATTAACATTTAAAAAGTCTGGTTCACCCTCCAGATTATCGAACCAGCGAACCATTTTAAATACGTTAAATCTGGTTACTGATGTAGAATCCGGATATAAATTTCAACATTACAGTAGTTTATGATAGGTCTAGATGACTTATGATGTTGATAACGACGACTACCGCATACGGGGGGGGGTTTTGCTTTGAGCTTCGTTCGTTCTTTTTTGGACTATTTTTTGTATATCCTCCTTCAGGCAAACACCTTGGCTCCAGATATCAGAGTCAAGCCTGCGGCGGGAGGGGGCGAACAGCATTTCACTCACTTAACGAAGACAAAGGTGAAACATGGAGCTAAACTTAAAACTCTTCGCACTGTATCAGCCCTTCCCACCATATCTGCGTTGAGTGATTATAAAAGTTGATATGATTTTTCAAACTACCACTCCCCCCCCCCCACCCCCCCCCCCCCCCACCCCCCCCCCCCCCCACCCCCCCCCCCCCCCACCCCCCCCCCCCCCCACCCCCCCCCCCCCCCACCCCCCCAAAGTGGCAGTACAGTGGGTTCGTTATTCGGAAATTGAACAGAATTGCCAAACCACCATCCTGTACACCATGGATGTAGTGTATGGTGGGAATGGTGTGATTCAATGTGAACGTCGAGTTTAGCTCCAGTTCACCTTCCTCTTACTGCATCGTCAGCAATTTTAGATCTGATCACAGTCTTGACTCACTGGAAATATGCTCGTCTGAAGAGATAACAGACAGAACAGGTTCGAATCCTGTCTGTGACCGTTGCACTTTTTATCAGTACCACCGATCTTGTACTGTATCGACTCTCCCCCTTATTCTGTTTGATAAGATCCTCGCACAGGCCAATGGCCGATGAGGACGGGCAGAATAAGGCATAAAATGAGATCGGCTTTTCCTTTCAAAAAAAAAAAAAAAAAAAAAGAACAGATACACAAAGAAGCTCAAAATAGTAGTGATATCAGAGACACCTACACGTCAAAAATAATAGTGAGATATAGGTTAAAATGTATTCTAGTTGCCTCATCAAGTACACAATTGATTGAACTGCGATGTTAAAGTACGCTGAGTATTATACAGATAACGTTTTTGTGGTTCGTGTTCTTCGTATATACACACTCGAGTCCTAAGGTCCATATGCCTCCAATGATATATAAATATTAAGTTTTAATGTTGAGTGTAGCTCCAGTTCACCTTCATCTTATTGACACGTCTGGTGTCTGACGCAGTCTCAGACTTGATTCTTGGAATCGAGAGACATTTTCGTCTGAAGATCCAAAAAAGGTCAGCAACGAAGAAACTCAAAACGAACCTTTACATCGTTTCGAAATCAGAGATACCTACACTACAGAATACAGTAATATAGTGCATTGTAGGTGAAATGGCACAGGTGGGCTGAAGATAAACTCAACATTCAATTTGAATCAACCCTTCGTACCATAGCTAAGTTATGTGTACATATTGAGTTTTATATATATAACACATTTATATATCCGAGAATTTATATTTATAAATACATAATGTAGAACATGAAACCTCGCATATAAATCAATATTGTAATTAGCATATTTTGAAATAACCATTCCTTATTTTATTACTTGTGAACAAGTACTTTGAAGCAATTTATGTTTGGCAAGTGTTTTCAACATAACGTCTTCTTCGTGAAAAATTATACGATACACAAAAATAACCAGAACATACGGACAACGTAATATGGATCGTTTGGTAGTATTTATAACTTAACAATATTTATTAGATTTAAATGTACTAAGAAGTAATTTAATCAGGCCAAATCATTGGTCACACTCAGTCTGAATAAGTGTAAGCTAGTGATAGACAATAAGCGGATTATTTATCACTTCACTACTAACATTGTGGTAGCAAATGTTCTATTAATTTATTTCTAGATTTGTTTCAGCCTCGTACACAATTTCTGAATTTTGCTCATGCACAATGTACAATTTTAAATTTACGAAGCAGGCAATAAATATATCTAGATATTAATAATAGTCTAATTTTATTTTAAGTTGTCTATGAACAGGACTTAAAGAGTGTTACTTTCTACTGAGAAATAATCTATCGTTAATACTTTAAAAATGGAAAGTTTTTATTATTTTTTAATCTTAAAGCAAATTCTTTGAAAACTGACCATAAGAGAAAAACTATCATGAAATATAAAATATAGCTTTTAAATTGATGATAAATAATGGAATAAATGTTTCCTTATTAATTTAGTATATTTCTAATTCAGTGAATTATTATTATTCTCAATTAAAGTTATCGAAAGTAGCCTACAGTAAAAGTTTTCTTAAAAAGAATTTTTATAGTAAAACCATAAAAAATAATCTAAATCATTAGTTGAAAAAATTATAAATTTAATTTAATTATAAATAAAATTAAAACATAATGTTGCATTATATATAAATAAATGTATATTCATTTATTATTTTTTATTGTATAAATGCAAAGTTTTTAGCCTGTTGAATTAAACTATCATTCTCATACGCAGTGGAAAATTTGTTGAGAACATTTGGTAATAATTATTTTGATGGCCCATAACACGAAACCAGATTGTTTTATTAAACGAAAAGAACGATCACAAAATACCAGTATAGAAGAATAGACTACATGTTAGTTTCGATACAACTTTGATAGGAACTATAAGTGAAAATTGACTTCAAAGATTTCTCATTAAAGCGGATTGCCGAGCATCTTGAGACTATACTACATTATGTTCGACGTTTTACTACTACAGTTTTAACAGGTTTCGTAATATTTTCTCCTTGAAGCACAAGGGATTTAGAAGTTCAAATTTTGCCGTTTTCCGGTTTCGTGTATGGTTCCGAGAAATATCTTATACCATCCTCTCGCGACTGGTGTTTAAATATAAATCTCCGACTAAAATATCCATATCGCAGTATACAATATATTAGAAGTATAGTTATTGTATTAATTTGATCGTAAAATAATTAATCTATGTATTGTATACAAATATAATAGGATTCAATACTTTTCTTTTTTTTCCAAAAAGTAAGTGCAAGTAGCCGGTTTTATATATACCATTATTTTCCTTGTTGTCATCGATTATTGATATATGTGAGGGTTTTATTATATATGCATTGTAAAATAAACATATTAGAATAAAGAAGAAGTATTTAGAGAAAACGTTCAACTGATAAAATTTATTTTGGATCTCTTCAGACGAATAAGACTCCAGATTCCAGGAGTCAAGTCTGAGACAGTGGCAAATTCCAAACGCTACACTAAGATGTAGGTGAACTGGAGTAAAAACTTAACATTCACATTGAATCAACCCTTCCTACCATAGCTACATTAAGCAATAAAAAACTATTACAGTATGGGCAGGATTTGAAACTACGCTATCTGTAACTCAGATCCAAAGACAGTGCAGTCATTGGTCTCCACAATGTTACTGTCCACATGATGAATCTGCGCTTCCTTTAACTCAGATCCATAGACAATGCAATCATTAGGCTCCGGACTGTTACTGTCCACATGGTTATACTGTGCTATCTGTAACTCAGATCCAAAGACAGTGCAGTCATTGGTCTCCACAATGTTACTGTCCACATGATGAATCTGCGCTTCCTTTAACTCAGATCCATAGACAATGCAATCATTAGGCTCCGGACTGTTACTGTCCACATGGTTATACTGTGCTATCTGTAACTCAGATCCAAAGACAGTGCAGTCATTGGTCTCCACAATGTTACTGTCCACATGATGAATCTGCGCTTCCTTTAACTCAGATCCATAGACAATGCAATCATTAGGCTCCGGACTGTTACTGTCCACATGGTTATACTGTGCTATCTGTAACTCAGATCCAAAGACAGTGCAGTCATTGGTCTCCACAATGTTACTGTCCACATGATGAATCTGCGCTTCCTTTAACTCAGATCCATAGACAATGCAATCATTAGGCTCCGGACTGTTACTGTCCACATGGTTATACTGTGCTAGCTGTAACTCAGATCCAAAGACAGTGCAGTCATTGGTCTCCACAATGTTACTGTCCACATGATGAATCTGCGCTTCCTTTAACTCAGATCCATAGACAATGCAATCATTAGGCTCCGGACTGTTACTGTCCACATGGTTTATACTGTGCTATCTGTAACTCAGATCCAAAGACAGTGCAGTCATTGGTCTCCACAATGTTACTGTCCACATGATGAATCTGCGCTTCCTTTAACTCAGATCCATAGACAATGCAATCATTAGGCTCCGGACTGTTACTGTCCACATGGTTATACTGTGCTATCTGTAACTCAGATCCAAAGACAGTGCAGTCATTGGTCTCCACAATGTTACTGTCCACATGATGAATCTGCGCTTCCTTTAACTCAGATCCATAGACAATGCAATCATTAGGCTCCGGACTGTTACTGTCCACATGGTTATACTGTGCTATCTGTAACTCAGATCCAAAGACAGTGCAGTCATTGGTCTCCACAATGTTACTGTCCCACATGATGAATCTGCGCTTCCTTTAACTCAGATCCATAGACAATGCAATCATTAGGCTCCGGACTGTTACTGTCCACATGGTTATACTGTGCTATCTGTAACTCAGATCCAAAGACAGTGCAGTCATTGGTCTCCACAATGTTACTGTCCACATGATGAATCTGCGCTTCCTTTAACTCAGATCCATAGACAATGCAATCATTAGGCTCCGGACTGTTACTGTCCACATGGTTATACTGTGCTATCTGTAACTCAGATCCAAAGACAGTGCAGTCATTGGTCTCCACAATGTTACTGTCCACATGATGAATCTGCGCTTCCTTTAACTCAGATCCATAGACAATGCAATCATTAGGCTCCGGACTGTTACTGTCCACATGGTTATACTGTGCTATCTGTAACTCAGATCCAAAGACAGTGCAGTCATTGGTCTCCACAATGTTACTGTCCACATGATGAATCTGCGCTTCCTTTAACTCAGATCCATAGACAATGCAATCATTAGGCTCCGGACTGTTACTGTCCACATGGTTATTACTGTGCTATCTGTAACTCAGATCCAAAGACAGTGCAGTCATTGGTCTCCACAATGTTACTGTCCACATGATGAATCTGCGCTTCCTTTAACTCAGATCCATAGACAATGCAATCATTAGGCTCCGGACTGTTACTGTCCACATGGTTATACTGTGCTATCTGTAACTCAGATCCAAAGACAGTGCAGTCATTGGTCTCCACAATGTTACTGTCCACATGATGAATCTGCGCTTCCTTTAACTCAGATCCATAGACAATGCAATCATTAGGCTCCGGACTGTTACTGTCCACATGGTTATACTGTGCTATCTGTAACTCAGATCCAAAGACAGTGCAGTCATTGGTCTCCACAATGTTACTGTCCACATGATGAATCTGCGCTTCCTTTAACTCAGATCCATAGACAATGCAATCATTAGGCTCCGGACTGTTACTGTCCACATGGTTATACTGTGCTATCTGTAACTCAGATCCAAAGACAGTGCAGTCATTGGTCTCCACAATGTTACTGTCCACATGATGAATCTGCGCTTCCTTTAACTCAGATCCATAGACAATGCAATCATTAGGCTCCGGACTGTTACTGTCCACATGGTTATACTGTGCTATCTGTAACTCAGATCCAAAGACAGTGCAGTCATTGGTCTCCACAATGTTACTGTCCACATGATGAATCTGCGCTTCCTTTAACTCAGATCCATAGACAATGCAATCATTAGGCTCCGGACTGTTACTGTCCACATGGTTATACTGTGCTATCTGTAACTCAGATCCAAAGACAGTGCAGTCATTGGTCTCCACAATGTTACTGTCCACATGATGAATCTGCGCTTCCTTTAACTCAGATCCATAGACAATGCAATCATTAGGCTCCGGACTGTTACTGTCCACATGGTTATACTGTGCTATCTGTAACTCAGATCCAAAGACAGTGCAGTCATTGGTCTCCACAATGTTACTGTCCACATGATGAATCTGCGCTTCCTTTAACTCAGATCCATAGACAATGCAATCATTAGGCTCCGGACTGTTACTGTCCACATGGTTATACTGTGCTATCTGTAACTCAGATCCAAAGACAGTGCAGTCATTGGTCTCCACAATGTTACTGTCCACATGATGAATCTGCGCTTCCTTTAACTCAGATCCATAGACAATGCAATCATTAGGCTCCGGACTGTTACTGTCCACATGGTTATACTGTGCTATCTGTAACTCAGATCCAAAGACAGTGCAGTCATTGGTCTCCACAATGTTACTGTCCACATGATGAATCTGCGCTTCCTTTAACTCAGATCCATAGACAATGCAATCATTAGGCTCCGGACTGTTACTGTCCACATGGTTATACTGTGCTATCTGTAACTCAGATCCAAAGACAGTGCAGTCATTGGTCTCCACAATGTTACTGTCCACATGATGAATCTGCGCTTCCTTTAACTCAGATCCATAGACAATGCAATCATTAGGCTCCGGACTGTTACTGTCCACATGGTTATACTGTGCTATCTGTAACTCAGATCCAAAGACAGTGCAGTCATTGGTCTCCACAATGTTACTGTCCACATGATGAATCTGCGCTTCCTTTAACTCAGATCCATAGACAATGCAATCATTAGGCTCCGGACTGTTACTGTCCACATGGTTATACTGTGCTATCTGTAACTCAGATCCAAAGACAGTGCAGTCATTGGTCTCCACAATGTTACTGTCCACATGATGAATCTGCGCTTCCTTTAACTCAGATCCATAGACAATGCAATCATTAGGCTCCGGACTGTTACTGTCCACATGGTTATACTGTGCTATCTGTAACTCAGATCCAAAGACAGTGCAGTCATTGGTCTCCACAATGTTACTGTCCACATGATGAATCTGCGCTTCCTTTAACTCAGATCCATAGACAATGCAATCATTAGGCTCCGGACTGTTACTGTCCACATGGTTATACTGTGCTATCTGTAACTCAGATCCAAAGACAGTGCAGTCATTGGTCTCCACAATGTTACTGTCCACATGATGAATCTGCGCTTCCTTTAACTCAGATCCATAGACAATGCAATCATTAGGCTCCGGACTGTTACTGTCCACATGGTTATACTGTGCTATCTGTAACTCAGATCCAAAGACAGTGCAGTCATTGGTCTCCACAATGTTACTGTCCACATGATGAATCTGCGCTTCCTTTAACTCAGATCCATAGACAATGCAATCATTAGGCTCCGGACTGTTACTGTCCACATGGTTATACTGTGCTATCTGTAACTCAGATCCAAAGACAGTGCAGTCATTGGTCTCCACAATGTTACTGTCCACATGATGAATCTGCGCTTCCTTTAACTCAGATCCATAGACAATGCAATCATTAGGCTCCGGACTGTTACTGTCCACATGGTTTATACTGTGCTATCTGTAACTCAGATCCAAAGACAGTGCAGTCATTGGTCTCCACAATGTTACTGTCCACATGATGAATCTGCGCTTCCTTTAACTCAGATCCATAGACAATGCAATCATTAGGCTCCGGACTGTTACTGTCCACATGGTTATACTGTGCTATCTGTAACTCAGATCCAAAGACAGTGCAGTCATTGGTCTCCACAATGTTACTGTCCACATGATGAATCTGCGCTTCCTTTAACTCAGATCCATAGACAATGCAATCATTAGGCTCCGGACTGTTACTGTCCACATGGTTATACTGTGCTATCTGTAACTCAGATCCAAAGACAGTGCAGTCATTGGTCTCCACAATGTTACTGTCCACATGATGAATCTGCGCTTCCTTTAACTCAGATCCATAGACAATGCAATCATTAGGCTCCGGACTGTTACTGTCCACATGGTTATACTGTGCTATCTGTAACTCAGATCCAAAGACAGTGCAGTCATTGGTCTCCACAATGTTACTGTCCACATGATGAATCTGCGCTTCCTTTAACTCAGATCCATAGACAATGCAATCATTAGGCTCCGGACTGTTACTGTCCACATGGTTATACTGTGCTATCTGTAACTCAGATCCAAAGACAGTGCAGTCATTGGTCTCCACAATGTTACTGTCCACATGATGAATCTGCGCTTCCTTTAACTCAGATCCATAGACAATGCAATCATTAGGCTCCGGACTGTTACTGTCCACATGGTTATACTGTGCTATCTGTAACTCAGATCCAAAGACAGTGCAGTCATTGGTCTCCACAATGTTACTGTCCACATGATGAATCTGCGCTTCCTTTAACTCAGATCCATAGACAATGCAATCATTAGGCTCCGGACTGTTACTGTCCACATGGTTATACTGTGCTATCTGTAACTCAGATCCAAAGACAGTGCAGTCATTGGTCTCCACAATGTTACTGTCCACATGATGAATCTGCGCTTCCTTTAACTCAGATCCATAGACAATGCAATCATTAGGCTCCGGACTGTTACTGTCCACATGGTTATACTGTGCTATCTGTAACTCAGATCCAAAGACAGTGCAGTCATTGGTCTCCACAATGTTACTGTCCACATGATGAATCTGCGCTTCCTTTAACTCAGATCCATAGACAATGCAATCATTAGGCTCCGGACTGTTACTGTCCACATGGTTATACTGTGCTATCTGTAACTCAGATCCAAAGACAGTGCAGTCATTGGTCTCCACAATGTTACTGTCCACATGATGAATCTGCGCTTCCTTTAACTCAGATCCATAGACAATGCAATCATTAGGCTCCGGACTGTTACTGTCCACATGGTTTATACTGTGCTATCTGTAACTCAGATCCAAAGACAGTGCAGTCATTGGTCTCCACAATGTTACTGTCCACATGATGAATCTGCGCTTCCTTTAACTCAGATCCATAGACAATGCAATCATTAGGCTCCGGACTGTTACTGTCCACATGGTTATACTGTGCTATCTGTAACTCAGATCCAAAGACAGTGCAGTCATTGGTCTCCACAATGTTACTGTCCACATGATGAATCTGCGCTTCCTTTAACTCAGATCCATAGACAATGCAATCATTAGGCTCCGGACTGTTACTGTCCACATGGTTATACTGTGCTATCTGTAACTCAGATCCAAAGACAGTGCAGTCATTGGTCTCCACAATGTTACTGTCCACATGATGAATCTGCGCTTCCTTTAACTCAGATCCATAGACAATGCAATCATTAGGCTCCGGACTGTTACTGTCCACATGGTTATACTGTGCTATCTGTAACTCAGATCCAAAGACAGTGCAGTCATTGGTCTCCACAATGTTACTGTCCACATGATGAATCTGCGCTTCCTTTAACTCAGATCCATAGACAATGCAATCATTAGGCTCCGGACTGTTACTGTCCACATGGTTATACTGTGCTATCTGTAACTCAGATCCAAAGACAGTGCAGTCATTGGTCTCCACAATGTTACTGTCCACATGATGAATCTGCGCTTCCTTTAACTCAGATCCATAGACAATGCAATCATTGGCTCCGGACTGTTACTGTCCACATGGTATATACTGTGCTATCTGTAACTCAGATCCAAAGACAGTGCAGTCATTGGTCTCCACAATGTTACTGTCCACATGATGAATCTGCGCTTCCTTTAACTCAGATCCATAGACAATGCAATCATTAGGCTCCGGACTGTTACTGTCCACATGGTTATACTGTGCTATCTGTAACTCAGATCCAAAGACAGTGCAGTCATTGGTCTCCACAATGTTACTGTCCACATGATGAATCTGCGCTTCCTTTAACTCAGATCCATAGACAATGCAATCATTAGGCTCCGGACTGTTACTGTCCACATGGTTATACTGTGCTATCTGTAACTCAGATCCAAAGACAGTGCAGTCATTGGTCTCCACAATGTTACTGTCCACATGATGAATCTGCGCTTCCTTTAACTCAGATCCATAGACAATGCAATCATTAGGCTCCGGACTGTTACTGTCCACATGGTTATACTGTGCTATCTGTAACTCAGATCCAAAGACAGTGCAGTCATTGGTCTCCACAATGTTACTGTCCACATGATGAATCTGCGCTTCCTTTAACTCAGATCCATAGACAATGCAATCATTAGGCTCCGGACTGTTACTGTCCACATGGTTATACTGTGCTATCTGTAACTCAGATCCAAAGACAGTGCAGTCATTGGTCTCCACAATGTTACTGTCCACATGATGAATCTGCGCTTCCTTTAACTCAGATCCATAGACAATGCAATCATTAGGCTCCGGACTGTTACTGTCCACATGGTTATACTGTGCTATCTGTAACTCAGATCCAAAGACAGTGCAGTCATTGGTCTCCACAATGTTACTGTCCACATGATGAATCTGCGCTTCCTTTAACTCAGATCCATAGACAATGCAATCATTAGGCTCCGGACTGTTACTGTCCACATGGTTATACTGTGCTATCTGTAACTCAGATCCAGAGACAGTGCAGTCATTGGTCTCCACAATGTTACTGTCCACATGATGAATCTGCGCTTCCTTTAACTCAGATCCATAGACAATGCAATCATTAGGCTCCGGACTGTTACTGTCCACATGGTTATACTGTGCTATCTGTAACTCAGATCCAAAGACAGTGCAGTCATTGGTCTCCACAATGTTACTGTCCACATGATGAATCTGCGCTTCCTTTAACTCAGATCCATAGACAATGCAATCATTAGGCTCCGGACTGTTACTGTCCACATGGTTATACTGTGCTATCTGTAACTCAGATCCAAAGACAGTGCAGTCATTGGTCTCCACAATGTTACTGTCCACATGATGAATCTGCGCTTCCTTTAACTCAGATCCATAGACAATGCAATCATTAGGCTCCGGACTGTTACTGTCCACATGGTTATACTGTGCTATCTGTAACTCAGATCCAGAGACAGTGCAGTCATTGGTCTCCACAATGTTACTGTCCACATGATGAATCTGCGCTTCCTTTAACTCAGATCCATAGACAATGCAATCATTAGGCTCCGGACTGTTACTGTCCACATGGTTATACTGTGCTATCTGTAACTCAGATCCAAAGACAGTGCAGTCATTGGTCTCCACAATGTTACTGTCCACATGATGAATCTGCGCTTCCTTTAACTCAGATCCATAGACAATGCAATCATTAGGCTCCGGACTGTTACTGTCCACATGGTTATACTGTGCTATCTGTAACTCAGATCCATAGACAATGCAATCATTAGGCTCCGGACTGTTACTGTCCACATGGTTATACTGTGCTATCTGTAACTCAGATCCAGAGACAGTGCAGTCATTGGTCTCCACAATGTTACTGTCCACATGATGAATCTGCGCTTCCTTTAACTCAGATCCATAGACAATGCAATCATTAGGCTCCGGACTGTTACTGTCCACATGGTTATACTGTGCTAGCTGTAACTCAGATCCAAAGACAGTGCAGTCATTGGTCTCCAAATGTTACTGTCCACATGATGAATCTGCGCTTCCTTTAACTCAGACCATAGACAATGCAATCATTAGGCTCCGGACTGTTACTGTCCACATGGTTATACTGTGCTAGCTGTAACTCAGATCCAAAGACAGTGCAGTCATTAGCCTCCTAGTTTACTGTCCTAGGGAAATATATTACTTATAGAGAAGAAACATTTTAACCACTAAACAAGGATTTTTGTTGAATTCTTGAATATTTTCTAAACGAATTAACGTCTTTAATTTATATATGTTATTTATTGATAATAATTTTTATCAGAGTTTCATCGTCGATTTTATTTTTTGACAGTTTTCCTAAATTTTAGTTTTTAAGAATGCGTATTTTCAATTGTTGTTTATTTAATTATTGCCATTTTTGAACGACTTACAGAAAATAAGTTTTGCAGCGTTTAGTCAGTAATTTATTTATTTCTTAAAGGTGTACAACAATTGCTTGTACAATAATTATTTAAATACCGTTTTGGTTCCAAAAATGAGTAGTCTATTAACTAAAAACTTATACCTAATAAGAATTACAGTTTAATACATAATACAAACGTAGTGTAGTAAAAATTAATACAATTTATTTGATGTAACAACACCCCATTTTTTCGTACATTTATTTCATGTGTTATAAACACTATGATTATTTACCAACGGTCTTTTTTGTGAAGACAGTCTTAATTGTTGGTCTATAAAAATATCTAAATTGTTACTTTGCACCAATTATAGCTACATTTAGCTTCTAAAAGACACTGTTAATTAGTTTGATGGAGGTTTTCATGGGAATTAATAGATTCTTCAAAACACTAGATTATTTGACGAGTTAATTACTTAATGCATGTAATTATACGACTGATGCTTAATTGGATAGACGTCATTACGTAATTTGGTACCATACTAATGGCACTTAACTTTACCTATCGGAACAGGAGATACTATACAGCACTATTAGTCTCTAGTATGTTGTAATGTTCATGGATGTGTAATGTTTTAAAAGTACTAATTAACTAATTTCATAATTATGAAATTGTTTTGTGTTGCTGTAGGCTATTGTTGCTCGACTCAGACTCATGAAGTTCACCACGGGTAGGTGCTATTACGTAATTTGGTTAACTTAAAATAATGGCAGCTAACTTTAGACTTGATACCTGAATCTACCATATATATTTGATTACATTACATACGATGTTTGATTAAGGTTACAGTTTTCGTAAATTATATTGTTCATTATAAAGTAATTTTGTAAACTGAAGGAGTTTTATCATTGTCTAATGATTTTATTGATAATTTTTAAGGAGCTGAAATAAATAGAACTTTACTTATAATAAATGATTTTAAATTATTATTTTTTAGTGTTTTTATAGTGTCGCGTAACAGGCTTTGCTGAGGTTCAATTAATAATTTCAAGTCTATAACTTTTCATTATTGATAGATAGAACGATAGACACTCATACGCCACAAAATGATTGCATCCCCCGGGTAACAAAAGAGAAACCTTATAAGCGTACTGAGTGTAAAGCTTAATAGGCGACCAGCCAAATTCCATAGTTGGACATGTAACATCATGAAACTCATTCTTATCTATTTATTGAAATGAAGTATCATGCAAGACTTCAGTCTACAGATGAAATCTTTCTTTAGATATATATATATATAGATTAGATAGATATATATATCCACGTTTAGATCATGATGCATTCATTTATTTTTTCAAATCACATACAATTATGTTGGATATGTTAGTCTTATGACTGAGCTGAGTTTGTTTACAATTTTATTTATTATGATATTTCTCATTACCATTATGGTTACCCATAAGACCGTTGTAAAAATATTCGCTAACACTTAGCCAAGTTCCATGCAGTTAATGCACCTTAATTGAACTAAGTTTCCTCTTCCAGAAATGAAGCTTCTTCCAGGATTTTAGGTCTACAGGCAGTTTTGTTTCGAAATATCATGCTGACAGACATACCTACATACAGGGTGAAATGAAAAATGTCGTCTCACGATTAATAGGCTTCGCTTACAATTAATAGACTTATATAAATATTTTGTACAATTTATTTTCGTTAAACAACCACCATAGCAAAAGTATGTTTGTTGCATGAGTGAGATTTTTAAAATACTTAAGGTGTCCGATATTGGGATTTATTATGACCTACAGCAAAAAATGCAAACAAGAATGTAAAACATAGATGATTGTTTATCCCACATAGATTGTTTACCCTTCAGAATACATTATTGTATATATCTGTATGGAATAAAACCCTTTTGTTTTGAGCACTCTACGCAGTGGACGAATTAATGGAAAAAAGGTTGTATAAATAACTAAATGAAATATTTAAGATTAAAACTGTTTTTAAGTAATTATTTTGGATATTTCCAAAGTCATATTCGGATGTATTTGTTTTTTAATATCAAGAAGTCAGAAGAAACACGTGCTGTAATTTAAAAATAGTATGTATTAGAATATTGAAATTGATGACACATCTTGTTGTTGTACAGGGTTATTCCGATAAAAGGGAGCATTTACTGAAAATAAATGTTTTTTTCTTCTTAATTATTAATTTGAAAACCACTTCGTGCAAACAAGAATTTAGTAATTTTGTCAAACAGCAGTGAAGTGGGGGGGGAATTCCCGAATTTTAAAAAATATAAAACAGTTACGAAGAGTAAAGCTTTGCATTGACACAAACGAGAGATATTTTTTACATTTGCTGTAATAATATGCTGTAATAATAATGTGTTGTAATTCTTGTTCACATTATGTGGTTGTTTTATGTGTTATTATGAAGGAAATAAAGCTTTTTCAGCACTTTTGCGTTGTTTTGGCCGAATCTCAAAGGCACTACGTGTTGCCTACAAGGAGGCGTTTCAAAAATTATCTCTAAAACGAAAAGTTTACGACCCCATGAATACTGGACAAAAAGTTTGTATTCACATTATCTACCAACCCTGCACTGTAACGGAATCACCTTGTATAAATAAAATGTTTTATTTGATAGTAATACTACCTTCTATGTACAGTACTACTAGAACTTTTAATACTGTCTACACGTCTCACTACAATTTGTTTTTACAATTCATACAGAGAATTTGTTTTTAATTTTACAGTTTCATCATGTTTTTTTTAAAAAAAAAGAACTGCTGGCTTTTTTAAGCGCTGTATAATTCCAGTGCGTTCTGAAGGAACTGACAGAGACCAAGAGCAGCGTAGGTCAGAGAACTATAGCACTTCGTTGTTGTTGAATTTACACTCCATAAGTTTCCAGGAACCAGGTTTCCAGGAGGTTTATTGTCCGATGTTTCAATATCAATCTCATAGAGATTTACCTGAATCCACGAACCTGATTTACCTGATTGGACTTGTGAGCCACAAGGTCTTTCCTGTCTTGAATCTTTTATTTTATAACCCACTGATAAACTATAAGAATGCTAGTATATTTACATTCTCAAGATCTTCAGGAGTTTCATTGCCAGGATGTTGTGATAGAGCAATAGCATGAACAGAAATTTTGAATGTTTTGAACTATAGCCAAGAATGTTTTATTGCTGTCTTGAGATAATTTATATTAACATTATGACTTAATTTAATTTTAAATTTAAAAACTGAATACTGGTTTAGGAACTTGCTAAATTCATGAACAAGTTCAAGCTACCTAATTTAATGTATTTATTGCATTATAATTTATAGTCCATTGACCATTGAAGATTTCCCCAAAAAGGTTCACTCCTGGCTGGTTTATACTTCCAGTTGAACTTACACTGGGTACAGTAAAAACCAATGTCACTTAAGTCTGGGCAACCCCATGGATCTCCAGGAGAGCGGCACATTACTAACTGTGAGATATTGAGATGCAAGGGTAGATCGATAGGTCTAGTGTACTGGGGGAGATGACTTTTAAGGGCTAGCGTTAAGGGCTGTTACTAGCCTAGACATAATGACGTGCCACCCCTGCCATCTTTGACCAGAGAGGCTTTGTATAGAGCTGGATTTCCCGTCTTAAAAAGAGACATGGATCTTGACAGGAGGCGGCCCCTAACCCCAACCATACCCATCCAGAATATCCTGTCACTCCGGAAGCAGAGCAAAGGTCATTTTAGGACCAAATGCAATTTAACAGCTTCTTGTCCTAATAGAACAGAAACAGAAAAAACCCATTTACAATTAATAAAAGGTGTAAAATATAAATTAAATTTTCTCGTATAATTTCACGTTTTTGGATGGCCTTGGCTCTTAAAGACAATTTATGTTTAAAATCTAAGTTCTTAGTTTTAAAGACTAATTAATCAGTTATAAAATTTAAATTTAAATAAAAATTTATTCACAATTTATTATTTTAAGATTTTCCAAAATATTTCATTAATAGTTAAAATATTCGTCATAAGAAAACAATAGTTCATTTCTAAAAAAATATTTAAAAGACCACAGTTTTGCCTTTTCATAGTGCTGACTTTGAGTTTCCTAGGTTAATTTTGTCAGGTGATATGCCCAAATAACCCGCAAGTGAGTGAATGTTCAGGTCTAAACTTTAAATTTCTTGCCGACAAAAATTCATCCGCGCGTGTGTAAAAGTGCTAAACATTCATTGTAACATAATCACAGTTCATTACTAAGCCTTTTATTACTACGAAGTCTGCGGACGAGTATTATGCTACGGCATGGCAATGTCGTTAAGACTTTACTCTTTACCAGGAACCTGGTTAAACGCTTCTTAATCTAACTGAAAATTACAAGCAAAGTTTTATTATAAAACTTTTTCACTTTCCAAACGTTTAAACGTGTTCACAGTAAGTTAAATATCTACAAAGAGTGAAACTTAACTTTCTCTGATCATTAGTGTTTATTGCGATTCCATCAAAAGGCAGGTGGCGACTACTGAACTTGTAATATCCTGTCCATCTCTATTTTTACAAAAATTATCGTTTAAATTATAATTATTTTAATTTTAAAACGTGACCACAAATAATGTGTACAAAAAACTTTAAATACAAATAATTTTATTGCAAGTACCATTATTTATTCATTAAATTCTCTTTAGAATGTGTGCATTTTATGTTGTTTTAGTATTTTTTGAGACAGAAAAATTTTAAACTTTTACCGTAGCCCAGTGATAAAAAATATCAGTAATACTAACTTTTTTCACTGATCGATAGCAAATACCTGGAAAAATCCTGTTTCCTTCACAATATTTTTCAACTGTCAAAAACAAACTGTAAGCAAAGCATTAAAATATTTTTTAACGTTTTCTTGGCAAACCTACAAGCACGGATTAATATTTTGTATTTTTACCCAAATGCAAAGTATAATGATGCTTAAAAATAATATTATTCAGTTATATGTGTCACATTAGACGTATAGAGAAAGAAAATTCTATACTTACTTCGTATGATCTCTACACCTACCGAACGCGAGTCTGTCCCGCCATGTATATTCATAGCTCATTCTCTTTCTAAAGATATTCTGCGGACAGTCAAGCGGAAGACAACTTTTGCCAGACCTAAATTAGTACTTGAAAGGTCAACCAATAAAGTAATACGAATCATTAACCTGTAAAATTTATAATTATAATTAGAATAATATAGTATGTTCTAGTTGGAGAAAAATATCTGACCTGCTTTTGGTAAGAATAATTAAACTTCTGGAATTTTCCAGAGCTAAGGCGGAGATTGAATGAAGCGTACAACATATGTACAAACGGAATTCCACTGCGTACATGTAACAACTGACTTCCTCAATTCTATGGATGGACTCTTCATCCCAGGATCTCTGAATGGGGTTATATTCCATTCGTTTATGGATAAATATGTAAGGCTAAGGATCCATCGGTAAGGCTAAGGACCTCTAACTGAGAGGTCCTGGGGAGGTAATGTAAAGTTTGCAAATCGGTATGGACTGTTCAATTTAAAAAAAAATATATTCAAAATTGAAGAACTATTTAGAATCAAATAAAATTTTAAAAATCTTTTGGTGAAGGATGAACCTATTTAAACATACGCTCGACAACGGGAAAGTAATATTTGCATGACCACCGCCATAAGCATTACTGTGGCATAAAGTTGCCCAGGAACTGTTATTTGACAATGTAGAAGCTCATCGTAAATCCTGAATGGTCTCTAAAAGAAGTGACGACTTAAGTTCCTTCATGCTCTGTGATGGTTTGGACGCTGTTAAATCAGCCAAGTATTACAATGATACTGAAGGTGTCTTTGTGTCAGAAGTGCATTAAAAGACCATCTTCTTCAGTTTTGCAGAATCACGTAATAAAAATTTTATTATCTCAATACATTTGGGTCCCAGCTCTTACGTGGAAGAAATCGCTTTATGATTGGGATATCTTTTTTTAATTTGAAAGTCACAGTCCTTTAAGGTAACTTGCATGATAGTACAACAAAATATAGAAATTTTTTATCATTCCTTGAAGAATTTCATGCATTTAAAGGGGAAAATTGAGGAATTTTCAAAGAACAGCTTAAAAATAATCTAATGTGTGTTCAGAGAGGACATAATAACATTTGTCTTGTGTAACACATAATCTTATCCTTATTATTTTGTTTCCTACAAATAATATCCTTATCCTCAACCTTCTTTCTTAGAGACTGATTGAAAGATGCCTACAACCCCCTAATGAACGATCAAACATATATTTTTCCTGTCTCCTATAAAGTTATTTTGAAAGGCTGCCACCAAAATATAATTTAATCTTCCAGTTGAAAAGCGATTGCTCCACGTGAAACCGTCGCATGAGTTCATTTAGATACATAACCCTGATTGTGTCTATTCTCATTCATCAGTCCCGTGCACAACGTACTGCCAAGAACAGAGATAAGAGAACGACAATAACAATTTCCCGTTACATAAACTTATTAAGGTGAAACAAGATAGCTGTGCCGGGTCAGGTAGATTCATGTGTACAGTTAGATATGTGTCAATCCTAGAAGATCACCAATGCGGGGACCATTGCTCGTAAACTTCAGATATAATTGAACACATACTATGGTTTATTGATGCAGTAAATAAACAACTACTGTATATCCATATGTATACATATGGTTATACCATATTTATACATAGAAGCCGTGTCTACAGGCAAAATATTCAGGTAAACATCAATGATAAAGACAACAAAGTGACTGCTTGGATCGTGTATTAAAAACTCACACTAAAGTACGATTTGTCGATATTATAACTTAAAACCGACTGAACACCCATAAGTTTATAATGACAACACAGTGACTGATTGGATCGTGTAATAAAACTCAAACTAAAGTAACATTTGTCGATATTATAACTTAAAACTGACTGAACAAACATCAATCATAAAGACAAAAAGGTGACTGTTTGGATTGTGTAATAAAACTCAAACTAAAGTAACATTTGTCGATATTATAACTTAAAACTGACTGAACAAACATCAATCATAAAGACAACATAATGACTGCTTGGATTGTGTAATAAAACTCACACTAAAGTAACATTTGTCGATATTATAACTTAAAACTGACTGAACAAACATCAATCATAAAGACAAAAAGGTGACTGCTTGGATTGTGTAATAAAACTCACACTAAAGTAACATTTGTCGATATTATAACTTAAAACTGACTGAACAAACATCAATCATAAAGACAACATAGTGACTGCTTGGATTGTGTAATAAAACTCACACTAAAGTAACATTTGTCGATATTATAACTTAAAACTGACTGAACAAACATCAATCATAAAGACAACATAATGACTGCTTGGATTGTGTAATAAAACTCACACTAAAGTAACATTTGTCGATATTATAACTTAAAACTGACTGAACAAACATCAATCATAAAGACAACATAGTGACTGCTTGGATCGTGTATTAAAAATCACACTAAAGTAACATTTGTCGATAATATAACTTAAAACTGTCCGAACGAACATCAATCATAAAGCCAAAAAGGTGACTGTTTGGATTGTGTAATAAAACTCAAACTAAAGTAACATTTGTCGATATTATAACTTAAAACTGACTGAACAAACATCAATCATAAAGACAAAAAAGTGACTGCTTGGATTGTGTAATAAAACTCACACTAAAGTAACATTTGTCGATATTATAACTTAAAACTGACTGAACAAACATCAATCATAAAGACAACATAATGACTGCTTGGATTGTGTAATAAAACTCACACTAAAGTAACATTTGTCGATATTATAACTTAAAACTGACGGAACAAACATCGATCATAAAGACAAAAAAGTGACTGCTTGGATTGTGTAATAAAACTCACACTAAAGTAACATTTGTCGATATTATAACTTAAAACTGACTGAACAAACATCAATCATAAAGACAACATAATGACTGCTTGGATTGTGTAATAAAACTCACACTAAAGTAACATTTGTCGATATTATAACTTAAAACTGACGGAACAAACATCAATCATAAAGACAACATAATGACTGCTTGGATTGTGTAATAAAACTCACACTAAAGTAACATTTGTCGATATTATAACTTAAAACTGACTGAACAAACATCAATCATAAAGACAACATAATGACTGCTTGGATTGTGTAATAAAACTCACACTAAAGTAACATTTGTCGATATTATAACTTAAAACTGACGGAACAAACATCAATCATAAAGACAACATAATGACTGCTTGGATTGTGTAATAAAACTCACACTAAAGTAACATTTGTCGATATTATAACTTAAAACTGACTGAACAAACATCAATCATAAAGACAACATAATGACTGCTTGGATTGTGTAATAAAACTCACACTAAAGTAACATTTGTCGATATTATAACTTAAAACTGACGGAACAAACATCAATCATAAAGACAACATAATGACTGCTTGGATTGTGTAATAAAACTCACACTAAAGTAACATTTGTCGATATTATAACTTAAAACTGACTGAACAAACATCAATCATAAAGACAACATAATGACTGCTTGGATTGTGTAATAAAACTCACACTAAAGTAACATTTGTCGATATTATAACTTAAAACTGACTGAACAAACATCAATCATAAAGACAACATAATGACTGCTTGGATTGTGTAATAAAACTCACACTAAAGTAACATTTGTCGATATTATAACTTAAAACTGACTGAACAAACATCAATCATAAAGACAACATAATGACTGCTTGGATTGTGTAATAAAACTCACACTAAAGTAACATTTGTCGATATTATAACTTAAAACTGACTGAACAAACATCAATCATAAAGACAACATAATGACTGCTTGGATTGTGTAATAAAACTCACACTAAAGTAACATTTGTCGATATTATAACTTAAAACTGACTGAACAAACATCAATCATAAAGACAACATAATGACTGCTTGGATTGTGTAATAAAACTCACACTAAAGTAACATTTGTCGATATTATAACTTAAAACTGACTGAACAAACATCAATCATAAAGACAACATAATGACTGCTTGGATTGTGTAATAAAACTCACACTAAAGTAACATTTGTCGATATTATAACTTAAAACTGACTGAACAAACATCAATCATAAAGACAACATAATGACTGCTTGGATTGTGTAATAAAACTCACACTAAAGTAACATTTGTCGATATTATAACTTAAAACTGACTGAACAAACATCAATCATAAAGACAACATAATGACTGCTTGGATTGTGTAATAAAACTCACACTAAAGTAACATTTGTCGATATTATAACTTAAAACTGACTGAACAAACATCAATCATAAAGACAACATAATGACTGCTTGGATTGTGTAATAAAACTCACACTAAAGTAACATTTGTCGATATTATAACTTAAAACTGACTGAACAAACATCAATCATAAAGACAACATAATGACTGCTTGGATTGTGTAATAAAACTCACACTAAAGTAACATTTGTCGATATTATAACTTAAAACTGACTGAACAAACATCAATCATAAAGACAACATAATGACTGCTTGGATTGTGTAATAAAACTCACACTAAAGTAACATTTGTCGATATTATAACTTAAAACTGACGGAACAAACATCAATCATAAATACAACATAATGACTGCTTGGATTGTGTAATAAAACTCACACTAAAGTAACATTTGTCGATATTATAACTTAAAACTGACTGAACAAACATCAATCATAAAGACAACATAATGACTGCTTGGATTGTGTAATAAAACTCACACTAAAGTAACATTTGTCGATATTATAACTTAAAACTGACTGAACAAACATCAATCATAAAGACAACATAATGACTGCTTGGATTGTGTAATAAAACTCACACTAAAGTAACATTTGTCGATATTATAACTTAAAACTGACTGAACAAACATCAATCATAAAGACAACATAATGACTGCTTGGATTGTGTAATAAAACTCACACTAAAGTAACATTTGTCGATATTATAATTTAAAACTGACTGAACAAACATCAATCATAAAGACAACATAATGACTGCTTGGATTGTGTAATAAAACTCACACTAAAGTAACATTTATCAATATTAAACCTTAAATTGACTGAACGAACATCAGTCATAAAGTCAATAAAGTGACTGCTTGGATTGTAAACAAACTTAAGTAAAATTTGTCGACATTATTATAACTTAAAACTGACCGAACCAACATGAATCATAAATAAAACAGAATGACTGCCTGGATCGTGTAATAAAACTCAAACTCAAGTAACATTTTTGTCGATATTATAACTTAAAACTGAATGAACAACCATTAATATCTATTGCTTGAAAGGTTGCGCTGACGAAGCAGCTGATTTTTATCCAACACTCAACGCGTTTTCATAGTCTGGACTTACAAATAATGATTAATGGCATTCGAGTTTCAGCAGATTTAATGGATCATTTTTGTATTTTCTATTCTGAGTAAAATTATCTTCACCTGTGATAATTATGGCAAAATTCTACACCAACCGATCTTTTACACATTCCTAAACTTTTAAAGACCAAATTGTAAAAAAGCTGCATGTTCTTCATAAAAATACAAAACATTTTTTTCCCAAACATGTCACTCAATTCTGGTAATTAATGAAAGTGTGAATTATAAAGTGCTTCTTTTTTTAATCACATTTTATATACTAAAATTTCATTTAAAATCCATGAAAAAATTTGCATTTTTGGCGTGATACATTGTCTTAACAAAATCACACAAAATGAAAGCATGGCGTTCGTAGCATTGGAATCATTTAGAAGAATCTTGAAACATTATACATATAATTTAGTGATTAAGAAGTAAATAATTACAAATCTTCTTGATCAAAATATAACACTATGAGAGAGATAAATTTCCAACTTATCAAACTGTATCTATTTTGAAATAATCATTACGTGTATTCCTAATATGGTTATTATTTTTAGACCTACAAATAATTAAGTATTTATGACTAAGTTATAATAAAACGACAGTTAAATCATCAATTATAACCATTACTATAATGTAACTCCTGATTAATGAATACAATACTACAATTATGGATTGTACAAAACATTATTCAAAAAATTGAGGCCTTGGATCTTGAAAGTTAGTATTTCTTATTAGCATTTATTACAATAAATTAAATTCAAACATGTTTTAAAAGGATTAAAACTATAAAAGTACTTCAATTTAAATGTATAACTTGACATATTTCTGTTATAAAATCTGATTATTTGTTTGAAATACGTACGCAAACCAACCCATTAGATTTTCCAGAGAACGTACACATTTTTAACGAGTATATCTATCTATTGTATAATAGATATTATGCAAATATGTGCTGTATAAAAACGAATCAAAAGTTCAAGTACAGCACTGTCATAAAAATTTAGTTTTATTTTCGTGATTATTAAAAAATACACACAAAGTTACAAAATTAGAATTGTAAACACTAAACTCAGCACAATAATTAATTCTGTCAGACCCTTGTACTAAGAGAAAGGAAGTAGGTAGAAAGTTTGAAGCTGTTTTCACTGCGACAAAACAACAGAAAACATCCTCTTGCCAACTCGCCGTGCCGGGGGTCGTTAATTAAATGTCACACCAAGATTTTCATTTGGCAACAGTTGATTGCATTTACGTTCTGGCAACCTTTGGCGTGGAAGTTCATGAGGAATTATCCACCTGTGAAGGAAAATCCTCACAAGGATATAGTTTAATTGCCAAAGGTTCCAAAGGCCACAGGCAAAACAAATGAAAAAAATAACAGGTACGACGGATAAGCCGGTATATGATTCACGTTGTGCGTCAATGGCGCAGTGTAGCGGGTACAACGGTTATCGCAAGATAAACCGGATTAAGCAACGCCGAGCGTGGCTGCTGCTTGGATGGGTGACCGATGAGCGATCCTGTCCTTGCAAGCAGCCCGCCTGCCCGGCCATTGGTGGTGGTTCGGAAGTCACCTTTAAGCCGTTGGTCCCCAGGTTAAGTGTTAGAGAGGGTATCTTAGCTTAATTTCACTTGGTAAAATAAGACATCTTTACTTTTTTTGTGTTTTAGGTTGTGGCTCCATCATAACAAGAACACAGTTCACCAATACATCGGGGTTTATCAAGGCCGCAACTAAATAGTGGTGGGAGGGGGCAGGAGTAGACTAACCGTACTAGCTTTGCACTTACCCATTCAGCAAGGACGTAGCCAGCGAGGGAATCCAAGGGGTCCAGACCCCCCCTCCAAATTCTCAACAAAGAAACGGGTCAAAAACTTTTTAAGGAACAATATTTGGCCATACTCTCTGTCCACTACGGGAAAATATCATTTATCTGGACCCCTCCCAAAAGTTTTTACTGGCTACGTTCTTGCCAATCAGTCCTTCGATTCCTTCGAGGTTTTCGCTCCGTACCAATATTACAGGCCTTAATTAACAGTGAATTAAATGTACATGATCACTCTTCTGTAGCCTTGATCTGAACGAACCAAGCTTTAGCACAACGCAGGTAATCCGAACAAGAAGTTTCCCCTCACAGCACCAACTGCTCCTGCACAGCTTCTAAAATATATTGCACCGCGCGTAGTAGAGTCATGAGGAATGTAGTGGGTGTACTTTACGATTTACAACCATCATTCATGTATAACCTTATTTTTCCGTATCAAATAAAAAAAAATATAAGAATGCCAATTTTTACTATTGAATGTAATGAAACTCAAATGAATTAATATTCCCTTACCTATGTATATTAATGCATGAAAATGGGTTCATGGGGATTAATATGTTAATACTAAATAAGACAAATCATCTGATAAAGGGATCTCATCGTAACATTGCTATTAAATGAGCGAACGCTCCTACGTCGACTTTCACCAGCTAAAGAGTTATTTCAACAGCTTTGGGGACTGAGCTGTTTTGTTAACAAAAACGTTTTTTCTAAACGGTGTAATAAATGCGGTAAAAGTATGTTTCTCAGAAGTCAATGCATGAAATCTGGCAAAATCCAACGTGCCAATGCGATGAAAAATTACAACATAATCCGTTTTGTAAACTGTATATTTATATTTTTCAACTTAACTGCTGATTGAAAATGTTCACTATATGCAGACACAATGGCTATATACTAAGAGACAAACGACTGTATACTATGCGATCAATGGCCGTACACCATGAGATCAGTGGACGTACTCTATGAGATCTGTGACTGCACACTATAAGATCAATGGTTGTACACTATGAGATCAGTGGACGTTCTCTATGAGAACAGTTGTACACTATGAGATCAGTGGACGTACTATGAGAACAGCTGTTGTACACTATGAGATCAGTGGACGTTCTCTATAAGATCTGTGATTGCACACTATAAGATCAATGGTATGAGAACAGTTGTACACTATGAGATCAGTGGACGTACTATGAGAACAGTTGTACACTATGAGATCAGTGGACGTACTATGAGAACAGTTGTACACTATGAGATCAGTGGACGTTCTCTATGAGATCTGTGATTGCACACTATAAGATGAATGGTTGTACACTATGAGATCAGTGGACGTATAAGAACAGTTGTACACTATGAGATCAGTGGACGTTCTCTATGAGATCTGTGATTGCACACTATAAGATCAATGGTTGTACACTATGAGATCAGTGGACGTACTCTATGAGATCTGTGACTGCACACTATAAGATCAATGGTTGTACACTATGAGATCAGTGGACGTACTATGAGAACAGTTGTTGTACACTATGAGATCAGTGGACGTTCTCTATGAGATCTGTGATTGCACACTATAAGATCAATGGTTGTACACTATGAGATCAGTGGACGTACTATGAGAACTGTACACTATGAGATCAGTGGTTGTACACTATGAGATCTGTGACTGCACACTATAAGATCAATGGTTGTACACTATGAGATCAGTGGACGTACTCTATGAGATCTGTGATTGCACACTATAAGATCAATGGTTTGTACACTATGAGATCAGTGGACGTACTCTATGAGATCTGTGACTGCACACTATAAGATCAATGGTTGTACACTATGAGATCAGTGGACGTACTCTATGAGATCTGTGATTGCACACTATAAGATCAATGGTTGTACACTATGAGATCAGTGGACGTACTATGAGAACAGTGGTTGTACACTATGAGATCAGTGGACGTTCTCTATGAGATCTGTGATTGCACACTATAAGATCAATGGTTGTACACTATGAGATCAGTGGACGTACTCTATGAGATCTGTGACTGCACACTATAAGATCAATGGTTGTACACTATGAGATCAGTGGACGTACTCTATGAGATCTGTGATTGCACACTATAAGATCAATGGTTGTACACTATGAGATCAGTGGACGTACTCTATGAGATCTGTGACTGCACACTATAAGATCAATGGTTGTACACTATGAGATCAGTGGACGTTCTCTATGAGATCTGTGATTGCACACTATAAGATCAATGGTTGTACACTATGAGATCAGTGGACGTACACTATGAGAACAGTGGTTGTACACTATGAGATCAGTGGACGTTCTCTATGAGATCTGTGATTGCACACTATAAGATCAATGGTTGTACACTATGAGATCAGTGGACGTACTCTATGAGATCTGTGATTGCACACTATAAGATCAATGGTTGTACACTATGAGATCAGTGGACGTACTCTATGAGATCTGTGACTGCACACTATAAGATCAATGGTTGTACACTATGAGATCAGTGGACGTTCTCTATGAGATCTGTGACTGCACACTATAAGATCAATGGTTGTACACTATGAGATCAGTGGACGTACTATGAGAACAGTTGTACACTATGAGATCAGTGGACGTTCTCTATGAGATCTGTGACTGCACACTATAAGATCAATGGTTGTACACTATGAGATCAGTGGACGTACTATGAGAACAGTTGTACACTATGAGATCAGTGGACGTTCTCTATGAGATCTGTGACTGCACACTATAAGATCAATGGTTGTACACTATGAGATCAGTGGACGTTCTCTATGAGATCTGTGATTGCACACTATAAGATCAATGGTTGTACACTATGAGATCAGTGGACGTTCTCTATGAGATCTGTGACTGCACACTATAAGATCAATGGTTGTACACTATGAGATCAGTGGACGTTCTCTATGAGATCTGTGACTGCACACTATAAGATGAATGGTTGTACACTATGAGATCAGTGGACGTACTATAAGAACAGTTGTACACTATGAGATCAGTGGACGTTCTCTATGAGATCTGTGACTGCACACTATAAGATGAATGGTTGTACACTATGAGATCAGTGGACGTTCTCTATGAGATCTGTGACTGCACACTATAAGATCAATGGTTGTACACTATGAGATCAGTGGACGTACTGTATGACATCCGTTACTGCACACTATAAGATCAATGGTTTGTACATTATGAGATCAGTGGGACGTACTCTATGAGATCTGTGACTGCGCACTTTAAGATCAATGTTTGTACACTATGAGATCAGTGGACGTTCTCTATGAGATCTGTGATTGCACACTATAAGATCAATGGTTGTACACTATGAGATCAGTGGACGTACACTATGAACAGTGGTTGTACACTATGAGATCAGTGGACGTTCTCTATGAGATCTGTGATTGCACACTATAAGATCAATGGTTGTACACTATGAGATCAGTGGATGTACTCTATGAGATCTGTGACTGCGCACTTTAAGATCAATGGTTGTACACTATGAGATCAGTGGACGTTCTCTATGAGATCTGTGACTGCACACTATAAGATCAATGGTTGTACACTATGAGATCAGTGGACGTTCTCTATGAGATCTGTGACTGCACACTATAAGATCAATGGTTGTACACTATGAGATCAGTGGCTGTAAGTCAGCTGGTAGCGTTCAAATATTTAAAAAACGTTCTTGTTTCTAATAAAATCATGTAATTTTACACTATGAGATCAGTGGACGTTCTCTATGAGATCTGTGACTGCACACTATAAGATGAATGGTTGTACACTATGAGATCAGTGGACGTACTATAAGAACAGTTGTACACTATGAGATCAGTGGACGTTCTCTATGAGATCTGTGATTGCACACTATAAGATCAATGGTTGTATACTATGAGATCAGTGGCTGTAAGTCAGCTGATAGCGTTCAAATATTAAAAAAAACGTTGTTTCTAATAAAATCATGTAATTTTGAATTTGAAGTGAAACTCGTTGTTTTGGTATGTTCCAAAGCAAAGATTTAACTGAAACAGTTTTGGTTATTGGTCTAGCGAAATGTTTTAAATGATTTGATTTTTGCTTTGTGTCTATTTAATACCCATTCACTATAAATTGCGTTGTTTAATTTCTCTTCATATGATACTGAAGTTCATTGAGGCCCTTTTTATAACCTTCATATATATTTCTTTCAATACTTGTCTTTTTAGACGATTGACATTTTATTATTTGTATGTGTATTTTCTCCGTATTAATATATCTATTACAACATTTTCATAGAATTTTTAAAATAAACATCTGTGCTCTCTAATAGAGAGTCAAAACACTTGATATCATAGATTCATGTGTTACGCTTTATCTTTTACGTGGCTATAAATGAAGGATCGATTTGAATACAATTTGGCCTGATATGAATATCAATAGAGGGGTATGTTCACCGATCATGACGTCTGTACCACATAACATCGATGATGTTTAACTTCCACAACAACTTTCAACTTAATACACAGAGTACGGGTACTGTTTAGGGGTATTATATTATCTATAAGTACAGTATGAATTATTTTCTTCACAATATTTAAATACTTATATTTTTAGAACAATTAATTCACAGATTATAAAGACTCTGTGGTATAAAAGTAACTAAGTTATTATAAATATTTTTTGGTTTACTTTAGATCTCGAAAGAGGTAACAGATTTTAACAGAACAGTAGTTGTTCATAGATAAAGAAGTTTAATTTAATCTTAATTTACACTTTGAAGTCTATATCCTGATATTATCTTTGTATTTCGGTATATATAGTTTATAAATTGAATAATAACGTTAAAATACTTGTGTCATTTTGTACTTATATAACGAAAAACTAAAAATAAGGCCAATATAAAAAAAGAGTTCCGTAAAAAAAGAGCAGAGGGCCAATTTCCATAGTATATGCACATAGTTTGGTTGTATATGCACAGAGCTTGATTGTATATTCAAATAGCTTGATTGTATATGCACATAGTTTGGTTGTATATGCACAGAGCTTGATTGTATATTCAAATAGCTTGATTGTATATGCACATATCTTGGTTGTATATGCACACAGCTTGATTGTATATGCACAGAGCTTGATTGTATATTCAAATAGCTTGATTGTATATGCACATATCTTGGTTGTATATGCACACAGCTTGATTGTATATGCACACAGCTTGATTGTATATTCAAATAGCTTGATTGCATATGCACATAGTTTGCTTGTATATGCACACATCTTTGTAATATATCTACTCATCTTGATTGTATATACAAACATCTTAATTGTATATGCAAACATCTTGATTGTATTTGCAAACACCTTGATTGTATATATACACACAGCTTGATTGTATATGCACACAACTTGATTGTATATTCAAGTAGCTTGATAGTATATGCACACAGTTTGATTGTATATGCACACAGCTTGATTATATATGCACACAGTTTGATTGTATATGCATAGCTTGATTGTATATGCACACAGCTTGATTGTATATGCACACAACTTGATTGTATATGCTCATAGCTTGATTGTATAACAACCCAGCTTTATTTTCCAGGATTGCATAAAGCAATTTCCATAAGAAAGAAATAAATCGTCAGCCACATTAGTTTTGATTAAGGTTGAAGTGGGAGAGTATCGAAAAGGTTAAGAATATCAAATGAGATGTTTTTCATATCATACGTTTTAGCTTAACACATATATAACCAATCGTCACATGCGTAAGTAGATGTTAAATCTAATACTTTTCTAGTGGTCTGACGGCGATATAACAGTTAATTATGTGTCTGATAGTTGGTTTAAAGTTAGGACAAATTTAATCTGAGAAAGAATCATCGTGTATTATTTTACTATCCCACTTTGAATTCCAGCAAAACTTTCCTAGAAAGGTGGAATTTCTCAATCGATTTCAATTAAAACCACGTTAAGTCATTAAACGGCTCTCTGCTCCTAAGCTAAAACATTTAACAATATTCCGTGTCAAGATACTGCGAAGAATGAAGATAGCTTCATATCTGCAAGGCTCAAATAAAGGCACAGCTATAGCTAATAACTGTAAATTTTTCGAGAAAACGGAGCAGAAAATTAAACACGTAACATCAGAGTTTTAAGTCAACAAGAAAGAGGCAATAGGAAGCTGTTGGCTGTGACTTTGATCTTGACGTACACTAATCTACTCAGCAGATCAGAGCGCACCACTGCTGACTCTATTTCTGCTGATTGTCTCTTCTGCAGATTTTACCGTGAACACACTAGTAACCTCAAGTCTAGTTGTTGGCGTCAGCGATCAGCAAATTTAAAGCCGACTTTAGTGATACAATCTTGAATTTATCGGATAGGTGCAATGTTATACCTCAAATAGTTTTAATTCCTTTTGAACGTGAAGTTATAGTAGATGTGTTATTTTAAAGATATGAGCAATACGCATCCAAACGGTTTTTTAGATTTTATTGTGAACTGTTTTTTGTTGGTATATAAGCTATATTGAAACTATTTAAAATTCTAAAAAAAGGAGATTCGGGTCCAAAAATAGAAAACAAAAATGTTTAAGATTATTTGCTTTTATTGTTCCTGCGTTATTCATGTTTAGTTTACTTGACATTTTATTTTTTCTGATCATTATTTTTAAAGTTACACGTGCTTGGAAAAAATCTAGATGGAAGAAGACATTGGAAAATAAGAGTCTGAGGGACAATTATGAGAAAGAAGAGTTCTCACTTTTTTTACGGAACACGATGCACTGAGGTAGGGTGATTAAAAGATGTAATAGTTTCACTATTTTCCAAAAAATATTTTTTTCCTTTTCTCAAGCTTCTCTGGAGATATATGGACAATTTTTTTGTTTTGCTCATCTAAAGCCTCTTTAATTTTATTGGATATTATACAGGTATCTTTCTTATTTAAAAAATTAGAACAAAAGTATTTCAACAAAAAAGGGTCTACAAAACAATTTAATTATATCAGTAAACCATCCATTCAAATCTTAAGGGGACTGGGATTGTCCTATTCCTGCAATGTTAAATTTAACAAACTTTATGTACCTCTATCTCAATAACCATAAAAGATAAAACACTAATTTTTGTTTTATTTTGAAGATGAACCTTTTCTTTACATTTTTAGCAGAGGGGTTATAAAAATTCCATCAGGTAAATGTTTTGGTAATTTATAAGAATATATATATAACATTTTGTTATTTTTTCTTCATATGATCAGATATAATTTTTTTTTCAAGCAGTATTTCAAAAATTTGTCTGTTCAAAATGTAAGGCATATTATGTGGCATAAAACAAAAAAAGATCATGCTTATATCTTTTATAGTTTTTGAGATACAGGTACATATGTAAAAAAAACACAAATTTTCGGGAATCGCGAGTAAAACGTGTATTGCTATAACACAGAGGATTCCGTTTACTTTAATACATCCCTGCACCATATGAAGGCTGATTTGGGTCTTCCTGCTCCTCAAACTGGTCCTCCAACTTTTTTTAGCCAACTGCTGCGTCTTACGGCACTTTTTTCTAATTTATTCTACAGCTTTCTCTGCTTCGTCGATTCTCGTGTCGTCGATGGATTTCAAGGTTTTTATGCAATTAATACCCGGTGTGATTCCTAATTTGCCTAGTATTTTACATTTAGTAATGTTTCCATTGTTAAAAGTAGCTATACTCTCATAAACACCAAACTCAAGTGTAGAAATCACCACAAAATTAGACTTTGGAATTCTATTTAAGATCACACTGTTGAGCGACTCACAAGGATTTTGGGTGCCACCATGCAGACACATTTGTAAGAGCACAGGAGAAGATAAATCTTTGAAGATGGGTTTAATTTTGTTTATTACCTAATTCTAAATGTTTATTTAGAAATAGGTAGACCTACTATAATAAAGTACAATAACAATGTAGTGTTGAAGTAACTTCTCAGTACTCGCGCGGCGCAGGTTTACGAGCCAGAAAAGCGTGCACAGCATTACAAAAATGCACATTATTATTTAATTATTGCTCAGAAGTTTGTTCTAATGGTTTCAAATTAAAGAGAACAAAACATAGATTTAAAAAATGTAAAAAACAAAAAATCGGTATTTTTGACCAAATGGACCATCCCAGTCCCTTTAAAGAAAGAACTATGATTTATTTAAAAAATAGTCAAAAAAATGGGTCATATAATTATGTTTTCGATAAGGAACATTGAAAACATATAAGACCATTGTATAATTGGCCATCAGTCATGGGGATGTCCCGGAGATAGGGACATCCAACTCTACTTGTAACTATTCAAAATTAAATACATCCCACAACTCTGCTACGAAAAATAAGTGAAATTTTGGTAATATTTGAAATTTAACAATGCTCATATGCGTCTAAAACCAACACGGGTGCCAGTCAATGACGTAGCCAGCTAGAGGTCGGACCCCCCAAATTATAAATTTTTCAATTACTTTTTTAGTAAATGATTATTATTATTTAAATAATTCAGTATTACTAACATCTACTACTGAAAGATTGTTCTTAACAAATGGGTCAAGAACTTTTTAAGGAACAAAATGGGAAATCCCATCTCTGTCCATCACGAGAAAATATCAGTTGTCTGGACCCCCCTAAATTTCTTCCTGGCTACGATCTTGGTGCAGTACAACTGGCGCAGCCGTAATTATTCTGAATAATGATCAGTATTTTATTTTTTTTCTACTAAAACACGAAATTACTGAAAAGAATAACAATTATTATTGTATGGTAAAGTCTTTAAGTTGTTTTTAGTCATACAGTAGATTTACCTACAAAACCTGTTGTCAGGAGAGAACTTCCCTATATTTAGATCCTATTGATTACAGCAAGTAAATAATTACAATTTAGTTATAGACTACGAAGTATATTTTTTGTTTGTGGATTTATACTACATCAAAGTTCACATTTTCTCATTAAATACAATTAATACTAGGATCTCAATGTTTGTTAAACACTGTAACGCTCATGTAGTATTAAAGAAACCCCTCTTTGTAATATATTTAGAATCAAATAAATACTATTCTTTAAACTTCAGCTCGCCAATTAATGCTCAATTTATAAACTGGGCATATACTATTAATTTTTATTGTGTAACTTTGTTTATTTTCCACACATTTAAAAATAGACGTTAAACAATTAAACAAATTATCATATAAAATGAGGTCATCATTGGTCAATTTCACAAAAAGCTCTTGATAATTAACGCTATCTGAAAATTACCAGAATCAGTGTGTAAAAAAAGTGTCAGGGAGGTACAAATAAAATTCATACCAAATCCAAAGAACCAATACACACAGGCCTGCTTGCTCTTCAGTCTTCAAAAGTGATAAGTAGAATTAATAAAAAATGAATTAAAATTAAAATTACGTTTAACAGTTTTTATTATTTATACTGAATATTGTGTAAATTTCATATTCAGTGAATCCACAATTGGGTACATAATAGGATAAGGTAACCCTATATAATGTACAGAGTAAACAGTAAGTATAAAAAAGCCTCAAAATTGTTTTATATCTGTTAATTCAGCACACGAATTAATACTAAACATTCTAGGAATTTGAAACTTGAATTGATTCAATTCCTAATAAGTACTGAACGTATCTGTAAAATTCCAATTAAAACTGTAAGTTGGTTCAGTTCCGGTACGAACAGATAACAAAAATCACTAAGAAGTTCCAACCCAAATTGGTTGTAAAGAATCTGTAGCAAGTTCCATTAAACAATCTCTAAATACTAGGAAGTTCAATCCAAAGCTATACCAAAACTTAAATATAAATTGAATCACGATCACAAAGTTCTTCCACACAGTTATCGGAAAGTTAAGTTTAACTTGTCTCAGAGTCGATCACGTAACCTGCTCCAACAGTAATTTGTAAGGTTTTCGTATTCTCCCAGTGATAACTTCTACGTACACGTTCTTCCAACATAGAGGATTTCGCAGAGTTCTAATATGTGAGTTTAACACGTAATATATTGCAGACTGATAATTAGTAGCGGTCGAGGGTTTTATTAGTTTTTGAAAGAATAAAGTGAGTATTGTATTCTATCCGAAAACTAATTTACATTGAAGGAGGAGCTCTTTTTATTGGAATACACTATTTTCTATTATTTGATGATTTAAATGTTGACATGAACATAACATTTTGCACAACGAGTAAGATAAGCAATCTATGGAAATCCAAAAGATAACACTTTAGATGAAAATAAAACTAGAATTTACAAAATTAACTGTCAAGATTGTGATCAGATTTACATTGGCCAGACAAAAGGAACAATTAACAAAAGATTTAAAGAACACGAAAGATATTATAATACGGACAAACTCAAAACTCAGTTATTGCAAAACAGCATTTGATCCCAATCACACTTTTAAAAATTTCACATTTTTAAACCAAGTCCATAAACAAGAAGAACTCGACGCTTATGAAACATTATACAAAAATAAACATAAAGATAAAATATTAGGCAATGATTTTGGACCAATTCAAAATTCACCCCTTCCTTTTTAAATATAACTAAATTCTTTTTGACCCAAACCTTTATCATATATATTATTATTTATTTTATTGTACTTTTAACAAATCTTGTATTAAGCTTTATTGAGCGGATATTTTTTTTGTAATTGCAAAATATTCATATTATTTCAAATAGTTGATTCACACCTGACGATGGCATCTTTGATGTCGAAAGGCCTGATGTATAAAAGTAAATTATTGGATAATTGTGAGTTTTATTTCATCAAATAATAGAAAATAATTTACATTGTATAAGCCGGTTTACACAACCCTGTTTAATACGAAATATATAGAAAATTTTCTCGTGGGTAAAAAAATTAATCGTCTGCCGAGCTCGTGTTTGTGGATGTAAAGGAAGGGTATTACAAGAGTTTATAAATTAAAACTTTGAAATGTTTTTTTTCTCGAGTAATATGTTTCTTAGCTTTATACTCTTAACAGTATATATCACCCTAAAAACCCCGAATGTGGCTGAAAGTTGCAATTTAGGCTATTAAGTGGGTTAGGGGATGCTGATTTAACATGTGTTTACGTCCAACTTTGGTTTTAAGTTGGTTATGATAAAAAAATTGTAGTCTATTATCTGGATAAAAATTATCATTTATTATTTTTAAACCTTTCGATACCCTCGAATATCGGCATAAAACTAGTACGACTGACGATCAGTTATATTTTCAGAGGTAATCCCTCTATCGATTTCAAGAAAAACCATGTCGTGGCTTATAAAATGCAAATTGGGTCTCGGCTCTGGGCTATTATAAAAGCCACAACAATCGATACTCACTACAGAGAGACAACCATTACACCTCAGAGCCACGTGACAACCAGGCGTGACTGTGGATTGATTAACGCAGAACTAATAACATCGCAACATTGTAACCGGAGAGTTAATGAGTTTTTGGCAAAATTAATGAGGGCTACTGATACAAAAATATTTTTGCCACACATATACTTAGAGCTGTGTAGTGATTTTTGTAACAGCTGTCTCTGGGTCCACTCTGCCTGATTTTGGAAAAATAAGCGCTGAGAACTTCACAGACGAGAGGATTACTTGGTCAGAGTGTGACAGTTTAACACCTGTCTCTGGGGCCATTCTACCTGACTCTGGAAAGATTACCGCTGAGAACTTCACAGGTGAGATGATCACTGTTCAGGGATGTGATAGTCTCTGGGGCCATTCTACCTGATTCCGGAAAGATTAGCGCTATGGACTTCGCAGCTGAGATGATTACATGGTCAGA